>NC_045757.1:0-650000 GCF_009193385.2 Nasonia vitripennis | reverse complement strand
GCTTACTACCAAGAAACCTTCGCTCGATTTGGAGAAGCAGCTAACGGAGCACGAACAGAAGTTGGATATCTTTAATCTCATCATCATTCGTCAACAAATTGAAATGGAGGTGGGTAGTTGAATTTATTAAGACAAAAAAAATATAAGAATGCAGTTAATATGTGCTAATAATTGTAGGTTGAAAGATTGGCAGAAAAAGAGAAGGATTTCAAGGCAAAACAGGGTTGGTTCGGCTTCTTGTGGGGAACGCCGCGACAAGAGGAGGTTCAGGAAATGAATACAGCTGCAGCTATCAGTAAGTTTTGTACTTGTTAATCTATGAATCAATGAAAATCCTAAACTTCAATCTACATTCTAGTGAAAAAGTTTGAAGAGGCAATGACGCCACAAGAGAAGGAAAAACTTTACAGAGCTATAGACTACCAAGAGAATAGCGTACCAGCTCACTATCCCGAAACCTATGAAATGATTGATACTAGGTTCTTTTTGCATGGATTGCAAATTTTGCTGCTAGACACCGACAAAGAGCACCCTGAAGTTCTAGATTTGCAATTTAATGGGGTGAAAGCTGGCTTCAAATCTAGACCATCGGCTAACGCAATTTTGTTAGTGCTTAAATATTTTTTAATTGTTCTCGAAACAAAAAAAAAAAACAAAAATACTTGCAACGAATAACGACGATTCTGCTTTCAGAGTGACAGCTTCGATAAGTGATTTGAAGTTGCTTGGGGTCAAACAGAGAGAGCAAGTGCCTTCGCTTTTTAATTCGGACAAGGAGGTTGGTTCCGAAAACGGATTGTTTTCCGTATCGTATGAGAAGAATCCTCTCGACAAGTTGTGTGGTGATAGAATTATCGTCAAGTCTAGTTCAGTGCACCTAGTCTACGATGCTCAGACTATAATCGAACTTGTAAAACTATTTAAAGTACAAAACCCATCAACCCTGAACCAGTAAGTACACTACCGCTACCGAGTCCCCATATACTACTATTGCTACTAGTGTTTTTATTTACATTTGATCAATTAATAGATTACAAGCTGTTGCTGCAGAACGTCTCGACAGCTTGAAACAAGCTTCTGCTTTGGGCTTGGAATACGCGATACAAAAGCACGCCGCCCTAGACATTCAGATTGATTTGCAAGCGTCGCAGCTAATTGTACCCTATGGTGGATTCTACAACAAAAACGAATCCTTGATCGTAATAAATCTTGGTAGTTTGAAAGTACACTCGCTGGAAAAACCAAAGAATGATGCTGCTCACTTGAGCGTCAAGCAGTTGGTTAGCATGGGAAAAACTGAGGAAGACATTTTGACGCACCTACGAGAATACAGTTATGACAGATTTGTTTTGAAAATTGTTAATTTTCAAGTACGTTGTATTCCTTATTCTAATTTCTCCTACAAGCATATAATTAATACATTCACGCAAATGTGTTTTAATATTAGGCCCTTATTTCGTTGGCGAATGAAGATTGGCGAGATGCACTGACAAACACAGTCAGTCCAATCAAAGTTTTGCAACCAACGACATTGGAAGTACAGTTCCACAAATGTCTTATTGCTGACGACCCACTCTTACCAAAGACTAGACTTATGGGTCATTTACCATCTGTGGCGATAAACATAACTGAAAAACGTTTACTCGAAGGCCTCGCTATCGTGCAAAGCATTCCATTGCCGGAAGACGATGTACCGGCAGAACTTACACAAGCCTCATTGGTTAGTTAAAAAAATTGCAATAGACTATCAGAGAATAGTTAATTTATGTAAATCGAAAACAAAACTTTTTTCAGTCTAAATCGGTATCTCAAATGTCATTGTTCAAAGAGTTGACAAATCTTCCATCACTAATAGAAAAAAAACAAGAACAAGTCTCGAGTTCAATGAAGCAAACGACCGATTTGGAAGCCAAATTCGTTATGAAAGGTATGATATATTTTCAAAAATTCTTGGATTATTGTTCGAAGCACTTGATCAGCAACTCATTGTAATGCTTTATACAGAACTCACTTTGATGATATCCAAGCAAGAAGAGGAAGCCAAAATCTCTCCTTTCATTAGATTCGAGCTACTACAGTTGGAGGCGGAACTAATGCAAAGAACTTTTAATCAAGAAGTCATGCTAAGGCTTGGAGGTGTTCAAGTAAAGCAGCATCACGACACCGGAGAAATCTTTATGATAAATACACCAATGTCCTTGGGAAGTGACGAATATCTTATTGTTATTCAATTTATTAACGTAAGTATTTTTGTCTGAAGTGCGCCATGTCATGATTTAATCGCAAAAACTTTTTAGCATTATTATCATTATCATCTTTTTCTAGATGAATAAACGGTCACCCGAGTTTGTCAGACAAGGATCTGTCGTAAACTTGCTGCAGCTTGAATTTACGACACTCGATGTTTTACTGCACCAAGAAGCCTTGATCAATGTTCTTCAATTTTTATCAAATATTCAAGTAAATATCTTGCAAATAAGAACCGATGTATCAACCTATTTAATTTCCACAATTCTTTAGGACAATATTAGTGCTGCCACTACAACATTGAAAGAAACGAAGAAAGAACAGCAAGTTGACAGAGTTGGCCATTTAACGACTATTCAAGAGGACACTTCAATGTTTATTAAAGAACAAATTCAAAAACAAAGGGGAAAATCTCGTAAGTAGCTCTAGTAATATAATGAATGCATGGGTCATGTAGATACAAAAACAAGCTTGCAATTCTACATTAAAATCAAAATAAAAAAATAGGTCGAAAAAAAGCTCAAGTAGAGGTCGTGGATTTAAAAGTCACTGCGAAATTTGGTACTATCAGTATAAAGATGGCAAACGATTTCCGAGATATTAGTGCCTTTTATATCGAAGGCATCACAGCCGGTTATATTATGAAAGCCTCACACTCGAAAGCTAACGTCCAACTGAGCTCCATAAATATCAAAGATCTATATGCAATGTCCATATACAAGAATGTACGTATATTATTTAGACGTTAATGCATTATCACCATCATCTTGTAATTAATTTTTTTACCAAAGAATCAATTTTTCAGATCGTGGCAGTTGACGGTTCGGAGTCTCTTCAGATCGAAGCAATAATGAACAATCTCGAACCAGATGACTCGGACAAGAACAATATGTCGATCACTATCACAATGGGTTGCCATCGTATTGTCTTCTTGAATGCTTTTGTTACAACAGTCATGGTAATGTGAAGCTAATTTTCAACTAGGGACAATTACAAAGACTATTATGATAATGCAATGGAATAATTTGTTCGATTAACAGAATTTCCTGAATAACTTCCAAGCTGCACAATTAGCCATAGCTGAAGCGTCAGCAGCAGCTGCCGAGGCAGCCAAGACAAACATTAAAGACGTGCACGAACGGGCTACCAAGATCGAGCTATCCGTAAAACTGAAGGTTATTGACCTTGAAAATATTTAATATCGTTTATTAATATTTCCTAATGACTTTGATTTTTTTTTCCAAAGGCTCCGGTGATATACGTGCCATTGAATTCGACAAGTGAGCATTGCCTAATGTTAGACATGGGTAACCTCACAGTTAGCAACGTACTGCGCAAGCTGGAGGTAGATACCGAGTCAGGCGAGTATCCTATAGTTGATGAAATGAACATCGAGTTACAAAACCTTAAGTTGTCCAGGTATTTGACAATGTGATTAATTATTTTAATAATCTCAAGATGATTTTAATAACAAGATCAAATATAATACATTCAAAGGGTACGACTAAACAAGGACAAATTCACAGTAGAGAATGAGGTGTTGCTTCTCCAGCCAGTAAGCTTCATTTTGCAGATAAAGCGTAACCTGTCGACGGCCTGGTTCCGCGCAATACCGGATATCGAAATGTCCGGTAGGTTGAAACGCATTGATGTGCTGCTTAATCAGGAAGATTACGCGATGATCATGTCGACTCTTAGCGAAAATCTTGGCGAGAGCTTTGAGGATGGTGCTGCTGTCACAACACAATCTGTAGCTAAAGTTGACCGGAAGAGTATTGCTGAGGAGCCTAACAAGACAACGACGTGTAAGACTACTCAAATATTTGGTTTAAATTGTCCGTAAAAACAGATGAATCTATATAAATATTGATTCGATTTATAGTCAAAGCAGACGTAGAGGTTGTCAAGGAATCGGCAACAAGTAGTGATCTTCAAGAGCAACGTACTGTACAAACTACTATCAAATTTGAATTTATAATGGATAGTCTCGTCATTGAACTCTTCACCGGAGGATCTAAAATGGTGATTCTAGTTGCTTTTTATAGTTTATACTATCTAAGTTTCTAGATTTAACGAAAAAAATTCGCTTGTGTTACAGCTAAAAACTCAAAACTCTCCTCTACATTTGCCAGAGAACAGTCTGGCCAAGTTTGGTCTCACCTATCTAGCGTTGAAAGGGCGGATGTTCACGGATGGTCTTCTGGCAACCTCGATTCTGTTGATGAACTGTACACTCGATGACACGAGACACAATCGACAGGGCTCACTTGTCAGAATCATGGAACGAACTACCGAAGTGCCCAAGTTGGAAAACTTGGGACAAGATGAGGCTGGTGTAAAACCGGTCAGAAGCATGCTGGATGTTACAGTCAGGAAAGGACCAAACGATATGTTTGGTAAGTAAATGCTTTTCAGTAGGGGCTGGTGTAGCTAGTAAAATCTATGTAATTTAATTTAGTATTAAATATTATTTTCTATTTTCTTAGCGGACGTTCGCGTATTCTCCTTTAGTATAATAGTCTCTCTAGACTACCTCATGAAGATCAAGGATTTTTTCAACTCTGGACCTCAGCCTACACAACAATCCACCCTACAAGCTTCACAGAAAACACAGTTAGAACAGGCTGCAAAGAAGAAAGTAGCTCAACCCGCTCCTGCTCAACCGGATACAATGATGACAATAAATTTGCATATCGAAAAACCAGATATTATTTTGCTGGAGGACATGGACGACATCGACTCTAATTGCATTGTTTTAAATGTAAGTTATATTTACTTTCGGAGTGGCTACCTTATCTTCTCATAGTTTGTTTCGATTGCTATTTAAATATGCTTTGCCTAGACCGAGATACTACTGAAAGTTCGACTGATGGGTGACCACCAAGTTATCAACGGTTCCATAAAAGATTTATCGATTCTCGCCGGTATTTATAATCCAGCAAAGAGATCAGACTGGATCTATCAGGTGCTGAGACCAACCAGCATTAGCATCGCAGGATCGACTCCTGAGGGCAAGGGTTTACACGTTGATATTTGCAGCACGGACATTCACATATCCGTATCGCCAGGTGTCATTGAAATATTAAATCGAGTGGTGCAAACAGTAACCAAAAAAGAAGAGGAACAAGAAGTCAAGAAACTTGAACCAAGTCATGAAGGTCTTTGGATTATAACACCTTTTAAGGAGACAGATTATTGGTTCTTGAAAACAGGTAATCTTGTTTTTAAATCTAAACAGAATTCTAGAATTCTAATTTTTTGAAAAATCCCCAGAGGTTGGTATGGAAGCGAGCGAGGATCTCCAGTTCTCCGATGACGAAGAAACTCGAGCAGTGGTCTACAAACCCGAGCTCGCAATGGTGTCGGCACCCACGATTTTACTGACACTCGAAGCTGGTATTGGTAACAAAACTCTTCCAATGCTGCTTTTGCATCTTGGCTTCCAAAGCAACGTTCACGATTGGAGCACAAACACGGTATTAATTGGTTCATTGTATGCTAGTTTGACTAATGAAACCTTAGATTATTGATTTTGTATTGTACAATTCAGATGAGCATTGAATCGACAATGTCCTTGGTGATGGCATACTACAACAGTAGACTTGCACTGTGGGAGCCTCTAATCGAGCCAATGGAGGCAATGAACAATGGAAAACGCTCTTCCTCTCCTTGGGAATTGAAAACTAAGATTCAATTCAACGATATTTCTGTAGACACGGCGCTAAGTGCACTCAGCCCTGTATCCGAGATTGAACCAGACGAGTTCCATCAAAAGTCAAGAATGTCCATCGACATTACGTCCTCTGAAAATCTCGAGGTCACTGTAACGAAAACGTGTCTTGATGTGCTGAAACAACTTGGCAATGCTTTTTCGAATGCCATGGAGGTTGGAAACAAGACATCGACCAAGAAAGTTGCTCCTTATATTCTGAAAAATGAAACTGGCTTACCTATGACTTTAGATTTAGAACACAGTCACTTTAAATTAGCAGAGGATGAAAACAGGGTTCACAGCAACGATACTTGTTACGCGGAGGTGATACTTGAGTCTGGTGCTTCCATCCAGTTGGCTTCCAAGATTAAAACCGAAATTCACCTTCTGCAACAGTTGAAGGCCGACACAGTGAAAGATCGAGGCACCAAGTTTGTCATATCGGTACAACTCATTTGTGCTCTAAAAAAAATTGGTTACATATTGGTACATGTAATAATGGTTTTAATTTGACAGTTTAAGGGTATCGACGGAAAACTGGAGATTCCGGTACTCAGAGCGGACAAGCGGTTCTTTTCCTTGAAGTATCGAAAAGAAGGCTCCGAAGAATGGGGCATAATCTCTGACGTCGTTGTCGAGGACGGAAGTACAATCGTGACACTGCGAAGCGTTCTGCAGGTGCACAACCACTTCTGCGAGCCGGTCTCTGTGTATTACATGACAAAACGCGGTAACGAGGTCGAGAAGGTTGGTACAGTCCTTCCTGATGAGAAATTGAATTTGCCGCTCGATGCGGTCTATACGACTACGAATATCTACTGGCTGTTCTTCAGCATCGACGGGTTAGTAGTAACTTTGCACTCTCATCAGCAAATACAGTTTTTTTTTTTTTATATAGAGTAAACATTTCAGCTATATGGTATCCGTCGAGCCGTTTGTCTGGAAGGAGCTCCAGAAAACTGTTTCCATGACCAAGCTTCTTAAGTGCGAGACTCGTTCCAAGATGGACACTATCGAGCCCTTCTACATACAGGTAAACATTCGTTTACAATTCTATTTAACTCGAATGTACAGCGCACCCCCTACTCTATACTCGAACACAGCATCAACCACCGAATCACATACAAAGGGCCGTGGCTCTCCTCCCGTATCTCTTTCTCTCTTTCAAATTCTAGACGCTATACGCGATGCTCGTGCTCGTGAGCGTGCTGCTGTGCAGCGAGGCGCTAAGCTCGCTGCTAAGCGTGCTCGAGCGCATCCTTCGCCGGCGCTGCTGGGCCCTCGGCGAGCCCGCGGCCAGAGCACCGACGGTGCAAACTACCGCGACCTCGGTCCTGCAGGTATACTCCTCACATGCAATACACGTTGCAGACACTTGCCACAACATGCTGATGTGAATGAGAATAAATGTTGACATTTCATCTAGATGGACGGAGCTGAGTTTAATTTGCTTGAGTACCTAATACTTGCTAGTTTTTTCTCTTACTGTAAAACAAGGTCAGCCAGGTCAAGGCTAGTGATTCACGTGTTGCGAATAAAATGAATTCAATAAAAATGCAGGAATCTCACCAGTGATTGTACAAAAAAATACCATGAGAACATTTATACACCGAACCGTAGTAGAACCATCAATAGGAACCTTGGCTTCAATCCTCATGAGTAGTGATTGTGTAGTTAAATGCAAACGTATTGCCATAACGGACACTAATTTTTGCTTGTTCTTTGTAAATGTTGCAGGTGGTAGGAGAAATTGAGCAAGTGTACTTTGAAAACACATCGCGCCATACAATGGCTAGTACGATTTATAACGTTCACCTGTATCCGTCGATCTACTTCAAGAATTTCCTGCCCATCGACATCATCATTTGCCTACCCGGTAATACCCAAGAACGACGCGTCGAAGCCAGCACTACTTTACAGATACCCACTGTCGATCCTAACAACTCCAGTATCGTAATCAAGGTGGGTTAAAATAGCTTAATTGGTTGATAATGACTCGATTTTATTTGAATTAGGAAATAAGAAAATTTCATATTTTTTTTTTTTATTTCCAATTGCAGCTACCGCAATATTTGGAGAAGGACTGGTCCTGCAGAGTAGAACTAACGTCGAATCCGGCTGAATTTTCGGTCTTGTCGTTTGAGTCATTCGACAGTGCGCAGAAAGTCATCATGGACCTAGGCATACATTCGTCATTTAAGCATGGTTCAATAATTATGGCCCTCTACTGTCCTTTCTGGATGCTTAACAAGACCGGCCTCATGCTCTCTTACAGAGTAAGTCACAGCCAGAGCCAAATGATTCAGGCTCCGTTTTTACTATCTATATGATCATCTTGGCTTGTTACCTCTCTAACAGTCTTTGGACATCTTCATTCCATAAAACAATCCATGTATTTACTTGTGTCCAAGTTCAGCCGAAGCGCGAAGCTTCGACTATTTTCACTTTCAGAACTTCATACTTGCGTTCACTCGTTGCGCGATTTCCAGCTCGACTAAGTGGCTGATTTTGCGGCCCGACTCACATTTACACGACTTTCCGTTATTTTTCCAGAAATCGAGTAAAGGTGGCAAAGAGCATTCGAGCCCGATCAAGGTAGAGACTATCATACAAAACTGACTTTATATATTGTAAAGCTGTATATACTCTTGATGAATTTATTGAATATACAACTGTGCGTGCTTCTCGTAGAATCTAGACTCGAGATTTTTTTACTTGATGGACAGCTTGTTTAATTTTTGCTGAACGGGTTATACACGACAAGATTTTAATTTTGATTTTATTTCAGGGTGTATATACTCTTGAATGTATAACTTTTATCAGATTTCAAAATATTCCAATAACAGCTTAGTAAACTGCTTATAATAGATGTAAAGTAATAGATTTTTTTTTTTTAATTTTTTTAAATGTTAGTTCTAATGGTGCAATTTAATTTTCGTTTACAAGCAGCAGTCTGTGGTATCTTTAATTATGCCATGAACAGATTATATTTAATCTAATTAATGCTGAAACTAACTTATACCTTCTCTTCTGCATGCCTGTGAATAAATATTGTCTTTTAATGTATAATGGATAATTAAAGATACTAAATAACCAAAAACTAAAAAGGATTGGAACCCCTTTTGACGTATTATTCTAATACTGTACTAGATTCAAAGGAGCTTTGTTTCCGCTTGAGAAGCACGAGTTTGCTGCCTTATGTTTTATTATTTAAAATGTGTATAAATATGAAGAAAAATTATACCGCAACGACACAATACGTAAACGAGATATCTTTCAGAGTCTTTCTTGTATAAGTTCTGGCCAACGACGCGGACGACACGGAAGGAAGAAGGTGCCCTCGGTGACTTTGACTCTATTCTTTCATTCATTTTTCTTACGTTTCCGTTGTGACCGTTCTTTTTCTGACTAACGTTCCTTCGCTCCTAATCTTCATCTTCTACTTGGGGATCGACGAAATATATAATTTTTTCGATTCATCGATTCATATTTTTTATTTAATCATAATCTTCGTGTTTGCTCATGGTCAATATTATTTCACAGTCACGAGAAGATGCTTTGAACCTTCAGTGGTGTTGTTTATAAAATACGTCAATAAATAATGATAATAAAAAAGGAAATAAGGCAACCCAGATGTCTGTCGCATGCCGCTTACACTAATCGTCGCATGCACGTCTAATGTTCAGTTCGCTGTATTGCATTAACCACATTTAAAGAATACCTTGTCGTTCACTTAGCATCATGGGGCTCTAACTCACTGAAATCAGGTGGAAGTTTTTCGTGCAGCTTTCGTCGAGAGCAAAAGATCTGGCTTTTCTTAGACCAAAATGAAGCGTCATCGTGATATCTTTTTTAACAATTTCAGAGTACGGAGGATCACCTGAACGTCCTGTACCATCCGGAAACATTCAAGGGCCCGATTCTGTTCTCCTTCCGGTCGAAGGTGTTCTTCGGAAAGAAGAAGGCGATGGTGAGAGTTGAAGACGGCGAGTGGTCCGACAAGTTCTCCATCGATGTTGCCGGTAGCAAAGGTGTAGTGTCATGCAAGTACAACGGCAAGATCTATCAGGTATGTCGACGTTTATTTTGCTAATTTTTTTGTCACTTAACGGATTGATTTATTCACGTGATCTTGCTTGCAGATCGGTGTGCACAATCAGCTCACGTACAACTCGTTGACAAAGCAAATAACTTTCGCCCCGTACTACGTGTTGATCAACAATGCCGACTTCCTCTTAGAGTGCCAGGAAGCCGATCGTCCAGCCGATCCCCTCATGAAGGTTCCACCAGGTGAGTGTACCGCACTTTGGCCTCAATCGACGCTCGAAGATAAGATGCTCAAGGCCAAAGTGGCTGGACATCCCGAAAAAACCGCAGCGTTCATCTATACCGACGTACACAGTACGCTGCTCAAGCTCGAGAATAAGGTAGAATTCCGGAAATTCTTGAAACTTGCAAATGCGTTCACATAAAATTGCAACTGTATTTTATATTTTTCTACTAGTACGGGGGCATAAACGTCGATGTGCAGATCAACGAAGGTGGTGTCTATATCTCGCTGTCGGCCTATGCGCACGGCAATGCCCCAGCGCTCATCGTCAATCATACGCCCTACTCGATTCACCTCTGGGAGAAGGGATCGATGAATGTCAGGACGATCCAATCGTACAACCGTATGTTCTACACGTGGGAGAACCCCGCAGGTGCACGATTGTTAGTCTGGGAAGACGGCAATAAGAAGGAGATCGCCGATAACCTGCGCAAGGACAACCTCGGTGCGTTCGTTATACCCGACGTTGACCAAGAGGTATATTACGTCTCGTTCCTCGACGGTATACAGCGCGTTTTGCTCTTCACGTCGAATCTTAAAATAGCTGAAGACTGCCAGCTAGTTGGAGATCTTGAGATTGTTGACCAGGATATCACGATGAGCATTCATGGGGTTGGGCTGTCGCTTGTCAATAATATAAACAAATCGGAGCTGCTGTACTTGTGTATCGCCAGGTTTGTTGTCCGCTTGGTTACTTGAATCAGGTCGGAAAAACATCACCCAGGCTAGACTTCTGTATTTGCTACTTTTTTTCTTTACAGTTCTGGTATCATTTGGGAAACTCGAAAAACTATGACAAGCAGGTGGCGAGCTTTAAATAATCGAGAAGTTGCACTCGTCGAGGAAGGCTACCAGAGGTACCTAAGGGAGCTCCAGGTGGACAAAGAAACGGCATATAGAGTCGCTTTGGAACCCAAGTTTGAAGTTGACTACTTGAACTTAGAAATGCTGCGACCACACAGGCGATACATGCGCCGGACCTTCCAAACAGGTCTTTGGGTGCAGTACCGTACTTCAGTGCATCAGGTGCAGCTGCACGCCAAGATCAATCGGCTGCAAATCGATAATCAACTCACGGATTGCATCTTCCCCGTCATTCTCGCTCCGGTTCCACCACCCAAGAGTGTGTCTCAGAGCTCAGTCATGAAGCCGTTCGCTGAGTTGAGTATGGTGAAACGCTTGCTTGAGCACAGCAGCGTGCAGCAATTCCGGTACTTTAAAGTTCTCATTCAGGAGTTCCACGTAAAAGTGGATTTGGCGTTTATTAGTGCTCTGATGCTACTTTTCGAATCCGACGAGGCTAATGATACGCAAGAAGTAAGTCATTCATTCTTGAGTTAGAATTAGGCCACAACCAGTATATATGCCATTAACTTTGCAGAGTGAACTCTTTAAAACGGATATGAAATTGGTGGACGAACCGCTTATACATCACGTGAACCTTATCACCACGGCTGAGCAAAAGAACTTTTTCGATTTGCTGCATTTCTCACCTTTAAAAGTATGCACAAATCAGATTCAAATTTCTTGCAAATTTCTTGGGCAGTAAAAAACTCAATTATTTAATTCATATTTACTAGATACACATTAGCTTCTCCATGACCGGCAGTGGCAGCGGACCTTCCGCGGTCCCGCAAATTTTGAACGTATTACTTCAGGGTATTGGAGTTACAATAACAGACATAAACGATATTGTGTTCAAGTTAGTATTAGATAGTTTGTCTGGAAAATTGTCGATTAGTGCGCAATCATACTAGTTCTGAAAATCCTTTTTAGACTGGCCTACTTCGAGAGAGATTATGTTTTCATGACGCACAATCAGCTGGTCTCCGAAGCGACGAGCCATTACACCGGCCAGGCAATCAAGCAGCTCTATGTATTGGTTCTCGGCTTGGACGTCATCGGCAATCCTTACGGCCTTGTGGTTGGTGCCATGAAAGGCGTGGAGGATCTGTTCTACGAGCCTTTCCAGGGCGCCATTCAGGGCCCCGGTGAATTCGCCGAGGGCTTGCTTCTTGGGGTGCGCAGTATGCTTGGTCATACTGTCGGTGGTATGGCTGGAGCTGTTTCCAAAATCACGGGTGCTATGGGTAAGGGTCTTGCCGCGTTGACTTTTGACAAAGACTACCAGCGTAAACGTCAAGAGCAGCTCAACAAGCAGCCTGCGAATCTGCAGGAAGGACTTGCAAGAAGTGGAAAAGGCCTAGTCATGGTAAGACAAAATTCTCGGTGTTACAATGATTGAAACCTAACTCTGAAACTTTTGCTGCTAGGGCGTGGTCGATGGTATTTCTGGAGTGGTCATGAAACCATATTCTGGTGCAAAGGAAGAAGGAGTCGAAGGATTCTTCAAAGGCTTTGGAAAGGGAATGGTTGGACTCGTCACGAGACCGACGGCAGGAATTGTGGATTTTGCTAGTGGCTCTTTCGGCGCAGTTAGAAGGTAAACCCATTTCTAGTCATGTTTTTGTATATGAAACTAATTTCTTCATAACTGCAGAGCTACTGATATGAGCGAAGAGGCTAAGCGTGTACGGCCGCCGAGGTTTTTGCAACCTGATAGCTTAGTCCGACCCTATATTCGTGATGAAGCTGAGGGCAACAAAATTCTTTGTGTAAGTTCTAAACAACGCTGCATACATCGAGTGGCCGAGTAAAATTTTAATCAAAATTATTTGTGTTATTTCTAGGAACTCGAAAAAGGAAAATATGCAAATACCGATATATATTATTTCCACTTGTACCTTAACAGGGATGTATTATTACTTACGGACAAGAGAATTGCCTACTTGGAACATTGTGATCTGTTTGGAGGTTGGAAGGTTGATTGGTCTTACACCTGGCAAGAAATCGATCCCCCTCCAATAATGGTAGACAAAGGTATTCAAATTAACATAAAAACGGCTAGAAAGAAGCTTGGCGGATTCTTTGGTAACTCGGACGCGACAAAAGTTCTTCTGATACCAGATTTGCAAACTAAACAGGTAATTATTTGCTCTTTAATACAGACATTGTTGATTATTTTCAATTTCAATTCCGCCTTTTTCACATTACAGCTGCTGTGCGGCAAAATGCAAGAGCAACTTCGACAATATGAAGTCTAAAATTAGTCAAAGAACAATAAATTTTACTGCATTACACAGGGCGAAGCGAAATATCGTTTCATTCAAACGTACTAGCATCGTATTTGCTACTGCTGGAGCACAAAATCTTGTTCATTCAAGCAAGACTGATAAGATGCTTGACGTAGAACGGAATCATAGTCGACGAATTTAGAAAAAGAATGAATAAGTATGTTCTTCCCTACCTCGACTAATTGTTTAAAGAATTTAGAAACAAGCATTGTGATTCCGATAAAATCATATTAAATGGGAGTAGCCTTTTTATGCATAATTTCGAAAATTCGGCATTACCGACAGCTTTAATCATTTAATGCCACAGTCATTGTATAGTTATTTTCGATGCGCGATTTCTAGCTTGCACGGACTCGTAATTTACGATAGTTTGTTGATTTTGGAGAATCATATACGAACTCAAGCTTAGAGATTTGCGAATTAATAAGATGTAAATCATAATCTGTATAAAGTACATCTTCTGCGATTTGTATTTACTTATACATATATATATTTTTTTTTTCAATTGACGGAAAGCTTGTTATGCTTTCTTCTAAACGGCTTGATATTGATTTAAATTGTATTCTTGTCAAGGGCAAGTATGTCAAGTGCTGCACAGCTTTAAACTTATGTGTATACTAAGATTATCACGAGTGTGAACAATGAAAAACCGCGAAAGCTTATAAGCTTTGAAAGTTCCTTTTGTATAAATGTCCTCTATGAAGGTGACTACTATAAAATTTTTCGCTAACGATTGTTTTTTCTCTTTCTGTTGCGTCATGTGAATCAAGATAAGGCGTCATCTATCTATGCGATTATGCATTTTTGATATTCTTTTTGCTGTTTTATAAGAATTTACGATACAGTAGAGAGCGTTTTATATCCGCTGGAAATAATTTATTTGACGATCGCAAATCGAAGCATTGTTTAAATATATATATAATGAAAGATTTAACAATGAACGTTGAACGATGATTTTTTTAGCTACGACGAAGCGATCGAAGATTAATGTCATTGTGAGACTATATATTTTTCATCCAAGTGTCTCATCTTGTAGATTTTACAAATAAATAGACACGTTGATGATTACGCATTTTGTTATTTTTTGTGCAAAAAAATGTACCTACCTTTTGTTCCTCTGCGATTAGCAAAAACTAACGAGTTAAAATTTCATGATTTGAAGAGTAAAAACGAGCAAATACTGGTTTAGAATGTTATATCGTTGCAAAATACTTACTTCACTTTTCGGTATCACTTTTTTCAAATGCAACGTTTCAATACAACAACACTTCAGCTAATCTTATCATTCGCCGATAGAAACGCAGTATGTACAATTCTAGCAAAGTTGTTTTCAAGCTCGCGATTCGAAGCTGCACCAGTAGCCGCCCTTGGGCATGATACTGATATTATTCTTACTGTACTCGAAGTTCTTGCAAGTCTTCTCGTTCGGCCTGAGACTGAACTTGGCCAGCAAATGAAAGAAGAGAATCTTGGTCTCGAGAATGGCGAACCTGTTGCCGATGCAACTCCTAGGACCTATGCCGAATCCCACGTTCTCGACTTCGCTGATCGTGACCTTCTTGTTGAGGTATCTGTCAGGATCGAAGTTCCAGGGATCTCGATGAAACTGCTCGTCGTAGTGGATTCCCGCGACGGGCACCCAGATGTTCATGCCCGGCCGGATGACGAAGGGCTTAGCGCCGGGAAGGGCCGGAGGCAACTCGAAGGCTTTGATGCAGACTCTGTCGATGACGTTGGCCTGAGGATGGCAGCGCATCGACTCGTTGTAGACGGCGTCCAAATAGGGCATCGAGTTGATGTCGTCGTAGGTGGGTTTGCCCCTTGTGCGCTCGAGTACCTCGTCGATCTCCGCTTGGAGACGGGACTGGATGTCGGGGTTGATTATCAACTCGTGGGAGATGATGCACATCTGGGTGGAGGTCGTGTCGAAGCCGCCGAAGAAGAAGACGAACGCTTGGGCCGTCATCTGAGTGATGTCCAGCTTGAGGTTCTCGCTCGTTTTGCCTGTCGATTGCAAATGACAATTGGAACGACGCTCTATCATCAATAGCATAATACCTGAAGCCATCGTCACCTCTCGCGTCCATCATCAGCTGAATCATGTCGGGCCTGCTGATGTTCTCGGCGTCCCTCATCTCCACGGTTCTCCTGACTACGTCCTTGAAGAACCTGGCCACCTTGTCGGTGACGATTTTCACCCTTAGCAACTTCATGAGCTTGGGGAAAGCTCTGTTCAAGGAGAACTTGAGGGAGAGCAGTCCCTCGAAATCTGTCGCCTTCCTGCCCAAGACGTAGAACTGATTGGTCGGGTCCTCGAGGGAGTTCACCTCGATGCCGAAGGCGCAGGTCGCGATCACGTCGTTCGTGTACTTTGTCATCAAGTCCTTGGTTGCGAACTTGCGTTTAGGGTCCTCCTTGTGGAGCTTTTCCACGTGCGCGACCAAGTTCTCGACGCTCTTGACCATCAGCCCGTACATGGCCTTCATCTTGCTCGAAGTGAAGGCAGGACTGAGCAGGGTTCGGGCTTCCTTCCACTGGTCCCCGGCCATACTGAAGAGGTTGCCGCCGAACATGGGGTCCACGGACACGTCCACGAAGCCCTGGTGATCCGTGAAGTTGTTGAAGTGCTTCACAGAATCGAGGGTAAGTGATATCGTCCTATTGCAGGCAATGAGTTTCAAAAGAATGTTATACCTTGATGGTGATATCCTTGATCAGCTCCGGGTCTCTGACGACGATGACCGGTCTGGTAAAATCGAAGGCTCCCAGGTACTTGGCCTCGGGCATGTAGTTGTAAATATCCTGGATGACATGCACGATGTGTTTTCGACCGAAGACCAAGTTGCCCATGTTCCCGAAAAGCGGCAGCGCCGGGACGTAGGGCAGTCCCAGATCCTCGAAGTAGTCGCATCGTTTGCGCAGGTATCGGTAGACCGCGTACGCTAACACCGCCAGCAGAGCCAGCGTCGTGTACTCCATGATTCGTGCTTACCTCAAGGCTTCTCGATTCGAACTGAGCATTCATTACAGCTGCATCATTGCTTGGAGGACGTACTTGTAAATTACCACTACGACGGCTATGTATTATCTTTTTGTATCTTGTATACTCATCTCGGTAGTTTTTGTTATTGCGCTCTATACCACGATATCGCACTCGATTGACGCGCAAGTGATATTCAATTCGCCTATAGAGATCGGAGCTAGCTAGCGTCAGGGCTAATCGAGTGACGTGTTGATATATGCCGCATCGCGAGTTCGGATAAACTGATTTTTGAATGAGAAGAGGAAATCGCGAAACAAGTCGAGGGATAGAAATTCATTTTGTTTAAACAAGATCTTTATTTTGGCGAGTTACAACGATAGTAAATACATACATACATATATAGATTTTGGCTCACAAACGCTATACAATTATTATGCTTGAACGATCGGTTTAGTTTTGTTATTTCTTTTTCTGCGCTATGGCAATCGCGCGTTCGCGCAATCTACGTTCTTTTTTATTTTTAATATATGTGTATACATAAATTCTTGCTCCTATCTTCTTTGGTTCAACTTTGTGTGTGCTCCTTGAAAAAGAATAATTCCAAAGTATCGTCTCGATAAAAAACTAGAACGCGTGTGTCCCGCTATTTTTCTAATCATTCGCCTCGTTCGCGCTAGTTTCCGACTAATGATAATGCGGGCTTGAAATAGAAGTATATAGAGCATTTGGTCCAAGTCTCGTAACTCTGAATGAATTCGATACTTTAAAAATCAATCAAATTTATCGTACTTTCTTTCTTGTTTCGACAAAATTGTGCATTATCCTAGTCCGCTGTCGCAATCTGCTTGCACTTGCTCTGTCCAGTCTCTCTTTTGTAAGTAAACAGCTGAACAACCGAGAACGCAAAATCTTTGTACTCTAATGTCAATTCATTGTTTATTGTCTGTGAAACGTGTACGGAACGTTAAAAAAAATTTGCGCAAAAGCAAAGATTCAAACGAACCTTGTTTTACCCTCATTTTTATTGTTGTTCGTTTTACAATTATTGTACATACAACCTCTAAATTAGCGAATTACGTTTACGGGGTTTGAGAATCGAACAAGCGCTGTTGTGTGTATACATATTGTTTTGTTTTTCTCATTAAATGCATCGCAGCGGCTCTTGTATATATTATTGTTACTTTTTATTAATTAATCGTTAATAATCATTTTTCGTTACTTTTGCATTAGGTATATTATAGAGAATTGTGCTCGTGTTTTCCGGTTTACTTTCATATCAAGATCGCAGCTCTCTTGGTTTGTGATTATCTAGTATTGTCTTCAGTTGTTCTCCCGCATGCAATCGAACGTTGCGTATATTTAAATTCCTAGGGTATATCCCATATACTTATCTTTATAGGTACTTATCTATATGTTTTATTTATTCTTATACACAAGTTATAATTTAACATCAACATGCCAAATTTAATCGTCTCCCTTCTGCGCCGTGATATTTAGTATAGAAATGAATGAAAATGCGACGGGGCCAATTATAAGTCGAAAAAATTCAATCGAGCCATGTTCGAGCACATCGACTATCTAAACTCGACGGCACCGTTTTACGTATATGAGCTTGTACGAATTTCGTCAAAAACTCGAATCGACAACTGTTAGAGACGTTCGTTTGTTTTTATTCTTGAAATCACAGATGTCGAGCTTTGTTCAACATTTTTTGTCATTATTCTCGATATGCTCGCTGATGTGTATCTCGGGTTACTTTTACTTTTGACAATACGGAATCGTAAGGATATGCTGCTGTTGCTATACGGTACACTAGATTTGCTTGTGCGCGCAATCGGTAGCGATATGAATTTCCTGATATGGCGATTAATTCTCCTGCGCATTTCTGGTGTTTAGAGTAATTAGAGCCCTTGAACCTGTCCTAATATTCTCGCGGCAGTGTGTGAAACAACCCTATACATAATACACACGGTCTAGAAACTCGACTTTCATTTTATTGTGCCAATTCCATCGGTGCTCTCATTTATCGTACACGAACTCCCCTAGTTTTATTTTGACCTATCGTACTTTATTTTTGCTGCGGGTTATGCAGTCGAACTTTCAGTAGTATACGTGAGCTACGTGTATCTCGAGTAACACTCGCTTGTTCTGGAATGTCTCTTATTATAGCCTTTGGAGCCTATAAATCGCAGAGGCGGCGAGCCTTCCAGACGCGCCACGCGATGTATATAATAGCAAATTCATAAAATGGAGATTCCAATTATCAACGTAGAATTATATATTTGACGTTTACAACGGAAAAAATCTTACAAAACTATATGGGGGCAGAGCGAAATTTTTGAATTTGGATAATACAACTGCCTCTCTCGTATTGGTAAATATATGTACAACATGCGCAATGTTTCTCGTGTATACTGTGGATGTGACTCTGTGCAGTGGATTATTGTTCCTCTTTCTCGTTCCTACCTCTGTATCTATGTATAATACATATATCGATTGTGCCGTATCGCACACGAGTACCAAGTATATAATATAATATGCGGGGTTGGTCAGCCAAGTCGAACAGCGACTCGTGTGCGCACGTGTATACTTTCAAGTTTGATTGTGCTCGGTTCAGCTTTCTATTGTCGAAATTCGAATTGACTGATATATATATATATATATATATTTCCTTAACCCTTTCGTTCCTCCCTTCTTCCCCTCGCCGACTCTCGCCTCGTGAACGATTCAAAAAATCGTATTTCGTATACATATATATATATATAATATATAACCTCATTAGTTTAATTATATCGTAGTGTTCAAGACCACCTCAAGTATGTGTATACGGATATGAATGCTCAGGTAAATACTCTATTTTTAATTCTCAAAACAACATTTACATACATGATATAGTTTTTTTCATTTCCTTCCTTCAAATTGCTCAATACCGCGCTCGTTCTCGTTTTGTATGTATATATAGAATAATCAAGGTATCCAATTGTCACCAGTTGCGCGTCTCGGACGCGCTTCTAGCGGACGATCGACGCCCGCGATCGACGTTAAAAAATTAAACACTCTCTCGCGACTAACAATAATTTAACTCGCAAGCTCTAGTTATCTTTTGCTTCTTTTCGTTAAATTTTCTATAATCTCGCATTCCCTGACTACGTACAATGCAATTTCATGGCATATTAATACCTATATAGAATAACTGTAGCACGAGATTTTGACGACGCGAGTGTTTTGTTTCTTCTTGTCGTCTTCCACGCAAGGTACAGTGTTTCGCGAATGTAATAATAGTATAATAATATTACAAAAACAAAAATGCGATAAACCTAGCGATGTTGAACTGACACAGTTATTACACGAACTAATTATGGTAGCGCGAGTAAATATTCATTACGCCATTATAATGAATCACTTGTACTATCCACTAGAATTACTAGCTATACGCCTGCGCGCTCGCGGACACGCACAACGTAATTTGCAATATTATATGTATTTATTTGTATACGACGCGCGTAGTTTGCCTGCTCGCGAATCGGCAACTTGCATTTTTATTAACAATTATGAACCCGCCACACGCCCTAGCTCTAAACCTGTACTGGGTGAACGATAAAAATGATTAAACACATTGTGTCGAACACTCGTTAGGCGGTCGACTGTTTGCGAACACATCGTGACGCTTCTTCGTTCTTGCGTGTGCACAGTGCTCCTGATCTAGGAGCAAGATAATATACTTGCAAAGTATATTCGAAAAACCAAGTTTTTTCTTCGTATTTGTAAAAAATAAAAACCCCAGATCTACGCGGCAAGTACAGATGAATATACAAGCGCTCAAGTCAAAAAATACAATTTCTAGTCATAAAAATATACAGACTATAACCAATGGAAAACATCTCGTGAGGCTATTTTCTCAAGAGTCAAGTATACCTGTTACTTGTACAACGCAATAACGAGAATTACTTTTCATTACATTAATATCATATTAATATCATATATCACCGGTATAAACAAAACCATCTCGAATCGAAATTTGCGATCGCGACGGCACACATTGAATAGAATTAAAAAAAAATATCCTATAGCGAATGGAACACTCGATTGAAACCGCGTCAGGCAGAATCGTCGACCTCACCCGGGCATTTGCGCGACAGTGAACAGTGTGATAGTAGTATACGTGTATATATGGCACGAGCCGCGATGAAGCGCGAGGCTGACTCGTATAGAAGCGTATTTAAAATCCGCGGCACCGCGACGCGGCATCAGCATATTATGTATATATCTATATTTGGCATGTGTATTCATCGTTGAAATTCGAACTCGTTCGCTATTGGTATAGATTGATCCGCGCGCGTTCTCAGCTGCCTGGGAGGACATTTTAGCGTTCATGATCGTCTCTGTGTATACAAATAGCTTATGCTACACACACGAACGTATGTCCAGTAGAGTAGTACCATACATAAAAAAGCGGATCGATCCGTGCCTGTCGTGAGAAACCATCAAGAGTAACGAACGGAAGGAAACGATAATGTGCCTGCGTATATTGATAACGGTGCAGCATTTACGGCGGTGCATCGCCGCTGGCGATTCTCCGACACTTGGCTCGCTCTCGTGAGGTAACGTTCCCCCCGGAAAGTCGAGCGAGTTTTTCAGGTCGCGCTCGCGGTCGCTCGTCGGTGATCGGCTGATGACGATGACGACGCGGATGACGAGGATCATCGCGCGGACGACGATTACAGCTCCGCGGGCTGCGGCTCGTCTCATATCGCCGTAGTGTGGTTGTCTCCGCCGCCGCTGCCACCGCCGCCGTTCTTGTTTTGGCTGCTAGTGTGTCGCGGCAGCGCCGCCAGCTCGTTCCTGCTCAAAAAGTTTACGATGCCAGCACCAAGCGAGTCGCCCACCACGTTGACGGTCGTCCTGCAGCGGTCGCTGTGGGATCGATCAGATCAGAGGTATATTGTTTGAAAAGCTCGAATTTTCGCGTTTTTGGTGTGATAAATTTTGCAAGAGTACTCACAGCAACCAGTCGATGGCAAGGATGAGCGAGATGTCGCCGGATGGGAGACCGACGGTGTCGAGTACCATGACCATCGTAACCAGACCAGCTTGCGGGATTCCGGCGGCTCCGATACTGGCCGCCGTCGCGGTGATACTGCAGGAGATTCGCGGTGATGCATAATTTTGACCATCATTGCACTGTCAAAGCGGCTCAGACGCGGACTTACCTGATGGCAGCGAGCTGTCCGTAGGTCAGGTTAACTTGACGGACCTGAGCGATGAAGATTGCGGCGACGGCTTCGTAGAGAGCGGTGCCGTCCATATTGATGGTGGCGCCGATGGGCATGACGAAGCGAGTGACGCGAGGATCGACACCGTTGCGGTCCTCGAGGCAGGCTATGGCCACGGGCAGGGTGGCCGAGCTAGACGACGTGCCGAACGCGGTCGCCATCGCCTGGGCCATGTTGGACACGTAGGTGAAGGGATTCCTGCGCGTGAAGAGGAAGTAGATCGAGGGCAGGATGATGAAGCCGTGGATGCACAGGCCTACGATGACCGTGAGGAAGTACATGCCCAGCTGCGAGACGACTGTGCTCAGGGTTTCCATCTCGACGATCTTCGAGGCGACCAGGAACATGACTCCCAGCGGCGACAGCCTGTGAGCAGATGGAAATAAGTCGCGGATCGAGATGGGCGACTGCAGATCGACCTACTGTCGCGGTGTATCATCTACGCACCAAACCACCCAGTTGGTGATGATCATCATGGCAGTGGAGAGAGTCTCGAAAAAGTTGAGCAGCGGCTTGCCGTTGTCGCCCATCTTTCCCAGAGTTATTCCCAGGACAGTGGAGAAGACGACGAGGCCGAGGATGTTGGTGCCGGGCTCGGTGCCGAATTTGATTTCCCACTCGTGCTTGTTGTCTGATCGGAGAGTAGGGACGCGTTATTAATAAAAATGCGTAATACAAATGCGTTGAGAAAGTTTATCGAGAAAGTGTCCTGATCTCACCTGTCGTATCGTTCACTCCCTGGATGATCTTGGTCTGGTGCTGAGCAATGCAAGCCTCGACGAGATTCGGCGGGAACATGTTCCTGACCAGATCCATGAGGGTGTCGGAGGTGAGGACGTTGCGCGTCGTCGCGTTCTTGGTATCGGTGCTGTGCTGATTCCTCCCCGGCTGGATCAGGTTGACGAGGATTATTCCTGCGGATTTAGGTCTTGGTTAGTTTCATCGTATAGGTAGCGAAGCGAGAAAAGAAAGAAAACGCAGCGATATCGAGATGGACTTGCCGAGAATGACGGCACTGACGGTCGTGAGCATGTAGTAGCTGATGGCCCTGCCGCCGATCTTGCTACTGAGCGAGAGATCGAGCGAGCCGATGGCCGATATGAGACTGGCCATGATGAGCGGCAGTATCAAGCTCTTGAGCATCCTGAGGAAGAGCTCGCCCACGTAGTTGATGTACATGATCTCGCGCTTGGTCCAGTTGTCGCGCGCGTTCCGCAGGATGAGCCCGAGGCCGATGCCGAAGAGGACGCCCGTGACGGTGAGCATCGTCAGGGCGTTGTGCTTCATGAACGTGGCGAACTTGCCGCGGAAGCTCAGCGGCGCCCGGTCGGCCTCCTGCGGGTAGTACGAGCTGCGCTCGGCCTTCGCCTTCTGCCCGTCCATGCCGGACAGTGGCGATCTGCAAGTGGTGCAAAAAAATGCCGTTGACATTAAATGGAAATCCACGAGTATATAAAGTATAACGTCGCGAGTCAGAGTAATCCATTAGCTCGACACTGATATGCAAATGCGAATAGAGGACGTCGATTAAGGTAATTGCGCATCGACAGAGCAGAGGCAATTCTTTTTTTCCCGCGTATTCTCATGCTAAACTCGCGCCTACTACGCGTCGTTTAGCTGTTCAAGGCGATCGCGCGGAGCCGAATAAGCGACGTGTCAGATTTGAGAGATCGTAAACTATACCTGCGCCGCGCGCTTAGCATAACACACCCATAATGTACAGAAGAGAGGAACCTGTGTCCTATAGGCGGAGAAGCGTGTCAAGGCTCCGCCGGATCTTTCGGAGGAGGATCGCTCTCCGTCTAATGGATTGCATCACCCGCACGAATTTAGAAAAAAGCCCGAGCGAGTCCCGCTATTAATTATAATTAAATTATAATTAAATTGTAATTAAATTATAATTAAATTATAATTAAATTCCGGCGCTGCTCCCTCGCTCTAATTTGAAAGCTTTTCCGCTCGAGGAGATGCCGCGTTTGAGAGGCGATACTGTTGCGTAGACCCGGATAGTGGATGGAAGTCGTCGTTTTAAAATAATTGCGTTTCTTTGCCGCTGCAATTCGTGCGCAACTCCCTCTCTCTCTCTCTCTCTCTCTCTCTCTCTCGGGAGTAATTAATTTTTCAAGAGCAAGCGCTCGGCTCTCCCTCTCCATCAGAGCGGGCAAACGTTCTCGCGCTTTTCCGCCGCCTCGAGAGAGCGCGAGTGCAGCTTATCTAGCCCGGCGCTTAGCGAAAGCTTCGACCTCTGCCGCGACACGAATTAGCCACACACACACACACACACACATACGCTTTCGTTGTCACTTTCCCGGTGCATGGTTTTTCGGCCGCCTAATTGGAGCAGGTCCGCCGAGGACGCTAATGTAATTGTGGAGAAAGGACGAGTGATTAGATCACGCGATTGCGCGCTCTTGCCGGAAATTCAAGTTCCCTGAACAATACGCGGTACGCGGTAATCCTCTCCTCCGCATATACTGCTTTCACCGAGCGTGCGGGGGGAACATGACGTGAGAGCAAAAGCGCGTCGCGTGGGAGCTGCCGAGATCCGGCGTTGCCGACAGCAGCGAGAACGCGCGCCTTATCTGATTCGCCGAGCGTTCGACAGAATCTCCGAGTTTCGCCAAACTCGCGTAATTGAATTCCGAGTTGCCAGACTGCGCGACGACATTTCCAGTTGGCCGCCTCGATAGCTCTATACGTCTATGTAGCGCTGCTCGAGCGAAATAAGTACGGCAGCGGCGGCTCTCGAAACTTCTCTCTCTCTCTCTCTCTCTCTCTCTCACTCCGGGAGCAGAGGGAATCGAGGCGCGACCGGAAGCACTCGAACTACTTGTACAACTACGGCGGGCGAGCTTTTAGCCTTTCGTTTTTCCATAGTATATAGAGAGACAGAGGCGGAAAATCGGAGTAATTACGGCGCGGCGGCGCGCGTGTCAACGACATGCTCCCTCTCGGCTCTCTCCTATTATGTGCTCTGTTTACGCGCTCGCGACCGAATTACAGGTAGGAGCTATATACGCGTAAAACGATCCGTCACGGGCGCGGCGAGGCGCTGTATACGAAGGCGTCGTATAATCCTCCTCGCTCGCTCGGCCCATTTACCTCCCCGTCGCTTTTCGCGCGCCTTATCTCCGGCGCAGTGTGTCTCTTTACGGCTCGTGCTTCGCCGCGATAAGGCCGAGATTCGACTATAGGCCGCAGCTCGACCTTGTGGTGGATCTCCGTCGCGATCCTTCCGCCTCGCTGATCCGCTGTCACACTCTCGAGAGAGAGAGAGAGAATGCACACGCGTATTATCGACTCTCTCGATAAATAACGACTTTGAAAGAAAAACTAATTAACGCGCGCGCGCGCGGAGCCGAGTCGAGAAAACGAAAGCGAGAAGTCGGCCGCCGATTAAAAGCTTCCATCTCGCTTGCTTTACTCGCAAAAGCTCCGGAGCAAAGCGAGGGGAAAAGGGAAAGAAAAAGCCTTTTCCAGCTGCGGAACTCGTTCTCGGCTGGAGAAATAATGAAACAAAAAAACGAAAGCGGGGGATAAGGTTAAGGGTCGTAAGCGGATTCGAGGCGAGCGAAAATCTTTTCGCGTTGAGGTTATTAAAATCGCTTCCGGGAAAATCCCCGTTTAACGAGAGCCTCGCTCCGTCCCTTCTCTCTGACCTCCTTTTCTCCCCTTATTCTGCGCGTCTTCTGCTTCAGGTATACAGTAGCTGTGTACCCGGAATGAAAAAAAAAAAAGCTCTGCCGGGGACAGTCGCTGAGAATCTGCTCGTCGAAAAAACGGCCGAGTGATCGATGCGCGGGGGGATAGACACGTCATCGTCGTCGCCCTAGTATCTGCGAGGACTTTTCCCGCTGTGTTTGCCTGCTACGGGAGGCTTGATAGATGCCTTCATTGGAAGCTTTTTGATTCTCGCTCGATGACTCGTTTGAATCGCCGACGATAAATAACGCCGGGTTTGGAAAAAGTGGCCCGCGGGAGAAAGAAAGAGAGTGAGAGGAGAAGAGGCCTCGACGTCGCGTGCGAAGCGGGCTTCATTAGCAACCTGCCGATTTCGTGCCAGAGAGAGAGAGAGAGAGAGAGAGAGAGAGAGCCCGAGCCGCCGCCACCACCGCCGCAGTCTTGGCAGGCGCGCGCGCGCGCTCTGTGTTTATTTATACACCTGTTGCTGCCGCGGTGCAGGCAGCGGCCCGGCACTTGTACGCGAGTAATCGGCCCTCTTTGTGTTCGGATTCTTGGACGGCGGCCCGCGCTCGGCCCGGCTTGGCCGACTCTTTTTCAAGGGAAGAGCGCCGTTTCGACGCGGGGGTGACGACGACGTTTATGCGAGACTGAACAAGCGCGAAGAGCTGAATAGCGATTATTTTAAACGGCTGACGTCCAAGCAATTCGTTCCTGGAAATAGTCGCGCGCGCGCGCAAGGAAACAAGCGCTTCTTTATGTAAGCTAAAGTTTAAAATGCATCGATAAGCGCGACGAGCAGATAAAGCGTACGATTTTTACGCCATCGGCAAAGAGGCGCGCGCGCGCGCGCGCGGGGATCGATACGTCACGGCGGAGCGCGGAAAATTCGTCCACGCCCAGAAAACTCCGAGTCCTAATTTGCATTGCCAACGCGTCGTCCGATTAAATATTCATGAGAATCGCCTCTCTCTCTCTCGGCGGCAAGTCGTCGCGGCAATATAGCGTCGATCGACTTTGCGCAAACATCATCTCGCGTGTGTAAGCGAAGAAGAATTGGTGGCTAAGCGCCGATTTACCTCTATGTTCCGCTGACTTGTGGCTGCGGAGGTTCGTGCGGCTCGAGTCCCGAGGAAAATCTCGTCGCCTCGGAAGATCAGCTCTTACTGATCGCGGTCGCGCACGTACGAGCGAGTATACGACGTCTTGGCCAATCGCGCGTTAGCCGGCGTTTTCTTTTAAATTACTCTTCGACGCAGAGTCAGCGACTATATGCGGCGACGACGACGACGACGCAAATCTCGCGAGATAAAGCAGTCATAATCACCGGCTAGAGCGTGAGTCGCTTTAATCTCCGAGGATAAATGATGCGCCTCGTAAAGCTTTCTTCTCGGAACAATTGCCTTGAGCCCTCGTTATAATTTTTCGCAGCTGGATGTAATGCAATAATCTCGTTGCGTCGCTCTGCGGTTAGCCCGCTCGTCTCGCTCCGACGTTTTTGTAAAGTTTCTCGAACTCGCGGACACGTGCCCGTATGCTAATGGGAGGCCCGTCAAGGCTGTCGTCTGTAAAGCGTGTTATTCTCCGCCAGTCCTGAATCGGCGTGTATCGCGAACGGATGGGGGTTTTTTCGATTTTATTCCGGGATCGCACACGTCCCCTTATCTGTACTCACAGTTCGGTGGCCACCTCCATGTCGGCCGGCGTAAGTGGTGCGAAGTCGTCGACTCGGCGTCGCAGGCCCTCTCACATGCGTGGTACTATTGCCGCAGCCGCTGCACTCGATCAGGGCGGAAGCACTGCCCGCGGCGCGCGCTCGCGCGTTTACGCAGAGCGTGGCCGGCCGCTGCTACAGGCTGCGGGAGGGGAACTGCTGCTGCTGCTGCTGCTGGCTCGCTGGCTCCGTTCAATCTGTGCCACCTTGGACGATTAGCCGGTCTGCATCAGCGGCGCGCGGATCTCCCCCTACAGAGATCCCTTCCTGCCGCGGCGGCCGCCTATCATCACGGATAAACGTGCCTGCTTTGCGTGCGCAGGGGGGGCTCTTTTTCTCTCTTTTTCTCTCTCTCTCTCTCTCTCTCGCTCTCTCGCTCTCTCTGTCGCCGCCGCTTCCCGAGCACCACTCTCACTTTCTCGCTCCTTTCCTCTCTGGCTGCCGCACTCTTTTCGCGATTCCTTGACCCTCGCTGCTGCTGTCTGCGCCGACCTTGAACAGAACAGGGACATTCGTGGATCATTCGAGTGTGACCACTCCTCCGACGAGAGAGCTGCCGCGAGAGCGCGGGCCGATAGGTCAGGAGACCCTCGAGAGATGCATATCGATTCGACAGCTGATCCTCTTTTTTATGAGATACTCTGCCCTCTCCTCTACTCTCTCCCTCTCTGATCTGCTTAATGGGGGCCGACATCCGCTCACCGGGCTGGCTTATTGAATTTCGAACGGATCCCGCCGCCCGAGCCCCGCTTTATTGTTTCCGTATAAATCGACTGGCAGCTTCATTGAGACGTGCCCGGAGTTGGCTTTTTTCGGATAACGTGAAAGAGAGAGATTAGAATAGAATTAAGATGAGCCGCTCCCGCTCGAATCGGCGCGACCTACATAAACACGCCCTGAGAGCTTTTTCCCGCATCGGCCGCTAAGCGTCCGTTAAGTTTGCGCGTCAATATGTTGCGCAAGACTCTGCTACATTCTCGAATGACGCTTTCGTCGCTCTCGGCGCGCGGCGCGTTATCTTATCGCTCGACTAATTATAGAGAGACTGGCCAGCCGGATTCGCCCGCGTTCAAGCTCAGTCGAGCTCCCGATCTTCTCCGGCGTAACGAGACATTGTCATTAGTCTCTCTAATGTCGCCTAAAAGGCTTTTCCAAAAATCTGGGTCACGGTTGGTAAAAGCTCTGCTCTCTCTCTCTCTCTCTCTCTCTCTCTCTGCAGCGCAGGAACGCGCGAGGATGGCATTCAGCGAGCGGGGACAATGCGACGGGCGAGAGGCGCCAAGTTCAGCGCGATATTGGAATCCAACTGCAGCCTGGCGAGCTCACCTACGCCTGATAAGATGATTGCGCGGCCTGATAAGAACTTTGCTCTCTCTCGGAGCCGCGCGCGCGGGGGGAAAATCAATAGACCTCGGGCTCGAAATCACGGGACGTATATAAGGTGGAGCGAGAGCAGAGAGACTCGAGGACGAGTCTCGGGGGAGATATCCTCTCGAGCGCGAGAGAGCGAGAGTAATTTGCCGCGGGAGGCTGGAATTGTAAATTGCATCGAGGAGGAGCTCTGCTTCTGCGGGAGACGGATCGATCCCGGAGTGTCCTGTCCGAGAGCGAGAGAGTCGAGTGCGGAGTCGTAATTAAGCGATAGGACCGTCACCGACAACCTTTTCGCGCTGCAGCGAAAGAGCTTTTCGAGCGCGACGAAAATTCGAAAGTACGTCGCGCGGAAATTTCGATCGAGTGACCGCGTCGTTATGTGCTCAAAATTGATGAAGCTTCGATTAGCCGCGGACTAACTAATTGACTGGTTACACGGCTACGAGCGAGTATAAATGTCGGTCCCCCTTCCTCTCTATACACACGGCTCGCTCTCCGCGTAGCTGCGCGATATCATGCCGGCGGAGTTTAATAATAGCGGCGGCGACGGCGGCGGCGGCAGCGAGCTAAAATGCCGTGGAAAATGACGATAACGAGAGTGCAGCCGCTTTCAATTATAAAACTATTGTGCTCGCGCGACAAAGAGCTTTATACCAAGTACGAACGCGTGAATTTTGCAAAAATCGAACCCTAATCCCCTCGCCAAATTCCGCACATACACACACACACACACACACACAGACGCAGCGAGTCGATATAACGGACCGGCGCGCGAATTGGGTCGCGCTCGGCGAAAATCTGATGAGCCTCCGAGCTCCTGCGCGCCTCCCTTCGCCCAAATTCTTTTTCCCGCGCGCGCGGCTTTATGTCCCGCACACGCGAGCATAAATAGGTCGCTTTTGTCGAGCACACACGTGCGACTCTCGAGTGGAAGGAGCTTTCACGCGCCTCGTACACACCCGCGCGCGCATTCGGAGCTGACGAATGGAGCCAGCGCTGCTTTTTCTGCAGAGCCTCGAAGCGCCGATGCAAAAAAACAAGATGAAGAAGACGAGAAGTGGGTTAGGACGCCCGGCTAATTCAATATTTCGGTCGATCGGAGCTTTTTCTTCAAAGGAAGTGCACCGCTTTCATCGAGGAATTTCCAATGATCAGGCCGAGCGAAATGCGCAAACGAGAGCCCCGCGCACGGCGATTATTATCCCGGCCGATTCGATTCCTCGAAATTGCCGAAGATTGCCGCGAACTTCCGTCGAATCAGCGGCAAGTAGATAACGTCCGGGAGCGGCGAGACCGAGCGCGCGCTTTTTCGACTCCGTATAGTCGAAGGGATGCGCCGGAAGTGTGCGTTCCCCCGTGCGATTCTAAAAGGCAACGAAATAAATCCTGGACGGTAAAGCGCCTGTGCGCTGAATGTCAAATCAGCGGAAGTCACGATTATATCATCCTACACACGCCGAGCGCGCTCCGATGTAAACGCACGCTTAATCCGATAATAAAGAACTTATTGCCCTCCATCTCACTCGCTCAGCGGGAGGAGGAAGACGACATACGACGGATAGGAAGCGCAGCGTCATGCGGCTCGCACACGTCGAGAAGGATGTTGCAATTTTTTTTTATTTTTTTATTTATTTATTTTTTATTTTTTTTATTTTTTAGCTCTCCTTTGACTCGCGCGCTAGCTGATTTCCGCCGAGTCACGCCAATTCCAGACTGCCTACTCTGCAGCGGCCACGGCGACAGACAGTTGGCTCTCTCGGGAACATTGTGTACACATCGGAGACGACTGCAGCAGCGCAGCGCGCGATTACATAATTAAGCCGAGACGCGCGCGGCAGCGGCAACGACGACGATAGTAATAAAAAGGCAGAGAGCCTCGCGTAGGTGTGCTACGCTGCGGCTTTGAAATTGGCCGAGTGCGCGCGCGGGAAAGAGAAAATAGGGTCCAACGCGCGCGACTCCAGCTTTTCCTATTTAGGGCCGCGGGAAAAATTGGTGAAAAGGTGTCGACGTACCAGCTGGAGATCCTCCGGCGGCGACGGCAGATCCTCGCTGCGTCCGTGCGAGGCGAAACCCCCGTGAAAACTGAGCGTCGCTCGCTCGCTCGCTCGCGCGCACGCTGCGCTACTCTGCTTCTCGGCTGCTGCGAGAGAGCGAGAGACGCCGCGCGTGCGCAACTGCCCCGCAGCGATGCGTGCGCGCGGGTTTATTAGAAGAGCTGCAGAGAGCCAGAGCGAGCCGCTAGACAGGCCACACACTGCACACTTGTGGCTATGGCCGCGACTCTAGGCCCGCACTCGCGCGAATTTCGGCTCCTCTGCTCCCGAGAGGGCTGTGTGCGGCCTCTCGGCTCTATCTCTGGAATCACGCGCGAGTAATTCGCATCTTGTTTACCGCACGCCGGCGAGCTATCTCCGGAGCAATTTGCTCTTCTTATGCAAGTCCTATTTTTATCTCGATAAAACGCGACGTTTTAACGCGTCGGCCGATTAGCACAGTCGAGATCGATTATTGCGCGTTCGTCTGTACGCGTGCATCATAGGAATGCAGGGGGGGGGGAGGGAGGAGGCAGCTCGCCGCGTGCATGCATCAGACCAAGAGAGAGAGAGAGAGAGAGATCAGCTCTCAGCGTGCGATCCCCTCGAAAAATTTCCTCTCATCCTTTCCTGAATTGCTGCCGCCGTGCCCCCTTGTGCGCCTAATTCTGTGTCCTTCTGGCATCGTTTTCATTCGATGCGGCTATATCGCGCGGATATTGTTCCCGCGATCCGATTGCTAATTGCTGTGAGAGAGACGAGCGCGCGCTCAATTCAGAGCGCGTCTTTTTTCTCGCGCGATCGCATGCAGATTAGCCGGGAAATAACGCGCGATCGTCGATGAATAACAACGCGACGCCCTTGGTTTTGCTTATTATTCCTATCGGGATTCGCTTAATTACGGCGTGCTACCATTTGAAATTCAGATCCCGCCGGCGAAGTTGATCTCTGACGACTGACGTGTGCCCGATGGGATTGCCGGAAAAAAGGCACAACAAACACGAAAGAGGCAGCCCGCTTCGCGGAACGAGACTGGCCGAGGGAGAGAGAGAGAGAGAGAGAGAGAGAGAGAGAGGGAAAAGAGAGATCCGCAATTTTCCCCTCCCTCTCGTCCCTCTCTAGAGATAGCAGCAATAGCGCGGACGCAACGTAATATCCGGGGGCAGGCGGCAGCCGGCCGACACAGGAAGAAACTCCCGCAGAGACGAATGCCTGCAGTGCTATAGGTATACGTGCCACTATAGCTACAGCCGAGTATATAGGGGGAACAGTAAAACAGACACGCTATTACACGGCGCTGTGCGGAGCGAGGGAGAGGAGAAAAAAAGTAGCGCGCGCGAGCGCTTTTTTCGCACGAATTCGAAAGCTCGAGGGAAACTGCACTCGTCCAGTGCACTTGTTCGCTCGGTAAAAGCCCCGGCGGTTATATCCGTAAATATTATTGTTTACACTGCGATCGGGAGAGTGACGTGGGTCGCCGCGCACGAGTGTCTCGCGTTTCTCCCCCCCCCCCCCCCCGTCCCTCTTACTCTGTCATCGAGCCGCACACACTTTGTCTCGATTCCCGCATCCGCGCTCTATAGCCGCTAGTCTGCGCATTGATTGACAAACGGGACAAGTAGTAGGTACAGTACTGTTTGCGCGCTTCCGAAGCCCATGGCGCGTGCTGCAGCTAACCTCGAATGCGGGTGCGTGCGTGCATCGAAAGAGTCGTGCGTGCATCCGCATACGAAAGTAAACTCACCAGTGAAGGAGAGCAGGCGCCGGCGAGCGATCGAGTATCCGTCAGCAGCTGCACTGCACCTCACGACACCACAAGAGAATGTGTTCGGTCCACGACGACGACGACGACGACGACGACGACTGACGAGCGCACGCACAAAGGATATATCGGGCGACCAGTTTGAGCAGGTACGGTAGGCCAGTAAAGCGGCGCGAGACTGAGCGGTCCTGTAGCGAGAGGAGCGTCTACGGGCCGCGTTATATGGGATCTGCGGGGCTCTATAGCTCTATAGCTCGCTGTGCACGAGTGGGGAGTCAGCGCGGCGGCGGCGGCGGCGGCGGCGGCGTCGCGAATAATGATCGGCCGACTGACTCTAGCTCTCCATATCCCTGTATGATCTATATCTATATGTGTACATGTGCAGGGAGAAGACTCGCTGACGCCAGCTCTTTCTCCTGTTGCGCCAGTAGAACGAGTCGAGCACGGCTAGACCGGCGCGCGCTGCATCAAGTGGTAAAAACTGGAGAGAGAAAATCTCGACGATTCGGAGAGGAAGCGAGCTTACTTACAAGCATCGCGCACCTATATATATATATATATATAATATAATAGCACCAAGATATCAACGCAACAAGCATCGCCTGAGCCGGCGCGTCGCCATAGCAACCCTCTCCTCGGATAGCTGCTTCGGTATATACAGCTATGTAGACGCGGAGCGCGCTGTTATGGCAACGGAGACCGAGCGCCGGCTTTGTTTGGGGGGGGCTTTTATTCGCGCGCGCTCGGGGGCTGATTAGCTTTTCGCGGAATTTCGGAGTCGTTGACGCGCCGTATATATATATAACACGCATAACCGAGGGAATTAGCGCGCTTAGCTGCCGACCGAGCTATGCATAGAGAGCCAATTAATCCTTTGCAGCGTGCGTATACGGATATGGGATTCGGGCTCTTCGGAGCTTAAGATAAGAGCTGCAAAGGAGGTATACCTATATACGATTATATCGACTCTACGTTGTCCTCTTTGTCTCGCCGAGCCGTGGAAAATTTTAAATTCGAAGAAAAACGCGCGGCCTTGGGATGCGGACGTTGCGGACGTCGGAGGGCAATTGTCGGCGTTATTCGCCACGCTAATTCCGCTTGAAACGCGATACCCCGTCGCGCGATCGCGAATGAGCCTTTTTCACCAAGTTAGCGCTCGCGGCCTTATAATCGTGAGGCGGGAAAATTTTGGAGGCTATACCGATCGCTCTACATGGAAAGCACGTTTCGTTGACTCGTTTGGCGCGTGCGAAGCGGAAAACAGAAAGAGCGGAGTGTGGAATAACATTGTCATTCCTTTCGTTCCGACCGTGGCGGAGATGGCTATCTCGGGATATATTGTTAATTAGCGAATAAGAGAATCAGTAGCACTTTTATAAGAAACGGAGAAGCCGAGAAGAGCTACTCGTATATATTTTCGATTCGAGACTGGCGCGCTCTTTCCGATGAATATTCCGCTCGAAGATCCTCGCTTATATTCACGAGGAAACAGTCGAGAACCTTTGGACGCCTCCAGTTGTACACAGAGGCATACGGAGCGTACATGAATCCAACAGGCGCTGCTCTGTTATCCGGAATGAAAAGAGGTCAACCGAGAGCGCGCGATTCATTACAAGGTCGTTTCGTAATCTAGCCTGGAGCCAGCAGAGGTTAGATAACTATACTGTTTGGATCGTCGTACACGCTGCCTCCGATGTTATATGTATGCGCCGTTTTAAACGTTCCACATGATACACGGACACGTCGGAACGTTTATATTAGACTCTCTATACAAACAGTTGGGAAATCCCGCGCGGACAGCATCAGAGAGCCAATTAATATGTCCCCCATATTCACAAAACTCGGCGTCGCGTTGCCCAACGACTGTACAAACGTCGCGCGGCCGGTGTTTTTGACTTTTCCATGCGAAAAGCTCTCTCGCAGAGTCGAGCGAGACCGAAAAAAAAAACTGCAGCGACTGGCACCAGTCGCATATCTCGTTTACTTTCAATTTACGTATATACGGGCGCGGGAAATTTCTATTCAACTTTGATTTCGCCGACGGGCATGCGAGCTGGATCCGATACCAAGTTTCGCTCTCTTCCGCGAACAAAGGGATGCGCGAGAGTTTCGAGGAGAAAAAGAACTCGAAACTTGTCGCGTAGAGTGAATCGAAAAATAAAAATATTCGCTCTCCGCCGGGAGAATAATGCCCGTACACATCATTCGGAACGAAGAAAACAATAAGGAACGCGAGGGACAAAGCCAGAATAAAAAAGTGTGCCGCGCGCTGCCTTTTTTTTTTTCTTCGGCGCGATAGATACGCGCGCACCCGCGAAAAACAAAGAGCGGACAATTAGAGTCGCCCTCCATTGTCCGATGGGTACATGCTCGTCGCGCGGCTCTTTAAACGCGCGATTGTGCGCCGGCGTAATTTCGAGGCTCTCTCCACTCGCGAGCTGAAAGTACGCGTATATCGGATGATTAAATAAATTGTCCTCTCTCTCTCTCTCTCTCTCTATGCTACCGTGCAGCGACTGAAATTCCGATAACGGCGTTACCGCGTCGAAAACGTTGTTTACCCGCCGACGCGATGAAAAGCGCGACTCGATAAGCTCGCGAGCAAATTCAGCAAAAAAGACATCGTCGTCGTCATCGTCGTCGTCGTCGTTCCAATATTATCATACCTCTTCTGGGAAAACGGATCGAGGGGGATTCGTCGATTTGCTTTTCGAAAAATCGATGCCTCTTCAAACGTTTTGCAGTCTATCTCGATGGTTCGTTATATTGAATCGAGATGTCACGGCACCAAAGGCGAAAGACGAGCTTTCAGTAGTGAACTTTCAAAAATTGAATTTGCAGCTCGCTCCTTGAGATACAGCCTCGCGTGCTAGATCCTTACAAATTCGCACGAAAGAGGAGGCGAGAACGGTGAATTGAGAGAAAAAGTAGCGTCGGGGTGAAAAATGACGAGTGTTTAACGAAGAGGCGACAGTCTCGATGCGAGAAAAATAGGTCGCCCGGACTATCTCTCTCCGTCGATTTATCTGCGCGCTTTCTTGCGGCACTCGACTGCGTTCTCAGTCCGCCGGGAATCGGCCGGAATTTCCGCGGAACGCTCCGATAAATCTGCTACTGCTGCTTTCGTCTTCTTTACTGCGGGATTTTCAGTGAAGGGGAAAAGGCGTTCGGACGAGGGATGGTCTTTTGCTCGTGACTTTTCATTTTCTAACGCGACCAGTTTGTCATCGGGCAGAACTTTCTCTACGACGCTTAACTCGTTCGGGTCGAATTGGGAGCATAAATTCAAAATTCGAAATGGAAAATATAGAAAAGATTTTATTCTCAACGCACACAAGCAGCTACTAGTCGTCACTCCTCCGCCTCGTCCTTCTCCATCTGCTCCGCGCTGAGGGTCAGCCGAAAGTACTCGGGCCGCATTCTGAGGTTCAGCGCAACGGGTGCCACCAGACTCAGCCAGCTGACGAGCGAGTTCGCGCTGCAAAGAGAAGCGCCAGTGTTGATTGATGGCAATGTTGCGCTTTTAATTGATTCGCCGGATTTCCTCGTTAAATTCCGCCGCCGGACAGTTTTCCCTTTTTTCCTCCATTTCCACGGGGCTTCCGTTACCGGCTAACTGTCCGAATGCGGATGCGGCTCGATTGGCGCTCATCTGGCGTCGGCTACGTTTCTAAATAAACAAGCAAAAATATCACCTCTTGCCGGTCAGCTGCAGCAGCTCTCGTGATCCGCAGGGATGCAGGTGGAGGAAGGGCCGAGCGAGCAGCGGATGCATGGCCTGGGACAGCTCACCGTAGCCCAGCCTCTCGCTGTTCAATCGCTGCGCCAGCTCCACGCTCACTGGATTGATTCCCGGAAAATCTGCATCCAACATGAAAGCGAGCGTCGTGTCAAACGCGCTTCTCTTTTAGCATTTTAGCAAAACGTTTTTAGAGTCGAAGTATTTTAGACAAAAACTATGCTACGACAAAGTCAAGGTTATTTGCTCAGCTCTACACTGTGTATTTTCAAAACTCTAAAACTATAATGGATATTGGCGCTTGATACCACGGTCGTTAATTCGACGGGATTAACGCACGCCGCTCAACTGGTTGGAAGCGAAACGCGGAAAGAGTCGTGGGCGTTGCGTGTTAAATTAAACTCACAAAGCACAAATTGCCAAAACGCTCTTGGCAATCGTATCTCTAGGCTTCGAATCCACCGTGAGCGATGGTACGACCGAAAGAGAGATTCAAGGCTCGCGAAACTGGCCGGTCGAAAAGGCCAAAATTTACTCCCGCGCGCGTGTGTATGTACAACTAAAACACGCGCATAGCAAGAGTGCAGAGGCCGATAGTCGGACGAAATAGCAGCAGCAGTGGAGCGACCGGCCCTCGATATTGCGCGCGCGCGCGCGCGAGGGGCTTAGTCGAAACAATCGCCGTTATGATGCTCTCTCTCTCTCTCTCCCTCTCCTTCGCAGATTAAGGTCTAGTAGCGATCAGTCGGCAGTCCGTCGCTCTATATCGAAGCTTTTTTTCGCGAAATCCGCCGAATACTGCCGCCGCTGGTGCGTGTATTATTTTTTCGCTGAGTCTCTCCTCTCTTGCAGCGACTCTGCTTTAATCGTCCGGGGATAGCGAGGTAAACTTGATCGTCCAGCTTTTGAATGAAAATAAAAATGCAGTTTTCCCGCTTATCGACCCGTTGAGCGCGGCCGCGACGTTCGAATCAGCTGGCGCCCTCTGTCATTTGAAAAGTCGAAGCCCGAGGATGAGGCAGGGATCTGCGCCGTGCTTGATATGGTTCCCGTCCGGACTTAAATGCGTCGCTCTCGAGCGCGAGAATTCGAATGGAAAGGCGCGCAGAAGAAGCCCTGGCGGCCTGACTCACCGGACTTCCAGCCGTTGAAGTAAATCACCGGAACGCTGTAGCTCATGGACCAGAGAACGTGGTGCTCCAGAATCAGGGGCCTCTTCTGATCGCCGGAGGCCTCGAACGGGTCTCGACTGCCGGTCCAATCGTCGACATCTTCCTGCGGCTCGTCTATCGGGTAGTCTATCGAGACGAGGGTTTTCTCTTGGCGCTTCAGATACGCTTGACCGGGACAGTTCTGAGAGAAAAAATAAGAAAAAATAAGTAGTCGAAATTAGACTCAAGCATCGGGAAATCGTTGCGAGTATTATACATGCACGAGAATCCGAGTCATAAACGTCGAACGTCACGTTGACGAGCAATCTTCTCACGGGCAATTTGCGACTCGACGACAATACTTACGCGCGCGTGCAAACAGGCCGCGCGGCGCGCGCGAGCCATTGTTGCCAAATGTCGATCGATCAGACGTCATGCATGATGCGCACGTGCGTCTATATAGGCGTATACGTATAGCGGCTGTGTGTGCGTGTGTGTGTCTACACAGAGAGTGAGCGGAGTGGATACAGGAGTATATAGGGAGAGAGAATCCGGCGCAGCTTAACGCACCTTGTCTCCTGGAAATTCCCAGCGATCCGAGATCTCCTCGGATAATTCCAGGAGCTCCTCGGCGTTCGCCACGAACTCCTCCCACGTGATGGTACCCGGCCCGTCCATCTCCTGTGTCCGATCCTTCTCTTCCTGTTTACCAACAATCGAAGCTGTCTCTTGGCTAGAGCTGTAAATATTTACGACGATGCGTTATGTGGTATATTCATAGATTGGCGGGTACTGTAATTTTCTAGGTTATGTTCAGGAAGTCGTGCGATAAGGCATGAATCACATATACGAATAATCGGGTCGATAATCTCCGCGAGTAAGGAATATTGGTTCGATATGGAGGGATTGAAAATTTTCGAATTTTACAGCGGCAGTCAGTGTTCAGGAACGCTCGCTTTTATTTCCGCGTCACGGCACAGAAAAGAAAGCGGGCTACGATCCTGGAGAAAAATATTTCGAAAAAATAAAGAACGAGTAGTTTCTCCGTAGTCTCGCGCTAAATAGACCGTTCTAATTGCAACTCCGTATGCGCTCTCCCCTCCAGCTTCCCGCGCCCCTTCCAGCAACATCTAATATCCCCCTCTCTCTTCGTCCCCTCGTATTCCCCTTTTTCGCCGGAGAAACGTAAGTATACATACATGCTCTACTCCTGTAATCCAGCGCGCGCCAAAACTTTCCCTTCGGTTTAGCGTTATAAGTATTCGCGCGCATGCAGGATACGGCAGCATTGTCCGGGCGCGAGCGCGAGAGATAAAGTTGAAAAAGGGGGAAGCGGCACAGTCGCGGGAACGGCCGGCGCGACCCCCCCCCCTCACCGCAGATGGATTTCCCCGCGGCGCGACGCCTCGTCGTCAATTGTCGGCTATTTCGCCTCGGGCGACTTCGGCCACCGTCTCTGTGCATGTGTATCTGCGCCACCTTCCATCGATACTGAACGCTCCTCTCCCACCCCTCCAGCCGAGCACGCGCGCGCGTTCGACTCGCTCTCCTCGAATCGCGGGTTGAGGTTAGGTCGCGGGCGCAGGGCCGGATGCACCGCGGGCCCTTCTGCTGGAAAAGTTTACCCGCTAATTCCCTGCGCTAAACGTTGGGAAAATAATTGAATACTTATTACGCGAAAAAGGTGAAGACGCTCTGCAGGGGCGGATAGAAGACGATTCGAAAACGCGCGCTCGCATTTGAGGGATCGAATTTTGGAGCACGAGCGTGATGCGCCGAACGACCTTGGGGGAAATTCGCGCAAGCTAAATTCATCGTTTTAAAATTAGATTATATTAGCGCCGATCCGCGCTCGAGGCATCCGTCTAGACTGCGCGTACAATAAAACTGCATCTGGAGAGAAGCGGGAAAAAAGTTGCGCGATAAATGCAACAGACCGTATCTTAAAATAGCGAGAAAACAAACAATAACGCAGCCTGACCCCAGCTAGTGTAGCATTAGAATCTTGGACCTTGCGAGAAAAAGACGGAATAAAAGAGCCTCGAGATAAGACAGCGCGCGCGTGTATACGTGTACAGCAGTGGGCTGAGCTGCAGCGGCAGAGAGAAGAGCGTCGCGCGCGCGCTTCTATGTGTGCGTTTTTATTAACCTCGTAGGAGTCGTAGGTGAGCGCACAATACGTGAGCGCGCGACTGCATTGAGAGGCGCGGAATGCACTATACGCGAGTAGTAGTGTTTTGCTCTCCTCTCACTCCGCGGTATAGTCCGAAGGAGCTGAAAGCTGAGGTGCCGTGTGGCGCCGTCCGAGTGACGGAACCACTTGTCGTGCACTTTGCCGCAAGAGTTACATAAACCAAGCGCTGCCTGCACTTGCATTGTTCTGTATGCGATGCAATTTTAGATTTCTAGAATTCTCGGAAGATCCCTATATTATCGACGCACGGCAGGTGATTGCTTGTTTAGAGGTTAATGTTCGTTTTTTATACGCATCGTCTACTTGGAAGTAATAAGTTTACGAGAGACACATCATAGCTACAATAGGGAACAGACATGATTTTTAAAACTTTTTTTAAAATCAAAATCAAGTCACGAGTTTACTGCAATATTTGTTAAGTAATATTGTTTTGAAAATTCGGTTTCCTAATGATACGTTTAAACGATTGAGAGCTCACGTGATCAATATGGCGGCGCGAAGGATGAAAATATATATGGATGTATAAACGCATGTAAATTTTAATACATAAAATAACCTTATTGTTTTCTCCAAAATCATAATAGCGATGAGAGATAATGCTTCAAAATCAAAATAGATTCATGATGACTGAATTTATGTACTCAAATGCCCGTACGTTAGGTTACGTCTTTATTCTTTGAGCCGCCGTATTGGAGAGCTGATTGGAGGCATAATAGGGCCTAGAGGTATTAAATCAGCAAAAAATTGATGCATAACGTATTTTTATGCTATTTTCTACTGTATATAAGTATTTATATGTATATAGCAGAACCATGTCTGTTCCCTATGTTGAGTGTTGTCGTCTCAAAAACTACACAGTAGCCAGGATTCCTATTTTGAAATTACACTCCTGCGCGAAGGACCTCGAGCGTGCGGAAATTATACATTATTGCGCGCGCAGACTTTTGGCTCCATTACTTGAACACTGCGCGAACGCACACTTTTGCGAAACCTCGACGTACGAGGTATATAGGACTATGCGAGTAAAACCTAACCTAATCCCTGGCTCTAACCTCCCACGCGAAATACCGTTTTATCGCTGCACCGTGGCAGCGAGTGTACACACGCGCGATATAGTTATATACAGGCAGCTAGGCCACGCTGCACAGCATACGTTTAATTTACTCTTCGGTGTTTTTTTTTAAATTCTGTCAATTCGACGGTATACTTAATTTGCAAGCATCGCCTAGCCTCACCGAAATCATGCTTGAACAATTTCCTATAAGTATTAGGAAGCCCATCGCATCAGAAGCGAGGAAGGAAGGACGTTTCTTTCTCTCCGTCGTTTATCCTCGTTGCGCGCGTGTGCGCACGTCGCCTCCACATAATAATGTACGCAGCAGTCGCACGCGCGTGCGAAGGAGAGGGGCTCCGAAATAGACGAAGAAAAGACGAATATAGCATCAATGGAGAGGAGAGGCGGCGGCGAAGGAGTACACATCGGATGACGGTCAGCACGCGTACGGGCGCAAAAAATCCTTCCATTCGCGCGCTTTAAAATATACTTACAACACTAGCGGCCTAAGCACATCATCACAGGTATAACGGCGCGCTATTGTAGAAAGTCACGCTGCCGTCGCGCGGCCCCCACTTCTCGCTTAATTTCGCGGAGACGAAAAAAGAGAGGAGGAGAGCAGAGCTCCGAACAAAAAATCGGAGAGCCTATAGGCCGCTGCCGCCGCCGCCGCCGCCGCTGCTCTCGACGAGAAAGCGCGACGCGCAGCTATTATGCTCCGTACAGCTGTACGTCAATATAGTTGCGCATATATATATATGTATAAACTCAGGCGGAGGTAAAAAACGCGGAAGCGGCGCGTGCTCGCTTCGGTTCCGCTGTGAGCGAGTAAAAATAGTCGCGCCGGAGGATGCGCGACTCTTCGGGAATCAAAATTCTCCCGAGGCTACGCGCACGCACGGCGACCGATCGATATTTCGACTCGTATTTCGCAGTACAACTTGTAGAATGTAGATGCGCGGCTAGAGAGGCAGAAAACGAGATATGCATAACCAGAGACCGTCTGTGATCTACCTGCGTGCCGCAGTAGCCGTGCAATGAAAAAAGGAGATAATCGGCCGCGCGATGGTACCGCTCTCTCTCTCTCGAGGAAGTAGAGCCGCAAGAGAGCCGGTGAGGAGAGGAACGGCGGAGGGGGGGGACGCGCACGCAAGGGCGGCGACACTCGGCCATTGCTGGCGCGTCGTCGGATGATGCGGCGGCGGCGGCGGCTCTTTCTCTCTCTCTCTCTCGCTATACACCGCACACGTACATGTATACACTCAGCACGTAGCTATATATTTAACGCTCGCGCGCAGTGGAGTGGACTCACCGGTTCAGCTGACGATCGCGACCTGCGTGCTGCACTCCCAGACTCGTATATCTATATATATACACGCGCAGGAGCGGGGGAAAGGAAAACGATTGTTCTTATCTTCCAAAAACGAGCGGGCGGCCACTTCTTCAGAGCGCGAGAGCGCTGGCAACACTGACCCCCGATGCCGAAATTAATAAACAAAAATGCCCGATACCGTCTCTAGTTTTCCTGCAAAGCGCTGCCAAAAATTGCTCGCCGGAATCGAAAGAAGAGAACAATTATGAGAATAAGACAAAAGTTTTTCCGTACACAGTCGTCGCGAGAGGGGGCCATTGTAGAAGCGGCCTCAGCTCCGTCCGCGGAAAGCAGGCACTGTAGAGCGCGACTGGCGCGCTGTATAGTCGCTGCAGACTGCGAGCGAGAGAGGCGCGTCGGAGCGAGACGGAGAAAGCCAGCCAGCTAGTCGCTCTCTGCGTGCAGCGGCGGACTATAGTGGAGCAGCAGCACCGGCAGCAATCCTTCCTCCTACGCGACGATAACTCGCACCTGGACTCCGAACGTCCCTGCGCGTACACGCGAACTCGATCGGCAGTGGACGACAGAGGAATTGATAAGCAGAGGGACAGCAGCACAACTGGCGGACGCTCGGCGAATCGCCCGGACGATGAGGACGGATCGACTCCTGGTGCTGCCGGCTCTCGGCGAACGTTGCTCAGGTTAGTGTCGTGGCCGCGTAGCGCGCGCGCGAGAGAGAGAGAGGGAGACACTCGAGGCCGACTGATTTCCGACGCTGCGTACACAAAACACTGGCCGCCGCGTTCTCTCTTTCTCTCTCTCTCTCTCTCTCTCTCTCGCTCGCGCACCTGGCCGCTGGCTGCTTACGGTATATCGTCCACCAAACTGATCCGAGATCGCGGACTAACTGGATCGCTCGAATTTTAGGTTAACTCGAGCCGTGTACGCGCGGAGACAGCGACGGGACATAGTCCAGTCATCGACAGCGCAGCAGCAGCGTCGTATTCCAAGGAGGCGCGTCGTCTGCTCGCATCGGCGCGAGACACCCCGTGAGACAAGGAGGACGAGCGCACCAGGATGTACTCCAAGGGCAAGGGCGCGGCCGTGCCCTCGGACCAGCAGGCCAGAGAGAAGTACGTCCAAATTTTGCGCGCGTGTGCTCTGTGCGTGACGAGTTGTATGTACAGTGTGCGTTTTCGCTCGGAACGTAAACAAAGCTCCGACGCCTCCGTGGCCGTCGCTCCGAAAGTGTCATCGCGTTGACTTTGCAGCGGACTCTCCTCGTGCGGGCTTATCCGCTGCGAGGATCCTTATCGGCACTGACGCAACGAGCGCGTCTATCTACAGGTGCTACGCTGTGCCTAGTGCCTCGTACGGAGAGCGCGCGCCGAGTGAAAATTCGCGACGCGCTCCCGTTAATTTCGTCGTCGATCGAAGTGTGCCACGCGCTCACGTCTATCCATCGGATAGACGTCGCCGGTGCTGCATGTAACCCGCTTTCTCGCTCGGCGGCGAGTTTTCTTCCTCGGCTGTGCGGCAGCGGCGGCGTCCCGCCGTTTGAGCACCCCTGCGAGATCCGGGAGCCTGTCGACGCGCTCTCTCTCTCTCTCTCTCTCTCTCTCTCGCTCTGTCCATTGTGCCTATACCTATATATACCTTCGTAGCGAAGCCGCTGCAGCGGCAGCGCTCTCCGTCTTGCTTCCTCTGCCGTCCTATCGTACGCCGCCTTTCTCCGCCGCCGCCGCCGCCGCCGCGCGAGCGATGACGATGACGAGAGAAAGAGCTAGCGGGAGAGACGGGGGTACACAACGCGGATAGACGGAGAAAAAATACACGGCCCTGTTGTCGTCCCCCTTCGTCCGACCGCCGCGCCACCTTCCTGCCCGCTCCGGCGTTTTTCGCGTTGCGCTAATCTTGCGGGATTTTATGCACTTCCACTTTACTAGCCTATTCGTATAGGTATACGACGTTTTTTCTACCTTTTGTTTCTCTATTTTTGGTTTTTCATTCCGAGCTATGCCTACGCCGAGCGGGGATATCTGATCGAGCGTGAAACTATGCGCTTCTGCGCTCGATCATAACAATCGTTTCGGAGCGTAATATCTCCGGCACGGGAGTGAGCGCCGACTTGAAACAAATCGATATTTTTTTGGGATTCGCTCCGAGCGCAGTCTAGAGACACTATAATTCTCCACGTTGTCTGTTCAGAAAACTAATAAATCTCGTATTTTCTCTTGCAGATTAGCGTTATACGTATATGAATACCTGTTACACATTGGTGCGCAAAAGGCAGCGCAGACATTCTTGTCAGAGGTAAATTAAAAAGAAACGTCTTCATTGATTAAACGATAACGGCAACCTGACGCACGATATTAATTTGGCGCTATTTTCGCAGATCCGGTGGGAGAAAAACATAACGCTCGGCGAACCTCCGGGATTTCTACACTCTTGGTGGTGGTGAGTATCGGAGAATATGAATTTTCATCCCGAGTTCTATTTCGGAGCAAAAACTGATCTTACTCTCGATGTTATTACAGTGTATTTTGGGACCTGTACTGCGCGGCACCGGAGCGCCGAGATTCTTGCGAACACAGTAGCGAAGCCAAAGCTTTCCACGACTATGTGAGTTATTATATATCGTATATTATTTGCTGAGTGTAACATTCGATTTTTAATCCACTGGCGATCCTCTTACTTATGCACGCTCTTTACTCTTTGCAGGGATTTGTTAACAGCGGATACGGAGTTAACGGAATTGCACACGTGAGTATTGAAAATTCAGCGTTTACAGGCTTAGGGCGAAACTGAGCAATGCGCATAGGTCTAGAATCCGAATTTGACTTTAAATTCGTGGTGGATTCTAGAATTATGTCTATTCGCTTGGTAGTCAATCGCGACTTTCCAAACTCGGTAAAAGTAGTTGATTAGCGGAGCGTCTAACCTAAAGCCACGCACTGTATATTCCGCAGAATGCCGGACCGGCGCCCTCGCCGCTTGGACAGATGCCACCGAACGATGGCATGCCCGGCGGTCCGATGCCACCTAGCTTCTTCAGCGTAAGTCTCTCACTATCTCGCGCCTATACTCTACCTTCTACATATTTCTGTGGATAAGTTATTATAAATCCTCTTTTTCATATTTTTTTACCTCGTCTACTATAATTATCATATATTTATATCTTTACATATGAATCAGTATATTTCATATATATTATATCAGTCACGTTTGTCTGCCCCCTCAACGCCAGTCAACATCTCTCATGCGTTCATACGATCATTGTGTCTATTGTTTTACTTTATTGTCAATGTCACTTGATAACCTGCACGCGCGAAAAAGTGAGAAATACGCGTAAATGCTTCCGATAGCTCAGGAGATACGTCGATTATTAATTTTTTCAATCGATATTACGCTCCGAACTTGCGTGTGATATAAATCGATTTCATTTTCTATGTGTTTCTGTGCGCGCGTTCATTTATGTAATCAGTGTCAACATTCTCACCTTTGATGTGCACGAGTTCAGTTATAGTATGTACCCCCCAGGTGCCGGCAATCTGTTCTTGCAGTCGTTAAATCTGTCCAGCGAAATTACTTAACTCTTAGGATTAGAGTGCAAGGAGAAAGTCGCAGGGAAAAGTGTGGCGTAACTAGAAATGAAAATTTGCTTCACTTTTTACACACGCTCGTTATAAATATACTATCGGTTCGCTTTCGCTTGCGATTTTTATTCCGGGTAAAAAATCGAGAAAAAAAAACATTAAATGTTCCTCGACGAATGATTGTCAAATGTTCCATTCTGTACTTACAAATGAACATTATTCATCATACAAACTTATCAAACCTTTCTACTGCTTGTCTAATCTGTATTTATGTATATTCATAACAACTCTTGCTATGTACCTAACAAGTGTATGTGCATTCGTGTATATTATGTTATAACTGGCATGGGCCGACAAGACCTTTGCGACGGAATCATCACCGCATAATATATGATACATATGAATGTTAGAATTAGTTTTAGTGCGAAAATCCTGTCTTTTATGTACCCAGCGACAATTTGAATCCTCGGGCTGAGATTGACGCGCACTATTAAAAGCTTGCCTTAGAACGTAGATCTCAATAATCCAGGAATGATTGGCAAGTCTCGAAATTGCAAAATTGCAAAATATGAGCTTGCCGATCGTTCTCCCGCGGGTCTAGGGCGCAATAAGCTTCGGGAGAGACGGTAGACGCGCTTGCGATTATACCGCGTAAAAGCTATACATAGGAAGATTTTCATCCATACACACAGCACCAATCGACAGCACATCGCTCAAGATATCCAGCAGCTTTTACGCGTCGTATAATCCAGCCGCGACAGTCCTATTGTTAGATTCGCGTCGCGACGCAGCTCCGCGGGGTTCTGCGCGCTCTCTCTCTCTCTCTCTCTCTCTCCTCTCTGTCTTTCTCCTTCTCACGTACGTTTAGTTACCGTGTCTAGCTGTTTTATTTGTTTATTGCCTGTGAATCGCAGTGTTGCCTACATGTCCGGCGTTTTGCGTTGCTTGTTGCAGAACAACTCGACAATGCGACCATCTCCGCCCACACACCCCTCATCACAGCCATCTTCCCAGCACCCCCAGCCACCCCCGCCCCCACACTCGCAGATGATGTCCACCCAGGTAAGCCGCCTTCATTCTCAGAATCCAAACGAAAAAGCCTGGTACACACTCTCTTAGTTTGTCTCTCTATCATCAATCGCTCGGTATCTGTCGTCATGGGTGCACCTGACTCTTTTTTCCAAAGAGAATTCAACTGATTCTTCTTCATTATAGTATACAGCAGCGAGAATCAGTCGAGTTCCCTTTTTAACATTTGCGACACTTTTTTTTTTAATTTGTTTGCTTGCCTGCTTGCATCGAAGGGAGTAACTTTCGTGGCCATTCGATGCTCGCAGGACCTACACACACACACACACACACACACACACACACACACATTATCTCTAACGCATATCACATTGAGCAACCTTCATTAAACCACACGCATTATTCGCCGTCGTCATTAATCTGACACAACGATGGATCTTGTGCTTCTTCTACACGTTGTATCATACCTACTTTGTGAATTATTGTTTTTCCGTCTATTTTTTGTCTACTATCTTCTCTCTACGATTCATTATCTCATTGATTGTGATTCTTGTGTTCTTTGATTTTTGTCCTGTTTACAATTACTATGTCATAAGCCTATACTTTGTTTTGTCTTGGTTGCGGGAAACTCGCCATCTTGTCTGAACTCCTGGTGAAATGTGTTAACGTAAATGAGATCATCATTAACGTGATGGGATCAGAGAAGATGGTTTTTTTTTTTTGTAGACACTCAAATTCGGAGATTATCGAGCCGTAAAGTCGATTGCTACTTTGACGAGTATGAGAATACGTATATTAACGAATTCACCGCAAAGAGCAACTTCGTATAATTAATGCTTGTTTGGCCTTGTATGATACTTATTTGGTGGTTGAGAAACAGTAAACAAGCTCTTTGAAGCGGCTTTTTATTAACAGCCTATAACGGCCGTATTTAATTTCCTCGTCTGAATCTCACACTTACTGTTACAGTTTATGGGACCCAGATATCCAGCGGGACCCAGACCGAACGTTCGTATGCCACAAATGGGAAATGATTTCAATGGGGTGAGTTTTTTATAGTCGGAAAATATCATCACAACCATCACACTCACAGTTTAACGGTGAAAACTAACGTATCTTCGATTTCGCAGCCACCTGGTCAACCGATGATGCCCAACAGCATGGACCCCACCAGACAAGGTGAGTCGATCGTTGATTCCGGTAGTCGTTGTTGAACAGAGTTTTTTGGCATTGAGAAGCGTTGCAAAAAAGGAGAATGGCATATTATATCATAGAGACGCATGCGTATCAAAAACCACACAGCAATGATTATTAATTTGAGGAAGTAATGATTATTCTATGAAATTTGGATTGGATTGCTGTGATGTGGAGTGGACTGGTTTTTGAACTGTCTAGTGGCAAACGTGGTACTTTGAGAGTCGTTTTCGTTTCCCAAAGTCGATTTTTCGTATATATACAACATTTTTGTCTCTTTTTTGTTTTCATTATTATTTTCTCGACGTTTTCCTTTTTTTATTCAAAATTCGTCGTGTTTTTCTTCTGGGTACACATGAAAGATGATTCTGTAGAGACCGCTACTGCAGGGCTCTCGCGTGACTTGTTTATTATACATAGATTTTTATATCATGTACTCCGTGCCACTGCCTTAAATTAACTAGGCTTTTTGTTATTTCGCCATTGATTGATCTGACCTTACCTACCTGCCGTACTAATGTGTGCTCTTGTGTTCCTCAGGCGAAGCTGGAGAATTTGTAGGGTGGCAAGGTAGGAAGCAACCCAGCAAATTGAATCACATTGACATGACTATAGAGAACAGGCTTTTCTCTCTTCTCACTTTTTCTCTTTGTTTATCTCTCTTTATCTCACACATTCAAACTAATAACTTTTTCTTTTTCTCCTATTTTTGTCGTCGCACATCACACGCTCACACACGCATACACACACAAATACACATTGTCTGTTCGTCGATTAATATAGTCATATACACTTCCGTCACCTCATCCCCCTGCAAGCAAACGCACTGGCTTCGTCGCCGACAGAACGTCACACGTCTTGCATTTATCGCAGCATGATGACAGTCGCATTTTTATTTGTAATTTTTTGACTGCTCTTCGTCAACTGAAAATTATTGCCTGTTATACCGAGACTGAGTCTTCCTGACGCAATACGTTCACTTATGTACAATATACACTGCATACCAGAGCATGGACCGACGCGTCACCGCAACAACCCTCTGACAAAGACTCCTATGATTTCACCTCTTACACTCGGAACACACAACTCTAGCGAGAGAGAATAAAGAATCTAGACTAGCACTAATGCAAAAACGCTTTCCACTCCAACGTTATATACTTTATCATCGCGCACAGAAACAGAGGCCATGATATGTAGAATTTTGATCAATTTTACTAATCTTAGCGCTTCCGGCTTGTCGACACGTGCGCATAATATACTAAGAACCGTTCCCTTTATGTGGATAACTTTTTGTTTTAGAATATTTTTTTAGCACAGCTTCACATACAATACATGTATCACATGCGTCTTAGGTTTGACTGCACCTGCCTTGCACCGTATTTATTTCTCTGCACATAGAACACCACTGCACTGGCATGCCCGAAAACCCATTTGCTTTGCTGTGTTTGTATAAGAACCGAGCGGAGTGACATGGGGTGTCTGGTGGAATTCAATTTTCAGCTGCAATACTGTTGTATACGCTTAAAATTACCCAGAAAAATCCGAAACCACCAGACAACGATCGTATACTCTGCTCGACAAGGAACCGCCTTACAGTGTCTTAGTCTCGAATAAGTGATTAACCGCACAATAAGACGCGTAACGTAAACTGTATATTTAAAAAAAATTTAAAGAGCAAAATACGGAGCGCGTGAATGTACAGCTCGCACTCACGAATACATATAACATGCGCAAATGTCAACGTTAGAGTGGATTAAGATTGTTTTCATTGCTGTAGGGTCGCCTGGCATGAACCCGATGAACCCCAGGATGAACCACCCGAGGGGCGGACCCGGCGGCATGCCACCCATGGGTCCTGGAACGTACGGCCCCGGTATGAGGGGCCCACCGCCCAATAGCAACCTAGCACCCGGTGGGCCCGGTGGTGCTGGTATGCCGCCCATGAGCATGGCTGGGCCCGGTGGCAGACCACAGTGGCAGCCTAACACGTCCACGGTTGGTTTAACTGATTTTTCTTTTAACCTGCCTCAAGATCATTCGCGAACCAATGAGATTTTACCTCGATGTCTTCAATTCGTTTACAGCCAATGAACTATTCGTCGTCCTCGCCGGGTAACTACGGCGGACCACCAGGCTCGAGCGGGCCTCCGGGCCCTGGCACGCCCATAATGCCCAGTCCACAGGACAGCAGTAACAGTGGCGGCGAGAACATGTACACGATGATGAAACCAGTACCTGGAGGCAGCATGCCCGGCGTAAGAACTCTTTTAAATTTTCCTTCTCATGCGTAGATAGAGAACACGCACATTCTAAAGACGAAACTGTCGAATCGCAGGACTTCCCAATGAGCGGAGGCCCCGAAGGTGGACCGATGGGCCCAATGGGCCCCAACACGATGGGTCCAGTGCTCAACGGAGACGGCCTCGACGGCATGAAGAACTCGCCAGCGAACGGCGGACCAGGTACGCCACGCGAGGACAGCGGTAGCGGCATGGGCGACTATAATCTTGGCGGCTTCGGTGGACCTGCAGAGAACGTGAGTATCAGCGGATTCATGTAGACAGAATGAAGAAACACTTTAACGCACTCGCGAATTCATTGTGTATATATATATTTTTTTATCGCGAGCACCGTATCGCTGTCATTTCATTCATTGTTTATCCTGTTATTTTTTGAGTTCTCATATGTCGTAGTTCTCTGTCTTCTCGCTCGCTTTTCTGCAACTCGATCTATTCACGGTTGCTCTGTACCTATGATCTTATACTTTTTTTGGACACATTACATTTTGCACGTTTACATGACCAGTATCCGCTCTCGGTGCATATACTTTTAAGAGGGTCTTGAAAGTTTAACTCCGAAGGGGGATCTTTAACTCTGGGGTGATCTGATCTGTGGCTTTACCTATATTTCTCTTTTTCTATGCATATTAATTTTAATGATTTCTTGCTACCGCATACGTCCTTTCGGCATCCGGTACCTTCGAGTCAAAAATTAAATTTGCCAATTGTAAGATTCGAATTTTCGATTAATTTTTTTTTTTTTTTAACTTAGTAATGATAGATTGATGAATATATTGCTTGTAGCTTTTTTCGAATGAACAATTTCCTCGCATAAATAGAATTATTAACATCAATTGTGACTGAAACTTAGAATTTTCCATAAAGTAATGCTTCTCTTGTAAAACAGTAAGCATACTTTAAATTAACATTAACCAGTTGTTTCGCGAGATCTTCGCAAATAGCTAGATTTTGCCGGCTTGTGGGACGCAGCGATGAAATAACGCGTTGTGTAACACTTTTGAACTATATTTCTTTTGAAAGCAATACATGTATATACAAAATTAATCAAGCAACTTATCGCAGCTTCGAGTTCGTACGTAAGAGTGTTTTTAATCGCATAAATTGCATGTTCTCTATTGTCGACAGTTTTTTTAAACACAATCGCAACCAGGACGCAACAAGTTGCGGAGGAACACGTCCGTAGACAAAACGAAAATTTGCAGGAACAGTGAGATTGTGAGGGATTTTACGAGAATAAGAGAAAAAAACAGTCCAAGTTCAATAATAGCTTTCCCTCCGAATTGCACGTGAATACGATAAGCACGGAGACGAGTGAATTAAGCCGTTTTTAATATTTTTTTAACGATTGTTGTCGCGTTGTTCGATGAAAGAGTGAAAGACATTTTTTATGATATACACTTATTATTATTATTGCATTTGTTGTCAGTCGCACCTACCCGGTTTCAGGTTAGGTTAGGATAGGTCTTTTTTTATATTAAGCAGGATTTTCAATCGTTTAAAGTTACTTAACTTGCCACTATCGCCATTTACGATTATGTATTACGCTTCACTAATACTCACGTGGTTGCGAATTAGATTTTAACTTCTATCTTTTATCATTTTACTGTTGACCCTTCTTAGTAAGATTGTATTACTTTTGGCATAATACCACGAAGATTATATACTTTGCCTAATGTGAACTTGAAACTTTTTACCGTCTCGAGTCAATGTTCGTAAACTTATTTTATGCAGCAGTCAAATACTTTAAAATTCCGAAGGGTCAGAAGTCTAAATTTGTTGTTAGTAGCATAGATTGTCTTTAGCTTATCGCCATGAACTTAGAACTTATTTATATTTATTTGACAAGACTTAGAAAGTAAGTTGAGGTGCCTGGTAATCGAAAAGGCTGTTACTCGTGACTGTCCATAGTCCACTGTGTGATTCGGACGCATAATAATTGAAAAAATTTTTATCGCTTTTTATATTTATATGTAGTTTCTTAAACGGGACTAGCTCGATGTAGAATCACGGTTTATCAATTCGGTAATTTTGAGAGAAACTTGTATCGTTTGAGCCAAATCATTGTCGCGATTCTTGCCAAATGGAAAGCTCATAGTCTCCTTTGGAAGGAAAAGAAAGTTAATCAGCATTATATCTGAGCAGTTGTTTATCAAGTTAAATTGCTCTAAATTTGCGAGCGAAAATCGAATGGCAAACCGCTCAACAGTTTACTTTTTTAAGTACCCGAATCTAATGTTAACGATTGGAATTCTTCTTTCCATTTGGTGTTTTTTTTTTTTTTTTTTTTTTTTTTTTGAAATAATTCGTGACTTCTTTTTTCTCTAGTGATGAATGTACTTAATTGAGTAATCACATTTAATTCCGAACTATTTGTAGTATTTTTCAAAACGCTTTGTAAATGATATTATAAAATATTGTAGGATACTTTTAGATTAGTCAAAGTTTTTCGTTCCTATTATGATGCGAAGTCATTAAAAAACGTGTGTTTTAGAACTGTCTAACGCGATTTGCCTCTCGATGATGATTAATTTCCATCAAATTGCTTTTCAAAAATGAAGTGTAAAGTTATAATGCTCTATAATTATATATACTGATCGTATATGAATTTATGTACATAGAAACGTTGCTATTTTTTATACGGATATTAAGGACATAGGCAGTATATGAGTACTGAGCCTAGAAGCAAAAAAAATTGAGTGAGTGTATAAGAAAAGTCAAAGAGGAAAAGTTAATTAAAAAGGAGGAGGAATGATGATGAGAGTCCGCGGGGGATGACGTTTTCAAAGAAGGATTTCTCGATTCACAAAACGAAAAAGACAAAGAAACAAACAAATAAGCAAATCACGTATTAAACGAAGAAGTCCATCCGTCCGCAGGTGGTTATAGGTCAGTACTGGACTATGCTATGCTGCTATTAGTTACTTTTAATAACCTTTGATAATGTTTATAACGCTACAATGTTGATGAGAACGACCGATCGACGATTGATTTATCACGAAACACTTGTAAAACGCGCCTAAAGATGAAATACAGAAAAAGAACTGCCCCTACGACTCGCGACAGTGGCACGCCATCTACGCATTTTTTTCCTCTTGTCGCGCGTTCACCGCTAATAACTTCTCAAACATAATGGTGCTCTTTTTTAATTTTGTACAAATATGCTTACGGTTTAATGCTCAGGCGTCGCGGTTTGCTCGAGTGAGCGTATATTATATGCACATATATAGATTTACTTTTTACACCTCTTTTACCTATACATACCTGGTCGAAGGTGTACTTGGCTTGCCATTGGTACGCGCATGTAAGCTCAAAAAGAAAACAACTTAATTAAGCGATTTAATAATTTGAGAAAGCGCGCCGGCATCGTGTAATCGATACCGAAGGTACTCTTAGGTTCCAAGGTTCGTGCTTTGAAGTCGTGAAATTGTTGATATCGAATGAAAGAAAGAAAAATTGTCTTGCCAGTCAATCTCTTGCCAATAAGTTCTGATAGTTAAACTATATATTCGTAGAAACGCATAATTCTATCGCAGCACGTTCGGACTCTGTATAATGTGAAAATACGCGCCTTGGTACCTTTATCGTTGCTTCATTCTATTTTTTTTTACGTAATTGATTCTATACTTGAATACTCCCACGTTGTAAAATATAACATATGCCTGGTAAAAGAAGCAAAACATATGATGATAAATATATGCCTATTATGCCAAGGGAGAGATCAAGACAATAAATGTAATCCTGTTACACTGAGACTATTGCGTTTTTCTTTTTATTCATCAAAAACCGAAACCCGCAGGGTGCTGGCTACCGGACTATTTATACATGACCATCTGCCGGTCTCTTTGTCGGTTTTGCCGTAACATCACATAACGATTATTTCGTATTCTCTTTATTCACATGCAATGCGCAATGATAATGCCAATGACTGTTGTTCCGCGGACACAGACAAGGCTGCGTGCTGGCGACGCAACGCTTGTCTGTGCGAAAAAGTGTTGATGGAAAAATTGACAAGAAAAAGGTTCTGGTAGCTGTATATAGTACTGGCCTGTACTGACCTGTAGCACATGGATGCGTGAGCCAATATTTAAAGAAAAAACATAAGACTATTTGCGGACTGTTTGCGAAGTGAGAAATCTATAGTACATGCATTCGATGACGATTAACAAAAGTTTCTTTTGCTTGAACACGTTTAACTTTAATGACAACTAAGAAAAAAGAGAAAAAATCGTAGCTGAATGAAAAATCGCGAGGTGAGTGTATGCGTGTGCACGGGGGGCAGAAAGTGAGAGAGCGAAAGAGCTTGCGAAAACTTTTTTAATTTTGTTTCGTGTATATATATATATATATATTGCATTATTTTTTTTTTTCGCGATCGGATTCCTTTTCGTTATTTGCAAAGTTCATTTCGACGTCCATGTGTTGTGGGTCAGAGCACCCTAAATCTAGTCAATCTAGAATATGTTTTTTTCTCACACATATATACACACACGAACACGTATCCCAAAATCGATCCTTATTTTTGTTTCATCCATGATACTCGACGATACATATAACATGCATTTCTGCGGAATCGCACGCGCGTCTCCATTCGAGCCCCGCCGAAGCACAGCCGCCGCACTGCGCCTGCGTTGATTTTCGAGGAGAGCGGTGTTGGAAGGGGGAGCCGAGAATCGAAGCTACTCGTTGTTCGAGGGACTTTTTCGTTTGTAGAATAATTATACTATAGAAGTCGATTAACCCTCGAGCGAGAATTTTCATTTAGTGTACGTAGAGCAAGCACAACTACTTTTCTTTCATAAGTGTACTCCTATAATCGTGATTTTCAATGTTCGCTATGTGATAGATTATTTGCCTTTTTTTTTTTTTTTTTTTTTTTTTTTTTTTTTTTTTTTTTCAACTCGAAGGAGGCACGGGCGATGCAGCCTCGCTGTAAATACATATACACGTATAGAGGAATGTTTACCAACTGAGCGAGCTATGTCGGAAGATTCCCGCTCAGTCGGTGATCTTATAGACTCTGATCCTTTATCATGTATGTTTACCGTTTTCACAGTTTTAGTAGCTTTTTTTATTTCACGCTTTGAACAGTAGTGTCACGAGGCTCACTAGAGACTGTCGTTGATTGCGTCCCTGTTCCAACACCTGCAACGTCACTCGGCATCCGATCCAAGATTGCGCGATCGGCGAGAAAAAGAGAATCGACTGAATTCGCAAGGCCGCGCGCTCGCGCGATCTTGGCGCGGAATGGCCGCGGGACGTTCCGAGGGGGGGGGGGGGAAGAGAGAAGGAGAGCGAGGAGGAAAGGAGCAAGCATGCGCGGTTCGGCCGCGAAAGTGCCCGAAAGCCGGCTGTTGTAACCGGCCTGCTGTTGGTTGGTTCGCAGGATCAGAACGAGTCGGCGGCCATACTGAAGATCAAGGAGAGCATGCAGGAGGAGGCCAAGAGGTTTGAGAAGGACTCAGACCACCCCGATTTTTACATGCAATAATTCGCGCCAGCTGACGGGACCGAGAGCAAATCGCAGAATCTCGCAGCGAGCTCGGCGACCTAGAGCAAGACGCAGCGGAGGAAAAGTTTGCGAGCGAAGCGAGGCGCGCGCTCACGCGCTGCACAAAGCTATAGACGCGCGGCGCCCGATTCACTCCTTCGGCCTCATTCGACCACACTTCACGCTGGTAGAAGAGAAGGATAGCGACGCAGAGGGAACGCTCGTTCGTCATCTTTGTGTCTTTCTTTCCTCCAACCGTGTCCAGTACCCACCACCCACCACCTACCGCCTAGCCCATTCTCGACGAGAGAGTTTACTTGTAGTTGAATCGAGGGAGAGGAGAGATTTTACAAGGCCGTCGTTCTTTGCGTTTTTCAAATCTAGAAGCTACATCCGAGTGGTGTGCGCTTCTTTTTTAAGAGTGAAGATTTCGAGAAAATATATTGTATATGTATATTAAAAGCTATCGACCCGAGGCGTACACGTGTACCGCGTAATAACCATCCGAGGAAAATCGGCTCCGCCGAATCGTGTAAATTTGTTTGCTCAAAAGACCGACGGACGGAGCGATCGAAGCTCTATAGGCGAGCGATGATACTCTTAGGTCCGGAGCCGTTCAATGAATGTATATGCATCTTCGTGCAGCGCTCGAGGCGGAGATTTTCACGTTTGTTTCGCGCGACAAAGAGTTTATCATTATATATATATATATATAGTAAGAGGAAAAGAGTTGCTGGAGAGGATCGGCCAGTGAGCGTAGGAGGAATACATGCATAAGAGATATTTAAGGATGCGCGGCGCGCGGTACCACTGGTATACAAATATTATATTGTCTGCGTTGTATTCTGACGTCCTAGAGCGAGGCGATCCCGTCGAACATTTCCAGAAAGAACTATAGGTATAACTACACGCTACTTACTCTCCGTCGTCGCGCGCGGATGGGGCACTATTACGCTATGTTTCCTCGTGTATTGATTAAATTTATATTTATGCGCATACGCAGATGTAGATATTTATGTTGTGTTTTTTTTTTTTTTTTTTTTTTTTTTTTTTTTTTTTTTTTTTTTGTCAACATTTTAAAGTTTTATTTCGGCAGAGTCCTGAGTGAGAGCTGAAATTTTTATCGTTCAAATAAATTACTCTCGATAATCGATAACGTTTAAAACTATCATAACAATAATGAAAACAAATATATAACGAGTAAGTATATATACGTATATATATATATATATATTAAAGATAAATCCTAATAACGATAATGTTACAGAAATGTGCAATCCTTCGCTCCTCGTATCATGTAAGACGATTTACTTGTATACACATATATTTTTATTATTCCTCGCGAGTTTTACTTTTCCTAAGAAAGAGGCAAGCTGGAAATTTTCGACGGGAGGCACATTCCGCGCCCCCACTTTTACTTTATACGCGTTTTCTTTCTCCTGTAAGATAGTCAATCAAAATCACTAATCATGCGATTGTCCAGAGTATTAAGTGTTTTATTTTTTCGTTCGCATTAGAGAGCGATTCAAATTTTAAAGATATATATATTATATTATATATGTGTAGGCGTTTCGAAGCGAGCGCGTTCGAAGGTTCGCGTGGATTGCGGGGGTAATTTTAAATTCGCGCATGCCGAGAAGCGAGAAGTATATATTTATTTACTTTAATCGGCATATGTAGTTTGATTGTATACTCAAGTGGAACCGTAAATATAGCCGCGGCTCCCGGTCAGAGGCGATTTCCCGTCTGCTCGGGTCACGACCGACACAAGTGCGAGTCATTGTATCGAAACGCGCAACAAAAATTATCGATCTCGTTGAATTACTGCTAAGAGTGCAATACTTTTGTCGGAGCTGACTGCCGTGCAGCTCGCGCAATCACCCTCGGCCGAGCTCCGGCGTTTGGGGGGCGAGGGGGGGGGGGGGCATTACAGAGGAGGTATTAGAAGGAACTGCCAAGGCAAAAAAGTCCCCCGTCGCAGTCAGAAAGAGAGACGATGGAAAGACGGCGGTATTCGCTACTCGCTCCGCGTGTGTCAACTATGAATATTATGTACTATCATATTATTATTATGATTATTATTACTATGATTATTATTATGTAACAACACTTTGGTTTCCTTTCGCAAGAGAGACAGCGAGTGCGCAGCGACGAAGAATTCCCCGTCTCATGTTCCTTCGTACGAAATGCGGAAAAGAGTATGCGTTAATAACGACCTGTGTATCGAGGATAAGTTTAAGTTGCGTAGAGCCGCTAAGCTTAGGGGAGAAGCAAAAAGCGCGAACACGAGGACGATGATGCTGTAACGCTGATAGCGTGTAACGAATTATGAGAATTCAAGAGTCGCTTGTTTTGCGGATTGAGTGACGCTTGCGAATCGAAACTTTGTGATGAAAAGTATTATTATAAGGGCATAGCTTATAAGGATGAAGGGGCGAGCAAGGGATGGCAGAGCGCTGACGCGTCACTCAGTCGGTAAGGAGGACGATGCCAGAGGCGTTTTTCTTTATTACAAGAGATTTGACTGTGTGCGTGGAAAATACGCTTTCGATCTCTCTGCGCCTCGTTCGGGAGAAGGTCGTATACAATCATTGCGGGCCGCAACACAAGGCTCTGGCGACGAAACTGAAAACTCACGCATCTTTGAATTCATGCATAATTATTGACATAATTGTAGGTAATCTGTACGAGTATAGCATCAGTAGCATAAATCAATAGTTAGAAGATAATGAAATAAATGTCATCTATCCTGCATTAAGACTGTGCGTTTGTACTTTCTCTCTCCTCATCCCACATCCCCTCGACTCGGACGACACGGACGAGCTCGCGTGTACGCGGCGAGGTGAGTATGAGCAGGCGTCGTTAAAAAAGGAAAAAGCGCGACCCGGCGCACTTGGCAATGGCGAGAAAGGTAGGAGCGAGCGCAAGCTCGAAGAAAGACAGAGGGAGAGTGGAGCCGCGTCGGCAATCGTCCAATTTGAGCATCTCCTCGAAAGCCCGCCGCGGTTCAAAAATAGTCTCCCGCGGGCTTTTCCGGCGAAACGTCGTCGACGGAGGGGATTCCCCGACTCGGCTGGGGAGAGCAAGGAGAGCGACTGAAGAGGATAAGTCGCGCGCGTGTATGTGTGTCAGGTCAGAGGCGAAAGAAGAGCGAGCGTGCTTATCGCGCATCGTCTCTCCTCCTGCCTCGAAAGCCCGCCTCTTCTTCTCTTTGCGCCCCTCCGCAGCGCAGCATCTTCTCTCTCTCTCTCTCTCTCTCTCTCTCTCTCTCTCTCTCTCTCGAGGCTCCCGCGCTTGATAATTACTCGAGGCTCGTTTACGCGTGGCTCTTCTCGCGGCGGGATGAAAAACGCAGAATTTTCCGAAAGCTCGCGGCGCGGCCCTTGAGAACAGCTGGCGGCTTCGGCCCTCGAAGCTCCGCTCTCGATCGCTGGGATCCGTCCGACAGCTGACGCAGGCGAATCTAATTTTGTCGATCGCCCGATTTCGCAGCTCGCTGCAGCGCAAATGACGGCTGCAGGAGGCGCTTTCGAATGGAAAATAACGCGCGGGAGGGAGGCCGATAGCTCTATTTTTAACTTTCACAACCGCCAAAGTCGCGAGTAACATCTTCTCCCCCGAGTTCTCGCGGCTGGCTGAGATCTCGAGTGGGCCGCTGCCGCAGCGCCGATTTCATCGCACCGACTGCCCCCGGATCCCGCCTCTAATTGCGCCTAATTTCGCGCCAAGTCCCGCCTGACGCGGCATTGATTCGCACCACTGCTGCGGCCTAAGCGTCTCTCTCTCTCTCTCTCCGCTTTCTCGGCCTCTGCACCCTCGAGGGGATAACGTCCCCTTTCTCACTCTCTCTCTCTCTCTCTCGGCAGCGGAACTGCAGCGCGTCACCTCGCCGAAGGCCCCGATGACCTGATTGCCGCGCGCGCTCGAGAGACAGAGCTGCCAAGTAGCGCGGGAGCCTCCGCGAGACTCTCCGTTCTTCATTGGCAGGCCTCGTTACCGCTCATTGTGTAATTCGTTGCAAAAATGAAATAAGTCAATCGTCTCGCTGGCGCAATTAAAGCGGCATTGTCGGAGGTCCAGCCGCGCTCCGGCCCCACGGCAGAGTCTACTTTGCGTTGAAATCACTCGCGGGAGCGGCCGCGGCGCGTCGTTCCCCGCGTGTGCGCTCATTATCCGAGCGGCTGGAAAGCCGCTGACGCTGCGACATCCGCGATTAACCATTCGATCCGCGGCCACGACAGCCCTTAACCCAAAAACAAGGCGCGGCGTAATAACGAACGTGCTCCGATATCGCGAGAGAGACCGAGAGACAGCCCCTCGTTATACGCATTATACGCGGGCGGATAAAGCAGTGGTAAGCGATGTCAGTCGAGTGTCGAGTGGGCCGAGTCGATTAACGCACTCGAGTCCGCGCACTGGCGGCAGAGGTAGACGCGCGGTAATTGCAGAGACGGGGCAGAATATTCGAACGAGGGCCCGAGATTTGGGCAGCCCGTCATCGGCTTCGCGTAGAAGCCTCCACCTCTCGGCGGGCGACGGGGGCGCGCTCGACTTTCTATTCGCGGCCGAGGAGCTGGCATCCCACCGCGGCCACTCCTCCCCCTGCCGCCGGAGGAGTGGGAGCCAGCTGCCGCCTCCGATGATCGATACGTCGTCTTTTCGAAGAGCGCGCCGCCGGACGATCCTCGAGCGGCCGCCGGTACTCGCTAGACAGCTTGGCTCGGCGGCTCATCCGGCGCATCGTTGGACTCGCTGCTGCGAGCAGCGGCTCCGGTACCACCCCAGCAAGTCTCTCCCGCTCGTCTCATCGACAGCAGCAGCGACAGCAGCAGTTTCAAGAGGGCCGTCGCGCGCGCGCGCGCGCGCGCCTCGTCGCTCTTCTCTCCAGCCGTCCCATCCGATTTCTGCAGCCCCTGCAGAAAGTGAACGAGTCGCGTCGCGTCCGCCCCGAGCGTCAGTCGCGCGGTCCATCGTAGCTGCGCGAACCGCGGACGCAGCCAGTCGTCCCCCCCGAGGAGCTGTCGCCGAGGATGCGCTGAGCGGCCGCGAGGATGGAGGAGAGAGCCGCTCCACCGAGGGGCCCCTCCTGGGCCCGGCGACCCTGGCTCCCCCTGGCGCTGCTCCTGCTCTGCCTGGCCGAGATCTGCGACGCGCAGTAAGCATTCCCCCTGATGGCCGGATATGGCATTTAAGGCGTAAGGTCGAGGCGCGGGGAGAGAGAGCGAGACGTCAAGATTAAGAGACGAAGCTTCGAATGCGTTAATAGCTCGGGCAAAGTCAAGTGTCGCTCTCGCTCCAGTTCTTCCCAGCTAGAGCCAAAATCTCGACGAATCCTTGCAGAAAGAGCCTGGAATTCTTCGACCTGCTGCCCGAGGACCCGAAGCTCTACGACAAGATGCGCCCGCCCAAGAAGGACGGACAGGCCACCATCGTCTACTTCCACGTGACCGTCATGGGCCTCGACTCGATCGACGAGACCTCCATGGTAAGCCCCGGCTAGATTTCGCGCGCGCGCAAGAGAGAGAGACAGACCGATTGAGTGGTTTCTTCTGCCCCCCCGCAGACCTACGCGGCCGACATCTTCTTCGCGCAGACCTGGAAGGACAACCGGTTGCGGCTGCCGGAGAACATGACGTCCGAGTACAGGTAGGCGAGTATTTATATACCAGATCGTTAGATCAAAAAGAAGTCGTCCGACTCAAGCGCGACTGTTCATCTCGAAAGACTGCTGGAGGTGGACTGGCTGAAGAACATGTGGAGGCCGGACTCGTTCTTCAAGAACGCCAAATCCGTGACCTTCCAGACCATGACGATACCCAACCACTACCTCTGGCTCTACAAGGACAAGACCATCCTCTACATGGTCAAGTGCGTGATTCCTAAGGGTTATAGCATTATTTGCTTATCGCTTATGCGGGGCTGAACTGTTATCTCGAGAGTCTGTTGCAGGCTGACCCTGAAGCTCTCGTGCGCGATGAACTTTCTCATCTACCCCCACGACACGCAGGAGTGCAAGCTGCAGATGGAAAGCTGTGAGTATGTTGAGAGAGTACATTCGATCTCGAACGCACTCGAGCGCTAATCGAGGGGGCCGCCGGGAACAAAGGGAAAAGAGAAAAGCGCGCCGTTGAGCGAGAGCGAAAAGCAACAAACCGCGCAAACCGGCCTCGATTTTCCACTCTACGCCTTTGTCCCGGGCCCGGCTTTGAAGCGCCGCGAACAAAAAGCAAAGCGACGCCGCCGCGTGCGTACCGACGAGTATAATAAGTAAGTGTAAGTAAGCAGAGCCATAACTCGGTCAACAGTGTCGCACACGACGGACGAGATGATCTTCCAGTGGGACCCGGACGTGCCGCTCGTCGTCGACGAGAACATCGAGCTGCCCCAGTTGCAGCTCGTGAAGAACTACACGGCCGACTGCACGCAGGTCTACTCGACCGGTGCGTCTCGTCTAGTAGCGTCTCTCCTTCTAATGCATATAATAATAATTATTAATCGCGTTATAATAATAAACTGCTTATCGGAAACAGGCAACTTCACCTGCCTCGAGGTGATCTTCGTGCTGAAGCGGCGCCTGGGCTACTACCTCTTCCACACGTACGTGCCGACCTGCCTGATCGTCATCATGTCGGTGAGTGAGTGGCGTGAGTGGCCTAGTCGGAATCCGAGTCCTGCTCGTAACGTTTATACGTTTCCGCGCTGCAGTGGGTCTCCTTCTGGATCAAGCCGGAGGCGGCGCCGGCCCGGGTCACGCTGGGCGTGACCTCCCTGCTGACCCTCTCGACGCAGCACGCCAAGAGCCAGGCCTCGCTGCCGCCGGTCTCCTACCTCAAGGCCGTCGACGCCTTCATGTCGGTCTGCACGATCTTCGTGTTCATGGCGCTGATGGAGTACTGCCTGGTCAACATCGTCCTGGTCCTCGGCGAGGGCGACCCGGCGCCGAAGCCGGCCCCGCCAGGGCCCGAGGCCAGGCTCGACAAGATCTTCGACATCGCGAGCAAGGTAACGCGGCCGCGGCGAGCCTCTCCCCCGCCCCCCCCAACGGCGCACGCCCCCGCCTTCGTTTATCATGTTCACACGGCATCGGGGATGGGGGCGTGCCCGAGAGCCCCGCGCCCCCGCAAGTAGTGATCGTGGGCCGCTTGACGCCGCAGGAGAACGCGATGCTGCTGTCCGGCCGCTCGCAGAGGTCCCAGGGCGCAGCCGGGCCGCCACCGCCGCCGCCGCCGCCGCCGCCGCAGCCGCAGCCGCCGCTCAACAAGACCCAGCGCTCCAAGGTGCGCGCCCTCAACATCGACCGGGTCTCGCGCTTCCTCTTCCCCGCGCTCTTCGCCTGCCTCAACGTCAGCTACTGGATCATCTTCTGGAAGTACATCTAGGCTCGACTTTTTCATCGCCGCCACTTTTTAACGCGTCTAATTGCGTTGCCGGTACACACACACACACGCACACACAGACACACAGACACGCAGTATTACACGCGGAGGGCATAGACGAAATTCTGTACATAGCTATTTTTAAAAGCTACGCGGAGTTATTGTATATTTACCGTTGAGACGTTTCCAGAGTTTACGAAGCTTGCGTACGCGACTTTTCAACGTTACGTCCAGTTTATAGTAGCGAGGGTTTTCCGCGTATCAGCTCTCCCAGCAAATGTATACCGTAGCAGGCCCTGTTTATTTGTAAATACCGAGCCTCTTACTTTCAGCCGAATTCTCGAATCCGTATATAGAGCCGTGCTTGCGGCTTACTCATAGATATACGAGTATAATACTTGTCACTTCTCGTCGTGCTTTTCTATTATACGCGATGAAAAGCAGAGATACAGCGATCTGAGATCGATCATCGAATCCGCTCTCTTCGATGCGATGTGCCGCTTCCGGCCGCTAATTATGTAAGAGAACAAAGTTGTTGTAATTTAAGCACTATGCTGAGAATACAGAATACAGAATAATTCCAAGCGTCATCTGCTCTCGACTCGTGCTTTCATCTTTATCGCGTCTCCTGCGCCCCCCCCCCCCCGCCGTCTCCGGCCTTACCGTGCACCGATACGCGGAGGCTCAGCTTCGGAGCCCCCAAGCTCGCTGCATTACCGACTCTGCTCGCCGGGTAAGGAGGCGCGTACGTCTGTAACCCGAGGAATTCGTCGCGTTTTCGAGAATCGCACCGCCTGGCCAGAGCCGCGAAAGTCTGTAACGCGCTTCTCTCGCAAGCCTCTCGACGCAGTGCTCATCTCGCGGCGCAGCGCGCAGGACCGGCGCCTATTGATTTTTGCGCGCGCGACTCGACTCGCCGTGCGCCAGTGCAGTGCCAGGACTGCGGCGTGACGACGTCGGCCTCGTGGCCCCGGAGCAGGTGAGTTTGCCTCTCGTGTTTACACACAACAGTCCCGCAATTCCCGGAAGCCCGAAGAGCGTCGCGCGGCGCGCAATAAATAGCGGGTCAGTGTCGCGCTCGCCATGAGCGGATCGAGCTCAGCCGTCGCAGAATGGAGCAGCTGGGCAAGAAAGCGACCTGGACCCGACGGCTGGGCCTCATCCTCTGCCTCGCTCTGCTGCTGGGCCTCCTCGTCTTCGAGAGCTCGTGCGGCCTGCTGCAGCGCCAGCCGCGCCGGAGCAGGCCCGGCCGGGCCCCACAGCCGCCGCCGGAGGAGTCCAGGGTCCAGGAGATCTCGCTGCTGGTGCAGGAGGGCCCCGACAGCTCGGGCGTGAGCAAGGTCCAGCTGGTGCCGCTCTGGCCCAACAACGACACCTACAAGGTGAGCTGGGCGACCACGTGCGTTCGTACGCTGCATGTATGTATATACATATATATATTACGTTGTGTGCTGTGTGCCGCGCGCGCAGGAGGCCGCCGAGGGCCCGGTGAAGTACAAGGTGCTGCGCCAGCGGGGCCTGATAGCCAGCAGGCAGCTGCCGAGCGCCCTGATAATCGGCGTGAAGAAGGGCGGCACCAGGGCCCTCCTCGAGTTCATGCGGCTGCACCCGGACATCCGCGCCGCCGGCTCCGAGGTCCACTTCTTCGACCACCACTACTCCAAGGGCTTTCACTGGTACAGGTGCGTATGGCGAGTCGAGTCTCGCTGAGAGGAGCCGAGAGGAGCCGAGAGACACGAAGCCTACTGAGATTGCGTATGCGAGCAGGCACCGGATGCCGGCGACGCTCGAGGGCCAGATCACGATGGAGAAGACGCCGTCGTACTTTGTGACGGCGGAGGCGCCCCGGAGGGTGCAGCTGATGGAGCCCGGCACGAAGCTGATCGTGGTGGTGCGGGACCCGGTGACCAGGGCCATCTCCGACTACACGCAGGTGAAGAGCAAGCGGTTGGGCATGCCGCGCTTCGAGGAGCTGGCCTTCCTCAACGGCTCGAGCGTCGTCGACACGAGCTGGGCCCCGCTGCGCATCGGCGTCTACGCGAAGCACCTCGAGCGCTGGCTCAACTACTTCCCCCTCTCGCAGCTGCTCTTCGTCTCGGGCGAGCGGCTGATCGCCGACCCGGCCCTCGAGATCCGCCGGGTCCAGGACTTTCTCGGCCTGAAAAGACTCATTTCCGAGAAGCACTTTTACTTCAACGCCACCAAGGGCTTTCCCTGCCTCCTCAAGTCCGAGGAGCGCGCCACGCCGCATTGCCTAGGTGGGTATATAGCTCATAGCCAATCAGATCTGTCGGTTAGGATGATTAATTTTCAAATTTTTTTTCCACACTGCGAGCGCAGGCAAGAACAAGGGCAGGAGCCACCCCTTCATCGAGCCGACCGCCATCCAGCGCCTTAGAGACTTTTACCGGCCGTTCAACCGACGCTTCTACCAGCTCACGGGCATAGACTTTGGCTGGCCGTGAGACGTCCTCGCACGCGTCCACCCGCACAACGAACGCTCGAATCAGAGCGCGCGCTATTTATTAACTAACGATAAACATACGCGAATAGTCAATTGCGCTCCGAGCATTGCAAATTAGGAAAAGTATTTCGGTGCCTGTACGCGCGGTAAACCTGTCCTTCCAGAGATCTGTGTTGTGCGCGCTATTTTAGACATATCGTAGAGAGAGAGAGAGAGAGAGAGAGAGAGTGCGGTCGGGAGCCCTTTTGGCCCCGGCCCTCGTCGAGGCGCGAGCATTTTATACGAGATCTAGTACTTTTTGCCGTTGTTGCACACGCTGTTGTTACTCGCGCACTGCCGACGCGAGCGGTTTGCCGAAACGAGTAGCGAATATTTGAGGTATTGCATTGCATATCGGACGATACGACGAGGTCACGTCATACTTTCAATCCAAGGTTTTGCGTTTCGTTTCGGCGACGAGCTGCGAATCGTTATAATAACTCGCCGATAGGCAAATTCGTTCTCTAATCGTGCTGCACTTGTACATTCTAATTTAGGCTAGAGAGATGTTGTACTCACGCACGAAACTACTGTCACACTGTACTTGCTACTTCTACTACTACTACTACTACTACTACTACTACTATTGTTACTTCGATGTATAGACCAAAGAGATTGCTCTTAATAAACTCGATTTGCATCGGACGAGAGTTTGAATGACTGAGAGACAAGGAGCTGAGGCTTCGGTTAACTAAGCAATCTTATTATTTATAAATTCATATCATATCATATCATAATCATATCATATCATATCTCGTAGAGAGATAATTAATCTAGATCAACGACGAGTAGTCGTCGCACGCTCGCACACTCTTAAATCTTTCTCAATACAATGTATAGGAACGAGGATCCGGCGTGGAAATCCGATCTCTCACTGCGTCTCCTGCGTCCGCGTCTGCTCGAATACGAGGCATACATAATCAAGATAATTACACAGGGCGGGTGGGGAGGCACAGCGATCGCTACAGTAGCCGACTCCCAGAATACTTACAGGGTTTATTTACAAGCTATATATATATATCCACTGTAGACGCGAAGCGTCCGTCGTTCGTCTCGTGTTATTCTTCTTCTTGCGTTCTCCCTCTTTACAAAATTATCACAGAGCATCTTAAAAACGTAGGTTGCGCCGCCCAGCGGGAGCTAGAAAGGAGCGAGCAAGCAACGATATACATAACGCGTATGTAAATATATCTCTTGGAAGATACCGGGATCGCGACAAGAGGAGGCTGTAGTACCGCGGGCGCGTCTCAGGGCACGAGCACGTCCTGGAGAGTCCGCTCGAGGCAGCTCGCGGCCCGCTCCTTGAGCAGGTCGTCCAGGCCCTCCTGGGTGTAGTAGACGACAAAGTCCTGGGGCGCGACGCCCTCGAAGACCGCGTAGACCGAGGGCTTGAGGTTGTAGAAGAAGAGCGGCTGGCCCCGCTGGGCAAAGTCCTTGGTCAGCGACTCGACGACCTTGGCCGCGGTGTAGTCCGCGCCGTAGATGTGCGTGCAGTCGATGACCACGGGCGTCGAGGCACCTGCCGCGCCGGTCGCGCGCCGCCCGTACTTGCTCACCAGGTTGCGCACGTAGTCCACCGAGGGGAAGATGAGGCAGCGGTCCGGGGTGAGCATGAGGTAGTCGACGCCTCTGCGGCTCTGCGAGGTGTCAGTAATGGTGAGAGCAGGAGAGTGGGAGAATGGGCAAGAAAATCGCGGCAAACGGAAAATCGTATACCTTGAGCCTCTCCATGGAGATCTTGGGCCGGGCCGCGTGGTACAGGATGAAGAGGACGTTGATGCCGACCCCGCAGGCGATCCCGAGCTCGAGCTGCAGCACCAGGCAGGCGATGAACGTGCCCAGTCCGGGGATCAGGTCCGACTCTGCGATCGAGCGCGCGCTTCAGCGGGGGCGGGTTCAAAGAGTTTTTAGAGAAGCTAAGGAAGCAAGGGAGACTCACTCTTGGCCCTCCACATGGGCTTGACCACCTTGACCTCGACCATGAAGATGACGGCGGCGATGATGATGGCCGCGAGCGTGGCCTTGGGGATGAAGGCGAAGTAGGGCGTGAGGAAGAGCAGCGCGAGCAGCACGAGGAGCCCGGTGTAGAGGCCGCCGAGGGGCGTGCGCACGCCCGAGGCGTTGTTGACGGCGCTGCGGCTGAGCGAGCCGCTGCCGGGGAACGCGCGCACGAACGAGCTGCCGATGTTGGCCAGGCCCAGGGCGATGAGCTCCTGCGTCGCGTCGACCGAGCTGCCGCTGGCGAAGGCCTTGCAGATGGCGATGTCCTCCATGAGCGAGATCAGGGGCAGCACGAGGATGCCGCTGCCCAGGTTGCCGGCCATCTCGAGGAAGCCGACGGTCGCGTTGTCGGCGGGCCGGCTGTAGCCGAACGGCGGCGCGGCCAGGCCGGGCATGCCGCTCGGGATGTGGCCGATCAGCTGGAAGGGCGACTCGCCGCCGGGGAAGCCGTAGGCCAGGGCCCCGCAGCCGAGGACGAGGAGGGCGTTGCGCGAGGTCCCGGCCAGCCAGAGCAGCCGGTCGAGCAGCCGGAGCTTGGCGCTGTGCCGGCGCTGCTCCTCCGAGCCGAGCCGCACCGAGGCGACGGCGCGCAGCAGGAGCAGCAGCCCGATGCAGAGCAGCCCGAGCGCCGCGTCGTAGAGCGAGCTCTCCTGCAGGTGCTCGCCGATGCTGCGCCACATCTGCAGGAAGGTCGAGCCCTGGGCCGGGATGCCGAGGACGTCCTTGACCTGCGAGCTGACGATGATGAGGGCGACCGCGGAGGTGAAGCCCGAGCTGACCGGCCCGGAGACGAAGTCGATGAGGAAGCCCAGCCCGAGGAGGCCCATCAGCAGCTCGACCGCCCCGGCGAGGAAGCAGAGCAGCACGGCGTGCAGCTGCGGCTCCTCGAGCTGCCCGACCGTCTGGTAGGTCAGCAGGGAGATTATGGCGGTCGGCCCGAAGGGCACGTCCTTGCACGAGCCGAACAAGATGTAGACGAAGCAGCCGAGGAAGCTGCCGTAGAGCCCGTACTGGGGGGGCAGGCCCGCGACGTTCGAGTAGGCCAGCGACTGGGGGATCACGGTCAGCCCGACCGTCACGCCGGCCACCAGGTCGCCCAGGGCGTCCTGGCTGCTGTAGCGCGGCAGCCAGCCGAGCAGGGGCAGCCGCTTGTAGAGGGTCTTGCGGCTGCAGGCGTGCCGCAGCCTCCGGCCGGCCTGCTGCAGGTACGAGCTAAGCTCGCTCTCCTCCTCGCCCGCGTCCGGCTCCTCCACCACTGCAATTTTTCGCATTCTTTACGACCGATCCAAGCGAGAAGCCGGGCTTGGAAATCTACCGGCTGATTAATTTTCGATTACCGCGCGAGCGAGGGAGCCAATTAGCGCAAAGCGCTTTTTAATTCCCCCGATAATGCACGCACACACACACACAGAGTGAGAGAGAGAGACTTACTTTTCCGGCATCCTCGAGGCGTGCGAAAAGATTGAAATTTCAGATGGCATCAGCTCTTATATATATTATATATATATATATTCCATACTCACAGACAAAGTCCGAGGATCCGTGGAGCTCGCGCTGCGGGTGGCTCTCCTGCGAGCCGTTCTGGGCCAGCTCGAGGCCGGATTCGCTGAGCGCGTGGTTCACGTAGCCGCCCTCCAGGCCCTTGCCGACGATCTCCTCGCTCATGCTGCCGTCCTTCCTCGTCATCTGCGCGCAGTAGAAGAACGAAAAAAAAAACAAACAAAAAAATAAAAAGAAAAAAAACACCACGCTGATTATCTCCTCGCACCTGCCGTCTGCCGTCGGCGCCACTCGTCGCCGTCGTAAACCGATCGGCTGGGAAAAATAGATGTTCGAAAGAAGGCCGTTGCGCAACTGACCGAATATCGCGACACTTGCTCCACTGGCATTCGCGGCTCGTCACCGTCGCAATATAAAAAATGCCGTCCAGATTCTCGAGCGACCAGTCAAAACAATGACTCTGCGCTGGCGTGACTCGTGACTCCGCGAGCTTAAGCGATTAATCAGCCACCTCGTGATATAATTCACTGGCAAAGCCCCGGATAAAAAGCCCCTCGATATCCTCTTCCGAGAATCCGAGCGTTTAGCGCGAATTTCCACACTCTGCCGGATTTGGAACGCGCGAAAAAACGCGGCTGATTGCGATTTATCGGCCTCGTAATCAAGCGCAAATAAAAGTAATGCCAGGTGAGCATCGCTTCTACTCGGCTGATCCGCGACGATAAACAAGAGCACGTGCTCGTTGCACGACGCTCTCTCTCTCTCGTGACTCCTTTGTTTTTTCGCTCCGCGCTCCTCGCGATTTCTGCGCCGATCGGCTTGCGCAGTTGCGCTAGGTCGCGGTCACTCGACGATGACATTACTCGATTTTATGGATCATCGTCGCGAGCGAAAAATAACGCAGCGTCCGCCGGTCCATTAGCGATTTGCCAGAGCCAGTCGATAGCCGTGAAGGAGTGCGCGCGCTCTTGCGTCAATTCAAATGCGGCGCGTTTACGTAAAGCCGCTTTCGTAAGGGAGATGCGCGCGATCGATAGGCGCCCTTGTGTGCGGGGGCTCCTCTCTCCGCGCGCATAAGCCGCGAGAGAAAATCGACGCCGCGGAATAAAGTGGCTGAATACGGGCGCAAGCGCGCGCGCGCGCGCGACGATCAATAAAACAATCAATAGCCGACGACGCGCCACGCGAGTCAATCCCGGCCACTTGTGCTAATTTTCCGCGGCGCTGCCGCCTAGTTCGCGCTCGCTCGCTGCTCTTCCAGCTCTTTCTCTCTTTCTCTTTCCCTTTCTCCCCGGGCGTCGTCGGGCGAGTAGTCGGCTTTTCCGGCCCTCGGCTGCTCGCGTAATCGTCTGCGCCACCTCGAAACCGTATCGAGAAGGAGCCGGGATAAATAAGGAATTTTACGACAGCTCCTCAACTTTTTGCCGGCTCGCAAATCTGATGGGGCAAAAAATTGCCGTGTAATTAGCATTTTTTTTTTCCGCCTATCGATCCGATCGAATGAATCGATCAGCGCTCGCGACTAGAGTGTCCCGCTCGACAACGATTGCTGTTAATCACACGCGGCGCGCGCATTCCTTCGACTGACTTTTTTTTGCGCCGCGATACACGAGCAATGATTTCGTTGTTTTCGCGAGCCGATTTCCTCGCTGCCGATCCTGGAGGTGCGCCCGCGCGCATTAGCATGCCGATTGTCCGAAAGGCCGGCAAAAAATTGGGGCGTGAGCTGCGGTTTTCCCGGTACTGGCAGTTTCCGTAAAAAATTTACGTAAAAAAAAAAAAGAAAAAAAAACAAAAACGATTCTCCCCGCGGCGTTCGGTTACCTAAGCGTCTCGTAAAGCGTCGCCGACCGCGGCAAATTACCAATATTTGCACTTACTCGCTCGTCACCTGTCCGGCCGCGCGTGCGAGGATGAGCGCCGGAAACCGCGACGGTCGAGTGCGAGTCGCCTATAGTACGTTGAGAGAAGACCGTATACGAACCTCTGCGAGCGAAAGTGTGCCAGGCCTCGACGATCGACAACAAACAAAAGGACGCTGTCCAGCCGGGAGCCCACGAGTTCTAGCTCAGCCGGGGTCCGTCCAGCCTCATTCTCCTCCTGGGCGCTTATCTCACTCTCTCTCTCTCTCTTAACGGAAACAATGCTGCGTTGCTCGTGAGGAAAGGAGCTGCGAGGAGGCGGCAACGCACTCCGATAACCGAATAATACACGCGACCGGCCGACGTCGCCGTATAAATGCGCGCGAGAGACGGGAGCAGTCGAGCGAGGAGCGAGCGCCCCGCCGCCGATTTCCTTCTGCCACCTCCTTCTCCCTCTCTCTCTCTCTCTCTCTCTCTCTCCCTCTTTTGCCTCGCGCCGTCTCCAAGTCTGCGGCTCGTGGAAGCTAAGGTTGGAAAATCGGCGCCACTACACACCGTAGTCGCGTCGAGCGGAAGGAAGGAGTGACGAGCGACTGTACAGCGATGCCGCCTTGTTATTAGCCGATCGGCTTGAACGCTGCCATGAAAGTTCGGCAGTAAAGCCTCGCGCGCGATAAGGAGCAATGAAAAGCCGCGATAGCGCGTTTTCAGCTTTGCGCCTTACGCTCAATCTTCCTGGATCTGCTTTTTCATTTGAATTGTAAACGTAATCGGGATATAGCGCTATAATTATGTCACGCGCGCGCGTGTGTGTGCGTGCGTGCAACGCTTAGAGAAGCCGCAAAAAGTCCGTCGTTCCGAGAGTTACGTTATTAATACTTGCGTTAAAGCGCCTGTCAGCGCGCGCGCGCGATAATGTAAGCGCGTGTCTATTACGCGTGCAGCAACACACGCGGCTCTTGAATTGGAGCATTATTGTGTGTCTTGGCATTAATGGTCGCGCGCGTAATCCAATGCTAATGGCTCGTTCCTGTTTTCTTTTTTGTTTCTTTTTTTCGTTTTAACGACTGCGTTTGAATTGAGATTTACGTGCCTCGTCGTTGACATAACTGATAACGAGATGCGATCGATCGGAATCCGCGCGCGTAGAACGCCGCTAAAACAAAGCTCCGAGATTTCCCGCGAGACTTTCTCTTTCATTGATGCGCGCCGCGTGCAAATCACAATTCACGCCGATCCGCGGCTTTGCAGTTTGCGCGTGTGTCATCCGTCGCGTGGTATGTCGTCAAAATATTGATAGATCCTCGACTCGGCAAACGACGCGTGCCTACGACTGTATATTCTCCCCGGAATGGTAAACAAGGAAAGTGCAGCGCGCTGACTTTGACGCGTTTCTGCTGTAACAGCTAAATTTCGCAATGCGTATATAATAATAGTAGAGCAACGGCCTTGGAGGACGGCTCGAAATTGAAGAGAGCTCCCGAAGGCGGAATGTCGCGGGATCGTTAACCTTGCGTTTTCGCGAGATGCAAATGACGAACGAAATTCAAGAGAAAGCGTCGCGTGCGTTGGGAAACGGGTTCGCGCGCGCGGATGATGCGCGCGGAATGCCTCGTAATGGCCCGAGCGACCGAAACTTTCCTGTCGCGTCATGTCGCGTAACAACGGACAGCGGACGCGCGCAGGTTTTTCCGGGCAGCCGAGGTCGATCCTGAAAATTCTCCCCGTTCTATAAGAGATCGAGCGCGAATAAATGAAATAAATGAAATAAATGAAATAAATGAAATAAATGAAATGAAGCGAGTAGAGAGCTCACGGGACTCGTTCCGCGGCTTATCTTCCGACGGCCTTTTTGCGCGGATCGCCTCTTCCTTTTTCTTCCTTCCTCGCGCCTATATACACAGAAATTAACCGAGCCGCGCACAATGCGATGTCCCCCTCCTGCGTGCGGAAGGAGGCTTCTCGTGCGCCGCGAGTGTGTGCCGTATCTGAGAAGCGGACATATTCGTGTTGTATCTCCGCGAAGCCGATTTCTGCACTGCACGGGCTTTCACGGCCGAATTAAGCGGCGAACTCGGAGAATCCTAAGAATTCTAAAACCCGTTCCGGCCACGAGAGACACGCGAGCTTTTCGGCTCTTTTTTCCTCGAGCCGATTAAAATTGCAAAAGCCAATTGTAAATTCAAAAAACACCTGTACTCAACACGTGCGCCTACACAACATGCCAGCTTTTTTCTCGCTCCGCGCATATTCATGACAGAAATGCTAGATATTCAAAAAACAAACGAGAGCAGCTCTCTCTCTCTCTCTTGTACTAATATCAATATTGTTTTTTCTCTACGATATACGGCACGACGATAAGAATTTCAAGGCAGCGGCTAAATCGCAGTTAAGCCGTGCGAGCTGTTGAGGATTTCTGTATTTTAGCCGATTTGCATAACGCAATTTCCTCGCATCGAGTCAATGCACCTTATTGCTATGAACACGAGAGCTGCGTTAGGATGAATCGATAAATTGTAATAAAGCCCGTTTCGCATACTGCTACGGCTAGAGATTAGAGGATCTCGCGCGACAACGCCTCGATCACGTGCGTTTTCCCAAACTAGATCCTATTTATTATTTATTTAGCCGTAAATTACGAAATTGTACGAGTAAAAAAGGCTCGCCTACTTTTTTGTCAACTCGATAAGCCGCGCTCGCGGACGTGTGTACACATTACACGGTGTGTCGCGCAACCGCACAAATACAGGCTCGCTGCGAGCGCGGAAAAAAATGCTTAAAAATAAAAGTCCGATTGTTGAATCGAGCACGTTTTCCCCTGACGTACGTTATACGTACATCCTCGGCCGTCTGTGTGTACACGTGCGCAGACGTTCGTTTAATCTATAAATCAACTTTACGCCTGAATCATTATCGCCGAAACGACGCGTCTTTTTGGCGCTCCCGTCGTGTAAACCGCTCTCGGAGCGATCGACGAGTCAATGGGACGAAAACCGAGGAGGATCGTTAAGGAGAAAAAAACACGGCGCAATTAAAAGTCCGTCGATTTCGAATTGGCCTTTTCCTCCCGAGCTCGCGTGACGAGGATCGATCCGCGGCTTTCCGTAACGCGAAATTCGTCTTTACGTAATTTAAGGAGGCGACTCGGCAGCTTGTTACGGGGACACGAGCCGCGTTAAATTGATGCGCCTTATTTTAAGCTCTTCCTCCTTTTCCTCCTTTTCCTCCTACCGAATGTAGGTTGCGAGCTTTTTCGAGCAGTCCCTTTGATCGACAGTAAACAAATTTATCTCGATACGACGATACGGCTGCAAGGAGCGCACGCGATCAACGTCTATCCTCTCGAATGACGCGCGCTTCTGTATCGCGCCGTGCGCGCACACGCGAGGTCAACAACACGTGCCGATATTATTTCGATTTCGGCGAATGATGTTGTCTAAGTGCCCGTACGTCTCCGTGAACGACCTATTCCTCCTGAGTCATCAAATTTATCTGTTTACTGTTTATGCCCGCCGTTCTATAATTGTGTCATGTTTTCTTCTACTCTTCGAGTCCCTCTCCAATTGTGTCGTCGTACGCTCGGAGATTTTTGTGCGCCATTTGATCGAATTAATGCAGTGCAAACAACCGGTTAAATTGAGTTTGACGCTTTTAATACCGTATATCCTCGCTATTGATGCCCTCGCGCGAGTATAAACGACTGTTCGACAGTGCGACAACGAATTTTAACGATGTCAAGTGCAGCATTTGCCGACACGTAGAACGTTGAAAAATGTAAAACGGCGGCCTTCTGCAGCTCTTGTAGAATGAGAAAAAGCCCATTCGTAGAAAATCATCGGAACAAAAGTCTCTCAACGCCCATAAAACTCTCGGCACTTGTCTCGAAACGCGCCGCGCATAAATGACAAAAAAATTTCCTCCTCACTACTCGCGATGCCCGATGGATATTATTTTTCGGGAGCTTCTCTGGATTAATCAGCCGAGAGAAAAACACTCATCGCCACAGCTGCCGCCACATGTCGACATGTCGTATTTGCATACCGCGTTCAAGTGTACGCACGACTTTGTGGGTGTGAACTGACTGGCGCTATTCACGTGAAAAGCGTAACGAGGTAAACAGCGCGGAATCTTGAAATTCCGAGGAGATTAATACGCGAATGCGGCAGATGAGATTACGCCGTATTTAATTGCTCGAAAGCGCGTGATGTTTTCGCCGTCTGTCTCGGAAATCAATTAGCCAGGCCGGCAGCGGCAGTATAACGTGTTGAAGACAATGCTTCTAGTCTAATAAATTTCACTAGAATGTTTGGAGTAGGCATTCTTTTTGTTCGCAAGAAGATACCGCGATGTTTGTATCTACGCTTGAATTTACTACATAGTTTTACGACCAGTCACAGAAGCTGCTGCTGCTGCTGCTGCTGCTTCTTATCTACAAAATCTACTCATTTTTGAGCTATTCTCTGCTTCTCAGGCGGGAGGATGTCTGTTCGGGAAGAAAAACGTACGACACATGGCTGTCCAGTGAAAATCGCATTATTATTATTATCCTCAATGCTCTCGATATACAATAATAATCATTATAAATCAGTTAGGTACAGGAACAATTTATCGATCGTGATATTCATTAATAATAATCAAATTGCATTATCGTCGTTACAATTAAGACAAAAGAGAGAGAGAACAAATATCGTTAAAAAAAGAAAACGAACGTAACGTTTTACAATAATCGGCTACGCGGCAGTACGACGAGTTACCCAGAAAGCCCTTGGACATTCGAACAGTATATATTCCGATATATTATCCTTTGTACAGCGGAGACCAGGGCAGGAAACTCATTCTTCTTCGAGAAACTTTGTACACAGTTAAAAGGGCGAAGATACAGAGTAGAAAAAAAACAGATCGTGCCGTAACGGAGCATCGAAGTAAATTCACTCACTCATCGTTGCATCGATAAGAAGTCTTTTTTTTTTTCATTATTTTACACGTTGCACACATGCTTGTTCCTTAAAAAATTCTCTCTCCACTAAAATTAGCCGCCTTTTCGTTTTCTCATTTAATTTACCTAAAATAATACTAGGTATAAAAGTCGTCGCGAGATCTTTCCCGTCTCTTTAAAAAAAAAAAAAAGAAAGGGGATTTCGGAGAGACGTTAAATTTTTGCTTATTTTTTTCATTATTATTACGAAAAAAATTTACAACGGTAAGAAAGAAGTAAGAATCAAAGTGAAATTTTACGAGATTGGTCTTACCAATGGCCGTCCGCTGCGAGCAAACTTTGCAGAAACTCTCGCGTGCACTCGCTTCTCTTTTAATTATTACACACTTTGAACGAAAGAACAAAGAAAACGCACAGCCGCGGCTTAGGCTTACGTTCGACGGCTTACTGCACTAAAAAGGCACAATTTATTTTCCGCACCCGATATATAAGAAAAGTTCGCAAGAAGAGATCAATATTTGTTTATCCGTTGCTCTCCTTATTTTTCAGCCGCCTACTGAGCTTATTTCACATTTTCTTCTTATTCAATTCTTCAATGCGAATAATCTCTCATTCTTTCACGGAGGCGCGACTTCGACGACTCTGGTCTCAACGTCTCCTTCTAATAGCAAAAATTTAACTCATATAAATTTTTTCAAACCATCGGAGCCATTAAAGTCGTGCCTCAAACGTGCTCTTCCTTTTTCCTTCATCTAACATTAATGCTTTGTTCATTTGTTTTTTTTTTCTTCGTTTCCTTTTAAAATGCGTACGATTTGTATGTTACATGTTATGTGGCTCGGCGACACGCGGCGCAATGTCGATATGCGTCGTCACTCCGCCTGACTCTTTTTCTCTCCTTTCGGCCGCCCTATACACTTTCCTTCCGCGCTTCGCGGTCAGTGACAATTACTCCACGTGTCCGCGATGCGCGAAAACTCTAAAGTGTATGTATATATATATAATATATTATACATATTATATATAACTGAGATAATGTATGTATATATAATATACATAATATCTGTAAATCTTATCGACTAACCTTTTTTCTGTTTCCTTGAACGTATATAATAACTTTTTGCTTTCTCCCCTATGTAAAGTCTAGGGTCCATGGCAGACCTCGATAAGGCGATTAACTACGCAGGCTCTTTGTACAGTCGGTCGGAGACAATAATTATCAATAATAATAATAATAATAGTTTTGTTTCATGACTTTATATAAAAAGAGGCGACACGTACGTACACATACGTTTCACAAGTCTTTCGAAATAGGGCAAATTAAAAAATAAAGAAGTAGAGGACTTCTTATCGCATGATTTTTCGGCTCGCTCTCGGAGAGCTTGGTCTCGAGTTTAATGTTTCGTCTCTTATGTTTTACGTGCTCTCTTTCGCTCGCTGTATTTACATTTTCATTAAAAGCCACTTGCTTCGTATCGGTGGAGGTACTTTTGTGACGCCTTGCTCTTGGCTCTTCAACAATAATAAAGTTTTCTAGACACGTGAGAAATCAGATCGATTCGGTTACAGCATACCAAATTCAACAATGATAAACGGTATTGCGAAGAATATCCGAAAGCAGTTAAAGGAAAGTTTTTTTTAAAGATATAAGCATTGATCCTCATCTCTTCCTTAACTTTCGAATTTTAAAAACTATAAATACGTAACTAGTATGTACAATCGTATACAAACTCTTTGTGAAATTTTCTTACGCCACAAAAGTATCGTCGGCCGATGTGACATGCGCTCTTCAGCACTCACGCTTTCACACGCACGGAATACGTTTAAAAAATAATTAAAAAAGTAATTACTTAATGCTAAACAGACTGTTCGTCAATCGATTAGACCGTAATTTTCGTCGTGATGCCGCAATCGACAGTAGCTCGCGCGACAAGTCTCTCCTTGGCTTTCGTTGCGTTGCTTCGTTGACGCGAATTTCGTGGCCCGAAATTTCCGCAGAAGAACAACAGAGGAAGCACTTGGAAAAATCAGTGTTCCGGCGTTCGACGGAGGACAGGAGTGCGGCGGCGGAAGATGCGATTAAGCCTCTCTACTCGAGCGCTTTCACCTGGGCCATGATCTTGCCCTCCCACAGCGGTAGAACCTCGGCATCATCTGTAATTTCCTCCTGGATGACTTGCATATCCAAGTCTTCGCACTCGGTTTTGAAGAAGTATCTAAAATTATAAGAAACATTAGCAAACGTTTCAAGTTACATTATTAGTGAACAAAATTTTAAAGATCTTTACCTATAGTTGCCCTTCTTAGGAAGAACGTCCTTGAACTGCTTGAGGGTTACATTAGAGCCGGATATCTTGATCCTGTAAGGTACCTTCTCGTCACAGAAACTAAGCACAAGGATGGTAAAGTCACTAGGAGCGTCCTGCTTAGCTCTGCGAAGCGTCGATTGGTTTGATTGCGGGCACGATTGCATCGGTGGCATTTGTGGCATAGAATCGTACTCCTGCTGCTGTTTGGTACCACTACCACTTGTCGGGTATCGTTGTCTATTGCGACTTTGCTCGTACTCTAACCTTCTCTTTGCCTCTTCCAATTGCGTTGGCTGTAAATAATGGAAAAACACGTTAATACTTCGGTGTGCAAAAATTTGGAAAGTTGAAAAATTTATTTCAAGATACTTACGATATGAGGTTGAGGTAGCAGAGGCATACCAGGGTCGCCGACAAACGGCTGCTGGGGCATATTGTTAAACTTCTTGCGGACGACGGGCTTGGTGGTAACGTTGCCTTCGCCTTTACCACCAACGCTGCTATCGTTCTCTTTCAACCAGTTGAGCAGCCGGTTGTCCTTCTTGACAATAGCTGGTGACACGTCGCTTACAACCGAAACACCGCTGTCAGTGAGCTCCGTCATCGATTTCTTCGTCGCCGAAGATCGCGTTGCGTCTAACCTTCTGTAGCGAGGGTCTTGACCTGTAATGAAAGATATGATTCCCATGTTAGAACTGATCTTATTTATCATATCTTTGCATTTGATTACTATTTCTTTTTTCTAATTACCTTGCAGATAAAGGTCTTGCTTGTGCAGTGAATCGGCGTAATCCGAGGGCACGGATTTACTTTTAGGCAAATGCGAACCTAGCGAACTCATACTACCAGCTCCGTGAAGCTCACCCGCCTCCGGAAAGTCGTGAACATTCCCGCTGTCTCCCGAGAAAGTTGAGAAAACGTCTTTCTCCTTGCGTTGATTGCGATACGCGACAGACGAAGCTCTACTGCCAGAATATTGTTGACTTGGGGTGGCTGGGCCAAGTTGTTGGTGTAGCTGTTGAGGTCGCCGACATTTGTCGGGTGATCGAGGCCGAGGAGAAGCTAGCTTAGGTGAACGCGAAGGTGTCAAATCAGACCAGACTCGCGAAACGTGCTGATCGAGAATGGCCTGGTCGCTGTCCTCCTCGAGCTGGAGCTTCTCGCGCAGCGTATCTGTGAATATACGCGCTTGATGTGGCGGCACTGCTTGCGAAGCCAACTGAGGCTGGGACGAGAACTGTGACTGAGATTGACTATGAACACCCGGGACATCGCATGGGCTGTCACTGTGATGAAGAAATGCGAGCGAATTAGATTTTATCGGAAAACAATAAAAATTAGAAGAATCAAAACATAAAAAAGTTAACGATGCATTACCTATGACTGATAGACATGTCGATTTCCTTTATCTTGCGCTGGCATCTCTCGGCACTTTCACGCTCATACTTGACGAACTCTAGCTTCTTGATAAGCTCCTTGGCGAATTCCTCGGGTTTCATCCCTTGAATTTGAGCTTTCGTAACTCGTTGCGTCCGCGGTACGAAACTTTCATAGCCCGATGGATCCCGATTTATCATCGCTGACTTTTTAATCTGTTGTAACTGCCTTATATGTTGCCTGCGGCTATTACGCTTCGCCATATACGCCTCATCACTATTGATTTTTTAAATAAAAAAAAATTAGATATTTAATATCTCACATTTTTTCACTAGATGCTGAGTTTCTCGCGTAATATAACTTTGATACTTGATATCTTCAAATTAATGATTACATATTACTTTTCAAATAAATTTGGATTTGTATTCTGTTTTGATATAAAAAAAAAAACAAATCAACGTTAGCTTTAATTTGTACCTAACAAAAGAAAACTCAGCACTCCGTGAAACTGCTGTCTACCGTTCAGTTGTTTAACAGATTTGTGTAACATAAAGTAATAATAGACCTGAGGTAATGCTGATGATGATAATAATAATAATGAATTTAAAAAACTTAAAAAAATCATAATCATAACTTACACAGACGCGTCGTTGAGTGAGAGATTATCGGACTCGGTGCGAGCATCGCTACTCAGGCTCTGGAGCTCCGAGTCTTGCCTAGAGACCGGGTTGTACGAGGAGTATTGGGCGCGCGGTCTCGATACCGACGCGTGGTAAGGACTAGCTCCAGGTTGCAGGTAAATGCTACTCTCACGAACAAACAAGGCAAGCGAGGGAGGCACGTACGAATAAAACAAAAGAAATAAAGAAAACAAAAAGATTAACAAAACGTGATAATCAGTGCAGTGTGCGAAGGAGAAGGATTTTCGCTACGGAAGCTGTGACTTACCCGGCATAGGCCTCCGGTTTTGGTCTGACGTCGCGGATCCTGTGCTGTTCCGTCGCCATGAGCAAGTCTGCGGTCAGTCTCATCTCCCTCTTGTTGAAGTCGCTCGCCGCCGCTGGTGCCATCGTCGCTGGCTGTTGCTGCTGCGATTGCGTATGAGCGTGATGATGGTGGTGTAGCTGCTTCTGTTGCTGTTGCTGTTGCTGCTGTTGCTGCTGCTGCTGCTGTATCGTCAACTCGCCTACAGAGATGCAGTTTAATTAGTAAACTATCCGAGGCTAACGCGACAAATGATCAAATAGGGAAGCAGACGCGTACTGTTTTCGTGCAGCGTGGGTAGTAGACTAGACGCGCAGGAGAGCGAGGGCTCGTCCGGCGAGCTTGAGCACTCATTATCGCGGCCAGCGGTGGTAGCCTCTTCATCTTCACCTTCTTGAGCTCCGGCTTGAGTGTCTTGAGCAGAGGCCATCGCGTGGGCCTCGAGCTCTGCGCTCTGGCAGTAGCGCACGTACTGCAGGTAGACCTCGGAGCGCAGGAAATTCGGGTAGGTCGTTTTCTCGATGAGTCGCTCGACCTCCTGCTGGGCCAGGTCGAACATTCGCTTGTCGGCCTGGCCCTCGCGGAACCGGCGCGTCATCTCCTTGCGCACCTTATCTGGCAACGCTAGCTGCGGCCTCTGGAAGAACCTGGTGATGGGGCAGACAAATGTGACCGTTAGTTAACGTTGATCGAAAAAGCCATTAGACCAATGCAAAAAGAGAGTGGCAATCGAACGAACCTCCTGATAAGGACCTTGATGATGGAATGGAGCTTGGCAGGATCCCTCTCCTCCTTGAGACCCTCGCAGGCGAACCAAAAGGAGAGAGTATAGATGTGTCCTTCTTGCTGGAGGTAATGCTCGAAGAGCTCGAGGCCCTTTGGATCCTCCAACAACGTGTGCAGGTTTCTTGCCCATTGCAGACAAGCTGCAGTAGCTGACTGGTCGCTTCTCTTTCCCTGCATGCTGGCGTCTCTGCGACCCACCGGTTCGAAATCCAAAGACGCGCAAGTGGCATCGCAATTTAGGTGCCGAGTATGGGCATCCGCACTCGACGACTGACACCTGCCTGCGTAGCCTCCCCTTTCCTCACCTGAAATTTTCCATTTCACTTGTTACTCATTGGCTTTATCGTGCCATCACTATTTCTTACTAGACCAGATTAATCGACGTCACAATGCTTACCAGGAACAGGGGGCCTCGGAGAATTCTCGTTGAAGCAGCGTGATTCGGATGGTCGAGGTCCACTCATTCTATCTCTCGCGACAAGCGCGTACTACTTTCCTGTCTATGCTGAATTTCAATACTGGACACCACTTACTGGACATGGCTAGTCTGAACCTGGAACAAAAAGTAGCACACCACGTTAGTCTTTTAAACTACATTCACAATTTGATATTTAACCATCCTATTGAGATGGTTCTATTTTTTATTCAAAAATTGTAATAAACAATATTAATAAATAGCTGTTGTATGGCACTGCATTGCCTGCACGGAAAAAAAGTTTTGACTTTTAGCAGCACGGGATAAATATAAATGCTACAAAAAGAAGTAAATCATCAATGACCAACAATAGAAATTCATCAGAACCTAAAATATACAATGAACAATGGTAAAAAAGTCAGACATCCTTTCATATCTCCAGCCATAATATTGATTCAGTCATGTAGGAGCATTACGATGGCTGCTTCGAAGCAGCACAACAAAGAACGCTCCGGGGAATGGATCGATAGAGCTCGACTTGGTGCTTCAGCGTGACTCATGTACCAATTATTAAAGCCAGAGAGCCCATTTTCTCGCTGGCGTCCTGAAGGAGGAGAAAAGAGAGAGGGAGACCAACCCAGGGCTGTGGCTCGAGCCATCTAGGCATCTTACCCCCAGCATCAGGCCACCGCTCCAGTAGCACAGCACTGCGCAGCAGCTTTTGTGGCCTGCGATATTGATCGGAGCCAAGTCTGAACAGCGAATGCGCCTTCCCTAGCCAGAAAAATAAACCCTCAAAAAATTGATGGATGAACCGTTGTATAGCCAGGCCAAGGGATCATTATTAATTTTTTACAGGCGAGTTAAGAGAAAAAAGGCTGTATGGAATCCTATAGCCTGAAAAAATCCTATTGTCCCTTTTAAATGCAGGCCATTGTTACCCGGGAGCCCATAGAATTATGATTTCATAACTGGTGCACGGGGCCTCGTTCTTTACTATATGTCTACCACAAACTTTTAGGATTAAAAATAAGCATAAATGAACAAACAACTGAATAGTTTGAATCAAATGTTGAAAATTCATTGTTTTAGAAAACCAAAGTGCTTTTATTAACACTAATCTAAACGTATGCAAAAAAATGATAAAAATATACTCTTCACTTTACTCTCTAAGTACTTCATACTTTTGATAGCACGGTAAATTAAAAAGGAAGAAACTCAACCAGCCTCTTATGTTTTGAAATTTGATCTAAAAGTGTCTAAGTGAGCATGAAAAGAGAGAAAAAATGTTGTATAGGAAAAACTGAAGCTGGGATAGAGAGGGAGAGAGAGAGAGAGAGAGAGAGGGAGAACCATGTATGAAAAGCTGTCATAATGAATCATCTCAGTCGAGCGCATTCATACCTGAGGTCTGAGGGTCTAGAACCACTAGTGTACATACCATTTTGATGCAGAGCCCCGCAGGGCAGAATTTGTAATTCTTTTTCTTGTACAAGCTTCCTTTCAGACGGGAGTCTATTATTATGAAACCACCGAAAAATTTGATGCAGCCTATATGAAATTATATTTGCTTTGTTCAATGCGACACTAACTACTCTGCGAGCAAAAGCAGACTGAACGAACAGAGGCTGCGTCCTGCCCAGGACTGATGCCAGTTCGACGCACACATACAGGCGTTGGGGTGGCAGCGTTCGGAGGAGGGGTTGATATACCCAGGACTCCAACCACTTGCAGATTGTGCAGGCGGAGAATTCCACGCTGGTTGGCCAGCGAACCTGTATAGCTTTCCCAAGTGCTATAGCTATCATGATATTGCAGCACTGGGAGAAAAATACCAGGGACACAGTTATTTCAACTAGAAATATTCTTTCTCTACAATGGTCTGACAATATGTATCTATACACTTGTATTAAATTATTTAGTAAAACACAATTTGTTGCCAAATTTGTGAAGAAATCTAAGAAAATAAAATAAATGTTAATGATCATACTAAAACTTATGACAAATCGTTATATCATAGTTTAAACTATATCTTAAAATTTGCATATCCTGTCAATTTATTGATCGGTTGCTATAAAAAGAAGAGTGAGGGGTGGCTGATGGGTTTGAACAATGCAAGGAGCGTATCGATTCCCAACATGGGGCTGCCCTAAGCCTCTCCGATCTGAAATGCTGAGACTCTTTGTAGATTCTGTAGAGCAGGGTTGTTACAGTCATACTCAGGATTTAATACTCAATGCTAATAAAAGCAGCATCATTTAAAAAAAGGAAAACTCTAGTTATCTCAGCACCAAAACAATGAAAAAAGTCAAGAAACTGATTCAGTATGAGAAAAGCCTTTTTTTACCTTTGCCTACACATGAAACGCACTACTCCAAAAAACGGTCTCTGCAAGGTAAAACCGTACATAAAAAAGTAAATAAATAAGCGTATAGGCTGTTACCTGCGAAGATAACCTCAAAAGCGAAGTCAGCCAACTCACGTGGTACGTCAGACCGTGCGTCGGTGTGTTATATTGTATGCTTGTATGCGCGAGTGAGACGAAGATGGAAGACTACTTTTTCCAAAACAAGAGGACGAAAATATCGGTCTTTTGGCAATAAAAGAGCGCCAACCAAACTGATCCACTGGACGTATCGATAGTGTACGAAGTTTTGAAAAGCAGCAAAGGGACGAATATAAGAGCAAAATAAGAGGAAAGGGCGAACTGCAGAGGTACAGCAGCCACGAGCGCGGGAGCCGAACTTTGAAGTTGGCCACGACCGGAGACGGGAGATGCATTTCTTCTCGAGACGATGACAACATACCGTAAGCGGGACAAGAGATAGGGAAAGATACGCGGGTCGAAAAAATTTTCGACGGAAGATACGTGTGACGTATAACACGAGGGAACAATGATCCGGGGATAATCGAGGGGGATGCTGTGCAAGTTACAGATGGCGCGGGCGGTGGAGCGTCGCCGCCATCCATTCTTCCGCGTTGCCGGCGTATACTTAATAATCTTTTTCCACCGGCTTCAAAATGTACGGGTAGCGTAAAATATGCACGGCACAGCAGTGCGTAAATTCGGCTATTAAATTTCAGAAAAATTTACGAACAGCCTATAAACGTTATTCGATCCATAAAGTCGGAGCTAGGCATCGCGGATAAAAGCGGTATTTTTTTTTTTGTCGAAGAAAAAAAAGCAGAAGGAAGGAGGGTATCCGTATAAAAGTCCCGGCGGCGGGCGACCGTTTCCCGCAAGGCGTAAACACATAAAAACGCCGGGAATCCTCGTAAAATGCAAAAAGCAATCGGCGTCGGCCGCATCGAAACCAGATTTTACATTCGAGCGCGCTTTCGGATCCGGGATATGCGAGAGAGAGAGAGAGCGGCATATTGAGAAAAGGCGCGATTCGAAAAATCCCGCGATGAAAAGGAAGACGGGGGCGTCGGAACGGAATATATTAAATCCCCGTCGCGCGATGCTGGAATTTTTATTGGAAAATCGAGGCTCTAGCGGAGCGATATTTTCCGGATTACGCGGTTCGGGTATTTCGCTGCGTGCGTGATTGGCTTATGGGAATTCGACTCGCTGCTCGCTGGAGAGTGTAACCGCGAAAATTCAATTGGAACATATTGAAGCTTGATTTCGAACTCGTACGGAGCGCAGTCGATAAGTCGCGGAAGCGCGCCATCTTACCGCCATCGCGCGACGAAAGGGGCGAAGCTCGTCGACAATGCGAATTCATCCCCCCTTGTGCGCGGCGGCGGAGGGCTGGCCGGTGCTCGATAATGCGCGCAAGCGCGCACCGACCGTCGAGCTCCGTTATGGCTCTCAGCCGTTACCGACCATCGCCGGCATAGGACGGGGACCGATCAAGAAGGGCGCTTGGATTATTGATTCCATCGGGCTTTAGTTTTTCTTGATAGAGAAATAAAAAGCCAGCCGAACTCGCGCTCGGATTAGCCCGAGGCGAAGCTCGGTCCACGAGCCTATAAAAAGCGAAGAGGACGGCCGTAAGCATAAAGGAAGCCGTAGCTCTTCTCTCTTTCTCGTCTTTCTCGGGGCCCGACGCGCTACGAGCATAAGCGGCGGCAGCGGTCCCCGCGAGCGAGCGAGCGAGAGAGAGAGAGAGAGAGAGAGAAGCTGGGCTGTCGAGCGGCATTCTTACACGGGGCTACTAGTTTTTCAGGGCAGCGGCCTCTCTTTCTCGCTTCTGCAAGCCTGCATCCCGTGTGCGATAACTTCCGTCTTCCTCCGGCGAGCGTGAAAAACGACGAGAAATGTGGAAGGCCGGGATGAAATTGATACTTTTTCTGCTGGAGTCGAAGCCAAATCAACGCAGAAACGGCGCGACAGCCTCGTCCTCGCTCGGCGGCTCCCGAGAAAAAGGGGAGGCCCGCGCGCTGCATCAGCGGAAGCGAGAGAGCAAAGAGAGAAAAGTGCATCGCGAGCCGATCCTCAAAGGCTGCGACCGCCCGTCGACTATCAACCGACGGCCATTTAGAAATTGGAGCTCCCTCGGATAATTTTCTCGCTCGTGCGCCACACGTGACCGACACATTTCCCGGCGAGCTTTTTCCAAAGAGATCCGAGACGTTTCTGCTGCGATGGCTATCTCTCGCGCTGTGTGCACAGGCGCATTCCTCGCCTAGTCGGCATTTAAACGCGGCTATCGGGGACTGCTCCGCTCTGATGCTCCGAAGCCGAAAGTCCCGTCGATAATCTCCGCTAAAGAGAGAGAGAGAGGGGGGGGGCAGAGATAGAGTTTCCAGCGGAGCTAATCTTCGTATTGTCGAGCCGCGCTGCTCACGAACGCGCCAAAGAGGCAAAGAACGAAAGCCGCAGCAAGAGCAGAAGAAGCTCGCGCAGGTACCTCTCTCGCTTGTACTCCCTGCTCCGCTCCGCTGGCTGCTGCTGCGGTGGTGTTGTGCCTCGGCTCTCGAAAGAAATCCGTTGCGCGCCGCCGCTCCAAAAAGGCATGCACGAGGCGCGCGCGCCAACAGGTATATACGTGCGCGAGGATAGATGGGTCGGCGGCGGCGGCGGCGGCAGAGAACAGAGGAAAGCGAGCCGAGCCCGCAGAGAGAAAGAGAGAGAGAGAGAGAGAGAGAACGCAAGCAAGAGGGAGACGGATAAACAGGAATGGACGTACGCGCGGGGGGAGAGGGAAGTTGGAGAAAAACACAGAGGGGGAGAGGTGGATAGGCTGCGGCGGCGCCGCTTGATGTGCGCCGGGTCCGTAATTACAGGTTTTCGGAACGCCTCGCGAGAGGGAGAGAGAGAGAGAGAGAGAGAGAGAGAGAGAGAGAGAGCGAGCAAGGCCTTCCTTCCCGACGCCGCCGCCACCGCCGCGCGCTCTCCGCCGATGCGGGAATCTAACGGGTGTCCGAGGGGAAGAGTCGCTCGCGTTTAAAGGGCTTCCACTTCTTTTGACACCGCATGCAATATTGAGATCTATCGACGGAAAAATCCAGCTACAGTTCGACACTTCTTTCGCGCGCCGTTTATAGCCTCGTTCAAAATTCATGACCCGTTTCCCCGTTCATTTGCCGAGTGTTTCATTTTTAACGCGTCGCTCTTTCCGATCCATCACGCTAGGAATCGCCGCGCGCCAAACGACTTTTCCCTCTGCCGTTCCCCAATTCATCAATAACGGAAAAGCGGGGCTAAGGAGCTCCAAATAGGCAAGAAAAGCCGGAAAACCGGGCTCTTCTCTACTGACGTCTTCATTTCACCCCGTCCGCCGCGTGTTTTCATTTTTACTCGAGGCCGCTGCAGCCGCAACTTCTCTCTCGAAAATAAGAACGAGAGATAAACGTCTCGAAACGTGACTGAGTTACTCTCTCCCGCTCGCGAGGCGGCGCGGCTCAACAAAACATTAATGATCCGCGCGCCGACCCGCATTATTTCTCCTCTTTTTTCTCGCTCCTCCTCCCGCCTCGTAGTTTTATATTTCCAAGTTCAATTAATGAGAAAAACGTATCTCTCTCTCTCTCTCTCGCCGCGGCATATAGACTCGACTCCGAACTGGCGCAGAGATCAACTTTTAACTGACAGACGCTAAAATATCTTTGTTTGAGGGTTTTTAATTTTCGACGAACCGCTCTTTCAGAAGCGCCGCCACGTGATGCGCGTCTTATGGGTCGAGAGGTTCGCGAGAAATTTTCATACAAGCGAGATGAAACGCACGCGAATTTCGACGGAATTCCGATCGACAACAATTAAAACTTTCTCCGGCGCAGCTGAAGCTCAACGCGGAGAAAGATCAAAAGCGAGAGAGTGAGGAAAGAAGGAAAATCACACGCAGAGAAAGATGAAGCGTACGCGTGCGTCGGCAAGAGTACACACGAGATCTCCCAGCGAGCGGGAGAGAGAGAGAGTGAGAGAGAGAGAGAGAAAAAAGCCCGCTGCGCGCGTTTTCTTCTCCCTCGCCGCGGGACGATAAATAACGCGCGCCGTGTGAGACCGCAGTGCAGCAACGATCCTTGCAAACGGAAAATCCGTCGGCGGCTGCGGCGCTTCTTCCTCGTGTGTACAGGCACACAAACACAATTTTCGGGCCGTTTATGTAGGTGCCGGTATGCGAGGGCAAGGTGAAGGTCGAGTTTCCAGGAAGGACCACGAAAGAGAGACAGAGGGAGACGGTACCTGCGCCAGTGTGTGTGTTGTGTATGTAAACGCGCGCTCGCGCGAGTGCTCCTTTTTTCGGGCTCTCTTTTTCTTCTGCTCCCCGGATTCGGCGTAACAGGAGCCTGCAGTCCGACACTTTTATCGAATACACGCGAGCGAGCGCGCGCGCGCGCGCACGGCTACTAATAGGCGACGGGGGAGAGAGTATTATTGTTGCGTGCCTACGTGGGAATCTCGCGGGGCTTCCGCGTACTGCCGCATTTCTCGGAGTCTCGAGCTCTTGAGGTTAGATCCGAGCATTGTCGCAGCAGCAGCAGCAGCAGCAGCGGCATAGAAAAGCTCATTCCATCCGATTTTTCCGCTCGCGATCGGGTGTCAAAAATCATGCGGGCAAAGTATAGGAAAGCCGTCGCGAGCTCGAGCGAGCGGAAAGCGTGACTCGAGTCTGGAAGTAGGCGACACGTCTATGGACTCCTAGAAACACAAGAAGCGGAAGTACCGCGTCGGCGGCGGCTGAGGAATCTATTTGCGGCGAGCACGAGTGAGCCGCATTGTTCGACGACAATGCCGAGTTCATTGAATCTCATTCGAAATTTGTTCTACGTGCTCTTTTTCCCCGTGAACTCGCGCCCGAGTGGAATTTAAATTTCCATTGAAAAACATCGCGCACAGCCGCACCGGGTTTGATGGCCTAATAACGAGAATAGGAGCGACTTTGCCACTCTCGAGACCCCTTTCGTTTTCCTTCCCCCGGCGGCGGCGGCGGCGCGAGTTGTTGTCTTCTAATTGGAGCTTAATCGCGGATAAATAACCTCCGGAATAGCCGCGGGAGACACGAGGGGGACTACTCTCTTCTCCCTTTTTTCCTTTCGAGAGCCTCACTCTCGGTCTTCGTTTTCTCCTCTCTGCCGCTGCTGCGCAGAGAGAGAGAGAGAAAGGAACCACTCTCGCGGCGGTTTTATACGCGCGTCTCCGCGCGCGCATTATAACGCTTTCCTTTATACGCCGCCTAAAATACGCGCCGCGATACGCGCCGAGATAACATTCCGTCCCGTTTAGAGACCGACTGGCTCTCCCGGCCTCTTCCTTTTTCTCTCTTGTGCACACAGGCGCGCATATGCGCAGCGCGCGAGCGAGAGATCGAGAAATGAGCGGCGATAAAAGACGATAAAAAAGGAGCCGCGGCAGGAAAAATAAACCGAGCCGATCAAAGCGACGGCGGCACCGGTTCTCGGGAGGTATTTTCGCGCAAGCCGGCATCAAATATATAAATCGGCGTAAAAATAAACCGGCGCGGCGCTCATAGGCCCCATAAAAATTCCGCGCGGCCGACGGAACAGCACAATAAGGAAGAGGAACAAGCGCTTTGATCTCGCCGGCGCACCGGACGCGATACAGCTCAGACTGGCGCTAGATAAATTTTTCCCCCGCGCGCGTCAGCCGCGAAGGTCAACGTCAAGTATTTTCTCGAGTAAGAGAGAGAGAGAGAGACGGGCACGCCGAGTCGGAATCGTGTGTGTGCATTCACCGGAGTGGCGCGACGCCAGCAGTCTCGAGTGCGTGGGCGGCTGAACGGCGCTCAGCCTCTCGTTCTCGCTCCGCGTGCGTACAATGCGCGCAGAGACAGACTGCGATATTCTAATGCGCGCCGATTTTTTCACTCGAGCGCAATCGGCCCTCCGACATCTATTTCCTATTCACGAGGTGTACGCCGAAAGTTCGCAGAATGTAAGATGGCAGACGGAAGATAGGCCGGCGACTTTTTCGAAAAACGCCGGCTTATTTTGTGCTCCGAGCGTGTGGGGCTTATCGTGACCTGCAGAGCACGGACGAGCATTTCAATTAGGCCCGTGCGGAGTAAGACTGGCCCGCTGTGCGCTGTGGATTCCCGGCGCTGCTTTCGGTCTTCCGGGAGAAATATGCGAGCTTATCGAGATCTGCCGCGGCCGCTCCTGCTGCTGCTGCTGCTGCTGCTGCTGCTGCTGCTACGGTGGGCATTATGCAGAGACGCTCCCAAAATTTTGGCACTTTTGATACCGAATTTCTATAGGGCCATTGAAATGAGTACGCGATATTCCATCTGTTTTCCCGCGATGAATGCCGGCTTTCATTTCGAAAAATGTGCCGGACTCCGGGCCGACGTGAAAACTCGAAGCCACAGAGCCGAGAGTTAATAGGATTACCGACACATGTTGGAGAGGCCCGACGTTAACGAAGCCACACATCTCGAAGACTGCTTCGCGATGGCAGGAACAGGAAACCGGGTATCTTCGAAATGAGTCACACGGACGCCGCACACGTAGCGCTCGGCACTGCGGCCCGAGATCGGAATCAACAGCTGTGTTATACCCTCGGCCGCAGGCACGCGGCCAGCACAATAGCCGCGTGGAAGCAAATCCGCCGCAAGAGCAGGCGGAAAAGAGCGAGGAGCCGATGCCAGGACCGAAAAGTAAGAGACGACGAGGCTTCGCTCGGTTTTCCCCAGCTTCGTTTAAAAAACCCCGTGTACATCGGGACACGCGCGCACAAAGCCGGCTAGTGCTGATACGGGCACTCGAGGCGCTCGCGTTTACCCATCGAGGCAAAAGTCGCCGCCGCGCCGGAGTGGCTGCAGTCAAAGGCCGCCGCCGAGCAGTCGTTTTCCTCGCGACGCAGCAGCGCCGGCGACTTTCCCCGCGAGCTGTATAACGTTCTCTCCTCGCTGCTGCTGCTGCTTTTTTCGGTCGCTCCTTTTTATTTCGAGAGAAAGAGAATGGGCCACTGAAGTTCTCCTTTTTTCTTTCTCCCCGCGCTATTATAAGTGTACTCGCCCCGTTTGTTTTTTGCTTTTTCCGCGTCCAACGCCGAAAGGGTGGGGGGGGGGGCTTCCGAGAATCCGACGCGCTCGGTTGGCTCGATTTATCGGCCGTCGCTTTTTCGAAATCGCCGTGCGAGCAGGGAGGATGGACGTCGCTCCTGTGCAGCAGACGACGCACTCTCGAAAAGAAACGAGCAGACGAGTCTCTGGGAGTGCGATAAAGCGCGCCGATCTCTCAAGGTTAATGCCCATTAGCCATTCATTGAGGCGGCGCACGGCGTGTCGGGGAATCGCGGGGATCGAAGCAACGAGCCACACCGAGTGGAATTAGCCTAAGCCTCCAAATAGAATCAAGATTCGCGCTCGAGCGGATTTGTTGAATGGCCCCGCACACGCGCGATCCGAGGGAAAGGGGGGCCGACTTCAAAGTCGGCGCCGCAGCGAAGGTGCCGTCGATGCTACATGCGCGCACCGCGAGCGTGCGCCATTCAGCTGCTCATCTATGCGAGAGCGGAGTTTTATCGCGCGGAGTGACCCGCCGCTGCGGTGTATTATGCGGTGCGCGCAGCCTATACACGTAGCGCGCGCCGGGGGCTTTTTCAAAGAAAACTTCTAAAGGATCCGCTGCGCTGTTTTCCTTTCGCCCGTAATGAACTCTCAAGCTGCGTCTGTGTGTGCGGGCGGAATGCGCGCGGCTGGCTCTTGATTTTAGGGCTCCGCTTTTCTCTCATTTTATTCATTTTATTACCGGAGCAGCGAAAAAATGATGGGATTACGTCGGCGGCATGGAGTTTTGCAGCAGACGGAGAACAAAAGAAAGGAAAACGCCGGCAGTGGACAGAGAGAAAGAAGGCGTAGGTAAAGAGAAAGCGACCGCCGAGCGGCAGACCGCACATAAGAATAGCGGCAAGGCGAAACATAAATTGTCGGTGCAGCATTGCTCTCCGTCCCGCTCTCCTTCTATCTCTCGCTGTGCCGCATGTGGAGACCCTTCGACCTATTAATTTCGCCGACTAATGAATTTCTCGAGCAAATCGCTCGCCGACAGACTCATTAATCGCGTACTCTCTTGGAGGGTCGCCGACGCGGCGTCGAGACGTAGCCCCGTTGGAAGAAAAAAAACGTATATAATACGCGTATCGAAAGTAAATTAATGACGGCTGTGGCATTATTGAAAAGCTACTGTCACTCTTCGTGCTGCAGATCAAAAGGAAGCGCAAATCCTTAATTGCGGGGGATTTTTGAATTCGAATATCCTGCGCTTTGATCTTTCAAAGGGGTTGCGCGCGAGCGAGCGAGCCGCTCAAAGGTGAATGGGTATCTCCGGATTCATTGATTCATCGGGCGAGTTTATTGATCCGAGTTAAGAATCGTTACGGAGAGTTTGCCCTTCTCGGAAAGGCGCATGCGACGATGGCAATTGATTCGATATGCGGCTGCGTTCCCAATCCGCTAATTCATTAGCGGATTCGAGAGAGATGAAAAAAAGGCCCGAAACGATTTTGAATGAGAAGAAGCAGAGAAAAAATCAGCCGATTATCAGTACCTCTTTTCCTTGTTTGGAGCCATGAGTGCCGAGCGGTCGCATATTCGAGATATAAAACCATTAGTGGAACACTGATGCAGGAGTGAGTCGGATCAAAGCAATCCGCCGCTCCCCGCCGCTCACGAGAAACATGTTTGGCTCGGGCGCACCTAACCTCACTTTTTTTCCCCTCCTCGTCTCCTCTCCTTTCTCTGCCCGCGCGCTCACAAAAACAGAAGCCAGAAGCTGCACTCTTTTACTTTTTCCATCACTCGATCATCGCATCATCATCATCATCACCCCGCGAGGCTCTCGCTTCACTTCACTTTTTTCACCAATTCCTTAAGGCTAAGAAAATAACGATAACAAGGAACCAACCATCAACTCTTGCTGAAATCTTGACTGCGCAGAGGTGCACCGGCACGTCTCGTCGAAACTCCGATCCGCACTCCGAACTAGCGAGAACTCTCAGAAAAAACTCGTCGAAGAGTTCTGTACGGCCCGAGGACTATTGCACGACTGCCGAGGGGGCTTGCACAACAACAACAGCGCTGGAGCCTCGGGGCGCTGGCGTCGCACTTTTCCCGAAAAGCGGTGAGTTCAAAGGCACGATTTACGATTCCCCGAAGGAGGGAGGGGAGCGGGCAGGCAAGGTTGTGCTGCAGCGTGTAACCGGCCTACTCTGTGATCGCGCCGAGACTGAGTATAGTCCGCCGCAGGAGCAGTCAGTGACCATAAGCGCGAGAGAGAGAGAGAGAGAGAGAGAGAACCAGCTGTCGTTTCCCTTTCTCTCCCCGCTCCCTCGTCCTTCCCCTCTCCCGCTCGGTCGGCGCTGCCTTCTTTCTCCGCGCGCAGCTCTTCTCCGTCTTCCTCCTTCTATCGCGCGCTGCAGCGTCTCGCTCGCTCTTATTATCTTCTCCCCTTCGGGGCCACTGCGGCACCTCTCTCTCTCTCTCTCTCTCTCTCTCTCTCTCTCTCTCTCTCTCTCTCTCTCTCTCTCTCTCTCTCTCTCTCTCGCTCCTCGACGCCGGCTGTGTTGTTTTCCGTCCTCGTCATTCGGAGAGCAACCGCCTTGCGTTCTTTATCTCTCTCTCTCTCTCTCTCTCTCTCTCGCTCGCTGCTGGCCGGTCGTGTCGGCGGCGGCCCTCGGGTCCTTAGATGCCGAATTTCAAGCGGCGCGAGAGAAGAAAAGGAAGCCGAGGATTTGTATGGGCTGCGGAGCGGGGCTTTCGAGAGGGCTCGCTGGCTGCAGGTATATGTCTCTTCCGAGGGACACTGCAGGCGAGCGCGGGCTCTTAAAAATTCCGCCGCCTCATATGCATACGCGCGGATTTTCCGAAGGCCTTATCGCCGAGCGTTTAGCGAAGACGCGCGCGCTGTTCGTCGGCTGCGCTCGAGAGCAAAAAGAGGGAGACGGAGAGAGCATGTCTGACGGCTGCAGCGGCGGCGTTGTGTAATCTCGCGCGCCGCCGACAGCGGCTCATGCCCCGCAGGGGGAGAGGAAAAAAGCAGCAGCCGCAATTAACGAAATTAAAGAAGAAAAAAAGAGTATATTACACGAATTCCGAGAATATTACAGACGCGAGCGAGCGGCGCTGATGATGAACGGCGGCAGCGCGGCGTCAAAAGCCGCCGACGCGGAAAAGCCGGATCGCGCGTGTGTACGTGTGCCCTCTCTCTCTCTCTCTCTCTCCCATGATCAATGAGTCGGCGCGCGGAGCCGCCGACACGAGTCGCAATTAGCTTCGCGTATTGCGCGACTGCACATGCGAGCGTAGCGTAAAACGACAGCCGTCTGATTGTTTCGACGAGCCGCGGCGGGGGAGGAGGCCAGACCCATTCACCGGATCCATGAGAAAACCGACGTCGCGCCGATATTAGACGCGAGATTAGGTCGCGGCGATTGGCGCTAATTTCATCGCTTGCGCAACCGCGAGCGGGGAGAAAAAATTGTTTCGTTAAATAGCGTCGAGACGATCGGCCTGGAGGAACGAGCGAGTGCTCCCGTCTTCTCCAAATGGAGCTCTCCTCAAACGATCGCCGCTCGAAAGACACAGGGCCAATTTCGCGCTGCTCCGCGCGTGTCACTCGAGCGCACGGGATCCCTCCCGGCTCCGAAAAACAGCACGAGCTGAGGTTCGATTTTAATTCGGGCTCGCTGCCGGAGACACATTCAATCTCGGCGCATTATATAGAGAGACTGCAGGTCGGGAAGGTACTGGGATTGATTTCGTCAGCAAGAGCCGACGTGCGCTTGGCTCTCGAGCTCGGGGTGAGGCGCCGCCGCGCGTGAGATCATCGCGCGTGCGTGCGAGCGCAGATACGGAGTGATGAATATACGATCGACGGAAACGATGGAGGTTCGAGATTCGCTCAGAATTTTATTGCCGCTGATAAGGCGCCTGGCGGCGTCGGCGTCGGCGTCGGCGGCGGTATCTCTTTGACAAATGAGGATTTTATTAATTGTAAATCGTAAGCGGCAGCCTCGGTTTCTCATGTGTCTGCAGCGGTTTATGTAACGGAGCGCCGTTTCTCCGTATGAACACTTACGGCTGCGCGATGATCAAAGAGCCGCTGATGCCGCGCTCTCGAAACTCACCTGGAACAGAAAGAAAAGTCGCCGAGATTAGATAAGGTGCGTTTGTAAAAATACCTAAAGCCGGCGCGGGCTAATCTCGTTTGCAATAAAGAGCCAGGAATAATTCCGACCGAAATCGCCGAGCTCATCGAAAACAATCGGTCCCTGTGCGTATACAGGCTACAACAATCGAGGCTCTCGACGGAGAGAGCGACAACAGTCGGCCGGTAAATACGCGCGTCATCTGGCGACGCCGCAGAGAGATAATCCGTAACGATTCGAGCCGTACACGGCGACGGATAATCCGTTAATAATTAGCTCAAACGAATTCCGGATGTCGTGCCCGCTCCGCTCTCTGCGTCAAGAGCCAAGAGAGAGAGCGAGCGGCTATGCCGTACACTATACGGCGGCGGCGAACTTCAAAGGCAGCCCCGAGCGCTCACGGCTATTGTCCGAGCGCGCGGGGAAAAGTTCCCGGGCGCAATGTACCGAGACGTGCGCTGCCGCGCTGCTGCAGAGAGGGGCGTCAAGTCGCCGCCTTCTATTGAGTCGTTCCGAACTGCGCTGCTGCAGAAACAGAGAGACAGAGCGAGAGCGAACAAAGTAGCAGTTGTCGGGATCCGGCCGACCGGAGAGTTTTAGAGAACAACAACGGCACAGGAGAGGGAGAGAGCGAGCGATGAGCAATTGAAGTCGCGCGCGTGTACACACGGAGCTCCGATAAAGCGAGAGCAGCAGATAAACGAACGCGCGTAATAAGCGCAGCAGCGACCGAGGTGTACAGCGCAGGCAGAGAGAGAGAGAGAGAGAGAGAGAGAGAGTGCAGCAGACGAAAAAAAGCGCGAGTGCGCGCGCGTGAGAAAGAAACGGAGAAATTAGAGCGAGCGCGGCGCTGCATAAAGCTGACGCGGAGGGGGCAGCTCGCCGCGCTCCTTTGATCTCGCCGCCGCACGCGATGCGCGCTCTCTCTCTCTCTCTCTCTCTCTCTCTCTCTCGCTCGCACACACGCTCGCTGAATTCCCCCCGCGGACTCCGCGCGCGATTTAATGCTCGCTCGCCCCGTATAATAAACACGGCGGCGGCGGCGGCAGCGCGCTAAGTCGCCTATAATTTCCCCCGCGTAAAATTATATGTTAATGCGCGAGAGCTGGCGGCGACGGCGGCTCTCGGACTAATGGCGTCGTTCGTTAACGGGACCCGCAGAGACGACGGCTTATAAAGCGCGCGCGCGCAAGAGAGAGAGAGAGAGAGAGAGACAAGGATAGATATACCTAGAGCTCGCAACGCAGTTTTTCTCTTCCCGCCGACGCTTTGAGCTTTGCAGCTAGCTGCGCGGATTACGAATTTCACTGCGGGCTACCGGTTGCGACAGTCGTAAAAATTCCATCGGCCAAACAGCCGGCCCGCGGATTAAGAGGCGTCCATAAATCGATCAATCACGCGATAGCCGATCGATCGAAAACAAAGCGCCGGCCGCTCGGACTTTCTTCTGAAAGCGCTTGAAATTTTCCAGCCAACTTCTGCGTCGCCGACGTGCATGTGCTTTTTAGCGCGAGAGTCGCGGTGAAAGTCTCCGGCTGTTCCGGGGCGCAGGATTATTACTTGTCGCATTGAAATCGAAGAAAAGGCCGACTCGAGAGCGGCTCTATCCGGATTAAAGATCGTCAAAGGCTTTCGGAAATTTTACTTGTGCGTGTTTGTATTATGAGCGCTCGTGCGTCGGAAGAGAGGAGGCAAGACGACGACGAAGAAAGAGTAGGTGGGGCGAAGGAGAGAGAGAGAGAGAGAGAGAGAGAGAGAGAGAGAGAGAGAGAGAGAGAGCGAGGACACCGAGTAAACTTCAAAGGACTCTTTGATGGTTTCCGCGCTGGCGGCGCGCTGTTGCGAGATCTTGATAAGCCTGGGCATTATATGTCGGTGCCGGTATATACTATCCTGGCTCTCGCTCGCAGACGGCCGTGTGCGCGAGAGCGAGCGCTTCATACGTGTAGCGCACACACACAGACACACACAGCCGCGCGCGGCCAAACCTGTTTCCGAGAGCCGAGCGCGCTGCTCTCGGCGTAATTAAATGCATCGGCGGCGCGGCCGGCCGTAAACGCCGCGGGAAAAATGCCCGCGCCGTCGACGGCGAAAAATCAAAGGGGAAACGCTGAATTGATGACCGGCGCGCTCGGAAACGCAGGTGAATCAGACTCTGAGCTGATTGAAGGAAAAATTGATAAGGAGATAAGGAAGCTCGAAGTGTGCGTGCCGCGGACTTGAAACGCCCCGCCGCCGAGAAATCGACGAGGACGATATAATGGATTCGGAAAGCCAATCCAAATATAAGCCGCTCGCGGCTCGTTTGACGGGGAGAGGAAATCGAGTTTCAATGGGCGACTTTCAGCGCGTGGGCTCGATGAATTATTAATACGCGAGACAGGATGTGACCGTTTCAGTGCGCCTCGTCTTTTTTGCCGGCTCTGATCGACAGGCTTCGCTCGATCGCCGATTAATTAGGATTTGTCCGCCGAAAACGCCCGTGTTTTATTTTCGTGCTCGCCGCGCGAGATAGCCGATTAGATCGCGATTCATCGAGCCCAATCTGATCGAGCCCCCGCTATCTATGTGGCACGCGATGAATTACGAGCTGCAGATCGACGCGACCTCTCTCTCTCTCTCTCTCTCACTCTCGGCTACCGAAAATGACGATGTAACGCGCGAGAGAGGAGAGGACGACGTCGTTTCGCGTTGCTCAAGAGAGCCGAGAGAGGCTGCTCTTCGAAAAATAAATTCGTACGCGCGGGCCGCAGGCGGGAGAGATTTCTCAACTCCTTGGATCTCGCCGCTCTCGGCCGCAAACAGCGTTGCGTCATCGCTTCTCACGGGCCCGCCGGCGCGCGCGTTTCGACACACGAGTGTCATAGAGTGTATAGAGTAGTAAGTGAGTGAGCGAGAGCGAATCTCCGAGCGTATAAACGCTCTCGGCTCGGAAAAGGGAGGGAAAAAAGGGACGCGACTAATCAGCGACAAATTGGACACGAGTAGGTGTGTGTATGTGTGTGTGTGTTTGTGTGTGTATGTGTGTGTGTGTGTGTGTGTGTGCCCAGGCCGATTGTCCAAACTTGCAGAGTCTTCAAAGCGAGCAGGCGCCTCCGCTGCAGGGGGAGAGAAAAGCGTAAAGTGCTCGAGTGAGAGAAAGCGCGAACAATGGGCCAGTGGAAGCGACGACGCTCTTTCATCTTCGCCGCTGTCTCCGATTCGCTTCACGCGTGTTTACGCACCGGCGCGGTGGTTGTCGGCTCTCGACGGTCAAGCCGATAAGCTCTCTGACGCGTTCCTCGCTTATCAATGTCCGCGGTCTCTATCTGCGGTACTTGTATGTCTCGTAGGTGCGTTTCATCCGCGCGCAAAGGTCAATGTGACGCGAGTCTCGAGCTCTCCGGGGGACCTTTGATGACCGGCTTTTCCTCTCGACGAGACGCGCACGGCGAGTTTAAAGAGCCGCTGCCGCTGCTGCTGCTGCTGCGCAAAGTGGGGTCGAGCGAGAAAAATAGTCGAGAGGGGGGCAGAGCGCAGAGCAGCAGCACTGCAGATCAAAGAACAAAGATCGCGAGAGAGCGGGTAAAGCACGCGAGCTGCGCGGCACCTTTGACAATGAAGACACACTGGCGTGCTTTTATATATGGGTGTGTATACGTCTGCAGAGCGTACGTACGTCTGTCCTCTCTCCGCGCGCGCAAGAGAGCTCTTTTTATTCCTTCGCTTTTTTGTCTGTCTTTAGTTTCTTCCTTTCTCTCCGCAGGCTCTTTTGTGTGCAGCGCCGCCGCCGCGCCTCGTCCTTTCGTTGATGTGTGTGTACTTACGCGATGCGTGGATTATTTGTTCGAGCGCTTTGTGACCCCCTTTTTTTACACTTGGCTCTCGCTGGTCCCCTTTGTTTTTAATCGAGGACCGCACTTACGTATCGGAGTAGCGATCGGAAAAGCCCGCCGACGCTTTTTCAAAATCTCGATGTCGCCTTCGACCCACATACGCGCGAGCATCCCGAAAGCCAGCTCCCTCCTTTCGTCTCTCTCTCTCTCTCTCTCTCTCTCTCTGCGCCAACGTGCGTTTGATGTTTATCCCCGAGAGAAGACAAAGGCAGTAGGCGTGCGCGCGAAAGGATTTTCTCCTTGGCAATAAAATCTCTCGTTCTGGCTTTTTTCTTTCGCTCTCGCTCCTTTCCGCCTGTCTGTTTTTCCTCTTTTGAGCGCCGAATAATAAGCTTTTATGCCAAAGGCTTTGCGCGCGCGCGCCTGTATTTAAAGGAGTTTTCGTTTTGGCACTCGCCGCCGAGTTGACCTATACGCGCAAAGGGAGCGAGACTGGAGACGCGCGGCGTGTGCGGCAACTCGCACAAAGTCGGAATACTCTACTTTGTTCTGTTTTCCGCGCAAATACTGCGTCATTATTTTTTCTGCTTTGCGAGCTATCGAAGTAGAGGGGCTAGAGCATGTGCCGAGAGAGAAGCGAGCGCTTGTGAAAAATTAAGCCTGCGCCCTACGCTGTTTCGCCATTCCCTTTCAGGACTGACCTTGGCGTTTTTTTTTTCTAAATCCCTTTCTGCGTCTATAAAAAGGCTCCTTGCGCGCGGCGCGGCGTTCATTACTTCCTTTTCTCCGACGCTCGTGCGTTTTAATTGCAGCACGCGTGCAGCGGGGCATCTCTCCGCTGCTTCGCTCGCGACGTATTCATAAAGTTCTAATTTTTTTACTCTCTCTCTCTCTCTCTCGTTATGAGCGGTGCGCGCGTTCTTTTTATGCGCTGTCAGTGGCTTTGAAAAACGTTTGCTCGGAAATCGAAAATCCTCATTGCCGCGAAAAACGCGAGAAAATCCCGCAGAGGGTGTCCCGATAGACGCAGATGCACTCACATTTGGGGATCGCGATGCACGTAGCAGCCGCCAGACGGCAGACTCGGCCATTTGGTTGATATAAATGTTTGATCGAGGGTAAAAGCGAAATCCTATACCCGTCGAAACGCCTCAACGTGTCTCGCGCTCTCGCCTCTTCCTCCGCTCGATGCGCCCTTTTTTCTCTCTCTCTCACTCGCGATTGTGCCGAAAGTCTCGCGTCGCTCCGCTGAATCATGCAGCAGCACGTGCGCACCTTTCGCCTTTCCGCATCAATCCCGACGAGCCGCTGTATCGAAAGCTCGAAAAACAACACGAGGACGCGTTCTCACGGGCGGAAAGCCTCGCCTGCTCGCTCCTCGCGGCAAACAAAGTCGGGGAGGAAAGGGGAAGAAGCTCGCAAGAAGCAAAAGGGAAAGAAAAATAACTCGGAGAAAAAAGCGAGCGAGAGAAAGAGAAAACGCCGACAGCTGCTGCCGCTGTACTGCGGCACCGGGGGATGGATGCTACTCGTCGCGCACCGCAGGTTGGCTGCCGCCGCTGCTTTTGGACTCGCCGCCGCGAGCGAGCACTAATATCATTTGTAAAGAGAGGAGGAGGAGGAGGAGGAGGAGGAGGATGAAAGCGCTCGCGCGTCTGTCTCGCCGCATGGCCAAACATGCACGCGCCGCGTGCGCGGGAGCGGAGCTGCAGCAGCTAATGCACTTTTAGAGCCGCCGCCGCCGCTGAATGCAGAAGTCGCGGTCTGCCCGTCTGCAGCCTCTATGTCTGGGGAGCCCGCGCAGTTGTACTCGATTGGCCGACTAGTTGTTCAGCGCAATATTCCAAATTGCGGCTCGTTATCGGCCAACGCGGCATCTCGCGAGCAGCCGAAATCCGACATACCGGCGCATAGAACACAAAACGTAAAACGCGTATCTCTCGCCGCCGCGCTGAAAAACGAAGCGACAGCCGAGCGACGCTTCGTTTGATGCTCGAAAAAACTGAATGGAATCCGGCCGAAAATTCCTGCACAATTCCGCCGCCACCGAGCGCTACGAGGAAGAAGCAGACGAAGAAGAGAGAAAACAGTGAATGGGCAGCTGCTCGTGTGGGCGCGCAAGTTCAACCTCTTCGATAGCTCGCTCTTGCTCTCTGCCTCCCTCTCTCTCTGCCCTGCGTGCATTAAAAGCACACACGCGAGAAACGAAGAAGGAAAACGGCCGAGTCGCCTCGGGCGCACACGACTCTCCTCCATTCGGATTCAGCGAGCGAGCGGCGGCGCTCTTTCCAAAGGTAATGTACGGCTCCGCTGCGCGTATAAGAGAAAGAGAGTGAGAGAGAGAGACGGAGGATCGACGTTTTGCGCAGATGCCGCCGCCGAGATTCCCCCTCGGGAGAAATAAAAACGAAAAGCTGGAATTCCGCTGGGTCTCTCTCTCTCTCTCTCTCATTCTGCTGCTGCCGCCGCCGCCGTAAGTACGTGTGTGCATCGAGGCGTATACCAAGGTCGAGCTCGACGCCTATAAGCGGATGAGCCGCTCCGATTGTTGTTGCCCGACCGAGTCGCGCTGCAAAATTGCCCTGTTTTGATCGCGCACTTGTTTATGCGCCGGGAATTGGGGAACGCGAAGCCCCGTATCTCGCGCGCGGAGGGTCGTCGACCCCGACTGCGCAGAGTCGCGCTGTAAGCCGAGCCAGTGGCCGGCTCTGATTTCCCGATCTGTTTATCCTAAAGGCCGTCGGTCGGCGTCGTGCTGCATGCCCGCGGGCAAGCCTCGAAATCATCGGGAAAGGCATCTATAGGCGCGATTCTGCGCTCTCCTCCCCTCGTATAGCTGCCAATTAGCTGGAACTCGCTGAAATTGCTCTTAATTAAGGCTCGCCGCTGCGCGAGGCGGAAGATAAAACGCTTCGCGCGCACTTTTTCTCTCTCGCTCGATCCCGTCGCCGCCGCTACGCGCGTGGTTTTTGCCGATGCCGCCGTTCTTGCTGCCGCGCATTCCTGTCGCTCGACCGGGAAATGTTCCGAGGATGCAATTTTCATCTCGAGTGCGAATCCAATATCAGCGGCTCGAGCATTTTAGAGCCGTCGAAGCGCAATCACACGGGCGAGTGGTCCTCGAGGCCCGCGCGCGGATCTGTAAACCGTATCGGAAGGAGACGCGAACTCGGAAGCCGGCCAAAGCGCAGATTTGCAGTCCTCGGAGCAGGACCACCGCCGCATCGCGGAAAGTCAGCCGAGGAATCGAAGAGCGCGCTCGCGCAAAGGGCAGCGCAACAGCAGAATCGAATCCGTTCATAAAGTGCACTCGGCAGTTTCCAGGCACTTAGAGCCGGGCCACTTGGGGCTCGCTCCCCAACAACCGATGTGTGTGCGACCTCCCCGAGACGACGCGGCGACGAACGACGAACGTACGCACGATGGGCCAATAGCTGAGCGGCCGAGAATCAAAGCGAGTAGCAATGCACCGGGCGCGACGCGAGATGGATCAAACGGACCTGTCACCGCCGCCTGCCCCTCCCTCCTTTTATCCGAGGATTAATGCGCGCATAGCTCGAGCCGCCGACGAGTGTCAAGTGGTGTCGCTGCTGCAGCGCACGTATGCGCGCGCGCACACACACGGGCGCGCGGGAGGTCTTAATTTAGAATCGGCGAGTGAGCCACTCTGCGTGCTTCCTCCTCCGCGGACTTCAAAAGTCTTCCTGTCGCGGTCGCCGCGCGCGGATATGAGCTGGGGCCTCGAAAATAGACGGCTGGCTGCGCGAATCCAGCGCGGATCGTCCCGCGTGTTTATCCGACATTTTTCTCGCCGAATTCCGACGAGGCGACGCCGTAGATCGGCGAGACTCGCAGGCCGATTAACGGCGTTCGCGAGCGTCTGAAACACGAGACAAGTGGACCAATAACGGAGAGCGAGCTTTCGTGCGCCGGGGGGATGAGGGGGAGTCGTTTGATACCACGTGGCCGCCGCTCGAGCGTGCGCCCGCTTCTCTCTCTCTCTCTCTCTCTCTCTCCCTGTGATGCGACGGGGTGGATGCCGCAGCAGCCGTCCTCTCATTGTGTCATATCAAAGCTTCCGACGACGCGCCCCTGGAGAGCGGTTTCTGCCTCTATCTCTCTTATTCACTTTGCGCTGCTCCTCGAGGTCGATTCACTTATATACTTTTCCCCTGTCCCGAGGCGCCTTTAAAGATGCTCGCCTCGCCAGTAGCCGAGCTTTTCTCTCAGACTCGGCGTGTTTTTTCTACTGCTTTGCCTCTTTCCGCGGTAAACTTTCCTGCTGCGCCCCCGGCTCTCCCTCTTTTGCAGGTCTCCCTGAATGGCAGCCGTTTGGACTGATTTCGACCAGCGCAGTTTATCGACTTGTCGAGAGCACGCGGGATTTTACTTCTCCTTTTTCTTCGGCCGCGAACACCGGCAGGCGAGACAAAGGCGCGCGGGAATATCGGCCTGACAGAGCGCGATTCCGCCTCGCTGCATCAATCTCCATATTTGTCTATCCGATTCGCGCGAGCTCACCTGCAGCTCCCATTTGCGAGCCGTCGCCGTCGTGTGCCTCGCAGGCATCAAAGAGCGACTCGCCGCATAATGTGGACGGATACGCGCGCGTGACGTGCAGCGGAGGGCCGCGAGCGACAGGTGCAGTGCAGCCGATACGGCCCGAGTGTGCCACTGGCACGTCGAGAGCTTTCAGCTGACGGCTGCGCAATCGGAGAAAAACAAGTGGTTGAAAAATGCCGAAATAAAGGACCCGCACACGCGGACGTGTCCGATGAAAAGCGACGGCGACTTTGGCAGCGTGTTTACCGGCGCCGTGAGAACCGTCGCGCAAGTAAGTATCAACAACGACGACGACAGCAGCAGCAACAAAGCAGCGGCCCATCATCGGGAGCGTCGAGGTCCGATGACGCCCGAGGGGCCGGCTGCACGCGAGCCAAGGATAATGCTATTAAGGCTTAAAGAGAGCTTAACCTAACCGTTAGTTTATTGGCGTGAAGGAGTCGCCGAGCGTGTCTACATCAAAGGCTCGCCGCCGCCGCCGCCGCCGAGCTGCCTCTCTCCTCCTCCCTCCGCCTACCATGTTCGAATCCCGCTCTCTTACTCTTTCTCCCGACTCGTCGTCGGTTATATGTGCGCGCCGCAACTGCCGTATCGCTCTTTCTCTTATGCGTATACATATAGCTATATGCGAGTGTACGCGCGGCTCGGCGGCTCTTCTGCGCTCGACGTGTTTCGCTTAATTCTTCTTTCTTGCTCTCTGCCCCGAGTTCCTTTACCTCTCGCAGCCGCCGCCGCTTCTTCTTCTTCTTCCTCTTTTTCTTCCTCTTGCCTTATTGTGCGCGCGCTTCTTCGCCCTTTTGGTTTTCCTCTAATCTCCCGGCGATAAGTAAGTAGTCGGGGCGGCCGATATCTCCGCGGCGAAATGACACTGCTGGATTTCGAGGCGCGCGGCGGCTGCGGAGAGAGAGAGAGAGAGAGAAGAGAGAACAAAACGCTGCGCGAAGGAGGAGAAAGAGCGCGAGAGGCGGCGACCCTCGCCAGGCGCGAGCAGGACGGAAAAAGATACGACGACGACGGGACCGAGAGAAGAAAAAAAAACAGAAATTCTACGGACGCTCGCGCGCATAATGCCTCGGAAAAGGAGGCCTCCTCTAAATTTTTCAACCCGACCGCCGATAATAAATAAAAACAGCGATACGATCGCCCGCGCGTCCACTTCAAAGGGAAACATCTCGCCGGCCCGGTTTGTTTACGTCCGCGAGAATGGAATTCGGGACTGCTGCGCGCGCGAGCGTTACGCGCTTGAGAAATGATGATCAACACTCTCGTAACTGGATTACGCCGCGCTACACTGCGAGGGAGCAGTGTATAGTTCGTCTCCGCGGGGCTTATCATATTTTTAACCCACGCGCAGCGCTAATCTGAACCACATGCGCGCTAGTTCCTAGAGCCGCCACCTCTCCCCCCCCCCCCCTCCCTGCAGTAGCGACGTTGTTCCGATGGGGTTGAGGCTTCCCAGACTATACTCTTTCTCTCTCTCTCCCTTGCTCTGCTGCCGCGCACCGCACACGTGGCTGCATTTGTTTTAGCTACTTTTGTTTGCGCTCGACCGACGCCGCCGGTATTCGGTTCAAGTTCAAGAGCTTGTCATTAGCGACGACTATACGCTGATGCATTCATAAGATAAACTTCATTGATCACAGAGGAGTTTACGCTCGGCTCGAGCGCGAGCCATTCACTCGGCGCTGCCCTCGCCTCTAGCCTCTCTTTTTACTATACACGTCTGCTCTTTTATTATTTAACGCGCCAAGTGTATGTACGTGTGGGCTGCCTCATTGTGCGGCGATTAATGATCGATGAGGCCGACGGACTGTTTTGTGTCAATGTTGTTTAGCAACCTTAGCCGTCCTACGGACGCGCTCGATATCGCGGAGCGAACGTGGCGTTCCATTTTCTCTCTCTCTCTCTCTCTCTCTCTCTCTCTCTCGAGTCGGCTTTTAAAGCCCGTCCACCAGCCATGGCGTCCGTCCCGACGCCCAGTGCATCCGCTAGCTGCGAGCCTCTTAGTGCGGGCGTTCTTGGGTAAGGTTATGAACATCGCTCGCGCTGCATCGCGACGGCGGCAGCAGCAACCCCGCCGCGCTCGATACGCGGCTCGAGAGCGGGCGTCGGAGAGAGAAAAAGCACGCACCGCGGTCCCCGTCGACCAAGTGTACAGTGGAAGCTCGCAACTACTCACCTCTTTCGCAGACGCTCGTCGAAGGCACGATCAGCAGCTCGGGAGATCCTCGCGGAGGACGCACTGACCGAACTCTCACTACTCGGGGGAGAGGCACTGCAGCGGCGGGGAAGCGCGGCCGAGGGCGGCCCTGTCCCGGCCGTCCATGGGTACCGGGCCGAGGCCTCAAGCTCCTGGAGGACCGGCGTCGTCGTCGCACCTGCGCTGCTGCTGCTGCGGCTGCTGATCGATCCGCGGTAGCGGTGGCGGCGACATCCACCTGCCTATCTTTCTCCGTCTCTGTTCGCGTCAGCGGGCCCGAGCCATCGACACCCGCGGCGACGAGGTACATACACTGCACGACGACGACACTGCTGCTGCCGAGAGCAGGACAATCACGCCTTCCGCGCGCGCGGGGCCGCTTTAACCTCTCTCGCTGTGTCTCGACGAGGGGAGAGGCTCGCTCGCAGCTCGGCACTTGCGCGCCGCTCGCTCGGACTGTGTTTTCTCTCGCGGAGTGTATATGGCGAGACTCGCGGGAGGAGGGAGAGGGAGAGCGGGAGCCGAGCGCGAGACTGCGGGAGCGGAGAAAGAGAGAGAGAGAGAGAGAGGCGACCTCCAGTGGCCGCGGAGTTCAACTCCCCGATATACGCTTGCAGCAGCCCGCAGCGGCGGCTTATTTTTTATCGGGAGCGCTGCGCTGCGCCTGCTTCTCTGAATACTTAGGTGTGAGTATTTTGTTTTCGAACGCACCCGACGCCAATAAACCGCCTCCCCATTAGAGAATCAAAGACGCCTTCAGAAAGGCCCCCCTCTGATAATCGCGGCCTGACAGTGCGCGGCATACAGAGCACTCGAGAGTAGGCTCGCTCGGAAATAAACCAGCAGCAGCGTCGTATCAAGCTCTCGAGTGCAGTCCCGGCTATCGGGCAGGCATTGTGAGGCCGAGCAAACAGCCCCCGGGGCGATCGAACGTTTTGAAAACCGGCGAATATTCTAAAGGCCGCCCCCCCCCCCGTAGGGCATGTGTCGCGCCCGCTTAGCGGATAAACCGTCGATTACCGCGACAAGGGGCAAGAAAAATCCCGAGTCCTTTGATCTTCGCGGTCGAGCTCTTTCTCCGCAGCCCTTTGCCGCGTGCGCCGCGCCTCTAGTTAGAGCTCGCCCGCTTTAATTATCTCGCGCGCGTGGCACAGATAGCGTTGCGGCTGATGCTCTGTCGTACAACGTCATACAGTCGTTATTATCCTGCGACTCCGACTCCACTTTGATCCTGCAGTGCTCCTTTATCGTGCGCTTTTATTAGATTTGATTCGCGGAGCGAGCCGCCGCGCAGTCAACAGGTTGCGCTGTTTCCTATACGTCATATCTCCGATGAGGCGGCGGAGACAATCGCGAGCGAAAAACCGCGTCGCGCGCGCAATCTCAAAAACCTGTGTACACTTGAAGATGAAAAGAGCTGTCCCCTCAGCAGTCTGCGTCCCCCCCCCCCCCCCTCCCTCACAGCCCGACTCTCGGCGCGCGGATAATACGTGGCGCGAGCGCACCTTGGCGCTTCGACTTCGCGAATCTCCTTTGATCCTCGCCGCGGCGCGGCCTTTGATCTGCCCCCCCTCACCGCGCGCAGCTGAGAGAGCTACTGTCGCCGCGTCGACAATCTCCGCGAGAGCTGCTACCGCGCGGCGGCGGGATCAGCCTCCGGGCGATCCTACCCCCGGCCTCTTTTCGAATCAGCCCCGCGACTAACGAAACGATCTCGCTCAAAGCCCCCTCTCCACACAATGCCTGCGCGGCTTTGACTTCGCGCGTCTCTGCGAGGTGTGCAAAGCCAAAGCGCCAAGCGACGTTTCTGTGACTGCAGCTTCTTTCTCGCGGTCGGGACACATAATAGGGACGGTTTTTCACACCTATAGCAGTCGCAGTGTTATACCGCAGTGATACGCGCGCGAGACTTTCTGCGAATTCGAACTCTGCGCGGGCTCTGCGGATAAGCGAGTTTATTCGCCGCTTTTACTCTCGCCCCCTTTGAAGTTCTCCGCGGGCTCTCGAGCTGCCTTGAAATAAACGTGTGAACTTTTCGAGACTTTGATGTAGGTGTTTTTTTTTTTTTTTCTTTGCCCGATTCGCTCTACCGATGCTTGAGTTTTAATTAGGAAAAACGTTATACTTACCTCTTGCGCGCCCGACGCGTGTAATCCGTCGATATTCGAAATAGAAACTGCCCGTCCCCAATTTTCGCCGCTGCGGCGACATCAAAGGCCCATTAAGTTCCATTTGTCAATCAATTTACGGCGGGAAGAAAGGGGGACCCGAGGGATCGCCACGAAAATAGAATCTAATAGTCAGCCCCGCGTATCGAAATCAGAATCAAAGCGCGTCAGGCCGTAAAAAATCCCTGTCCTATCCTGCGCCCGACATACAAGTAAGTACGGCGCGCCGAGAGACGTAAAGGACGAGAGAGAGAGAGAGAGAGAGAGCGCGCGCGAGCGTCCCCCGGAGACTTCCGGAAAAACACAGCTGCCGCTGCTACGCCGGACCGCCCAGATCGGCCTCGCGGGACGTGACCGCTCGCTTTTCCGACGACGCGTTGCCCGAAGATTATTCGCGACGCCCCCCTTGCGGCGATGATCGTTTTAACGCTTGGCTGCAAGGGCGGTGCTGATTTTTAATGGATTTCCCAAGCTGATGCCTGTCGGCTTTTGTACTTGTTTCATTTTCTGTGTGCGCAATTTGTCCGAACGACTGCATGCTTTTTCGTAAACTGCACAACTTTCAAGTTTCCCACCTTTAGAGGTTCGGTGCGATCGATACGTTATCGGTACATCAACGGTCAGAACCGCAGCCTGAATTACCGACCGCGGTACTACTCGGCACATTGTTTTTTACCGCGCACAAGTGGAGCTTTTCGGTAGTGTGCGTTGTAGTGTTTTACTTTCAAGTTTTTATATTTGCACTTTTTTACAACAACGACGTCCTTCGAATCCCTCGGAATATTCAGCGGAAACGGATCCTTTATCCGGCTGATGATGAGAAACGTAGTGCATTCCTGTTTTTTACTGTGCTGAACGGCTTTGGATTTATATTTTCGTAAATATAACCTCAAAAGCAGACCAATATTCGCAATGATTCAAGGGTAAGTATTTATGTCTGTAATATTTGTTGCGCAAACCTTCGGTTATAAAATAATTTATGATTTATGCCTTCTCGAGAGTTACGTAATGCGCATGTTTATTGCAGATTCAAAACTGTGTGTAGAGCTGGACTGCGTGTCCATGCTCAGGTTCAGGCGAGGTACTCCAGCACATCTGTCAAGGCTGAGTGGCAGAAGCGCAGAAACGTGATATTCGATAACGAGAAGGAAAGATTGAAAGCAGAAGTTGGAAGAATCGAGAAGATTGGTGTGAAATACCTGCCCACGGACAACGAAGATCCCCCTGTAGAACTTGCCATGAACAGGGATCTGTCTACTCCTGATGACTGTGCTCAGCATATTTCTGAGGGCATTCACAAGACAGCTGCGTTAGCACTAGTAGACGGTGTTCCTTGGGACATGCACAAGCCACTTACAAAAGACTGTGAAATTAAATTTCTAACCATGCTCATGCCCAAAGATTCACCTGCGCTCAACCCAGCTTTCTGGCGTACTTGCTCGCTCATCATGGGTGCAATGATTGACTCTGCCTTCAAAGATGATATTCAACTCTATCTTCACAGGTACAATAATTTTCTCGAATTCAGTCATGGTTAGCTTCCGATACTTACATTTTTAAAAACAAATTTACAGCTTTCCACGGCCCAACTTGAAATCCGGCAGTTTCACTTACGACGTAGTCTTGGACCTTCCAGACTGGCTTCCGACCGCAGCGCAACTACGTGCCATGTCGGCTCAGTTTGTCAAGATCGCTACGAGAAATCTCCCGGTGGAGCGCCTCCAGGTCTCCGAGGAGTTAGCGCTGGACATGTTCCAGGACAACCCGTTCAAAAGCAAGCAAATCCCCGATATCGCCAAGTCGAACGAAGGTCGCATTACGCTTTACCGAATCGGCGAGCATATCGATATCAGCAAGGGCCCGATGGTCGGCAATACGGGTATCCTCGGCCGCGTCACCATAGCCAGCGTGCACAAAATCGAGTCCGAGGAATCCGACCACATGTACCGCTTCCAGGGTGTTGCACTGCCCAAGGGCATTCTGTTGAACCACTTTGCCTACGGAATACTGGAAGACAGGGCGAAAAAGCTTAACCAGAACGTCTGGATACCCAGCAGGATTCACGAAGAGATCGAGGAGAAGAGCACCGTCGCCGCGAACAATTAGAAACTTTCGTTCAGAGAGTTTATTAGAGAAGAAGAGAACGAGAGGGTTGTTTGTAATAACACTTGTAAATAAATTTTCATTATAGAAGTTACGAAGTGATGATTGTTGTTTGTACTATGCAAAGCTTTTATTCAATGGCGATTGCTTTTTTCTGCGAAGTTATTACAAAAATTCAAAAAGTTGACGAAGAAAAAAGCCGCTTGGTTAAAGTCGTAGTCTAAAATCATGCGGCATGTAGCCAAGTACTCGACGTTTTGTATAGTGCCGTCATCTTCCAATTATGAAATTAAAACACACCTTCTCTCGATAAAATCGGCAGACCTTTACTTTTATAAAGAAAAGAATAAAAAAAAGTAATAAAAACTATCGTACCGTAAAATACTCTACCGATCGGCCGGTAGAATCGCAAAAAGTTCAGGGTATAAACTCGTTAAAAAGAAAGAAAAAAGTCAATTCTCAATTGGCTCCTCAGCTTGGTCAGGAATTGTCGCTGACGGAGTGATGTCGGCCGCGATGTCGTCGAGGACTGCGCAACTCCCAGACGAACTGACCGGGCAACTTGTTGGACACAGAGGCCGGACAGCTAATGCTCAGCTTTAGATAGAGGTACGGACGATGAGTCTCCACGTTCGACTGGTTCTCAAAGTCGTCGCATTTCAGCAGGGACCTGTTTGCGATTTTGCCTCTCAGACGTTTTCTGCTTTTATGTTTAAAAGCGTGCGTAGTTCCATAAGCATGCACAGTATGTATACCGAACGGCGAGTGGAGCGAGCTCGGGCGAGCATTTGAGCTCGACGTTGATCAGCAAGTCGTAGCAAGGTTTGCGGTCGGATGCTCGTTTGCGTATTCTGTCGCGGATGGTATTGCGTCGCCAGGCGTCCATTATCTTGCTGTCGAAGGCGTACTCGTTCATGTTGCCATAGTAGAAAAACCGGCCAGCGTACTCGCCGTAACCTTTTCAATTTTCAAAGCGAAGTCGCGGACTGAGATACTTATACCCAGCTCAAAATGAAAAGTTAATTACCGACGGCCGGTCATGAGAGGCCTAGCCATACCTGAGTAAGTGGAGCAAGCCGGTATCTTGGGTGGCGGCAAGAGATCGTTCGTGGTCTGGGTCATGAGTCTTTCGCGCTCGAAATGGACAGCCTCGAGGTGGTGCTCGTTGGAGCTGCCTACGAGTCTCCGCAGCCGGAGGTACATGAAGCGCTGTTGATCGCGCCAGCACTCTTCGTTCTCGGCGCTGTCGTCCCTGCCGGGCACCTCCAGGCAAGTGAACCAGGCGCGCTTCAGGACGTAGCGCAACTTCATGCTCACGAGGCAGCTGTCGTGTCGTCGACCACTCGAGACCCGGAGTTTCAGCAGCTCCCGACCCGTCATCAGGCAGTCCAGCAGGTCCACCGGCTTGCAACCCGAGGACACGCTGTTCCGGCTGCAGAAGTGACGGACCATTTTGCGTTAGTGGCGTGCGACCGCCTGATATCTCTGTTCGTCGCAGCACCTGTTGACTTTCCGCTCCGAGACCTTCTCGAACAAGTTCATGAAGGCCTTGCACATAACCCCGAACTGAGTGACGCACGGGGCTGGCCCCTCCTTGTCCAGCAGATCTCCGGGACTCTTCTGGGCCTTGTCCAGCAGCGCGTCCAGCTCGTCCAGGATGAGGCCACCGTAGAAGCAGAGTCTGCCGAAACGTTGAGTGCGCGGCGGGTGAGTGTAGCGCCAGCAGACTGCGCGGAGCAGATCGTACTGAGCGCGGACGAGCTCTAGGCTGTTGTGGGCCCGGCCGGACAGGACAAGTTCGCACTCGTTTGCCGCGCGCTCGGTCGACAGCGCCAGATGACGCAGAGCCGAGTTTAGTCGACCGCCGGCCGAGAGGAAGGCGTTGTTCAGAATCGTCGTCGCAACCGAGCAGCATCGTCTGCGTCGCGCGAGTCGCGTTGAAAAAAAGTGCGCGTAAGTGCGGTATAACCTCCAGTGAAGTGTGTTCGTATAGTGTGCTGAATTGCGAGGAACTCACTTGGAGACGAGTCGCAGCGTGTTGGCGAGCTCTTGATACGGCAATAATCGAAGGACCATTTCCAGCACCTCGGGCGGTAGACTGTCCAGGCTGTGTTGCTCTTGTGGCGCTTGTCGCCGCTGTCGTTTACTCGGCCGCTGCGGCTGTTGCTGTCCGCGTCGTCGACGCGAGCGTTTGTGTCGCTTCTCCGGTTGATCCATGCTCGGGTCGACGGTTTCTCTTATATCAAACGCCTCGTGATTTGCAATCAACAACAACAACAACAGCGAGCTTCCGAGCGAGATGTTTATCCGTGCACGAGGGAGGTTAGAGCCCGCGCGATTGAAGCGCTGTCGACAGCGGTGAAACGATGATAATTTGTTTTTTCATCGTTTTTCATTGTGAGCTGCGTTCTACAAGTATATGTGAGTACAATTTTTAACTTTTCCTCTAATAATATTTTTCCTTCGCGTTTTAAATCGCGTTTACCGTACTCTATGTCGACTGTCCATAAAAATACATCCAAGCAATCGCTCGAAGTGCCGCGATAAAGCCCACCCTATACTTATCTTCTATCTGCCCTACTCGTGTATCTTCCTCTTGGCCATTCTCGCAACTAGCTCTTTCGGGCATCCGTAATTCATAAGCCAGAGTGCACACGACCACCTTTTCACCTGCCACTTTCCACCCGAGCTGGCAATTCCGTTTCATCGCATGTCCCCCGCAACCCCGAAGCAGCAAGCGTTGAGCGAACACGATCGAACGATTGCTTGGTAAATAATTCACGGGACGGCGTCTTTTCATTTTCGCCAAGCGTAACCATTCGTATCGACGTCTCGCGATCGGATATAGCTGCAGGCTAAATAGATTGTTCGCTTCTTCGTCGTGCGGTTAGTCAAAATGGCGAACTTTTTGGCTGCCCCGTACGTCGTTCTGACACTTTTGGTTGGCTTGTCACGGACTAGTGAATTCGGAAGTCCGTCGATGCCACCGACGATACTGACCCTTCAGATGATCGTCGACTACGCCGTCGACGAGCGATGGAAGCAGGTCGTCTTGTTCGACTGCATCGGAAATAATGGTTTGGGCTGCTCTCTCTCTCTCTCTCTCTCTTATTTTCTCGGCGTTTTTAATGTTTATGCGATTATAAGAGCGGGGATTATTGAATATCTGTGCGCAGATTGCACTCGTCCATATGCTAGGCCGGTAGTGGAATGTTTTTTCAAAAAGGGTATCGCCGTGTCCATAAAGTCTCTCACAGAAACGACGGAACTTCCAAAGGTCCTCAAAGTCGATGCCTATCGGATCGGAGTGGTCCTACTGCTCGACGATATCGATCTCAACGTCGAGGACAACCTGCTCAATAAGGTATCGTAAAGCGATGCGTGCAACCACAGAGCTGGTTTGCAAATACTAAACACAGTCGAATCACGTGTGCACAGATAATGGTGAAAAACAAAAATGTGAGATCGATGATCCTGGGCGAGTACGCCTCTTGGCTGCTGGTCAGCACTAAGTGGAACAGTACGCAGATTTTCGATGCGGTACAGGAATGGCCGACCGGCGTCGACAGCGACGTCACCATCGCCATGTCCTTTCTCTCAGCCGATGTCGTACTTTCTGTTTTACGTCAATTTACTAACAAGTGAGTAATTTACTAACAAGTGCGGAAGCCAACAGTCATACGAAAATACAAGTCTATATTTACTCATGGAAGAACCTGTGAGAGCTTGCGCAACTACGGGCAACGCTACGATTACGCGCGTCTGCGTCGCAGCCAGAGCATCGCACCGCCCGAGGCGATCTTCGTCCAGGACACGGAGAACGCTTCGCATACCATAATGGTATTTTACAGCGTAACGGTTTACAAGATCCGAGTGGACGGAAATGCGAGTATCATTAAAGATAACTGGAATACCTGGAGTCCGAGCCGCAGGTTCGTCAACAAGGAGCGCAACCTCTCCAAGCAGAGGAGTGACCTTAGGTGCGTCAGCCTACTCTGACACACGCAAGGAATAACAACTATTCGAACTGACCTTTTCTTTGACATTCGAAAGGAATTACAGCATGAACTTTGGACTGCAGAACAGCAGCACTTTCTACGGGGACGATGCTAAAGCTCTCGGCGAGGGCGAGCACGCAAGCAGTGTTGATACGCTCAAAGAGCTCATCAGACTCTTTGAGAAGTGTCTCAACGCCAGGTGAGACAGCACTAGGGCTTTGTTAAAGTAAACGATAAGTAAAGCAAATATATGGGAAATCTCAAATCTAGCCCGATTTCGCGAGCCGGAAAAATCTCGCTATATATGGTTTTAGTGCAAACACGACCATCTACATTTTCCGCGAGACTGCTCAGGTGACCAAGGAGAACAACGACCTGGTTCACGGTATCACCAGGGGTGAGATCGACATTGGAGCTGCTTTCTTTGATGTCGATCTCGATCGGACTAACAACATGCTGTCGTTCAGTTATCCTATTGTTCATTTCCGGTAAGTGACGCTTTCTCGCTAGCAGCAACCCGAGAGATATGGCGACGCCTTTTTAACAAGATCAGTTCAATATTAGTCGAAGCATCTACTTCAAGCCACCGGATACCTACAGCAACATCTTCCTGCAACCGTTCAGCAACAGGTTGCTACTATCCGTGCTGGGAACTTTGATCGTCATCGTCGCTGTTATGGAGGTCATCAACTACGTGACTTTGCTGATACATTGGAAGGAGGACCAGGAACACTTTGGCCTCGGCGAAGCGACGCTCTGGTGCCTCAGCATTATGTGCATGCAAGGTCCCGATTGATCAAAGATGGTCGAAATTTTTTTTTTAAGTATCACGAATACGATGAGCAATGCTTTTCAGGATCTCCCTGGACGCCGCGAACGCGAGCCGGGAAGACCGTGCTTCTCGCCAGTCTCATATTCGCCCTGATCATCTACAACTCATATTCCGGCTTCATAACTTCGATCCTTTCGGTCAAGTCCAATACCATTAACAACGTGTCCGATTTTTTTAATTACGACTACACCTTCGGCTGCAGCAAGAGCGACAATAATTACATAATTGTCAGTGCATTTGCTTACTACCGTCAGGCTTTTATCCAAATATAATAAAAGTTCTATCGCTTCAGTTGAAGGACGAGCTTCGAAACTTTTACGTGAAGGCTTTGGAGAGCAGCCAGATGAAAGTCCCGGAGAAGACTGGTTTGGAGAAGACCATAAATGGCAGTTATGCCTTCTTCGTAAGCGAGACTGTAGCCAAGCGAATTCTGCGCAGTGCTTTGTTGTTTCAGAGCTGCAAGATCAGCGAATTGACGACTAACACGCCTGGAACTCTGGCCCTGCCCATGTCCAAAGATAGTCCGTACACAAAGATCATCAATGTCAGGTTGACTGAATGCTCCACTCAATTTATATTTGTTGCAATCGAAATTGAAAATGCACCACTAGAGTCAACGTCTAAAATTTCTCCAGCATTCTGCGCATGTGGCAGTACGGCATACTGCGCAAGCTGACTCTGCAGATCAAGCCGCCGCTGCTGAGTTGCACCGGTGCTCTCAAGTACAAGCAGGCCCACCTCGCTGACGTCTACGGGGCTTTCATCATTTTGCTGGCTGGTGTCGTGATCTCGATTGTTCTCTTCTTCTTCGAGCGCGCCTGGGTCAGCAAGCAGCAGTTGCGCGGCATACAGCGCCGGATCACTGGACGAGGGCGTAGTGATAATACCGGTGATACGCTCGGATCGCGACCTCAAGGTGTCCTTGTCACCGCCAGGTTGAGCTATCGTTCATCGAAGATTTCATTGTACGGCTTTTTTTCCCCACTGTGTTATGCTATCGAGCTTTAATTTGATGCAGGTTACCGATGCGGATTTTGGGCATTGACCGCGATTCTGCAGCAGCCTGGAACAATGAGCATCAGCAGCAGCAGAAACAAAATAGCTCCAATGAAAACGAATCTACGATCGGACCGAGAGCTCTTTTTCCGCGGTCTCGTAAGCGAAGCGACGGAGAAGAGCTTGTTACGAGTGGCGACGGTACCGCAAACCAGCGAGTATTCCCTTTCTGTCCGTGAAGTCGCTCTGACTCGAGTAAACGCTTATACTTTAGAATCGCTCATTGTGGTAATCAATCAAAAGCATCGTTTTATTTGACTGAAGCACGTTAGAAAAGCAATTGAGTCATTTTAAAAGCAGCATATAACACATCGGTGACGAATAACTCTGGAACAAAGAAAAAAAAACCGGAAAAACGTTATCGCACGCGTCATAAACAAAGTAGCTATAGAATGTTGTTTTTCTTAGTCCGCTGTCCGCGTTATAGCTGTAGTGCTTGGCAGGGAACGAGGAAAAGATAAGCGGGGAAGCACTATCCGGAGGCTGACACTTCTCGCGCGGATCATTTCTCGCGAGTCCAGTAAATCCCCTGGTGCGCATCTTTGTCTCTCATTCGCGCGAGCCTGTAGTTTTTTTTTTTTTTTTAATGCAACGAGCGTTTGACGCTTTCGATTGAACTTTAGTATATAAAGGATCGGTGCGTTGAAGCCGAGGCATCTGTTTCTCGCTGACCTCGGTACTCGGTACAGTTCTAAGAGTCTACACGCGGTTTTAAGAGTCTGAAAAATGAAATTCCTGATTATTGCTGTTTTCTCTGCTATGGTCGTAAGCGCAGCGCTCTCCCTGCCTCTCGATGGTACGTAATTTTGTTATTTGTTGTAATTTTGAATTTCGAAGTCATCTTACAATTTTGCTTGCATGACTTTTTAAACCTGGCAGTTTAGATGTTTTTATCTTACCGACTGAGAAATTATAGTACAATTTACAAGTAAACATTTTCTATGTTTAGAATTGGAAGACCTCGTTGACGTACAAGATTGGGAGGAAGCAGTGGTCGACGACAATGCTGGAATTAGACAGCGCAGAGTAACCTGTGACTTGCTCAGCTTCGGCGGCAAGGTTGGACACTCCGCATGCGCCGCAAATTGCCTGAGCATGGGTAAAGCCGGCGGTAGATGCAACGGTGGCGTTTGCCAGTGTCGCAAAACTACTTTTGGTGATCTTTGGAACAAGCGTTTTGGATAAGATTTCAGGCTGGCGCTGTCGCGATTTTTGTATTATTATATTTATAACATGTAAATACACGAGTGATTGAATAAATTATTGATTTAATATGCAATAAATTGTTTCCTTCATGAGTTACTCCCTAATGTTGACGGTGGGCAAATAGTATTTCGAAAAGATGCAAACTCTTGTAAAATGCAGTTGCAAGTGATGACACATTTTTACGTTTATGTTGCAAATATTCTATTCAAGTATGATGATAAATGACTTACTATAGTACATTAAGATACTAGTGGCATAAGTCGTACTTTATGCCATGAAGATCGACTTATGACACGTGTATCGTACGATATTTTATAGCACTGACTAGCATAAATCCGCTGTCACGCCTATCCGTGGCATTAGCAGTCCTTTTTCGCACCGTGAGCGCCCGAGCGTAGCGAGGGTCGTATTCACGGTGCAATAAAGGACTACTTATGTCACGCCTATCCGTATCGTAATGTACTATAAATCAGCTAAAGTTGATTAAATGAAAGCACAGATTTTTTGTTTAGCAAATTTATGGAATGACTATAAGGTAATAAAAATATCCCAGATTATGTACGCTATGTATTATACTAGCCCTAGTGGTTATAATAGTGAAACGATGTTGCTCGGAGAAACGAAAAATCTGCAATGCACGTTTCGAAAGTATCAAACTAAACTATAATTGTTGAGTAGCGCCGCACTCCATGTATTGCTTTCGACTAAATGATTATATATCGTTCTGTTTAGTTCTATGATTAACGGCAAATAACATGATTATTTACTTATACCTTGACTTGATATTCAAATATCATCATAAACCTTTTTAGAATTTTGATGCCAGTTCGTTAAAAATACGAATGTATGCATACATACCTATGCTTACACTAGGGCATACAACTCGTTTAACTTGAACTCTAATGCCGGTTTCTATGGTTTGTTCACCCAGTTCTCCAACTCTCGAGAGAACAATACCGTTTGCTATGTTATATTATGTTATACATATTTTTCTTATGAATGTAAAGGATTTTTTAGCCCTATAATTTTGAATAAATAAACAAATAAATACAGTTTAACAATTGCAGACAGTACTCTTGAAATTCGATAGGATTAATAAAAGTTGATACTATTCTATAATTAGCAGAACAACGATTACAGCTGCAAAGACTAGCACAGTTAAGATCTTTAAAAATGAGGAAAAGATATCAAACGTCTTTTTACACTTTCGCTCTTAAACGGGAAAATCCGCGCACGGCCTATCGGATGCTGAGATTTGCATTTCTTTGTGAAAGCTGCATATTGGTGTGCACAGTAAATCCCCTGTTTTTATACTTCTTACTCACACGTTTGTATGCACAGTGCGTAAGAACAGTCCGAGACCCGGATTGGGGTGTATATAAGAATCGGCGAGCCAAGTTTGCAACATCAGTCTTTTACTGCACTTTGCATACTTGTGAGAGTTGGAAGAAGAGTTTATATTATCTAAAAAATGAAGCTCCTACTCGTTGTTGCTTTTATCGCTGTAGCTGTTACCGCGGGGCTCTCGATTCCGCTGAATGGTAAGACTCTCAAAAACTGAAATTCTTATTTAGTTCAGGTAGCATTATACGCATTTGTTTCATGAAACAACTTTGAAAACGATAACATTTTGGCTTTTCAGAATTCGAAGATTTAGTCGACTTTCAGGACTGGGATGAAGCAGCAGTCGACGAGGACGCCGGTGTAAGACAGCGTAGAGTCACCTGCGATCTCCTCAGTTTCGGCGGCGTCGTCGGCGATTCAGCGTGCGCAGCCAACTGTTTGAGTATGGGCAAAGCTGGAGGCAGTTGCAATGGTGGCATTTGCGAATGTCGCAAGTGAGTTTGCGTTATAATAATTAAAAACAGCGATTTCGTTTTTTTCGAAAATCGTCATATTTGACACTTGCTTGTAGGACCACTTTCAAGGAGCTCTGGGACCAGCGTTTTGGTTAGAGTCGAGTTGAAAATCTCAGCCGCATTACTTGTGTGATGGAAAGTTTTATTTGTACATAGATTTCACAAAATGTAAATACCGTAAATTTGAATAAATTATTGGATTATTTGTAAAGAATTTCAAGTTGGCAGTTTAAATCGCGTATTCCATATGATTATAAAACCATTATTTCAAACACTTGGAAACATTTAGTATACCCTTCTAACAGTCTTCCGGATATGTTCGGCCATATCGTCGCCCGTTTGCTCAACCATTCTCGACAAGTGTCCACCGCTTTTATCCAGTAATTTGGCCGGCTCATCAAACTCTACGATCCTTCCCCTGTCCATGACGATGACTTTGTCACTCTCCAGTATCGTGTTCAGCCTGTGAGCGATGGTTAGCACAGTGCAATCTTTAAATTGGTGTCTGATGGTCTGTTGGATCAGTCGATCGGTGGCTTCGTCCACGTTGGCTGTCGCCTCATCCAGAATCAGAATCCGGTTGTTCTCAATTATGGTTCTAGCCAAACAGAGCAACTGTCGCTGACCGACGCTGAGATTTGCGCCACCGTGATCCAGCCTCGTGTCCAGCGAAGGTATCGACGACTTCAGGTCAACTGCGTCAAGTGCTGACCACAGCAGCGAATCGTCAAATCGGCCATAAAGGTCCAAGTTTTCACGAACCGAAGTTGTGAAGATGACGGCTTCCTGAGGAATTATGGAGATTCGCTCGCGTAGGTGGGCCAGGTCGATCAACTGGGTATCGATGCCATCGATGTACAGAGAACCTTGGAGCTTGGCTAATCGAAACAGGGCAGAGACCAAGGATGATTTTCCTGCTCCAGTGCGTCCGACTATTCCAATCTGGAATCGCAAGTTTGACGTACAACAAGATCTATTTCATTTTGTAGCTATCCGAATAAAGAACGTTCACTGTTACCTTCATTCCTGGTTCAATAGTAAAACTCAGTTCCTTCAACGCCGGCTCAGCGTCGTCCAAGTATCTCAGACTGACTCTTTCAAATATGATCTCACCCTTGCTGGGCCAAAACAGTGGTGGTCTCTCCATCACCTTCACCATGTGATCTTCTTCCCTCTCGCTTGACGGGCACTCCTGTTCCAGCTCGGTGAACTGGAACATCCTCTCAACGTTGGTCATCTGAGCGACGACCTCTGCATAGTTTTTCATGCAGGACTGCATGGAACCGCAGAGTCCGATAACCTGGGTCAAAGCTAAGCCGACGAAACTCGCTGCGAATCCACCACCCCAGAAAAACAGGAAGCTGTAACTGACCAGGACGATGAACGCGACGGAGACAGCATCTATCCAGAAGCCAAAGGCCACCGAGGAGGCGACAACCAGAAAGTGCGCGGCGGTGTGGCCGTCCTGCTGTTCGTCGAACTCGCGACGTAATTGCGATTCGGCGCCGCAGGCTCTGATAGTCAGAAGACCTGATAGGGACATCGTGACGTGCGAAAATACTGGACTCTTGGCTGAAAGAAACGAAAGCGCTTTTTGATGAAATTGTTATATCACCAAATATAACACCCAGCCTTACCGATTCCCTCAAGTCTCTTGATGTTCTGTGCGGTGGTCAGATATGTATCTTTGATTCTGGCGTACAAGAAGAGAACGATGAGCAACGGAAAGGCGGTGAGCCAATTGACGATGAGTACCTGCAATAAGTTGCCCAGAACGATGGAGCACCACTGCGCTGTCTGAAGCATCGATACCGGTAGGCTCTCGTCCACGGCGCCGACGTCTTTGGAGAATCGATTTAAGATTCTACCTTTAATGAGAGAATGAGAAGATTAACATCGAATTTAAATTGAAACATACGGCATATTGTGCGCTGACCTACCGGATGGATTTATTTCGAAGAATCGCAGAGGTGCCTTCAGCAGACGAGCAAGCATATTGTTGTGAATGTTTTTGTTGGCATCCAAGCAAGTCTTGAAAAGTAAGATATTGCTGATGACGCATACTAAAACACTGGCGAATGTTAGGCCTCCCAGAATCCAGAGAGCCTGCTGCGAATCCAAATCGGCATCCTCGCTGTTTGTCGATTCTGTAACGTTTGATGTGATGTTGGATTGCAGTATCCTGTCTTCCCTCTGAGTCCTTGTACGATAAATGTGAAAATTTCTGTTTAGTTAACGTCAATCTCAGCACGTGCAAGACTGTTATTATGCAAAAATTACCAGTAGGCGATCCAATAAGTGGAACTGCTGAGAAGTGCCTGGGCCAAGAGAAAGCACAGAGCTGTGACGAAAAGCAGAGCATGAGAGCCACTAGCTCGGAAGTATCTTAAATACAAGGATTTTCTTATGTCCCGTTTCTCGATTAGTTCTTCCGTTTCTTGGGGATCTTCGTCCTGATCCTTTTCGACGGTCGATTTGACTGGATCGTCGGTATCGTTCAATTGTAAGGACTCGTTCACCAGTCGTCGAGTCTTTTGCGAAATACTCGATACCTTCTCCTCATTATTGTTATTCTCGTTGTCCAATGATAAATGCCGAAATATCCCGTCGTCTTCTTGAAATTCTGAAAACGTTCCCTGGAACTCTACTTGTCCCTGAAATTATATATTGAAAACACATTAGAAGCTAAATTCTTTTCGACTCGATTTCTGTCAGATGAATCCGTACATTGTTGAGGAATACGATGACATCGGACTTTTTGAGATATTGCACCTGATGCGTCACAAGAATTCGAGTTTTATCCTTGAGCAATGTGTCGATGCAGTCGTAGAACAGCTGTTTGCCAACTTGAGTATCAACGGCCGATAGAGGATCATCGAACAAATAAATGTCAGCATCTCTGTAGACGGCTCTGAAAAAGTTTTAGAACTGGTATATACTGAATTGTAAGACGGGCATAGGTTGGAAAATCAAAGCATCGGGATCCTACCTAGCAAGGTTGATTCGTGCGCACTGACCGCCACTGAGGGCGGCTCCTCTGTCGCCAACAAGCGTTCGGTCGCCATGAGGTAGGTGCTCAAAGTCCTCCTCCAGTGCACAAACCTGGACGACCTGGCGATACCTGTCCTCTTGATAGGGCTCACCAAACAGGATGTTGCTTCTGATGGAGCCGGTGAACAGCCAGGGCTCTTGGCTTGCGTAGGCTATGCTACCGGACACCGAGACCCGACCAGCGCTCGGTTGCAATTCGCCCAATAGTAGTTTCAACAAGGAGCTCTAAAACAATCCAGTTCAGTCGTGTGACGCTTGTTTCGCACTTGAAATCGTAACGGGCATCGTCGCCTACCTTTCCGGCTCCTACTGGACCAACGATCGCGTAGAGCTTTTTCGAGGTCACGCGAATATCGAGATCGCTCAACGTATTGACTACGGACTTTTTGGCCCACTTGGCGGTCACATTGCTGATCGAGACAGCGCTTCCGTCCGTATCATCGCTCGAGCTCGACGACTCGACCGTCTTGCTGACTTCATCCAGAAGCAAAAAGCTCTGAAATGTCGAAAGCGATGCGGTCTGTGAAATCGTATCGGGGGTCCGCAAATCGGGAGTAGAATCAAGATAAAATTTGGTTTATTACTTCTATACGTTTGACGGAAACGCTCGTCTCGGCCAAGACGTTAATGGAGTTGGGAAAGTGATAAGTTAGCGTCAATCGAAGATAGTAATAATAGTACGTGATCACGTAAACTGTGTTAGCTGATATAGCATTGCCCTGAAGTACGTATACCAAAAGCGTAAAAAATAAGGTCGTAAGATTAGTGAACATAAGGGTAGCAAGCGAAATACCTTTTAAGTAGGAATAGATCTTAATGATATCTATTTCTTTTCTGCAACGTAAACAGACAAGCTCGTTGTTAATGGTTTTGGTTAATCCAGATTTCCATGTAATGCTTCATCGTAATTAGGCGTTATTGAACTGACCTTCTAGTTAGAGTTACGAGCCGTTCGAACGGTTGCTCCCAGACGTACATTTTGATCGCGCGAATGCCGCTGATCAGCTCGCTTATCACGAGTATCCTCTTGTCGGTAACTGCGGCTCCCTTCATTCGCATGGCTCGGATTATTCTGCCGAAGAGAACTGGAGAACGGGAGAAGAAGATTCAATTTCGATTCGGATCGTGTAATTATTGCGGGTACGGGTGAAAAATTACACTGTATGGGAATGCTGGCCGTTATCATGGAGCCGATGCCGACAAGGGTGGCGATGCCGATTCTCTGCCAGATGAGGCAAGCCATGGCTACGACCTGCAGCGGAATGATCCAGACGTAGTGGAAGGACAGGAAGAAGGTGTCGAACTTGGCGACGTCGCTGGACAGGAGGTTCAGGATCGAACCGCTCGACACTTGGTGGACCGACGAGCAGGAGAGCTTCATCATCTGCGAAAACGAAAAGCCGCGAATTGAATTCGTCGAGGCGGGAAATTCGTCGAATGGCAACTTGCGTGGCACAGCGTGTAGTACGCACTTTTCCGTATATGAGCGACGAACAGGCTATCCTGAGTCTCATGCCAATGACGCTCAGACCGTAATTGGCGTGCTGTATCAGCATCACCTGCAGGACTACCAGACAGACGAGGCACGAGGTGTAGATGTAGCCGTCCCAGGTCGTGGTCGTCGAGTTCTGGTAGAAGTGGGACACCAACCTGCCCAGGACCAGGGGCTGCGTCACCCTCACGAACATGTTCAGCACGAACATGTTGATCCCGTACTTCATGTAGGACCAGCCGAGGTACTTCACTATGGCCTTCCGGAATTTCGGCTTTCTTTTGCCCGCGCGAGACTCGGCCAGCTCCCTAGTCCAGCAACTGCGATTCCCAATAAAATGTCGTTTGTTGTAACGAGTCGTTTGCGACGCGATTGCAGATAGTAGCTCGTTATCCTACCTTTCCAAGCGCTCGCCCAGGCTTCCACTCAGGTCTTCGGGCAGAACATTGTAGAGATCTTTCGCCTCCAACTCGTGATACTTTCCCAGTTGGAACAGTGGGTAGAGCCAGCTGAAACGTCGAGAAACGCCTTTATTATTACTCGAAGCACGGCGAACTTAAAACCAGCGCTTATTCTGTATCCCGCGCAAGCACAATTTGGACACATCGCTTTCTCACCTAAACAACAATCTACTCAGCAGATTGGCGTAAAGCTTGGGGTTCGGATTACTGTACACCTTCCTAGAGCTATTCATTTTGCACGATTCTGCGAAATTCCGCACAACAGAACACTCACGTCGGCCGTCGAGAGCACGCAGCGCATTTTCGGGAGCCCACCGCGATTATATTAACACTTACTTATCGTTGCGATGAATATAGATTATTGGTATTCGAGCAGTAGCGACACGCGCCTGGCGCGCGACTCCGAGGAAAAAGAACGAGACTACACCTGTGCCCTCGCCGCTTTTTTACCGAGATAACCTCCGTATAATCTAGATTCCAGATATTGCTCTAGATAAATTAGATTCAGAGGCCACGTTTTTTTTTCGATAAGCAGATCTTGGGCAATCGGATGCTCGACAAATTTTTCAGACCGCTGATGGAGAATGAAATTTTTTCATTTACGCTATAATTACACGATACGATAACGGCTCGTCTTTGTTGTACAGATATCGTTGTGGCGTCTGCGGTTCGCTTTTAGCACGATTCTCACCCGGGAAGATTATATTATACAGTCCCGTATCGTCCGGGGGCTTATCGACTATTCTATATAGACCAGTCGAAAATACTATTATTATTATACACATAGCTTTGCGCGTACATTGTATTTGATTTCGTCTAATTCGACGGCGATAATGCGTATCGAAGAGCAAACTTTCGATAGGCCTCAGAATTTAAGAATCTGTAATACGAGAGCTAACGGAGCTGCGTTACGTTAATTTCTATTTATTTTCCTGTTGACTGGTTTATTTCGAAAATTAGTCCGCGTGCGCGATAACGAGGGTGGGTAAAGAATTATTCATTCGTACTCGAGTTAATTTGTCGCAGGTGTAAGTGCATGCGATTTTCGACTATTTTTTACCCGAAATGATCAATTCGGTACTTTTTTTGGCTTCTCTCGAGTGATATATGAGCGGGGGTTCCCGCGCTTTCAGGTTAGGTTAGGTTTGTTTGTTTTGCCGTTACCGCGGCAGTTGCTTCAAAACACTGCCGTCAACCGTTGAGCTCTGTGAGCTAACCAAATTCCCGCTTACAATGGCTACAGGAAAGGATTTAATAGACGGTTCGTATATCTATTATATAACTAGAAGTAAGTTTCTTCAAATGAAAATCGCACAGCCATCAGAACTTCTTTGGAAGCCGACGGAGAACTCGGTCAGATAAAGGCTGAAATGCGAACGAAGGTCATGAAGCTGTTGGAAGGATCACAGAGGTCCAGCGGGTCCAAGCTACCAAAGTCTCCTCAGGAAGTATTGATCCTCAACGAGCTCATCAGGGAGTATCTGGATTGGATGGGATACAAATATACCTCTACAGTCCTGGTTTCAGGTGATGCGAAATTATTAATAACAAGTTGTACTTTGTATTTTTGATCAATAAATTTATTGAATATATTTCTTTACAATATAGAATGCGAATTATCTAAGCAGCCTTTGGATCGGAGTTTCATTACCAAAGACTTGGGAACTGTGGAAACAGAAAAGACAAAAGAGTTACCATTGCTTTTTTGTCTTGTAGAAACTTTCAAAGAGTTAAAGGGGGCATAAAATAATCTTTAAGAAATCGTACGATTCAGCAGACAATGAATAATCTCGTAATGAAGAAATTATCAGTATTATCGTCTGGTGTGTAATAAATAAGTATAATTACTCAATATTTATCAAGAACTTGGCTTTTTATTATTTTATGACTATTTTCCCGTACACTATCATTTATGTATACAAAGTGACATTTCATCAAATATGTTCATCTACTTGTATCATTCTTGTCCACGGGCTGTGTTGAATATACACTTTTTTCTAGCACTTTCGCGGGAGATCATTTTGCGATAACACGCAATTAGTTCCGGCAATTGTACCACTGTTTCGTCTTCTTTTTTTCTACATGCTTGGACTCAATCGTTTTATACGTATTGTACAAATAAGAACAGTCTCTTTTGCTCATCCCTGTTAAGATCCCACGGCCCCAAGAGGCGGTAGAGCATCGCTCACGGCAAAAATAAAAACTCGCGACCATCGTCGTCCTTTTCTTTATTTTCTTTAATTGTCACTCGCTGAAACTCGGGGCTCACTCTGTAATCTCTTAGACAAACGGGCCTAATGTCGTCATTTGTGCTTCGACTTCTTCTTCTTCTTCGACTGCTTGCTCTTGCTCTTTGACTTTTTCTTTTTGCGAGGCTTCTCCTCTTCGGAACTCGAATCCGATGAATCGCTGTACACGTCTGAATCCGAACTACTGTCTTTCCGGACCTTTCGCTTCTTACGTTTCTTGTGCTTCTTCTTCTTCTTCCGATGCGACTCCACTGAACTGTCTGACTCGGATGACGAACTCTCCGTGCTGCTCGAGTCATCGTCCTCGGAACTGCTTAGCTGAAAATAAATAAAAATGTAATCAATGCGATGCAATGTCGACTAGTTTACTGCGTTTTATGAAGGCGTGTAAAAAAATCTTTACCTTTGGCCTTTTCTTAGACTTGGCTTCCGCATCTACGTTCATCACTGTATCGTCCACCTTGGCCCTTTTCGTAGCAAGTAGAGTTGACCTGTCGTCCTCCTCGGATTCGGAATCACTGGCTGAATAATCTGGCTCAAAACTAGCCTCGTCCAGTATACTTCTCTTGCGGTCAGACACCAACCTTGGGTTCCTGCGCTGCTTCTTTCTATTCTCTCCGCTTACAGTCACAGCCGTCGTCTCTGTGCTTGTTGTCTCCTTTTTCTCATCCCCAGAATTATCCTTACCAGTGGTTGCATCCTTGTCTTTTCCATGTTTTGGCTGCCGTTTTTCCAAGCCACGATCCCGATCCTTTTTGTGCTTCTTATCCTTGCGCTTCTTGCGCTCGCGCGACTTGCTGCGACTGCGGTGCTCCTTCTTGCGCTTCTTGTCGTCTCTGGTTTTCTTATCGCGTTTACGCTCGTCCTTTTCTTCTTCTTCCTCTTTGGCGCGAGCCTTGTAGGTCGACAACGGAGGCGTTCTCGTTATACGTTCGGGCTTACGCAGCTCAGATCTGTCGCGTATCTTCATTGGCTCCTAAAGACAGAGAAAAAATTGTGTTATTCTCGGTTTGGTTATTAAAAAAAAAATTGTAATTTGATAATTTGTGACCAAGTGGTGGGTTCTTATGAATAAGCTTTCGATATCAGACAATCTCACTGAGTCTTGCTTTCAAAGTGCGATGTTTTCTTGTGCGTGTAAATTAAAGCCGAGCACAGTCAGAAGTGAGCTCTCAAAATGCAATAACAGTCAAACCATCCTCCCGAAGGTCTCGCACAACTTACCCTGCCACTGGCCTCGCTCACAGTGACAATCAAGCGCTTCCGTTTGGTCTACAAAAAAACATAGAAAGAAAGGGGAACGATGACGACCTTCTCTAACCATCAGACAACAGACATTCAGACGAGTATTAAAGGCCATTCAGCTCACCTCGTTGCCCGGTCTACTCCTGTCCCGCTTTCGATCCTCGAGGAAGACCTTTCTCTCGGGGTTCGGGATGATGGGCGTGTCGAGCTCCGTAGTCACCGAGACGCGTCTATCGGACTTGCTGCTGGGCTTCGGCGAGCGGCTCTTCGGTGTCTTGTCGCCGGTAGTCTTGCTGTTGCTGTTGCCGCTGCCAGTGGACGAATCGCCGCGCCGTTGATCCGCGGCGACCTTGCCAGCCGCGAGTTTTGCCTCTTCCTCGATCTTTTCGCCGAGGCGTTCCTTCGCCGATAGCCTAGTCGGCGAGAGGGATTGCTGCTGCTGACTACTGCTCTTCAGTTTCGATCGGTCGAACTTGGATTTCTTCATTGGCTCCGAGGAGATCTCAACGTTGCGTTCGTTCTTGTTAACGTTCAATGTGACGTTCACGCTCTTGCGCGAGTCTCGCTCGCCCTCCGGATCCAGGATCTGAAAGCAAAAGAATCGATTAGTTATACCCGCGCAAGCTCGGTGAGATGAGCAGCGGAGAATTCGGAAGTCTTACCTTGGGCTCGGGATTCTGATAGAGTACTTTTCTACTCTCGCTGATCTTCTTGATCTCGATAGGCCTGATGGCGTTGATAGCCTTTTGGAAAATCGCGTTTTCGGCTCGCTTGAGAACCTCGGTAGTGACGACCTTGCTCTTCTCGTTGCCCTCCGACTCGGCGATTTCCTTATCCGCGACTTCGCTGCTGTCGTCCAAGCCTGCTGCGTCGGTGCCCTCTTCGCGCTCCCACTTGGAGAGCTCGGGCAGCGGCGCGAGGAACTCCTCCTTTTTCGGCGAGGTGCTCGTCGGCGTCTCCGTCTTCTCCTTCTCCGGCACCACCAGCTTCTCCTCCATCAGCCGGGCTCTCAGCTCCTCCTTGCTCTCTTTCTCAAAGTCCAAGGCAGCCGTGGCAGCGCTGTCCTCGGAAGCGGCAGCGATGGCAGTGGCAGTGGCAGTGGTGGTGGTGGTGGTGATTTCGGAATCGTCGACGAGGCCAGCGTAGAGGCTCTCGGGGGCGGGCTTGACCTCCATTTCGCTGGCCTCGGCCGCCTGGCTGTCGGGCTCGGTCTCCATCGCGGGCGAGATGGGCGACTTTTCGACTTTGGTCACCTCGAGGCTGCTCTTCTTGTCGGGGTCGTCCGCGGGCTCGGTCTTGACCACCACAGCCGGCGGCGGCGGCGGCGGCTGCTGCGGAGCCTCCGCGGGCTTGGGCGGCACGGCCTCGTCACTCGACTGCGGCTCCTGCTTGACCTTGACCAGAGGAGGCAGCGTGGTGGAGCTGACGACCGAGGTCGCGGCCGCTGCAGCAGCTGCCGCGGCGGCGGCGGCGGCGGCGGCCGCCTCCTTCTCCTTCTGCATCAGCGCTTTCTTCTCCTTCTTCTTCTTCTTCTTCTTCTCCTTCTCCTCGCTGTCCTTCTTCTTCTTCTTCTCCTTGATCTTCTTCTCCTTCTTGCGATCGTCGGACTTGTCCTCGTGGTCGGGCCCGCGGTCCTTCTTCCGGGTGCTCGAGCGCTCGGGCGTCAGGTCCTTGGCGTCGGAGCGGTACTTGTAGGACGGACTGCTGCTGCGCTTGCCGCGCTTGCTGCGTTCGCCCGAGTGGTGACGCTCGTAGCGATCGTGGCGATGTCCGCTCGCGTCCTTGTCGTAGTCGTAGTCCCGGTCGCGTCTGCGGATCTTCTCGTCGCCCCGGTGACGGCCGTCCCGGTCGTCCTTGTACCTGCGCACATAAACGGAAAAACGTATAAAGATCCGCGTCTCTTGGTTGAAAAAGAAAAAGAAAAAGATTCACGCGATTGCGACAATGTTATTTTATCTTTCTCTCGTCGGCTATAAAACACACCGTGACTCCTTATCGTAAACCTCCTTTCTATCGTCATCCCTGCGATCTCTAGTGTGCCTCTCTTCTCGATCCCTCCTGTCCCAATCATCTCGATCGTTTCTCCGATCTCTGTCTTCTCTATCTCGAGTTCTGTTTGAAATACACAACAAGCAATGGGTTAAATATTCCATCGGATATTTGCAAACGCATTTCATTCATCGGGGGGTAATTTAATAAAATCATGGGGTTGGGCTGACAGCAACGCGAGACGAAAGACGATACCGACTCGTCCAAGCGCAAGCAAGGGGTATACGATAACAGCGACTACGAATTACACGTCGCTCAGCCTCGTACCTGTCAGCGTCCTTGTCTTTGGGGGCGTCTCGAGCTTTGCCGACAGGCGCCGGTCGCGGTTCCAGATGATCGACGCCCGGAGGCGGCAAGTCGTAATAACCCTCGGTACCTGGAGGCGCAACGTCGTCAAAGGTCTTGGGAAATCGTGCTTGCGGCAGGGCCGGCTGGGCAGCCGTCAGCGGTGGCGGCGCACCCGGATACCTGTCGACAAATAAGCAACGCCAGGGATTAGAGACGCGTGTGCGCGGCTGCAGTGACGCCGCTAAGGTTGTTCGCCAGGTGGCTGCGCGCCTGCGTCCAGTGCTGCGGATCCTGGAGGCCCCCTCGGAGTATCGAACTTGCAACCGGCGGTTATGGCTTGCCCAGGAAAGCCTCCCTCTCTCTCTCTCTCTCTCTCTCTCTCTCTCTCTCTCTCTTTCACTGCGCGCTATCCGCGTAATTATACACATTACAAGTTTCAAGCTACGTATTCATCATTTGCCTAAATCTGACTATTCGAATCCGAAACAAAACATTCACACTTTTTCAAACAACAGAAAGGCAGTTTCAAAGGCACCGTAACGTATTAAACTAGAGAAATAACATGAAGAAATAACTGTAACTTGATTTGAATAGAATCAAATTATCGAAAAATTTCAAGTATCATTTCTGTACTGAGTAAAACGTTTATTTTATATACTTATGGTCGGCCTTTGAAAAACAAGTTCGAGAAAAGTACAGGATAAATTAAAACATCGTATGAAAAAGTAATTCGCAATTTTTTATATCTACATATTTGCAAAAAATTATCTCTTCCTAATGTCGAAATAATTTATTTACCGACTAAATTACCTATTAAAAGATTTTCCATGTACTTTTCTCATTATGCATACAAACTAAGGATAATGACAAGATCGGGGCGAACAAAAAGAAAAAATTCTGTAACGATAACAACACTGAACCAACTACAATACGAATCTTTCAGAACGTGTAATCCGACGATCCGACGATTTGACCATCTTGAATCCAGAAACTCGAGTGGAGCACCGACTTGACGAATAGTGCAATACGCTACAGATTCTCAAGTGATTTAGGGTTATTTTGGATATGCTTTATCAAGAATTTTGACAAAACTTTATTTAAGAAACATATATTTATCGGCATTTGTTTAACATTTCTCAGTTTTTAATACATATTTAAATCATGGCGTATACTGTAAAAGGAATCACACGATAAACTTAAAGCACATATTTAGCAGCTTATAAATCTACAATGCATAGGGTTGTCATAATTTTCGAAAGTACGCAACAATTATATTTTTCATTTAAGTTGCCATCAAAACACAATTAAAGTGTGATTTGATTGCATATAAAAATCACACATTCCGCTCTGTTTACTCAACAATATCTGCCTTTACATCAAAATCACAATGTTTATAGCAATTTTTAAATTACTCTCCGTTTTTAACTATTTCATGCAAATGCTAGAATTCGAACGATAATTTCGGATTGGATGTGGCAAATTTTTATTGTTAGAATCTAAATCTAAAGTAGGAATCAGCCCACCCAAAATACAATAAACTAAAATAAGTTGGAATTCTCAAATGGAAGAAGCTATTGCGATTTTTTAACTTCCTGGATGAAGACTATATTGATTTGGTCAAAAAATTAGTACTGACGAAAACAAGAACAGATAATCTACTTAAGAAAGTGTCTGTTCCCGTGAAATTTTTCCTCGGATGATTACGAGAAGCTCTGCGCGGGCAGTAATAACCCAAAGGAAAAATCTCTTACTGTTGTCTCTTGTTGCATAATGCACTATTTTTTGCCCGCTAATTTTGGTGTAAGCTGGAAATTTTTCTTTCTACTGGCATATGTTGCAAAATTTGAAATATTCCGCTCTATCTATAGCCATGAAAAACATGAAAATCTTCAAGCACTTAGCACATCATTGAAAAAATCATTCAAATTAAGTAACCTGTCAAGCACACACACACGCACGCACACACAAATTTTTCATAAATAATAGAGGGTTTTTTTCGTGAATAAAGTCGAATAGCCTCGAGTTGAGCTTAATATATAGTAATAGCGCCCGAGTGTATCGAGGGCGATATTCACGCTGTGTAATGGGCCAATTAAATCTCGGGTACATAGTCTACAAATTTTTTCAGGACTGCTTGCCTAAATCCACTGCTACGCCTATTCGTGCCTTAAGCAGTGCACTTTTGCACCGTGCATATCTCACGACATAATGTACTACTTAAGTTACGAAAAAGCGTGACCCAAGTGCGGATTTAGGCCACTCAGTGTTATGAAACAACTAATATTATTAGCCATTGACGCGTTCGTGACTAGCAGGATTCAACAACGAAAAGATATCTTGAAAAAAAAATGAGTTTACTAACTTTTTCCATCGCCTTTACAAAAATTTAATCTGAAGCTAGACTTTAAATGTTCGGACCTAGGCAATTTTTCACTTTATTTCAAACAGTGGAATAGGCACGATTAGATTTTTGATTTTGCATGTTTCCAAAATTAACATTGAAATAAATTTAATTATGTCATGAATTGACATGATTATATGCGTATCTTACCTGCAAACTTTTAATGTGAAAAAACTAGTCTGAATTTTACTTGTACAAAACTGTTTAATGGGTTAGCTAATGATCACTTATTTATAAAATGTTTGCTAAAATTATTATTAAATGAGAAGTAGAAGTATTTTGATAAATTTATCAATTTCAAGTTAATAATTATATACTTTTTTATATATAATATATGATACTATTAAATCATTATAATTATCATAATATTTAATTCATTAATCAATGGATAAAACATAATGATAGTCAAACACGGTACTTACAGCTTTCTAGATTTTTGGACAACTTAAACTTGTTCCATTGAATGTATACTGTGATAATAAGCAATTTTTTTATTTGCTTACCTGTGGTAAAAGCTTCGGGATAGGATTAAGTAGCCAGATCCCTAAATAAACATACTCTACCGGAAAAACGTTGATTTTCAATTTGAGTTTCAATCATGTGCGAGCTAAGAAACTTGAGAAAATCTAAAAGCTATTTTTTTAAACTAATAAATGCACTTGCAATTATTATCTTGGGATCTGGATCATCCATAAAATCTGTTCTCGCTGGACTGTGGGTAGCAGCAAGCAAAAACGAGCTTAAATATTGATTATTTAATGAAAAATCAACAAAACGGTTTAACCTACATATATCAACACTGAGAGAAGAAGGCACACCGACACAATACACGCTGGTAAAATTTGTTCCTATTTGTCATTAATTTTTTTCTTATGGTCATTTTTTTCAATCATTATTGTACAATTAACAGACGTCACGGTTGTTAAACTTACATACGAGAAAGAAGGTATATTTTATATAAAAGTACCAGGTACTTGTGTTGAGCTAAGGTACATGGCTAGTAGTATGTATAATTTCGCTGATCTCCGTATAGTTAATCTTCCCTTGTTGTTGTTGTTCCGTGCTTTATTTTTTCGGTCGATAAATACTAATGTTATATTGTGTGTGTGTGTGTGTGTGTGGGTGTGATTGTGTAATTTTTCTTGTTGTCGTTTCATTTATCATACACGCATTGCCATACATTAAGAGGAACATTTCAGTCTTATCGTTGTGCTCTTACTATAACGAAAGCGATGAGCCGTCATCGTCAAGCGGACAGAAATTGAACAGACAGTTAAAACACAGCCCCGAGGATTTCCTTTGTTTCTGTAAACATACTCTTAAAAGAAATCGTCCGGAACTAATAGAATGATCCTGATGCGCTTGAAGACGACTTTCACGCCGTTAGTATGAGCATATCACAGATAGTTTTGTGTATTTCTATATATGTAGTATATATCACGTACGCATTCATATAGTGTAGAATAATTAATTATAAAGCGTAAATCACTGCTCAAGAGTGTGCGTAACAATAAAATGCAAACACTGTGTGAGAAAGTCATCACATACAAGTTCTCGAACTCACTGGCACTTGGATACTCGGTGAACGTGTAGTTTATCACACTACGTAATGTATATATTTGTGTACGCCGCAGGTATTACTTAATTCACCATCGTCTCGATGCTCGAGATGTAGCGCGGGCGAATAACGACCAACGACGTTTCATTAAACCTTCAATTCTATCAACTCTGCCGTTCTGTGATGTATTCGCCAGCACTGCATCCTCTCCAGCATACGTACGAACATATCCACATATATCAGCAGATAAAATATATGCTTTACCATAACCATCAATTCGATCTTATAATAGTGGTAATAATAATAATAATAATAATAATAATAATAGTAATAATAATAATAATACTAGAAACAAGCGGCAGTTGACCGCATCGCAAGGAAGCACGTGTCGCTAACGTGAATCATGAAAAAACTATTGTGGCGAAAATACCTGTTATAGGAATCATAATAGTCTTTCCTGTCGGCCGGTGGCTGTCCAGGTGGCTGGGCTGCCGAGGAGGCGCTGGCCAGCGGGGCCGTCGCCACCGGCGGCTGGTTCGGAGCTTGAGATGCTAATGGCGCCGACGACTGCTGCTGACTGCCGATGGAGCCGGGACCACGGTAGCGCGAAGCCGCCGAACCGCGGCCATCGCTACCGCGGTAGCTCGGTTCGTGAACAGGTGCCGCCGGGGTATCGCCGTAGTAACTGGCATATGGCTCACGAGAGCGAGGTCGCTCGCGGTCACGGTCCTTGTGGTATCTATACAAATAGAGATAAACTAAATAATTTTGGCAAAATTTAAACATTCAATATTTCAGTCCCCTTCGAGGCTACAACTACAAAATTAAAAAAGATCATGCAGGTATTTACGCATCTTCCACGGCCTCACACAGGCTCAACGCGGATAATCAAAAAAAAACCAACATCTACACATTTACACATTCTAAACTAAACGGCCAAACGAACAGAATAGGGTACGACCTACAACCGCGTTATTCGGTTACGTACCTCGGAGGCGAACGAGCCGGAGATCTATACGGGGCCGGCGCATCTCGAGGTCGTTTAACCTTACGATCTCGATCTCTTTCACGCGGGAGAGATCCTCTCGGCGACTGGCTGCGAGAGTACGATCGAGATCTATAAAACACAAAAGCAGCAATTCATTATATCAAAATGAATATTGTGTGCGTGTGTGAGAGGATCGGTGCTCATACGGTGCATAGATCTTTTTTTTTATTCGTTTTGTGCAAACTTTTCATCGTACTGGTTATTTGACGTTTTCGATTTGATACGATTCGAGACGGCACAACAAAAGTATTCAAGTAATAAAAAGAAGAACATGAAATTTAGTTGCTGCCGAAACGCGATTTATTGTTCAAGTGAATGTTCTTTGCAACACTAATAAAAAAAGAGGACTTCGAGGACTGTTCTTCTTCTTAACCTCTGCACGAGTTCCGAAATGGACCGATTTTCGCCAAGTTGTAATAAACCGCGTTAGCGTTTTAGAGCAACATCTATATGAAATGTACATTTACCTGCTGATAGAGAAGCTACCGCTGCGTGACCTGCGTTGCTTTTTGGGAGTACGGCTGCGCGCCCTGTGCGAAGGCGGTGGCGATCTCGAGCTTTGTCGCCTCTTGGGTGGTGGCGAGCGCGAGCGACTTGGCCGCGACGGCGAGGCTCGTCGACCAAACGAGCGAGATCTAGAGCGAGACCTCGAGCGCGAATAACTGCGCGACCTCGAGCGTCTTCGGTGCTTTCCCATCCGTCGATCTCGCTCGTCTTTTTCGCGCAGCATTCTTTGGAAAGCTTCCAGCGGGTCATCAATCACACTGAATAAAAATGGTTGCTTATTTAGTATCATTTTTTAATATGGGGGTTAATTTATCGATTGTATATTCAATAAAAAATCAAGTATGCTTACCCGGTCGTGCCGTTGTGCATGTTCCGACCCATTCCTGGAGGTGGTGGCTGCATTCCTCTGTAGCCCACTGCAAATTAAAATACAACATTTAATTAATTTTGCTAGGTGATTATTTGTAAAATAGACTATTGTGTTCTTGATCTACTGTGTTGACTTGTTGTTATAAGACTTCTTATTTTATATACACGTGATTGCCATCAATTGAAGTTTTAATTACTTTAAGCACCCAAGTTAGTAGCGATTGAATACTTTAATTCGTTGTGCCTTTCCCTTATGCCAATAAAGCAGCTTATATTCAGCTGTACAGCTAGAGTAAAACGAAATCAATATCCAACACTCTAATTTTATTAGAGGACTTTAAGGTTTGATCCACTTTTAAAATAGCAAATACTATATATCTTAGTAAAATTTCGTTTCATTCATGACCGTAATTTATTATATATTTTAAGTATCAACTTTTTTCTAAATAAACACATAAGAAGTCTCATGTGCAGTGGTACATGTTATGTAAAACTCATATTTACACTAAAGAAATTGTAATCTTATAAAAATAAAAACCTTGCAAGTCCCATTTGGATCGAATCTGTGTCCTATATCCTGTTCGCCGTGCAAAAAAAATGTAAAAAAATCCTTTGTTAATGTCCAGTATAAAATGTATGCCAATTTTTGGATTCAATAGTCAATTTCATTGTGCAAATAAAAAGCAATAAAAACACCTACTTTTGAAAAGTTTTTACTCAAACTGTACAGTAGGCTCATAAACAAGTAACAGCAGTACTTAAAGATAAAGCGACAAGTAAAATTACATTTGATAAAAATAAAGAAATAGGGCTTGTAGTAATCAGTTTAATATTTTTCACTCTTTGGTTCATCTTTCTAGTGACACAGTTATTAAAGCAGACATCAAGGTAATAAGCGTTGAATTTAATATAGTTAGATTCAATTAAAACAAATAAGAGCCTCCCTATAAACCAAAAAAGTTTTAAGCAAACAAAAGACAAAGAAAGTAGTAAACACATTAACCAAGTTCAAATAGCCAATAATAGAAAGCAAAGCAGTCATCAAAATCGTTGATAGCGAATTAAAAGAGTGCACTTACTGTTATGCATGCCTCTCATGCCTCTCGGAGGTCCACCGGGATAGCTTCTAGGCGGGCCTCCGGGCCGATATCCCGTACCGGGTGGCTGCTGCTGATATGCTGCTGGAGGAGGTGGCGGTGGCCTACCATCGTATCGTTGTGCCGGTGGCGGAGGGCCATAGGGAGCTGGTTGCTGGTGTGGCGGGTACATAGGCATACGCGGTGGTGCCATGTAAGGGTCGGGTAATAAGGGCGGGTTGTGCCCTGCAGCTGGAGGGGCATTGTAATTCGGCGGTGGCGGCGGAGGAGCTCGCTCCTCACCCGGCGGGTAAGGTAAAAGTGCTGCTGACTGTCCATGATTTGGACCATGTAGATGAGGTTCGTCCACCTTTGGAGAAATAATGTTTATTTAGCTTTTTCTAATAATTCATTACTAATATAATATTATTGTTTTAAAAGTCGTAGATAGACTTACAGTGGGAGTGCCGGCTCTGTCTTCTGTCGATCGTCTAAGATTAGGGTCATAGTGTAGTGGAGCTGGATGATAGCGTCCATCAGCAGGTGGTATATGACCCGGTCCATAACCCTTGTTGTGTGGCCCCGCTTGATGCGGCATCGGATAGTCTGAATGAGGCTGGGAATTCCTCGGCGACAGTGAACGCCTGCGACTTGGCGGTCTCATATTGTTTTCAACTCTATTGTGATAAGATGTATTTCTGTAATTAAGCAACGTCATTTTGTTAGGGGATGCATGGTTTTTTTATTTCATTATGGAATATAGTGCAATTAACTTACCTATCTCTGTGGTTGTCTCTGCTAAAACTCCTCCGTCGTTCTCGTGAATACCTATCACGCGCATACTCATCGTCTCTGAGTTCACTGCTGGACTCGCGATCGCGCCAAGACTGGTCAGAAGTGCGTTCTGGCAGTAGGGGTGGTTCAGTACCTGGTGGAGGTGGTACTTCTGCTTCCAAAGCTGCCGCCAACTTTGTTGCGATATCGCTGTGCGCGTCGTTCTCTAAAGCTGAATCCGTTAAAGCTACAATAATTTTTAGTTTAAAGATTAGTTTAGTTTTTTCTTTTGCAAAACAAATTATGTTATTATAAAACAGTAGGTGCAGCAGAAATTTCTTACCAGTAGAACTCAAAGTAGCTTTTTCATACGAAGGAGAGACTTTGCCAAGGACAGGCTTGTCAGCCTCCTTGGCTTCGGCTAGGTCGGCGCCGCTAACAGCCTGACTAGAGTTCCTCGCAGCACCAGGAGTCGCGGCTGACATGCTTGGTGAAGCCGAAAGCTTTTCGGATATTGTGCTGCCAGGCTCAATAATGGATGAAGCGGCCGCCGCTGCGATTTTTTGACTAAGTGGAGGCTGAGGCGGCGGAGGTTTGTACACGGGCCTCTTTGCATACCCCGTCTCGTTCTTGAAGTTAAGAACAGCGTTACGGAGATACCGATTAGGGATGAGTGACTCGGGCGATACATCTTTTTCGCTGCAATCCGGGCACTCGTGCTCCTCCGATTCGAGCAGGAACGTACGTATACATTCGTCGCAAAATGAATTACCACAACATGGTATCATGACAGCATCTGTAAGTAGATCCTTACAAATGTTGCACAACAAGTCCTCGGGGATCTCTGGCTTTTCAATAACAGGCTCAGGATCTTGAGCAAATGGAGGCCTCTCTTTCTTTCCCTCTTTATAAGCTTGGCTGTAAAGAAAAAATAATTGTCATCAAAGTTGAACATGCAATATGCAACAAACAGTAACATACAACTACTTACTGATCAATCGCTGGCACAGCATATGTTCCCCCAGGAGTCATCATTGCACCGGGAACCGATGGTCCGTCTACAGGAACCATAAAACTTCTAGGAATACCAGTGCTTTTCTTGATTTCTATGGGCTCTTGACTAAGCGCTAAAGGACAATTCTTAATCCAATGTCCAGGCTGATGACACTTGTGGCAACGGTAATGTACGGGTACTTCACCAGTTTGATTGGAACCTCGAATTTTCATGTAACTAAAGAAAAATGACATAATAAATTATAAATCATGATAAGGTAAATGTGATTTCATAAGGCATTTCAGTATGATCAATCTAAAACTAACTTTGAAGGATCATAATCTTGAGTTGACTGCGTTATCATGGCTCGGATCTTGTCCTCTTCTGATCCATCTAATCTGGTAAGGTCAACAGATCTCCCCAGATTGGTTTCATCTTTAGAGTTGTTAAAGGCTGGTGTTTCTGTTCTATCCCATGTACGCTTCTGTTGTACCGTCAAAGGTACTCTAGCAACAATGAGGCTAGTATTCTTTGCAATTAAAGCATTGTCATCAGTGTAATCTGGAAAATAAAGTTTATAATAAGATATTTTATTAGATATCCTAAATACTCTATGTAATTCTATTAAACGGCAAGAAGTTCACTTCTTAAAAAGCAAAAATAATAATTTGCTCTTACCTTCTTTTGTCTGCGCATTTGTAATCTGCAAATCAAAATCGGTATTCTTGCCGATACGTTTTTGATGAAAAATGGCTTTCTTTAGATCTGCTACAGAAATGTGCAGGCCATCGAATGAAACTGTATCATAGTCCAACGTGGACTTGAATTTATAGTGAACAGACATTTCTGGACAATAATGTATTTCTGAAATCAAAAAACAGAGTAATGTTAATGTTTTGATCCACGAAATTTGTGATTTCAACTGACTATCTATTGCACATGACTCCTTAATTTAAAAGTACCCAGTTATTGATTTCCTATTTTGCATGTATACATGGATGATTGGAAAAACCAATTAATAAAATACCCAATAAGTTTAGAATTTAGTTACAAAAACCATTTTTATTAGAAAAGCTTCTTCTTTTACAAATAATGCTTTCCTTTAACTATGTTGATAAAAAATATAGTTAAAAGAAAAAAGATTCAATACTGCTATCTAAAATGGTAATTAAGTTTAGAAGATAAACAAAACAAAGTAATAAGTAAATGGCCAAGTTGTGTGATTAGCAACATTAAGCTTAAGATGCAGTTTAATTTAGTAACTGGTTGAACTTTGTTTGCTCACTAGTAATATAACCACTGACTTTTAACCCCCAAACTTGCATGGATTATGTTTAATCCGTAACATCAGTAACCATAAGAATCGTGACGAAATATAGTGACCAGTACCTTATCCCCATTGAACTACTACCTACACAGATGACAGCAAAACACAATATAGGTAGTTACTACAGTCATTCAACAGAAGAAGCTAACATCAAAACGATTGCTGTCATGAGCCGACGCAGCCGAATTTCACGTAACAGTGTAGGTACGCATATGACGAATCTACCTCGAATAAACGAAAAGCATTTCGCATCGGAATCAACCTACAACCCGAGCTCGACTCGGCGTTCGTCAAGGAAAATTCTATCTCGCGCACGCCCCGAAAAGAGCAGAGCGGACTAGCGGAGAGCAGGCAAGAATGAGCATGAAGACTAGAGAGAGCGAGCGAGAAAGAGAATACGAGAATATAGAATATACTTACGCTACACATTGGTTCTGCGAGGACGAGCTCAGGCGAGCGCGGGCGGCACTCGCATCAGGACTCTGACGAGGAAGATACTGCAGCTAGACTACTCCTGGGACAGCGGCGGACATGGACGTCGGATCCAAGACGAACGTAACTGCTGGGGCAAGACACACGCGTACACAAGCGACCCGCGCTAGCTAGTGGGCTTATGCGTGTGAACTGTGAACACTGAATGACTGAACTGAACTGTGAGGCACTGAAGATGGCGACCAAACTGACTGACGTAGTGTAGGCGCAAGCGTAGGGCGACGCGAGCGCCCTCTTTATTGATGCAGGTCCGGCAGAGGTAAGGTAAGGTAGGTAAGGCGTCTTAAAGGCTACACTAGCGCCAAATCACTACGCCTAAGGCTGCGTTTACATGGAGTCTGGCAATCTACTTAAGAATGCGGCAGATTCGGGAGAGACCGGGAGATTTGAATTGGAAATAGGAAGCCTACTGAATTCATTATTATTAATGTAGTGATACACCTTAGGACAAGTTTTTGTACTATTTTAAAAAACAGTTTTGAGGTTATGAAATTTACAAGCATATTTTCGAAAAAATCATCATTTGCTGATGCGGTAACATGATTATACATGTAAATATTGTAATATCTATCCATAAAGTGGATCACAACATTTACGATGGTGACTTTTTTATACTTTTGACGTTGAATTTAAATCTCGCGGCCTCTCCAATCTGCCATTACCAGACTCCATCTATATAAACGCAGCCTAAATCAAATTCACAAATTTACTTTATTCCCGCAGAATCTGAAAAATTGTTTAAAAACTTTTGAATATTTTGAATGCTTCAATGTATATATTTTCATTATAATGTCGGTGGCTGAGTAGGTCCCACTTTTCAAGAAATAAAGTGGCAAGCCGTTCATTTCGAGCGTGCGGGAGAGAATCATTCCCTCGTTGGAGATAGCCCTTTTCCCCCCTTAGTTGCACAATACACTATTAATATCATATCATATGTATTTATGATCGTTGGAAGACGATATGCTTTAATTTTGTCTTGCATCATTATTATAACAATAATTACAGTCTATTTTGGTATTATTCATTTTCAAATTCAAATATTGTTATATCGTATTTAAATTATACACTTTCTAATAAAAATGTTGATAAAGCGTATCCTGTAAACACTTGACATTTGAAACATAGAGCCGAAACGAAGTTAGTGACGCACCCATAATAATTACAATAATTAAGTTGGGACTTGGAATTGGAATACATTGCTCATATTGCGCCGCCAGCGGGTTGGCGCTAGTGTGCCCATACCAACTACCAAGGCGAATTTCCAAAAAAATTTTGTTTCTCTGATATTCATTTTGAAAAGGGAAACCAACAAACGATCGTAACAACAATTATAATACTTACCAATCAAAATGCATGAAAATGAAATCATTTGTTGTAATTTCCTGTACTAAATATACATATAGGCTCCACAAATCACGGCGATTTTTAAAAAATGCCTATATTTTCTTGACCGATGGTCGATGAAATACATCCCCATTCAATCAATCGATAAGGTGGCTCGCTGCGCGACACGAAATCCAAGAGCTCTTTTCCTCGCGCGCACCCCTCGCACTGTCCATCTGCCAAGAAAAATTCTTTTCCATTTCTAGCGATCATCGTCTGGAGAGCCGCCCGTTTGCGCTTTCGCTCTTCCTGCGGCGCAGCAAACGACGTACGGCATCGTCCCCTCGTTGTCATCATCGTCGTATTAGTCGTTGCGTAGCCGTCGCCGTCCTCGAGAGGAAAATATCCGCAGCTGCGCGCACTCTGCTCGGTAACCTCTTTTTGTTCCGCTTCGACTTTTCTCATTTTTTGCTGCCAAATACTTGGATGCTGATCGCGTTGATGATTTCTTTCAGGCTGCTAGATATTATCCTCCTTTTTTCGTGATAACAGAGGGAACAGGAGAAGTCCTGCTACGGGCTTCGACAGGCCTCTGCGACACTCTGCAACATCTGGTAAGTGAACTGCTGTTGAAGTCAAAGACTTGTGGAAGTCTCCGATGTTGCATTTGCTGTTAACAACGACCTCTCTTTGTATGCGTTACTGCAGAAAGCATTTGACAAGAATAGTCTCAGATTGTCAAATAAGTATAGATCGTGTTATATTTCTATACAGAGAAAGTAATAAGCATCGTTTTGTTTTTTACCTGATAGCAACAGGTATAACATCCAAAGATGTCAGTAACCAACAATAGCGGTAAAAATTTACCAAGTGACAGCAGCAACAATGCGTCAAATACCTGCATCGTCTGCTACAAGAATGTGGAATACTACAGCATTGGTATGTGCGAGCACCCTGTATGTTACGAGTGCAGTACTCGAATGAGAGTACTCTGCCAGCAAAATGAGTGTCCAATCTGTCGTCAAGACCTACCCAAGGTAGTTTTTACCAAGGAAATCAAGCCTTTTCGCTTTTTGAGAAAGGGAAATTTGGTTGATTCAAAATATAACATCTACTTTGACAATCATGAAGTACGAGAACAGTTTCTAAGGTTATTGGCTCACAAGTGTTCAGTCTGCGAGGACAATCAATTCTTTAACTCATTCAACAGCCTTAAGGAGCACATGAGGAGAAAACATGACCTTCACTATTGTGACCTTTGCGTTGAAAACCTCAAGGTAATAAATGGTTTCATATCTCCAAGATAGTGCATGCATAAAATTATACAGAAATTATTTATAATGATTGCCTATATGATTTTAAATAATTTCTTAGAGCAAGTCAAATTCAATCAATCAGCATCTATTTTTATCATTGTTTTCTTACGTCAAGGATACAACTTTTTTAACTATTTCAATAATTAACTGCGTCCAACACAAAAGAACAATAATGTTAAAAATTAATAATTTCGCTTATTTACTTTATATTGCAAGAATAATTAAAACTGTCTTCCTGCCCTCAGATATTCTCTCATGAGCGGCGCTGTTATACGAAGGCCGAGCTGTTGCGGCACCGACGGAAGGGCGATTTGGATGACAAAAGTCACAAAGGCCACCCGCTCTGCGAATTTTGCGAACAGCGCTACATGGACAATGATGAGCTGTACCGACATTTGCGCCGTGATCATCTTTTCTGTCACTTTTGCGATGCGGACGGTTTGCATCAGTATTACAGCTCGTATGACTACTTGCGCGAGCATTTCCGCCAGGAACATCATCTCTGCGAGGAGGGAGGATGTGCCGACGAGCAGTTTACCAGTGTATTTCGTACCGACATCGATCTCAAGGCACATAAAGCCAGTGTTCATGGAAGACAGCTGGGGAAGGCTGCGGCCAAGCAAGCTAGAACATTGGAGCTTGAGTTTACATTGGCACCCAGAGGTGATCTTAGGAATAGAAGAGGGCCACCCGGTACGCTGTTTTTCTTTTACATTTTTTTTAAATAAATAATTCATTTGATTTCATTGAAAATAAACGAACAATTTCAAACGAAGAGTCCAGAAATCTAGAAATTAAGATAAAATTGGTTTTAGGTGCGGCAAGAAGTTCAAGGGATTACGAGGGTAACAACCACTCGCGAAACCACCACCATAGGGAGCACCAACGGGAGCCAGAGCCAGAACCTTATGTTCCAGAGCCGGAATTTGTACGCCAGCCCTTGGTAGATGTACAAAGCACCGAGGAGTTTCCAACGTTAGGCAATGCCACGCCGTCCCTCGTTTCAAGCAGCCTTGGTCCTGCGAAGGGCCGAAGCAATCTTACGATCCGAGGCAGTCTACGCCAGGGTAACTACAACGAGAACTTTCCCGCCTTGGGACCTGAGGCTTCGTCCAATCCTTCCAAGTCTGCGTCTGTGTCGAGTTCTGGGCCGTCGGCTGCTAAAACCTTGAATTTCAGTTTATCGAGCTCAAATAAGGCGTCCACGGTTGTAAGACAGCAGAGCGCTACTCCCAATTTATCGATCCATGTCAATCATAGGTAAATTGTTGCAAAAATCAAACGATAAAAGAAATTCCAAAAATCAACGTTGACTTAACTTTGCAGGCCAAACGGTACAGTAACGACGCGTTTATCCGGTGCGAATCTACGCATTAGCAGTAGTAGTAGCAGCAATAGTAACAGGAATCCAGCGATGTCCTCGGGATCTCAGCCGCGCGACCTAGACTTCCCAGCGCTGGGACGTTCGGTTGGTAATCTGGCCGGTCAATCGGCAACAGCTCTTTTGAGCAGTCAGCCGCAACCGCAGCAGCAACAGCAATCCTGGACAAAAATCACCTGTGTCAAGCCCGCAGCCATGCCAAAAGCTAAGAAGGTCGCACCCGCACCACAGCTCGGACCAGCACTCAACTCTGGGGAAGACTTTCCTAGCCTTGCCAAAGGGTCGACAACGACTGCCAAGCCACCTTCTGCTACGTGGGTCCAAGTGAGATTTGAACACAATATTCCTTGCGTCTACAGTAGAGATCTAATTACAACTTACAATAAACGGTATTTCGTAGGTCCAATCTTCAGGTACGAGCAACGATTCGTCCATAATGACGGATGCGACAAAAGGCAAAGCCAAAAAGAAAAAGATGAAACAGCAACAACAGACAGCCAGCAATGGTAACGCTTCGAGTTCGGATTCGACTTCGAAATCTAATCCGAAGAGTAAGGATCAGGATCCAAGCAAGAAGGACAAGAGTAAATCCAACAATAAACAGAACTCCGAGCAAACTAGCAGCAATAACAAGATCAACAGCACTAAAGTGTTGAACCACGTTGCTGAGACATCGGCTCCCGCACCAGCGCAGCGCAAACGATCCGAGCTCAAAATTGATAGTCTTAATACCACAAACAATAATAATTTAAGGTTATTTTTCAAAAGATCCCAATATTTTGAATATTATTGTTATGATTCATTTTTTTTTTTGCCTTTCTATTTTTCAACAATCATTTGCATTTGCAGCGTCGAAGCGAAAACCCCCAAAACAGCCTCGACCATGCCTGACGACTTTCCAGCATTGGGCAGAAACCTAGGTCGTCCTCCAGGTTTGTCGAGTCCACCCCCGGGTTTCACGGCGGCTCCGCCGCCAGGTTTCTTAAGTCGACCGAATGGTCTGACATTTACTAACAGCTCTGGCGAGAGCTATGCCATTGTACCTGAGGAAACAGAGCGAGATCGCTATGCCTACCTGCCGCCGGCCAATTTCCAGCGGCGCAACCAAAATCTCATCGCAGAGTTTAACAATTGTTTCGGCGGCGAGGAAAGCGAGGAACTCAAAGCCTTCCGATACCTAAGCGGACTCTTCCGCACTGGCATCTGTGATGCTGACCAGTACTACAAGTGCGTATTGAACTTGACCTATTGATTTTATTGTACTCCCACCTCTATTGATTTGATTTAGCAGTAGTGCAAATCATACATCGTACAATGCAAACAAATAATTATATTTATCCGTTGTGAAATCAGTTGTAAATATAGGAATGAATTATCACGTAATTAAAGGAACAGTAGTTAAAGTCACTGTAAACGCTTATAAACTCGGTAAATAAGTAGTAAAACTAATTCGATCAAGTATTAAAACCAATAAAGAAAAACCTACTTTTAATAAAATAAAACTGTCTATTGCAGGCAATGCCGAACAGTGATGGGCGCGGAGTCGTTTAAGCGCCTGTTCCCAGAACTATTAGCTCTACTACCGGACATTGAAAAACAGCGCGAGCTGTTCGAAGTGCACCGGCGCGAGACAAACGCAGGCGCCCGGATTAAGGGTCTTGAGGCCTGCGCTAACTGCGGACAAATACTGCGCAGCTCGGATCTCCAGGCGCATGCCACTAGTCACACTCTTGAGAACCACTTCCCCGCGCTGGGCACGGGCACCGCCACCTCCTCCACTGGTGCATGGTCCAAGAAGTAACTCGATCACTCTTCTCGAATTTTGTAAAGAGCCTTACTGTTGTACCATTAATTAATCGGGTGATTAGTGCCGAGTGCCTGAGTCCCAAGCTTGTTGCTGATGCGAAGGACTTATTAAGTCCATGCTCATTCTCGTGTTCATTTGAATATGCAAATATATTTTTTTACTCGGGCTATTTTCACTGAGGTCCGCCAATAATGTCGATTGTTTCTTTGTGCGCGCAACGAACGTATGTATGATTTTACGTAAAAATTTGCTTTTATGAATGAAATTAGCACAAAAATTTCGAAATTAAATTAAAGATATAATTGCTCACATATATTTAAAGGCTGTTCATTTTTATGAATCTAAATTAAATTGCCAAGTCTATTTTTTTTTAAGATGCAAAATTAAAAATCTCATTTAGGGATCTATGACTGCCGTCTCGAATGAATGAAATTAAATTTGCTAATTTTTAGCAACAAATTAGGCACAAGATAATTATTATGAGTAGATTGTATTGTGGAATTTTTTTAGTAACTCAGCCAATCCGGCAATAAGATTGAACAAAGATGTAAAAAATTTTCCATAAAATAAATAAAAATGTAGACTAAACAAACAAAGCAACGATGAAGGATTTAACACTTAAAAATTAGCAACTTTTATCAATTGACCTCTAAGACATGATTTTTTAAAATAAAAACTGTTCAAGATGAGAGTGTACGTATACAAACATACCACAAATAGGTTTCATTTCAAAGCTTAATGCATATCAATGATCAGCTGCTTATTGCAAGTCAAGATATGAATGACGCGTCAATTGTACCAAACACAATCTTTGTGAATCATTTAAAAATGCGTCAATTATTATACTCGAGTTTAACACAAACATAAAATCCCTGCAAGACTTTTATAGATTTTGATGGTTACTTGATTATCTTTTGTATATGTATATATACTAAGATTAAACAGTGAAAAACAAAGAATGCAAACCGCAAGCGTTTGCTCTACCTACTCGGAAGGTATATGTACCTATATGTATAATAATATTAAAAGTAAGGTCGTCATGTAAGTAGTATCAGTTTCTAGAAAATTTTTAACACAGAAAATTCAAATGGACCCAAAATTATGTAGATTTCAATTGAGTATTGGGTCTTTTGACTTTATAACAAAAATCAAATGGGATTATTTAGATTCAAAAATGGTTGTTCTGTGTGCAACGGGTAAGGTAAAATTACGTAAAGTATCCCTTCGATGCTGTCCAATGTGTATATACATTTATGCCGTTTTGTACAGTAGCAACATGTATGCAAAGACTACTAAAAAGTAATTAAGTAAGGCCTAATTCTTGGAAAGTTGTTCAGGGCGCAATAAGTGAAAATATTTGTCAAACGATTTTCAAAATATGCGATGTAGAGGAAATGTACAGTTTGTATTAAATTATCATTGACGTTTAAAAATGTTCAATTTATTTTAATTGCAGATCGCAAGTTAGCATGTAAAATTTTTTAAAGATGCTTGTTATATTCTTTAAATTTATATATTATTATATACTAAGAATTTTTCGGTATGAGATTTTTAAAAGTATAATTTTTGATAAATCGTTAAAAAATTATGATTATATACTTAATCAAAATCTATTTAATACGACTTGAGTTTTTCAAAATTCACCAACGATTATGATAGTTGGATTTTTGTCAAACTATCAAAATTGCTTTGTAGCTCTAGTTTGCATGAATACAATTTTATAATGTTTGATGCAAGGAAAAAATAATTATTGTATGCTTGCGAACACGTGTAAACAAACTTGATTATATATTATACTTATTTGTTTTGAAAAATATAAATATTCTAAAATATGAACAAGTTTGAGTTTATTTTTACTAATTTTGTTAAGGAATAGGCCTGAATCAGTAAATTAAAGATCAACAAGGAGGTAGAATTTGAAAATCCATTTATTCGCTTCCAGACTATTTGTGTAATATACCTTGACAGCAATGTCTGTTTGTTTTCACATTATCAATATATTTGGCTTACGAACTAAGTTTCTCTTAATGTACAAACAACTATATTATTTAAAAAATTAATACGTGGATTTAATTGGCGTAAAAAGTTTGCCCTGATTATGTATTGTGCAAAAAAAGTGTGGATCCTTCTCGCGTATATAAATCAAATGGATGCCCGTCGTATTTTAAGAAGAAATTTTATAATTTAGAAACTTTTTTTAAATTCTTTTGTCTACTGTTAGTATTATTATTATTATATTATCATTGCTCTTTCAGTGAGTGCATTAATACACATCTGGAGAAAATATGATTATGAAATAATTTTTTGTAGCTCAAGGTATATATTTACTTATCATAATAAAGCTAAATTATTTTTAACATAAAAAAAAAACTTAAAATATATTATTTAATCTACAGACATAAAGCATGATAAACCAATTTTTGTGAAGTGATTGTACATTGACTGCGAATAGCCAAAAACCTTAAATATTCAGTTGATATAAATATAAGCTTACAGACTCTTTATGACTAATATTTTTGTTGCAATGCCTCATATTATTCAGACATGTATTATTGCATGATAAAAGTTACAGTGCTCAAAAGCAAACCGCGCCACAAGAAAAAAACTCGACTAAAGTGATATAGAGACAGAGAGACACGCATGACAGAATATCTAAGCTAGGCATTAAAAATTTCGAAAGTTTGATTTCCAAATGATTATTCTTAAACGGTTCTCTTCTCTGAGAAATAAAAATGAAATAGAACAGAACCCAAAATCCACGACGCACTTCTTTTTTTACTTTTATTAAAATTGAGTGTCCCCTCCTCTGGAGAGAATCTTCACAACACGCACACGCAGGCCGAGCATCTCATCACTTCTTGGCGAGCTCGTTGCTGAGCCAGTCAAGACCTTCGTATAATCCGTGACCCTGAGTGGCGCAGGCACTCTGTATGTACCAGTGACGTCCCCGCAGGGAGTTGAGGCCGAGTTTGTCCGTGAGCTCGGCCGCGGACATGGCGTTAGGCAGATCCTGCTTGTTGGCGAAGACCAGCAGCACGGCATCCCTTAACTCGTCTTCCTTCAGCATGTTTGCGAGCTCACGCTCGGCTTCGGCTATACGCTCGCGATCGTTGCTGTCTACCACAAATATGAGGCCCTGCGTGTTCTGGAAGTAGTGCCTCCAAAGAGGTCTGATCTTGTCTTGGCCACCTACGTCCCAGACAGTAAAGCAGATGTTCTTGTACTCGACGGTTTCAACGTTGAAGCCAATGGTGGGTATAGTGGTCACGATCTCGCCGAGCTTTAACTTGTACAGTATCGTGGTTTTACCAGCTGCATCCAGACCCACCATGAGAATGCGCACCTGCTTTTTGCCGAAAAGGCGAGTCAGCATACCACTGATTGTAAGACCCATCTTGTAATGTGGTATCTATCGCTGAAATTTGATATTACTATTTAATACTAGTGTTAATACACATTTGTTGGAATTGTGTATCTTAAATATAGTTTTTATTTTTCTTTCTATTCTATCATCTACACCTATACGTGGTTAATTATAAATCTTGTGCAACTTTGAAATATACTTTGACGAAAATATATACAGCCATAATAGCATTAGATTATTAAAGTTTAAAGAAGCAATTTAAGTCGATGAATGTATTCCTACTAGATCAAATGATTTAATGTTCAAGTTTTTTGCAGTTAATTAGTTGTATACATTCTTAAATAGATAACCCATGCATGGAAAAATTATTATGAATGATGCAACTGCTTATATTTAATCTAGTACTTTAATACAAGTACATAAAGCATGGATACATTGATAAAACTTATTAATACATCTGTTAAAAATGTCTGTTGCGTGAAACAGCATATGGTTAATCAAATTAGTCATTAAACAAAGATAAACCAGAGGGCAAAGTTGGGACAAAATAAATTATTAAAAATGATTATTCCAGAACATTGCATCAGTATCCATAAAAATCCCACCTGATGAGTCATTCCCTCCAAAAAGAATATACCCAAAGCTTTTGCAGGTCCAGAAAGCTGGTGCTGCTCCAAAATTGCAAAGTTTTCAATGATCGAATGAATAGGTATGCGTATGATAGCCTGCTGAATATTAATCCTCACACCTATCTCTAACTCCAGGCTAATAGCACGCGGACTCGTACAGCTCGTAATTACCAAAAGTTTAGCGAGGCGAAAGCTTCCAAAGTCAAAGGACACCTGACTGTTTTGTCGCAAGTGAGTATCTTGCCAGGCTTTATGCGAGCGTTACTGCCGCGCCTGGGTCGTCAACATAACCTAACCGCTAACCGCCCAGGATCGCGGCGGCGAGCTCCGAAATCGACCTGACGCACATCTTGCGGCAGGGACACGTAAATGCTCGATAGCAGGGGCAGAAAGGGGAAGTGAAAAGAAAGGACGGCGGCGTGGGTACCCATGGCTACGCTAGTCGTAACGGAGAAATCTGCTTACGTCGTCGACGTGGTGTAGATGCGCAGGTTCAGCAATATAAGTCTGTCGGGGATGGCGAAGCGGCTACTCTCTCGAGTCCTCGGCTGCGGGGGCTGGTCTGCTGGTGGCGAACGGCCTTTGCACCTGCTGGGGTCCTGGAGCTCGGACGACTCGCGACCTTCTGTGGCTGAAGGATGTGTCTTTATTTATCGGCGGCTCGTCGCCGTGTGGCGGTGTCGTGTCAGAAATTATTGGAGGTGGCAAACGTCATCTCGCGCCGCGCGCCGCGAATATATATATAGGTATGCGATGTGTGAGACTGTGGCGATGATGCGGCGGTGTGGATAGGCCACGATACTTAGGCGTGGGAGCTGTGCTGTGGAAGTTGGACTTCTGGAGAGGAAGAGCGGGTTGAACTCGCGAAGCGAATGTAGAGTTGCCGCGCTGCTACTCGCGATCGCGCGGGATCTTTCAAACTGACGTGGGTCAATTTTGTTTGCTGGCTATTGCTCATTTTTCGAAAAACTGGTCAAATGGAATGTGATGGCATACGCCGTGTTTATATGGGTTTGTGACCGAGCGATATCATTGAAATCTGATGTAAGGATATCGATTATTTGCAGGCGGCTTCGGGACGATAAAACTTGATAAAACTGATCAGTTATATACAATATAATCTAATGCCCACTTATAGATGTATCAGATCTGAAGAGTGCATTTATAAAAATTTCAGCGTTCACAAATATTTTTTTATATTCTTAAAATAATATCGTAAAGTGTTCTTGTCTTTGGCACGCAAAGATATTGGTACACAATACCTATACTATTTTTTATTGTAAAATCTGATATGCATGCGTGCTTTATCCTTCGGAAACATTTTACTGTATATCAATAAATTTAATATCGTTATGATCTCAGTTCGGTCAGATGCATAAAATTAGCAAATGTATCAGACGTCTCTTCTATATGTATATGCATACATATAAATCGCGCGCTTTTTTCATCGTCCTGTTTGTCTGAAGAGATAATCGTATGCGAGCGCGTGCGGCCGTGCTCGGCGCCACCTATCTACCTCGTGATAAAAAAGTGAACCAGACGAGAGAATGCGTTTTGATGTTTTGAATCTTGTCTGTTAAAATTTTAATTTTTTTAACAGTAACAATTTTTTTATAGTCGCCGCCCATACGCGCTTAAATTTTGAAATGTACGTTTCTTGTTTTCCAAGACGGATTTTTCAAAGCTCACTGCAAACATTTGCAGTTCGCCTAATTTTCGAAAGTTTTTGTCGCGTCTCTACATTGTCATGAAAAACTATCGGAAATTCACGAGTCTCAGCCGGTAACGCAGCAACCTATCTCGCCCATGAGCTGTAGGTGTAGCCACATTTTCGCGATCGACTCCAACCTCTCCGTCGATTCCGAGCCAGAGGAGCTAAAAAAATAATGAAAACAACACTCGCTCGCGCAGATCCCGCGGTGCCAACGTAAAGCCGTAAAACTCCGTTTCTGGAACTCCTCAAGTCCTCATCCTCGCCTCTCTCCACCACATGCACGCGCCCGATACACGGACGAGGCGCACACTGTTACGCGCGGCCAGGCTATTCCTGGACGCAGACGTACGCGCGCTCGGCTTTCCAGGAACTTGGCTCGGCGCCCCTCCCTCGCGACTCGCGAGGTCCAAGCACCCAACCGGAGTCCGGGAGTTCCTTGGGTTTTCCAAATCCTCGGCACCGAGGCTGGCATATGGCGATATCGGCTCTGCGAGCAGAAACTGGCGGTCTAGAAAGAGAGAGAGAGAGAGAGAGAGAGGGAGCGCGAGCGAGCATCAGCAGGCAGCGGCGCGAGGTTGGCAGAACTGCCGATTGATCGCGGACGCTGGTATACCGAGAATTCGTCGGAGCGAGCGAGCGAGCGAGCGAGCGAGCAAGAGCGTTTCCCCGAACGACAGCAGTGCACAGCAGTCCGCCGCGCAGTCACTTGCTGCGTTAGCTCGCCTCGCCAGATATCCGTCCGTGCGCAAGCTGTACATAATAATCTAACCTCTCGGGCAGGCGCGTCCCGTGCTCGTTGCGTTCCCGACCGACTGCCACGGCCCCGGTGCTCGAGGGGGCCCGAGAGGCCAGCCGACGCGACCAGTGCGACCGAGACTCGAGAGACTCGAGAGTGGCTCGCGGACCGCGCGTAGGTGTAGGTACCCACGTCTCCGTCGCGAGCGCGGCGCGGAGACGCCATAGCGAGAGGAGCGGCGCACTAGCTACCTACATGGCGCGCGACACTCGGCCCTCGTAGCTGCTCTGCTCTGCTCGGCTAACAGCTCCCTCGTCACAGTGCGTGGAACGCGATACTTACTTGCGCTCTCGTCGAGCCACCTTCCTTCGGATCGCATCGAGAGCAGTGCAGCGAGTGAGTAAGCAGCAGGAGAGAAGACGCGCGCGCGCGCGCGCGAGTGTGAGTGCGAGAGATACGTATATACATACACTGTGTGCGCCCGTGCACAGACGACGCGAGAGGCACACAAAGACAGAGAGAAAGAGAGAGAGAGAGAGAGAGATCGAGTGCGGGCTGTAGCGGACTGCGAAGTAAGAGAGAGAGAGAGAGGGATAGACCCACACGGCGTAGCCAGGATCTGCGGCCAGGAGCTACGCGGACTATGCGACGGGGGACAAAGTGCCGAAGGCACCTGCTGCTCAGGGTGAGTAACTCGTTACTTTCCTTCGCTCCGCGGAGACGTGCCGACTCCTCGCGCGCCACCGTCGCGCATTCGCCGCCGTAATATCCTACTGTATGCCGAGCAAACAGCGCTCGCTCCGTGTGCGCGAGTGTGCGTGAGAGCGCGTTTCCCGGAAAATTCTTACGTCAAGCGCGTATGTTATTGGATTATCAATCGACGGAACAGTTGTTGACCCTTACAGCCGAGCGAGACCGATGTTTGTCGAGAGGGACAAACACGAGTCGGCCCGCTTTTCTGTTTGCCTCGAGCACGTATGGTTACTTATATACATTCGGGCACTGGCCTGTTTTGAATTCGGCTGCTACCGTTCTGCTGATAATCGGCCCGATGGGATGGGGGGATTAGAAATTGACTATTCGTCCGAAGGTCTCTCCGCGCGCGATTTCTCTGAATCGGCTGCTCGAGAGTGGCAAAAACTATCCAGAAGGTCTCGACCTCATCATCATAATAAATAAGAGGAAGGGCGGCATCAAAACAATCGTCGCTCGCGCGTTTAATTAAGCCATCCGTTTACGAGGGCCAGCCGATGCACGCATAGCGGCTCGGCTGATGGCTAATTAAATCAATCGGCCGAGAATCTCGATGATGCTCTCGCGATAAGGTGTAGTAATTCTTATCCTTACCGGGAACGCGAGATTCCTTTGAAAACACGGCGATAACGGTGCTGCCTCCTTTCGCGAGTCGCGCGAAGCTGCTCCGAGAGAAAAAAGACCGAAATTTCGACGCGCAGTCGGAGAAAATTCCGCTGCCGCTGCTGATTAGTGTAATATGGAATTCCCGGGACCCGAGTCTTGCAGCGCTTTAATCAATTGAGCGCTTCGCTTGAAAAATCGATGCAATTTTTTCTCCCCGAGCGCTCTCGCTCGCGTTTATTGACTTTTCCCGCTCGGCGCATCGGAATAATCGAATGAGCTTGCCGTTTCGCGCGAAATACCCCTCGGAGCTCGCGAGGGCAAAGGAAGGAGGTAAACGGCTTGATTTGATTAGAGGCTAATGCCCGGCTTGCGTATTCCTGCAGTTCTTATTAAGAAACTAACCTTCTGGAGCTGCTCTTATCTCGTACCCATTTGTATTCCCTCTATATCGCGCTGCTATCCGCAGTGCGAGTGTCGCCGCTGATGCATAATTCGAGGGCATACTTGCGGAGCGCGAGTAATCTCCGGGATGGAAATCATCGCAAATATTTACTCGACCCTATACGGAGGCTATCGAATATTCGTTCTCGAACGCGAAAGCGCTTGAAAAGTCGTTATCGGCAGAGACTCTGTACGATGCATAAGTGAGCAGAGGCAAACGCGCGCTTAGTCTATCGGCAAGCAAATTATAAATAAATTCATAGATAAACAGCGGAGGTTCGATCGCTCGGGCCGCCGATAAACAGTCCGACCGTGTCACGTGTCGCTTATGCGCATTTTCGCGCTCGCCGAGCTTCGAAATCGGCGGAATCTCGCGCGCGGCCCTTATCGCGTTATTGATCACCTCGACAGCGATTTCGACGCAATAAACAAAAATAAATGCCTCGATGCGTCTCCGGGAGAGTGTAAACACGCGGACACAAAGGCGGCGGAAATTCGGGTACGGCGGCGCGCGTAACTCATCAGGACCCAACCACTCCTTGAACAGATTCTCCGATGGGCCAATGTGTGCACAAAGGCTCGGGGCCCAAAAATCCGGGCAACACATGCGCACCCCACGCGCACCGCGGGGAAAAGCGGAGAGCTCGTGATGGAAAAAATGCGGCCTGCAGCGAGAGAAGGAACCGATGCTTCGTGTATGGTATACTCTATACACAGTGTACACCCTCCCTTTCGCCTCTTCCGAGAGGCGCTGCAGGTACAGGCCGCTTCGAAACTCGGACTGTCTTCTCCAGCATACACTCTTTCGTTAGCTTATTCCGGAGCTTGGGCAAATTTGAATTTCCGAAAAGCGTTAGCCATTGTCTCTTGCGAGAGCGAGTTGGCTCCATCGAGTTGGAAAATAAGCGCCATTGAGCTCGGCGTTTTTATTTACGAGGAAACCGAGCGCCCGCGGCCATCCATTCGCTGTGTGTGTGTGTGTGTGTGTGTGTGTACATACCTATAGAAAACAACGAGTCGCCGGGTCGTTCCTTGAACCGGATTAGCATATCCCAGAGTCGAGAGATAGACAACCCGTCGCAGGTATAATCGATCGCGAGCCTCGTAACTCCAGCGAGCCAATTCAAAAACACGATCGCTTTAATAATCGTTGTGTGGAAAAAGTTCGATAGCATTAAGTAACGCCCGATGAGGAAAGCCCACCCAGTCGCCGCGCACTGCACCTTTCCAACTCTAGTCTATTTAAATCCCGACGCGTTCCCCTTGGAAAAAAAAAACAGCGCACAAAGGTCCCTTCAGAGGAAGCCGAGGAAGAGGCAGTACTTTCAGCAGAGGCTGTAGGCAGGCAGCGGCGGCTCCTCGGTTCCCAGTTTTCTCGGAGGTTTTCTCGCGCAAAGCGCATAGACACAGGCCCGCTCTATGCCGGGCGTTCATTCTTGCGATCACGCGCGGCTACGGAGGGGAAGATTCGTAAATTTGTCGCGCCGCCCCGTGATCCGCAGGTGCGACGCGTCCGCGCACACGTGTAGGGGGAGATTAATAGATTCCGGGGCACAGGTTCTCGTCGAGCAGCGTTTCGTTTCCCACGTGGATTTCTATTCTTCTCCCAGCTCTCTCGCGGCGAGTTAGGGCTACTTTGTGGCCTCGGCAATAGCGCGGGCTGATCGAATCGGTCTATTTTCGACGGATCGTTCTCGTGGAAACGCGCGCTCTGCGATTAATTATGAGGTTTAATCCAATCAAATGGAAAATAATTGTTCGTCCGTCACGCTCGACAAAGCAAATGGAACTGTCAATGCGCGAAGGCATAATTCAGTCAAGCCGGCGGCGGCAGACTTCTCGGTAATTAAAAAGCTTTCACGCCGACACGTACATTCGATCGCTTCGAAATTGGAAAAGCGCACGTTCGAATTCGCCGCGATAAGAAAGTAGCATCACAACGCTCGCGCGCGCGCGCGCTCGCGCACAGGTAACAGGAGAAAAGCAAGCAACGAAAGCGGGAACATCGGACGTGTAGCATTAATTGAAGATCGTCGGCCAGTTCCCCGAATCCCGGTCGCGGGGACATTCCGCAGCTGAGACACGCGGAGGCTGAGAGAGAGAGACGGGAGGGGGGGGGGGAGGGAGAGGCAAAACACCGAGGCGCGACGGCAGCTCGGAAATCCGCCGAAATCCAAGCGTCCGCGGTGGAAATTTCAATACGCGCGAGCTCGTTAGGGCGAGGACAAGAGGCGGAAGGAGAGAAAAAAATGGACGCCGCGGTTAATTAAAAACTCTCGCGGCTACGCGCGCGCTAGCTACGGACGGGGGGGAGCGCGTGCTTGTAGGAAAGTAGGAGAGGAGCGAGAACGTTTCTCCTTTCTTCGCGATCTTGTTGATCGTGTCTGCGTGCACGGCGTCGGCGGACTGCGCTAAAATTATCCCCCCCTGCACCGTTGCAGCGAAACGCGCGCGCCCCGATGGGGAGCGGAGGCTAATTTTCATTCACGCGGCGGCTCGCCTTCTCCACTGCCGCATATGCGCCAGAGTCCTCGAACGCGCGCTGCAGAGCGTTTTCATTCGCTTAATCGGTCCGCGATTCCCATGACGCAAATGGGAGAGACACGAATTTCCTCGTCCGCAGCGACTGCAGCAGCGGCGGTAGCATGAGGCAGACTTCGCTCTCGCGCGCTTCTCTCCGTCTCTCTCGCTCCCTCTCCTCCTCTGTTTTTCTCGGAGCAGCTCGAATAACCGGGGCTCGCTCTTTACGAGCGCAGCGCCCTTTTCTACAGAAACGCATAGCTCGGCTCGCTCGCTCTCTCTCGCTCTTTGCCGCGTGTTTTCCTCTTCGGTTGCTCCTCTCCTCTCCTCGGCTCTGCGCGTGCGCGCCTGGCTCTCCTGCTGCCGCCGCTGCATTTATTAGCGAGAGAAAGAGAGGGACTATGCTACGCGTTCGCTGCACACGCACACGCAAGACGAGCTCTCTCGCCGAGGCTCCTTCTTTTTTCGAGAGGGACGGGGAGCTGCTGCTGCTGCTGCATGGATGCTCCTCTCTGTATACTCTCTCGAGGCTTTAGGCCTCGCCACCACCGATCCTCTTACTCCCGACTTTGATTTCGGCCGTTATTCCGTACAGCGAAACGCCGCTAGATGATCCTAGGAACAGTTATCTGCGGTCTGCAGGCATCGGGAGCTCTTATCTCTCTCCGTCCCTATGTTTGTTTGGCGTGTAACGCGCGCCTCTCTGCGCGCGAGAGAGTTTCTTCGGCTGCACAAAGAAAGACGCCGCGCGCTCTCGCTTTGTGATGCGCACGCACACGGCAAACTTTCCTTCGTGTCGTCACCGTGTGTGTTCGGCTATAATCGAATTTTACTCAGCTTGAGAGAGAGAGAGAGAGAGGAAGTGGCGATCGATCATATTTCACTCCCAGCCGTAAGCGCGAATAGAGTGGAACAATTTCTTCCGTTTGGAAAGAGCCGTTTTTTGGCAGCGAGTCCGTAAACACTGTCGCAAAAAATTGGCGTCGCCCGAATTTTGAAAATACATTCTCGCTCTCTCTCTTCCTCGGCGCAGCGCAATAACAGGGAATCGACAGCGCGAGGGAGCAAATTCATACATTCATTAAGTCGATTGCGAAATGTACGTCTGGCCGTTCTAAATTGGGAAGGCTCACGGAATAAATATTATTCGATGACGATATCGGCGACCTGATCGATATTTCAATTCGCGCGCGCGACTGCTCTCGCCTGCCTTATACAGTTCGAGAGACTTGCTCGTCGACAACGACAACAACAATGACAAAACAATGGCAAATAGCAATGAAAATAATATGCTAACGAAGGGGGGGGGGGGAATAATGCCGCATCACCGCGGCACCTTTTAAATGTACATTAAAACCCGAGCCGGGGGGAGAGAGAGAGAGAATTTCCGAGAAATGTGGTAAAAGCAAAATATATAGAGAGGATGGATTTTTACGTTCACGGCCCCCGTGTATGTGTGTGAGAAAGAGTATACGCTTTTATCGGGGCGAGATCTCCGCGCGCACCTGTAAATATTCAGCGCGTCACGTAACTCGCCGATAAGACGCAGCAGCAAATTAAAAGCCTCGGGAGTATCAAAAAAGAAGGAGAAGAAGGAGGAGGATCCTCGGATCGACGAGGCAACCGGTGCAATTAACGCGCTCGTATAACGATAAATCCGCCGCGTCGCTGCGTGTAGAGAGCGTAGAAAAAAGCCTTGGCGGTCCATTAGAAATACATGAAAATTCCAGCGCGTGAATAGTAAAACCCGATATTCCGGGCCTGCAGTAAAAAGCGGCCTCTCGCCTGCGTGTAGAGCCGAGGAGGAAAAGGGACGAGGCAGAAGAGAGAGAGAGAGAGAGAGAGAGCCTTGCATCCTTATCTCGGCTCGGCGCAATAAATCGGCGCGGAACACGACGAAAATCCCCGCGGCCGTTTAGAAGCCAATTAAAGGCTCCGGGAAATAAATACGAAGGAGGAGGGTCCGCCGACGCCAGGTATATCAAGCAAGGACGAACGCTCTCCCTCTAATGGCTCTCTCGCCCTGGGACGGAGATTTTCGCTCGGATCAAACAATTTCTCGCGAGCGCAAAGGACCGGTTCTCGAATATGGAGCAACGCACGCTTTCGAGAGGGAGGCTGGCCTAGCAGAAAAACGAACGCGCTCCAGATTAAATTATTACCTAATAACAGGCCTGGAAAGTAGCCGCCGCTGCCGCCTCGACTCTCGAGGGCCACTGGCGCCTGCTCTGACGCATCTCCGTCGCAGGAGCAAAAGGAATGCAGAGGAGGGGTAAAAAAGCGGGCTCCGGGTAGTACACGGCGCACTCGAGGCAGCACTTAGTCGATGTCGCCGGCCGATAGCCTATCTCGGGGCCATCTCGTCAACTTCCTGCTTCCTCCGCAGCGCGCAGGGACTCGCCTTATCCGAAGCTTCGGGGCTCTCTATACCTGGCGCGGTGACGGCGAGACGTCGATTTTCTCTGATATGATGGAAGCTTCGTTCCCCGATTCGCGCGCGAACCTCGTCTTGGCTCAAGGTTTATTATTGCACGCGCGCGTACGGAGCGGCAACGAGAGAGCCTACGGGTAATCCAGGCATTTAAATTCCGCTGCACGAGAGCGGGAGAGAGAGAGAGAGAGAGAGAGAGGAGAGATGTGCGCGGTAAACTGCTGCTCGGCTTCTGGGAAGACCCCTGGGACGCGTGCTTCGACGAAGCCGCGACGGGCCGATGCATATACTGCTCTCTCGCGCGCGGCAGCTTCCCGGAAGACACCTAAAACGCTCCGTGCTACGGCTACCGGCTGCTGCTGCTGCTGCTGCTGCTGTTGTTTCGCGGCGCTGCAGAGAATGCGTTTGCGCGGCGCACTTTTCCGCGGAGCGTTCCGGTAATATTACTTATCCAAATTTCGCAGACGGCCTCGTTAACGCTCCCCTTGCATAACTCATCTCCGAGTTGGCTCCATCGTTGAGAATGATGGGAGGGGTAAAAACGAGCGGGGCCGAAGGAATTGTCGAGGCTGAAAGCCGTCGGTTCGCTTCTTTCATTGTTTCAAGGGCGCACAATGGGCCGTTCTTTTTCGCAGCTTGTCAGCTGTCGCGCGCGCGCTTTCGCGAACGCGATCGGCACTGATGCAACCCGAGCCGACAAGTGTCAACAAGAGGTCGCGACATCTTCGATTGAGCAAGCGCGGCCTTCCCGCGATAAGAGTTGAAAAGTTGCGGGCCGATTGTATTATTAGCCGCGAGCGCGCGCCGGACAATGGGCGAACGGATTTCTCGATAAGCGGCGGCGAGCCTGCGATTGATAAAAACGGATAAAAAGCGCGCCGTCAGTCAAGCCCGCTGCATTGTTCGGACGAACAATGCGACATTCGGGAGAATCGCGCGCGAATTCGATCCTAAGTAAGACGCGGTAGTATTAATACGCGCCGCTCGAGTGGCGCTAATCAACCCGGCCCTGTCTCCCGTAAAATCTGATGTTTAAATTCAAATTCCGAAAAGCCTCTCGCACAGCCGTCAAGGGTTTCGAGTTTCCACGCGACTTTTCCCCGCGCGCTGAAAAGTGCCCGTCAACGTCGGCGCACGTGCAGCACGTTCTCTCGGAATTAGAATTCAACGTAAGCCCGTAAATAGGCGAGAGAGCGGCGGGAGCCTATTTCGAGGCCCGCTCTCTCGTCGCGGGATTCTGGTTTCCCGCTCGCGCGCAACGCCGCCTCCGACGATGATAAAACAAGTGTTGTAGGGGGAATACGAAAGGCGCTCCGCGTATCTGTACTCTCGCACGCACACACACACAGAGAGGACGGCTGTTCGCGCGGCGCATAATAAGGCCCGTCTTTATATTCGAGCGCACACGTGACCCACTCAATGCGCCTCTCGACGGCCGACGGATTACGCATTCGGAGAGCCGTATCTCGCGCTCCGTGCGGAGAAAAAGGAAGCCGAGGATTTTTTACGGGAAAAAGCGAAGCGGCCGCGACTGGGGGGTGGGAAAAGTGCGCGCCGCGGCGTTTCCGCGAACGTTCATCAATTAATATATATCTTTCTCCGAGTCTTTCGAGAGAGCATGCATTATTGATTCGTGCGAGATCGCAGCTTGAGATAGGGAGAGGAAGAGGATTCTCGATCTCGGGGATTTATAAAGCTGCGGGAGTGGCAAAAATCGCCCACGCGCTCCCCCGATGAATTATTCATTCGAGGCTCGATCGCGTTGTTGCCTTGGCTTCCACGCGTTTCGCCTCTTTCCCCCGCTGCGCGCGGCGTCCCCAATAAATTACCGCTTCAATCGCCGATCGCTTAATTTCGAGATAATCCCCCACCGGCGCTCGCGAGAGCCCGAGGGAAAACGCGCGCGTCGGCTTTTCACAAAGAGCTCGTTGACGAGCGAAGCCTGCGGAGGGCTGCACTGGAGAAAGCCGAGCGCGAGGTTTTCCGGCCCGGGCTTTCGGCGCACAGTACCGCAGTCTGCTAAGGCCAGGCCTCCCTTATCGCGGCCGATCTTATCGCTGGCTTTTTCCTTCTGTTGCAGTGATGGGAAGAGGAGAGCTGCCGCAGTGCGATGCCGGCTCCAGCTCCGAGAGAGAGCACCAGCGGAAGCTAGAGGAACAGTGCCGCGCTGACAGTCGCAGCGGAAGCATCGGCTCAACGATGGAGCCAACTCGGAGGTCTCTCGGCGGCAGGCTGCTCCTGCTCGCGCTGCTCGGCTCGCTGCTCGGCCCGCCCACGAGCTGCCTCGCCCTGGACTCGCAGCGCTGCGCCATCGGCCTCAAGACGCCAGGACGTGAGTCTGCCTCCGAACGTCGACTCGCGCGCGCTCGCGGGACTCCTTAATAAATACATCTATATTTGATGCGCGCACTTTTCGCCGGGCCGTCGTCCTCTGCGCTCTCTTCAATTATGCATCTCGTGATCTTTCTCTCTGTGGCGCAGGAACCTGGCCGGCGGGCGACATCGTCCTGGAGCACGGCAACCCGCTGCACGTCCTCTGCATCCTCAACCAGACGTTCGTCGACTCGGCGTTCCCGGGCAAGAACTCGTCGGACCTCGTCTTCTTCAAGGGCCAGCGCCAGGTCGAGCCCGAGTTCATCAGCGTCGTCAACGAGACGACGATACGGCTGGACGTGAGCGAGCCGCCCCCCGAGAACGCCATGTACTACTGCAAGCTCAGGCTCGACGAGAGCTACGACAAGGACTACGAGGCGGTCTGTCTCAACAAGGTCGTCGTCGGATGTAAGTCCTGCATAATCTCCTGTCTTACGTCTATATCGCCTATCCATTCCGTAATTACCTCGAAGCTAGCGGCGGCAGCAGTTCCACTCGTCAAGTCGACGCTCGAGTCGTGAATATTTTATCTCAAGCCCGATCGACTATTCCCTTTGTCGGGCTCGCCGCACTCCCGCGTTACTTTAATTATATCGCAATTTGCGGAGAACGCTTTAATAATGCATCTCAAGCTAGTAAACACTCGGAGCATTGATCCTGCCACTAGCTCTACTGTCGCGCGATCGAATAAAAAATGTTTTCTTCCGAGCTCGAGTCGACGGATTTTTTTTTCACTGCACGCGCAAAGCGACCAATCGAGAGTCGGCAAAATGTTTTCAGTCTATGTAATTTCGCGTGAGAAATTCGATCGCTCGATGCAACCGCACCTATGCTTATAATTTCATTGTATATTTATGTATTTCTTTGCTCGCGAAATCGCGCGCTCGCCAGACAGTACTAACGCAACTCATTATTACAACGATATCGGATTTGTTTTGCGAAAGCAGCTTCCGCGATTGATTTTCAAATTTGGAGTTTGCGCGCTAATAACCAGCCGAATCGATAATTTCATATTGATTAATAAATTTTCGAGTAATTCAATTTAGCGGGAGCGTAGCGCAGCCAATTAATTCGATGAAAATGAGAAATAAAGTCCGGCTAGAGGTATAGTTCTCCCATGGGTGATTAGAGAAAATGTGCGCGATAATTGCTCGGTAATCATTCCCCTAAAATACGAAATGACGGCGCAAATGTCCTGCTGGCAATCGTTTTTCGTCGAGAGCCTCGGCCTAGGCCTCCGCTCCCTCGCGCGCTCTCAATAAGTCATAAGATCTCTTATCGAGCGCTTCCCCGAAAAGCCGATCGCTCGCGACTGCAGCGCGTGTACTCGGAAGTCAGTCGAGCCGCGTTTCAATAAACATTCGTCGTCGTCGTCGTCGTCCTCCTCCTCCTCCTCCTCCTCCTCGTAGGACGTAAAATCGAAGATCCCCACTTACATGACAGTCGCGTGCATGTATAAAGAGGCTCGTGGGCACCAGCAGACGATGACTGCGAAAGCCTTTTTTATCGCCGGGCTCCACACGTGTTGCTCCATAAGACACAGAGCAGAGATAACTCGCGTATACGTCACTCTCTCGTGGTACTGAGTGACGCGCTAGTCGGGAATGCCAACTATATTGCTGCACGACTTTTCGGGGCGGTTATTCATCCGCGACTTGCGCTGTTTTGTTTGTTTTTTTTTTTTTTTAAGAACCAAAAAACGCCAGTTGATGGCTGCGTGAAAGTTTTTTCATCGACGATTCGAAATGCATCAATCCGCTCAAATTTACTGGAAAATCGCAGTGACATCGGCGACAGCTCTTACCCGCAAGAGGGACAAGAGCCGCTCATTAGGGACGATTTCTCAACATTTTTTATAAGCTTCGTCACGGCGCCGACGAGTATTTTTCCATAACTAGAAGAAGCTAGTTTCTTTACGTTCGCTTTGATCACCTGTTAACAGTCAAGCCAAGTGAACCTCGCAACTTCAACTGCGCCTCCCAGAACTGGGAGAACTTGACGTGTACTTGGGATCCGCCACACAACTACGTGGACACCATCTACTCGATCACGTTTAAGCTGCCGGGTCGCGCGGGAGGTCGCAAGCTCTACCCCTGTCCGCCAGACATAGACAAATACAAGAATACTTGTCGCTGGAGCGGCTCCACGAATCCCATCTACAGGCAGCCCTATGAGTACTACACCTTCTTCCTCTCCGCCGAGAACGTTCTTGGGAACTGGACGGGCTCTTACAAGTTCCATCATTTTGCTCATGGTGAGTTTTCTCGTTTTATCATCTTGCACTTATACTGTGCTGGAATTCAACTAAAAATGGCATGCACATGTTTTGAGTTCTCTGTAGCTATGCTCTCAAAGCTACAAGAAATGTTCATAAGCCCTGCTTTATTTCCGCAGTGATTCCGGCCAAACCAGCAAACTTGACGGTGGTTAACAAGACGCTCGACAGTGCGATGCTGCACTGGATCGTCTCCTTCCCCATGCAAAACTTTCCACCGGGACTTCACCACCGGATTGCTCACCAGAGCCAGTGGGACAGCCGGGATACGTGGCAGGTAATTGCGAAATCAAGTGCTGCGAGTTATTCATTCCGCGACTTTTATAATATACATATAATTGTTATTACAAACTACTGGTAAAACCCGCCCCTACGACAATCTTGTTTTGTAAACAGCACTTGTTGAACATTTCAAACGACTTCGCAACTCGTACCGAGAATAGCTGAGTCGCGCGTATTTTACCAGTACGGTGGCCTTGTTGAATTGGTCGATCACCAAATAAACGACATTCCCCGTGATAATTGCGTTACAAGTACTCAATAGTCCGATTATGCACTGCGCCGGCTCTTCTGCGTAAACCCGCTGTTTACGATTTTCGAGGAGGTCTGAGTGCCGGGTTTCGTGGAAAAGCTAGAAAAGCATCGCTCCGCCCGATAAGGCAAATTGATGCGCCGAGAAATCGGGTCGCCTGCTTCTACGCTAGAAAACTTGATTTTCTGCTGAGTGCCTGCTCTGTTCGTTGCGCGCTTTAAAACGTTTTCTGATGATTTCCTGATTATGCTGTTGCAGGTAATTAATATCACGGGTGAGCCGCACAACAACAAGAGGTATTACAACCTTACGGGACTGAAGTACGCCAACGCGATATACGACGTCCGGGTGTACATGAAGAGCGCGGTGGCTATTGGCGAGGACAAGTGGGGCAACTTCAGCGATGTTACTTTCCGCACACCCGCCAGAGGTAAGACTTGCTTCTTGCTTTATTTACTCAAGATAAATTTATTCACCTGTTGCTTGTTAAAACTAAAATTTGAACTTTTTTTCTTCAGTGCCGGGCCAATCGCCGCGCGCGGATGTAGGATGCTTCGAGGTCACGGAGAACAACATGAATCGAGATATCTATCTGTACTGGCAGTCGATTCCAGCGTACCTCGAAAATGGCAACAACTTCCGCTACCAGGTGTCCCGCGTCGAGGAGAACGGGCAACGAGTCTATCTCGCACCCAACGAGACGACCCGCACCTACGCCAAGTTTCGCGGATTGGGCCATCACAGCAGTTATCGCTTCGAGATCGTAGCTAGTAACGAGGTCGGCATATTGGACAAGCCTGCCCGCATTTATGTGCCCAGCCGCACCTTACGTAAGTTCGGCGAATAAAAAATCAAATAATATTGTTTTTGCATTTGACGCCTCCGTGGAAGTAACCTTAATGTGGCTTCTATTTGTCTAGTGCCGAGAGAGCCGGTGTCCTTCACCAAGATTGCATTTGACGACGGACTGTACGAGTTATCTTGGAAACCCCCGGTTGGCGGCGACGACGAGATAAAGAACTACACTATTTTCTGGTGCGAGAACGACCGAGATCGTCCTTATCAATGCCAAGTAAGTGCCTCACACACGATTTCGTGCAAGTCGTTGATCGATTTTTCTTGAGAACGTTATCAGTGCATTTTTCACATGCAAAGAGATAGATAAGGCTCTCAGGCAAACAAGAACATTTCGTAAATGCTCGTATTCTCTTAATTGCTTCATTTTACGATGTTGATTTAACACATTTCTCCTATGAATTTAAAGGGCTATCTCGACTGGCTGCATGTTTCGAAGTCAACGCTAGTGTTCAACGTGACGGTGCCGGATCCCGGAAAGGTCTATCAGTTTGCTATTTCAGCAAACACTGAGCGCGCTAGCAGCGGTATGATGTGGGCCTCGTGCACGGTTATTCATAACAAGGTGGTGGGCAAGATGAAAACCGTCTGGATAAATCGCATCGGCTCGACGGTCATTGAGGTCGGCTGGAAGCTCGACTGTTCTGACCGCATAGGCATCGTCGAGGGCTTCAAGATCTACTACTGTCCGATCGTCTCGCCTTACAATCTCAACTGCAAGGGTCCAAAGCTTAACACCACCATCAAAGCCGATTTGAGCACCATCAGGGGAGAAGTTACAGGGTTGAAGCCATACACGACTTACATGATCGCCGTGGCTGTTCTTACCAAGGTAGGCTTAGGCGCTACTTTTTTTTCTCTTTACGATGATACGTGATATCTTGCAACCCTTTGCATCAAATCCTATTAGTCTAATTCGCGATTCGAGAAACAAGTAGAGACTACTTGCTTCATTTTTTAAAATAAATCATTTTTTCGTTTCACAGAATGGTGAAGGCCAGCATAGCGACCCCTTGTATAATACAACCCTGGAGTCGCCACCAAGCGAACCACCTCGCGACGTAGTTGTACGCAACGTCACCAACACGACAATGTTCGTCGAGTGGAAGGAACCGCTAGCGATGAACGGTGTGCTACGCTACTATGTCGTGCACTACAACGAGCACGCAAAGAAGGTCGAGGAGGTGCCGCATATCGAGCTTCAAGGACTGCAAGCCCATCGTAACTACAGCGTGCGTGTGGCCGCTTGTACGGTAGATTGCAGCGCTGAATCGCCACCCGTCTATGCCCTTACGTCTATCGGCGTGCCTAACAAGATACTACCTCCAACCGTTCGATTCTTCAACTCCAGTCAGGTTAAAGTACAATGGGCAAAGCCTCACCAGCCTGCTGGTTTACTTGATTATTACCAGATCAAGAGCAACGACGGAGAGATTCAGAATACTACTACTCAAGGTTTGTGTATATTTTTTTTATTCAGCTGTTTTGAAACTGAATTGATTCTCTTCTATACTGAAAAGGAAATATAGATAGACAACAATAATTGATCGAATATCAGAAATATTTAGATTACAAAAATGACTCGGCATCGGCTAATTATGCGTTTGTTTTGTGTCTGTTTTTGCAGAGGCCTCATTGTCGATTCCCGATTGCAAAACCATTGGTAGAGAGAGACTGTACAGGTTCCAAGTCAGGGCAGTCAACGTCGCTCCGAATGGCGAACACCTATTTGGCAATTGGTCCGATGCCGGCGAAGGCAATTGCTTTAGCGATGGTAAGCTATTTTATGTTTCTATTGGATGATTGGATGATATTTATTTATTCATTGAATATTTTGAAATTAAAATATTCGCTTTCACTCAGGTCCGTCATATCGCGTATGGATTATCATCTGGGTCATTGGCAGTATATGTGGTATTGCATTTGTATTTTGCGTCGCTTATTCTTCCAAAAGGTAATTAGAAATTTCAAGAGAGATGAAATATGTTATACTCAAGAAACCTATTATATAATTTAAACAATTTGTTTTGTTACAGAGTGTGGCTCAAGTGCAAAGCGATGCAAGACGTCGAAGTCAAACTTCCACCTGGATTAGCACCAAACATGGTAAGATGTTGGAAATTTGTCAATTGGAATGAAGATTGTTTGAGTATGATGTTAATTTTTTTAATATCATATTTACCAAAATTTGTTATCTGCAGAAACTTCTTCAAAAATCGGGCGACCAACATACACGTCAGTCGTCGGCAGATTCGAGTGGTTGCTCAAGCGGCCAGGAGTCAGTGACATCGTCGCTCACCTCGGATTCGCATGTATCGAGTGACAGCGGCGCTGAGGTCGACCCTGTTCTCTCAAAGAAGTTGATAATCGATGCAACTACAGCGTCAACGACGAATTCCTCACCCGCTTGGGAGTCGTCGAGCCTGCGACAACGAAACGTCGCCGGCGCATCCAAGCCTAACCACGAGACCGCTACTCGGTGGGATCCCTACGTCAAAGTAGCAAAAGGGTCGAATGAGCTAATTATGCCAAGCGCCCCGCCTGCAGACTCGCTCTCGCTTGCCAGGTCCACGCCCAATCTCAGCGATAATATAGGCTATGCTACCTCGCAGCAAACCTGGTCCTCCACAGGTAAGTCATAACTTATTTTAATTTTCTTATGTTTTCTATACACGCGAAACGGTTCTCACGTCTCTTTGCAATTGCAGGATACATCAGCATGCCATCGTCGGAAGAGATGTCGAGTAATCCGAGCCCAGTTCCTAAAGATACCCTAGCTACCGGTAGTTACAGTGTTGTAGGCGTCATTTCCAAAGCGCCGTTGCGCTGCAAGTCCGAAGAGGAGTCGCTCTCTTTGGTCAAGGCTAAAACTGAATCTGAAAACAAACCTTCGACGAATCCCTACGTGAGCCTCGTTTCACTCGAACAAAATTCGAAGGTATGTGCCCGCATAAGCGAAGTAGAAAACCTAATATAAACAAATTTTTTACATCGTGTACGTAAATCGTAGGATAACCCAAAAAGGAAACTTGAGGCATTACGAGTCTTCGACAACCTGGGCTTCGACAAGTCGAAGCAACAGCAACAGTCACAGACTCAATCCCAGATTCAACAATCGGACAAACTGTCGAGGCCGTACGTGCAGACGGGCTTCCTCGACTCTAGGCGAAAACCGACGGGTCAGTTGCCACAGGCCAACTTCTTCGCTCAGAGCTCGCTAGCCGATGAACTTGGTCGCAAGCTTACTCCCACAGGAGCCGCCGCTCCGTCACAGTCGGATTCGAAGCCTTACGTGACGGTGGCCTCAATTTCTGAAACAACGGCAAGAAAAACTGCACCCTCTGCGGAAACGTCGACAGCCCACAAGCCTTACATACCTGTAAGCTCAATCATGCCCAGCGCCGAGGCCAAGAGCAATGGTAGTTCCACCCCTGCAAGTTCTGTTTTCAAAATGCTCCAGCAACCCAAGCTCGAGGCTTCTTCCAGTTCTCCGAGTATTGATGATCACGAAACAGTTGGGTTAGTACATTGTTGCCTTATTGATCAATTATATGACAGCATAAAAAAGCTGGTTGTAAATAATTTGAAACGTTTATTTTTCTACAGTCTGTACCCATCATTGGATCTCGATACAAAAGATGATGAACCATCGTCGACGGCTTCTTCGGCGAGTTCGCCGACCTCGACGTTTACCCTTTGCTGGCAGCAGCAGCAACCAGGTAACGAGACCCCATCGACGGAATCCCTGACCGATCTTGGTGCTCAGGCACAGTCACCCCAACCAGTTACGAAAACCACTTCGTCGGGCTATGTGACGTTGCCCGAGCAGAAGACTGCGCCAGCCTCACGCTTTGCGAACAAGCCTCTGCCGGCAAGTGTCGATGATCAGAAATACAGCAAAGTCGCGGTAGTGCCGCGGACGCTCCAATGAAAGCCCATGTGCTTCCTCATAAGTGGGGAGAAGTGAGACGAGAATCTGGGCACTGATTGACTGCTAGGTCTCTGCTGTTTTTTGTTTTTTTGGCGTTTTTTTTTTGTGTACAGTACTTTAGTGTTCCGACGTGTTTCAAGTCTGAGAACTGCTGGGGTTTTCTTCTGTATATAGCGTTAGGTTAGCGGGCAATCAAGCAACGTTAATTAATTGAGAATTTGCTTAACACTTGTGGAACTGCGGTAGATTTAACCAACATACTTTTAATCATGAGAATCGATATTTAATCTATTTATCTTTTGTTAAGTATATTTATACTTAAAGTTGTCAAAGTTGTTGTTTTAGTCGTGTTTTTACTGACAATAGAGCATTCTCGAATTTATAAATTTACCTTCTTCCGCGAGTTTATTTTTAGTCGTAGGTTATACATTTTAGCAAAGAATGCGATAGAGCACTTTCTGCGCCTACACAAAACTTCAGCAGTTCTTGTCATAGAAGCACATAATTTGTGTGTAAAAACGTTAACGTCGACTTTGTGTAGCAATATTATCGAAAGCCAGTGTGGTATAAATACTCTAATTACAAGATACTTTAACTTCGCCTATTAGCACTTATTTGGATTAAGAGTTAAAGTACAAATTAAATGCTTAATGGATTTAAATGTTTATCGTAATATAGTTCACTAATTTTTTTTTCTTTTTTTTTTCTTTTCAATAGTACTCGAAACACACTGACGTTAATGAGCTACATAAAATAAATTATTTATATCGACACTGATTATTTTATTAAACTGGTTTGAATTCATCTGTAAGACTATGTATTCGAATAATATTTCTTTGAAATTACGACATTTATCATATAGCTTTAAAGATGAATTACAAAACTATACTTTAACAAAATAACCTTTTAAGACTAAGAATAATAAACTTTTTATTTAATCGTTATTTCTTTGTTTGCTCATCTCGAGCAAAGTATAGCGGTAGATAAGGTTTTCCAAGACATGTTGATGTGAATGAATTGTGAATTTGTTGATTCGTATTGCCTTGCTTAATTTTAAGATATTTGAACTTGACGTTTACGATTTGTTAAATAATTGTTTATTAACTCTTGATTATTATTTTGCCAAAATTTGTATAGATTTTCAAAAAAATTGAGCAGTGTAAAATATAACGGAAGACGTAAACTACGTAAGACATATTTTAACAAATTGTAATCCTCAATTTATTCGCATCGCAAATTAACCATCAATTTTTTTTATTAATTGCAAACACTTATAATATGTAATATAGAAACAACGAAGTGTCAATTGTGCTCAGTTTCTCGTGAAACTAAGTGAGCGTCGTATGAAGCAGAAAAAGGACTCTTGACGCGAAGAGAAAATCGTCGAAAAGCTTCTCTCGCCTTTCGTATGATTACGTTTTGTATCAGGCGAGAGAGCTTAAACTCAGTGTTCTTGCGATAAAAAAAAACAGAAACGAAATTATGTACAAATCTAAAGACTTTTGTATCGTAATTCGAGTATCGAAACTTTTCTAGCTCTTAAGATGTGTCCTGCAAGCAGCTTTCCTTTTTCGATCCTGAAAGAAAGCAACAAGTTCGATTGGCGAGTCCTTCTCATACTGGTATTCATTTACTGTTTACAATTTAAAAGTAGAATTAAGCGAAAAACTACTTGGAAAACATGTAATATTTCTCTTTACTACTTTTGGCTGATGCTGACTGCTGTACCGATTTTGATTGCTATACTTCAAATTACAAATCTGATCATTGTTTGTTTATTATTATTTTTTTTTTATTTATACTGATTTTTCAATATTTTTTCATAATTTTCTTTATATTGTCACTCTTTATTTGTTCAAAATTCAAATCAAATGACAATTTGTCTTGTACAGCTCGTTAGTAAACATAGTATCACAGAGTACGAAAATGTCGACACAAAGAATCTAATGCATGTACGCATAATATCTTAAGCTAGTCATTAAAGCCCATGTAATCGACGAGTTTCCATTCGTATTTGTGAGGTACATTTAACTTTTCCTCTAACTTGTTATTCATGCATGCGTCAATTGTTTTTTCACTAATTAATCATACCAATTTTGTAAACCACGAAGAACTCTAAGACAAGCTAATAGTTTTATCTCCACAATTGGTTCCAATGATTGTAGTAATTTTATATTCAAGAGAAGGCTGAATACGTTAAAATGTTTAGAGAAACTCGTTGATGATGCACCGAGTCCAGCGTATAAAGAAGAATTATTACGTGAATTTTTTCAAGGCACTGTATATAATATATAATGAAAAATAGCATGGAAGTAGGAAGCCCGATTCAAGGGGTTACTAACCTCGTGCTCTAGAAACGAGCTTATATACTTTACTCGCAGATTAATTATTTATATTTGTAATCATGGAAATAGGAGAAAAAGGAGAAGGGAGCGAATGCAAGCTTCACGTCAATTTCGCGAGAAGGCAAACTAGTTTGTCGAGTTAAGAAAAAAGAAAAAGAAAAAAACGTAATAAGGGTTACGAGGCACTCGTTTGTTGGCACCAGCTTTGATTGCATTGTATCACAATTATATTATACACACGAACACACCGTCCGGTAGGATTAAAAAAGTAATGTGAAAAGCGAAACTGTCAACTGTGCATCCTAGGTTTTTTTACGTATTTTTCTCTATTGTACATAACATCCGAGCTATTATTATCTATTTTTGTTAAATATTTATAAATAACAGAAGTACTTTATTGCACGCGACAGAGGAGAAGGAGAAAAGATATCTATTATATTCGTTAGTGTTTAAGATATGAGATGAGAGAAAATAAGGAGAAATTTAGAGGGGATATGTAGAGGGCGAGTATTATATGAAAATAGTTAAGTTATGAAATGCAAGAAATCGAAAGAGAGAGAGAGAGAGAGAGAGAGAAAGAGAGGGGCGGATGTAAAAGAGCATAAGACATTTCTCTCGGTAAGCCGTACAGTTATAAATTATGTACACGACTCTATTGAATTTATGCCTTATGTGAAAAAATTAAATATAAGTGCAAATGTAATGTGCGACTGTATACCGTGTACAAATGTGAAAGAGCGCGCGCATGTAAAAGAAAGAAGTAAGAAAGTATACTGTGTATTCAGATTTTTTATGTAATCAAACGCGCAGACTTTGTATAATTTAGTTAAATAGTGAATAGTTGATTAAGGTGCCTATTATATAAATATTATATTGTATTTTATTACTGCATTCAACTATTATTACTGCTATACAACAATAAAAAAAGTAAGAAATTACAATGACACCGCTGCTTATGAAAATAGTTAAGAAATTTTTTTAGAAAGATTTAACTGTCGATCAATTGCTCATCGAATGAGAGAGACTGGACTATTCCTACAAGAAAGAAGTCTTAAATGACATTAGAGTAAAATTGTGTTAGCTGCATTATGCGAAAAAAAGAAAAATAAAAAAAAAATTTTAAAATGACGACTATTGCGTGTAAAATACGGCCAGGACAAGATGTTTGTAATTGTTACGGCGATTTAGCGCCAATCGCGAAAAGACATTGAACTGCTAGCAGCGGTGTTCAAAGTTGTGATAACGAATGTTTAACGAACGTTAGATTTTTCTGCGACGTATTTTTTTTCGTGCAATGAGATTTTTGCCGAAGACACACTAGCACGCGAACGATGGACTTTTTTGATTTTCTTTATTCATGTAAATATACCTATATGTTGTAATAACGACGAGGGTGAGGGAAATTCACATATCCGAAGAGAATCCGGCGATGCGAAACAATTAACGAGAGCGCGCGAGAGAGTGAGAGTGAGAGAGAGAGAGAGAGAGGAGAGCACGCTTATTTTGTACAGAAGTATTTGCGTATGAATACCGACTTTTACCGAGCCTCTTCTGCTCTTCTTTTTTTTTTGCTTTTTTTTTTACTATTTATTTACCTCGTGAGCGTGAACGAGCTAGCTTTACGTCCACCTGTCTTCGCCCTGCGCCCCTTGCGCGGCGCAGCACGGATCTTTTTTTTTTTTTTTTTTTTGACATTTCTCGTTCGTTATACCGTCGAGAGCCGACGGTATGCCATGGAACCTTGCCATTCACGCCGGGGAACTGCGCGTTCAGTATAGGGTCCGGCGGGTTCGTTGCGCTTGCTCGCGCGCACGCATCGTCTACGAGGCCCGAAGGTTTTGCGAATTGTATTTTCGATGTCAATACTCGGCTGCGATAGCGACAAGAGTAAATTATACTGTACGTACGAGATGCGTTGCGGGCCGCGGGACTAACCGCGCCGGCCTCGAACCGAACCGTTCCGTTAATACTTACCATCCGATAATTGCAGAGTGGATTCAAGAGCGAGTACGGCGCGAGCTTGGAGAGAGAGAGCCTCTACTTTATAGTTATTGTACCTAATGAAATATACGACATTTGTATTTGACATGTGGAGCGTTGTTATTTCGTTCACCCGCCGACATGACTCTGATTAATTATTAACGATGACAATAACAATAACAATAATGACAAGGCACGCAGGAATATGGAGCAAGGTGCTTTGAATTATTCACGCATACGTTTAATTGCATTGAATTTCTTAGCGAGCCGCGCGAAAATAATAATGGAAGCCAGGTGCAGCAGCGGATCGAAGCTGTATATTCGCGCACTCGCGGCTCGCTTGGCCGTTCGTCATTGACCTAGCCGCGGCGGCGATTGGATTTCAAGGTGTCGCCACTGCAACGAGTTTCCCGGCGGAGGACGCGGCGTTAAAGCGCAAAGCTTTTGAAAAAATATATTACTGATCGAGGGCTCGCCAATTGCCATCGGAGCTGCAGTTACGCAAGCACTTCCGTTTCTGCCGCTCGTAATCGAATTGCGCGCTCATCGCATCGGTCGTTGGCTTCCTTATAGCGCGCGCTGCAGAAAGCTTCAGGAATTTTTCCAAATCCAGAGCTCCTGATACAGGCCGTCGGCCGATTGGAATCGCGGAGAAAATCGATTTCGCGTTGCATCAGCTTGCGCCAGCATCGTTGCAGTTTGATCGTTTCGTTAATAAACGGCGCTCAAGCGCATTATACGCTCTAATCCGAAGGAGGAACTCGTATATCTTCGAATTCCAGAAAGTTGCGACTACTTATATACACTTACACGTATCAGCATACATTCTTTCCTCGTCTTCGGAGCGGCCGTCTCCCAGCCCCGCACACATGCCTACAATGTACAGGCGAGTCGCTCGTATTACGTATGCGAGAGCGGCGGTGTGATTAAATTTATCTGTGCGCGCGAGCCTGCCGGCGCTCTCCACGTGCTTCCCGAGCTATACAGCAGCCGAGCCGGCTGATCTCGGGGGGGGGGGGGGGCTTGTAAATTATCGAAAAGCCGGGGGCCGCAGCTCTCGCGATTTTGAAGATTTTGGAAAAAAATTTTTTCCTCCCGGATCCCGCTAATTTTCTCTCCGCCAATATCGCGGCCAAAAGTTCGTACCTCGATTCTTCACCTCGAGCGCTTTTTTTATTTAATTAAACGCGCTGACGAGTCATTGCCAAGGATATAATTGCAATAAGAAGCGATGCGACGAGACGATAAATAATTGCGCACGACTCTGTATATATATATATATATATATATACACGTGAAACTGTTGTTCTTTGTTTACTCGACGTTGATGCATAATCAGTTGCACAAAGAGTCTCGAGCAAGCTTTGCACGCACAGTGCGGAGCAATGACAAAATTACACACCATTCCAAGCAGCGAGCAGTAAAAACAAATAAGAAGAGAAATAAATTGAAAAATCGATCGGAGAGCGCGCGTGTACTCTGTACTATAATTATACAGATTAGAGGCGGGAATTGTGGTCGGGAGTGTCATTCGGATACTTTTATATATCGTCACAGTCGCGTAGATGATGCTATCGAGGAAAACAGCTGACGTACGAGAGGCGCCGCGGTTTATTAAAATTGTCAAAGTTCGAGGACCTGTCTGTAGCCGGCTCGGTTTACGATATTTTGAAAAAAGTTTTTTTTTCCTTCGCACTGCAAAGTCGTCGAAACACAGCCAGTCCTTTGGCGTACAATCGCTCGGTCATCGAGCCCCAGTCGCGCAAACAATGCAAATGCCTATACTCGATCGCGGCGGCGGCGGCGGCGGCGTCTACCAAAAAATCGTCTCGCTTCGCATTATCTCCTATTATCCAATGTTTGTGTACGCAAGTCTGTACGATACGAGGCTCGTCTTATACAGATCCACTCGAGAGACGAGAGCGCGCGGCATCGGGCACTGTACGAAGATAGCCGATAAGAGCACCGTATATTACACACAGCCTCGTTCGAATATCCCGCGACAAGGGGCACCGATTGCCGGCCGGGATTATCGTCCTTTTCGAAAAAATTTCGATTCAGTTGACGGCCTGTCAGGGACTCTCGAAAAGCTGATCGAGATAGTAACGCGTAACGTTATAGTAGCAAGGTTTGGCTTGGTATTATCAGGAGCTGCCCAGCGGCGAACAAGGTCGACTCGCGCGCATTAATGCGACGGCTATATAGACGTGTATATCTCCGATGTAGTTTTTTTTTTTTTTTGTTTTTGCAAATCTCGCGAGAGCGATTTCTGCAGCAAAAGTTTCACTCGATGAATTTTTTCGTTCGCCGAGCAGAAAAGGCACGTGTGCAAACGCCGCTTAACCTTCTGCGCGAAATCGCGCCAATTTGTACATTCTTGTCTTTGCAGGCAGCTGCGGCGCGGAAAGGGGAAGGGGAATCGACGCCTTGGCGCCTTGGAAGAAAGTCAATGGATCCTCGCTGTTTATAATTTTCAAAGTTTACGTCCCTCTAACTGCCTGGATTCTCGCTGGTTTTCAAAACTTTTTTCTCGGCCCTGCTCGGGACGGCCCACACTCTGCCAATAAGAGGCGGAAAATTGTCAGAAATTAATTTCGAGCGATCGGCCTAAATAATAAAATTTCACGTTTCACGACGATAAGGAGCGTCTTATATGCCTGCTTTCGCGATGAACATTCGCAACTCTGCGCACGTAGATAAGTAATTGAAAACGATCGGGAAAATGGAATCGCGCGACGCGAGTTGCGTGTGTACACTGTAGTACGCGCGGCGGCTCTCTTCTGTGTGTGCGTGTGTGTATATATAACAGTATGTATGTATATAGGTGCTCGACGTAACTCGGGCCGAGGCGCGATTGTGAGCGGCGCGACACAGTGGGAACCGACTTCCCACAGATTTATAATCATTCGAGATCGGGGCTCGATTGCAATGGCAATTTTGGCTATTTTTGAAAAATTCCTTCTGCCGCGTGATCCCTGAATTTTACAGATTTCAAATATATGGGAGAAATGTTTGTCGAATGAAATTTTTTTTTCCCTCCACTGCTCGTACCTGTAGCTTTGGAAAAGTTCGAGCAGAGAGAATAATCCGAAGCGGTCGGCGCCGGCATCCGGTCAATGACATATTCGCGACACGCAGGACAAGAGCGCGATCAGCGCAACGAGTAGATAATCAGATCAGCGCGCGGGAATTGTTTTCGGAAATTTATCGAGCGCGCGCTATCTCCTCCATCGTCAGTTAAAAAACGCGCGGATTTTGGGTAAAATTTTGATAGAGCGCGGCGGGGGAAAGATAAGCCCGCGAGCGATGACGCGCTCAGCGTACGCGCACCGCCGTCGGACTAGTCCCGTTCAGCTTGACTTATAATTTTTTTAAAGGGAGGCTCGATTGCGGGCCGGATTTTGGGCCTTTTCGAAAAATTCTTTTTCCCCCGGCATCGGCGTATTTTCAACTCGGCCAATAATCCAGCGAGAAGTCGAAAGGGTCGATCCGGGTTGGCCCTTGGTTTAGACTGCGAGTCGACTCCTCGGCATTACGGAATCTCTGAAGGATGCTCGATTCTCGCTGGGCTCGTCCTCCAGAGACGACGATCATCTGGACAACGAACGTCTCCGGATGCGACACTGTGCCCGCAGGAAGCTGGCACTCGCTGCCGAGCGATGCAGCGGCGGCGTGGCGGGGAGAGCCGGCGGCGCCACGTGAGAGCAGAGCGTTTAACGAACTTGAGGGTCGCGGTGGTGGGGCGGCCGGCTTTAAAAACTCGAGTTTCCCGATAGCGAGGGATCAGTCGATCGCTCGCCTTCGGCCTCCAGTTGAACGTTTCTCTCGCGCAGCAGAGCAGAACAGCCAGTAGAGGATGCCGGGCCAACTCGAGGAAGTCAGCGTCAGCAGCAAGAGGGCGACCTTCGGCATGGGCTGCTTCTGGGCCGGGGATTCGCTGTTCGGGGCGTGTCCCGGTGTCATCCGCACGAGCGTCGGCTACGCCGGCGGCACCAAGGACAACCCGGCCTACAGGAGCCTGTAAGTTACTCTTTACTTCCTCGATATCGCGATCTCTCCCTCTCTCTCTATCTCGTGATTTCGTGACTGGGCGATTTCAGGGGCGACCACACCGAGGTCATCCACATGGAGTACGACCCCGAGGTGATCTCGTACTCGCAGCTGCTCGACTTGTTCTGGAACAACCACGAGTACGGCCTGACGACGAACATCAAGAGACAGGTGAGTTTTCTCTCGCGAGTCTCGGCTTGGAAAGCTCTCATCGAGAGCCGCTCGCTGATAGCCGCCCGTATTCGTTCCAGTACATGTCGCTGATCCTCTACCACGACGAGGAGCAGAGGCTGGCCGCCGAGAAGTCGCGCGACCACCAGCAGCGCGAGAGGAACGAAAAGTTCGTCACCGAGATCAGCCCCTTCAACAAGTTCTACCCGGCCGAGGAGTGAGTATTATATACGCGATCCGCGCATTACAAGGTATTCGAATGTGCGCGCGAATCCCATCACAGCTGCGCACGCAGCGCGACTGTTTGTTGTTGGTAAACACGCGCGAGGAATAAGGAGCGCGAAGCACGTGCGGCGCGGCCGATCACGACGAGCCCGGCTGATCGCGCGCGTATCTGCATTCGCCACTGACGCACTTGACACACTTCGTACGCTCCGCACTCGCAGGCTTATCGCCATCCTCTCGAGCGTCGGCTCGCTTCGGATTTCGCGCTGATCGGCGGGCCTTTGTTTGCGTTGAAAGGTTGTATTATTGGGGGCTTATCGGCGAAAATTGACCTCGGCGCCTTCTTCTGCCCGCAGCTACCACCAGAAGTACCGGCTGCAGGACCACCCTTGGCTGCTGGAGAACATCGGCGTGAAGAGCAGCGAGCACCTGCGCAGCTCGGCGCTCGCGGCCAAGCTGAACGGCTACCTGGCCGGTGCCGTCAGCCTCGAGGAGTACGAGCGCGAGGCACCGGCCCTCGGGCTCAGCGACAAGGCCATCCAGTACGTGCGAAAGTACGTGATCGAGAGACAGGGCAACGGGCTCTACTGCTAGCTTCTCTCATCGCGGCCATCGTGCCGTACGAGGCACACGGACAATCTGCTCGCGCGCGCGCGCACCGAGGCGCAGTATCCGACGGGATCAGCTGCTGCCGGAATTATGTTATCCGATCTCTTTCTCGGCCGCCTTTCCCTGCCTGACGATCTGCGATATTGTTTAGATGTATAGAAAAGAGAACGCGCTTATAGATAGACCTGTAGATTTAAGTTGCGCTGCATTTGTATAATATCTCACTCGAATAAATTCATTTTTATTGTAATTAAGTTTGTCACGGAGCATAATAAAAAGATGTCATAATGTAGATGCCTTGTGAGAAATTTAGATATTCCTTTTGGAAAGAAAATGCCATTCACCAAGCAGAAGGGTTAAATTAAAATTCATACAGATTGCTGTGATTATCTAAATGTACCTAAGTTTGGTGTCTTTTTGAAAAACTAGGTCATGGTGTAATATTCGTCATAATACGAATCAATCGAAAGTTTCAATTCTAGCCTATATATCAGTATATCTATATATGCGCGCAGTGTTTCTCACTTTTCTAAGCATTGATCGGATAGCCGATGCTCTAAACACTTTTTATCAATACTTTCACGTAGAAAGCTAAGAATTCTAGACTTTTCACACTCGATAAGACTGCATAATATTAAAAAAAAATTAATTTTCTAATTCAACCTTGAATTGAAGAGGGATTCGCTGGGCCGAGTGAACTAGCTCAATTTTCAAGCAGGCTAATGAGTCTGATATCGTTCGCTACACTGAGAGAAATTTATAGTAAATTTTACTATACTGGATAGGAAATTTTAATAAAAAGTTTGGTAATCCACTCACAGACTGACAGTCTAGTAATTTTTACTAAACTGTATAGTAAATTTTATAAAACTATAAATTTTACTATACTGAGTAGTAATTTTTACCCTGACTAAGTTAAATATAAAAATGCACATAGTGGAAAAATTATTGTCAATTATTTATTATATGGCTCTAAATTTTTATGGTTATGGAGGGGGTTTTATACTCTTCTAACGCACTTCATTCAGAGAACATTATCGATTCACTCGCCGCAGTTGATTTTTAGAGACATTAAACTAACCCTAGATACATTTCCTACAACTAAACGCTTGATTATTATTATACATATTCGCAATTCGCAGTACATATGCTTATACGCTCGCAATTGTTACAAGAGGGTTGCTAAACGGACTTATATACTAACTGAGCTAACTTCTTACCGCTTGCGGGTTTTATTTCCCGTGCACCCCCTAGCGGCAGCACACAAAACAGCCATGTTTGCTAAACGCGCATGCGTTTTTCCGATTTTCAGATGAAAAGTACTATACGTTCTATTAAAAATTACCATACTGTCAGGTAAAAATTCATACATTGGCGATTTTCACTATAGTTTCCGTTAATTTTTCCTATTGAGTATGGTAAATTTTATATGGAAGTTTAGTAAAAATTGATATAAATCTAGTAAAAAGGTCAGTTTTGTCAGTCTGTGACGAGATTACCAAACTTTCCAGTAAATTGTCATGAACATATAGTAAAATTTACGCACTATTTCTATCAGTGTACTGGTATACCAAATACATACTCGCAAATTTTAAAATGCCACCGATCAGCTCTGATGGCAATAACGTCGTAAGCGGAAAACTACAACCGTACCGAGAGCCAGTACGCGCGGAATCTACTCCGGCGCGCTTTATAATGTTATCCAGAGTAGAGAGTATAGAGAGTTACGAGCGAAGCTCGACAGATGGCGAGGCCCGTTCAGCAAGACCGGGATAAATAAAATTTATGCGTATAGCCATTGCGTAATCCACCACTGTCCTATACTCGGCTCGGATTATGAAAATTTTCCGGCGCACAAGGCGTCGCGTCAGGGCATTTGAATTTCTCGCACGCGCGGCCAGTTTAAAAATTACACAAGCGCCGCAGCTCTCCGAAGCAAGAACAAAGCATCATCGATTTTCCCCGGCGCGATTCGTCACACGATGATACGGCCTGCTCGGAAACGAGCTATGTCGATAGCGTTCGAGACAAGCCAACAAGTGTCCGGGATCCGAGTGCGGACGCACCGACACCGACCGACGACTGTCCGCCGCGTCACGCAATAGACGGAGCAATCTGGGCGTGGCGACGCAAATAAAGCGCGAGCACCGTATCCACGCTGCACTTATTTCGGCCGAGCCCTTGGCGTCGAGTCTCCGCAGTTTTCATTTCGATCGATCCAGTATCGGCATATCGCGTCGATCGCGACCGATAGATCCGATCTCGCGCAGCAACGGCTATACTTACGACGACGCCGATACGGGTGACTCCCATGCAGGAAAAAACGCGATTCTCGGAGCGCAAACAATCGTGATGTCATCCGTCTTCTGTGTATATATTTACCCGACTCGCTTATCGTTATAGGCGTTATACACACGGCACCGCGTATAAGGAAGCGCGGGAGGAAATTCGGCGGCGACGCGACTGCAGCGCGCTTTTTTAGCCGAGAGCTACAGCCGTTAAACAAACGCGCTTACGTAAGACTAACAATTAGGCATAAGTTAGATAAGTTTATCGCGCCGCACGGAGGTCTCACCGACTCGACACCGAGGTGCTTCCCGATTCGCGAGCATTACATATATGCTATCATGCCGCATGGCGATAGAATACAGCATCGGCTTCTCACGATTGCCGAACGTCGCGTTCAATTGGCGCCCCTCAATTGCAGTCCGCGAACGCCGCGCGATCCGATTGTATATACGCGGGGACGCTCCAAGGACTTTCGCGACGCGAAGACACTATGCCGCCGATGATCCCCGCACTCCGGCTTGCGTAACTCGCCGATCCGCAAATTCATTAACATCTTACGTGTTCGGTTTGAGATCGCGTTTAAAAATACATTTTCCCTCGCGGCTGCTGGAAACGCTTGCGCCGATGAGCCGAAAATTGAAAGACGACGATGCACTTTCTCGTGCAAACAGACCGCGCCCCGGTAACGAGAGATTTAATTGATTAATTGATGTATTCCTTGTATTCCTCGAGCGATAGGACAAAAAGGATCGCGGCTGCACCGGGCGATTATCATAATGACGATGAGAGACATTCCTCGGGTAATTAAAGACTCGGCTGAGTCACCGCGCGCGCGACGAGCGACGGATATCGTTATGGGGGGCCGGATTCTCCCAAGAGTAACGCGCTCGAATTCCGTAAGCCGTCAGCTGACCACCGGTGGAAATTAAGGGGGCAAGTGCGGAGCGCGCAATAACGAAGAAGAATCCCGATCCAGCGCCGCTAACGAATCGTAATGAACGTCTGCATCTGACGCGTATGGAGAGGAGCAACACAAAGCTGCTGCTACTGCTGCAGAGAGTCGTCCCATTGAGCACGGGTGCGCCTGCACTCGGCGCGGAAACGAGATTTTCCGGCGCGAGGGACCCATACAACCGCGAGCAATTGTCCGCTCGCACCGAAAATATACAGCGGGCTCTTTCGGTTTGCTTTCAGAGCATCAAAATAGCAAAATACTTCTAGACGGCGATCGGCGACTCGCGTACTGCGACGTTTAACTAGTCGCTCGCGATAAAGCGCGCATCGGACGAATAATACAACAGTTCCCTCTGTTTTAAAGGAAGACGGGCTATAGGAAAACACGCGCGTAGAAGGACGAGCGAGCGCTCCACTTCCCACGCCTTCTTTTTTTACCTCGCCTGTATGCATACCTCCTATACAACGCGTTCGTTTTGACTCTTCGAGACTTTTTTGTTTGTCTCTCGCTCCGGATACTCGCGCGCATTTGTCGGTGGGGAATAAATTTTCGCGAACGGCTCTATAAATATTGCCGAGGCTATTTCGGACTCTTTATTATCGCGGGCTCGGAAAGTCGAGCGCAAATATTAATGACGTTACGCGTACGACGTCTGAAGCATATGGGCACTTACCGCGCATAGTTGGCGCGACGCAGCCTCGTTGCGATGAGAAAGAAGGAGAAAACGATGAATAATGATAGGCTCGAGAACATCAGGTGCGATTACGTACGATTTTTTCTCGGAAGAGCGATTCGCGCGTTCGACCGCATTTGGGCACTCGATTACACGAGAGCGAGAGAGCTCCGTTTCATCAGCACTTGGCAGCGCCGCTCGGCCGAGTGCGCGTGCACCGGCGCGGCGTGCTGTTGCACTCCTCCTCTCTCTCTCTCTCTCACCACGTGGTCTGCTAGCTCGCATAGCGAGCGGCGGAGGGGGGGGGGCGACTACCTACACGGCTACGGGCAACAGTACGGGAGTACAGGAGTCTGCCGCTCAGAGCCGCTCTCTCGGCCCCAGTGAGCAGTGTAGTGCGCGCAGTCAGCACGAGTGAACGGGCCACTCCTACGCGCAGCTCGCCAGTCGCAGTACACTCGATTTGTTGTTGTGAAGTGCGCCCGACCGCGAGAGACTCGCATCAGAATTACACGCTCGACTTTGTCTCGCTCCAGCTCGGCTGCCGAGTAGCGAGAGGCGCAGGCGAGCTCTCCTCGATCCAAGCTGCCGCTGCTCCAGTTCATCCCCGCGGACGCCGCGCCGGCCGCGCCAACGGAGCCGACGGACAGGATGGGCCTCGTCTCGTCGACCCTCATGGCTGCGCTCAGGCTGTCCTGGATCTGCCAGAAGCTCCTCGACCCCAGATACAGGTAGGCGCACGGAAAGATTTGGCCGCAGCTCCAACTCTTTCAACTTGGCTCGCGAGCCCGTCGTTTATACAACGAATAAAGCAATAATACGGAATACCGGTCCCGGCCGAAAAGATTCCCGAAGCTTCGACGGAGCACAATAGAGCGGCTCTCGGCCGAGGCCGCCCGCAGCGCTGCACTGACTGGAAAATCATGGGGGAGAGGACTGAGAGAGAGAGAGAGAGAAACGGCATACCTGTTAGCGGGGATGCGAGGAATCCGAAGAATCTCGAGCCGGCTTAGCCTCGTAACCTTTGCCAGCGTCACTGTTATATCTATCGTGTTTTCTCCCGAAGCTCGCAGCTGATGCGTCGTGTCGTCAACAAAAAGTTGAGGGTCGCGCGCACGGCCGCAACACAACAGGACTCGCCGTGATCGCTCGGCTCGACTCTGTTTATTTATCCACCTCCATGAAAACGAGTGAAATATATAACGGACCCACGCGGACGGAGGGGCTTGAGCAGCGAACGCAACGATAATAAGCTGCATAGAGAGAGAGAGAGCTGCGCGCTCACGTGTCTCCCATTGACGCCGTCGTTATCTTCGTTTCTCGCCTTTCCGTTCGTAGTCGTCGTCGCGCGTTCCATAACATCCTTACCGGTTTGCGTCACAACTCGCGACGCTGCGTCTTTATTTTTTTATACGCGGACGCTGGACGTGATACATTTTTCAATAGCCTCCTTCTCGACAATCCAGTTGGACGATAAAGTCAGCTGATCGATTGGACGAGGCTCGCGCGTAGCTCGAGTGCGGATGTAACGAGCCGGTAATCTGTCAAGCGCGCGACGGGAGCGCTCGTCGGCTCGCACGCGACTCATTACGTGCGGAATCTGTAAAAAAAAAAAAAAAATGCTCGAAAAACCGGCGAAATCCATCGCTCAGAAAAAGACAGCTGACGTGACTGTGCTCGCGCGCGGCGCCAAGGTCGGCCAGAGCTCGGAGCGGAGGTGCGAACGAACTCGGCTCGCTTCCGTCCTCGGAAATGCAGGCGAGCGTACGCGCTCGTGGCGTGGGTTATCGGAGAGGAAAATGACTTATCGGTGTCCGTGTCGAGTGAAAGCCCGACGACGCGCGCTCGGAGTGACTCTGCGCGTATTATAGCTTCTACACTCCCTTTTTTTTCGGCCGATTCGCGAATGGTCCGGCTTATTTTTAGACGGGCTTCGCGCGCGCGCTTGTGGCACTGTTGCAGCAGCAGCAGCGGGTGTATCGGGCGAAAGAGGGAGAGAGAGAGAGATAGCGATTAACGGCTATTTCGGGCTTCTTCTGGCAGCGCGGTGGCAATTGTTTTTCTGACCGATGACGTCGATTATTATCATTATCGACGGGGAAAAATGCACTCGTCGAGCACTGAGATACGTAATAGCCGGCGAGAGGAGCCTTGAAGTAGCCGATACCCGTCAAGTCATACTACACCGGCTGCTATTAGCGCGCGCGTCGCTTACTCGTTTCTTATCTCGCTGCTGTATATACCCTCTTCGAAGTCGTCGAAAAGGCCCGACGACACGCAGCTATTAGCACGCCGAGAAATTTCGAGGAATTCGTGCGACTAATTTCCTCGTAAAAATTCGCCCCCGGCAATTAAAGCCTCGAGCTTATCTCGAGTTCGCGCAATAGTGACATTGACGCTGTGTGTAATGCGTATACGGCAGCGGCGAAGGCCGCACACATTACGAGTGCGCGCGCACCCGTCGGAACGCGCGCTGAGAAGATCGTATATAGATGAGAACGCAAGAGACGACGCCTCGCGCGAGAGTATAAAGAGTGAGCGTAAGCGTAAGGAAACACGCGGCTCCGATGTGACTCACGCCTATGATTAACCATCCCGAGAGAGGCTTATCGCCGCTCTACACAGTAGGAGCGTATTTACAAACAGGCCGGCGACGCGTGCGCGGTATGTGGGCCATTCCTCGCGAATTCGCTTGTGTAAGTAGTAAACGAGTCGCGCGTTCCGAGTGAAAATGGCCTTTCGGAACTTTCACGGAGCGGGATCTCCGGCTATCGAAAAATTCGATTATTACGAGCCTGCGAGTCATCGAGTTTATCTCCGGCGCAGAGGGTTATCGCGCTGAATCGTTCCCATATTCGATCCCATCCGAACCGGCTGCTGCAGCTCGCATGACTCACCAGGCCATCAGCGAAACAAACAAACAAGCGAACGAAAGAATCTCCCCCACGCGTGCTGGCCGTGGCGGAGGCTGCTGCAGGCGGAAACGGCGAAACGACGCCTATAAATAAAAAGCTCCGCGGCCGGCTGCGGTGGGAGAGAGCCCGAGGAAAAAAGAATCCAGCGGAGCGCGGAATGCCAGGGTAATTGCAGCGGCGGCCTCCTTCGCGCGTGCACGCGCGCCTCGGCTCAGCCTTCGCTGCGGAGACTTTCACTCTCCGCGCGCAGAGCGGCTCGAGATTTCGCGCGTTCGATGGGCGACTTTATACCTATATAGGAAGGATGGACGATGCCGAGCGCGGAATTTCAAAATATTTTCTTCTGTCTGCGCGGAACAGGTTGCAGCGCCGGGGCTACTTGTTGCTTCGGAATTCGTCCTCTGCAGCTCTATACGATTGTTCGGAAAGGAAGAAAACTGCGCAATCTCCCGGCGGCTTCGCTCTGTCTGGAGGAGGGGGGGGGGGGAGGTGAGCCGCTATTCGCACAGCGTCGAGTACTCGAGACTTTTTTCGGCGGACACCCTCTGAATTCTTCACGCATCAGGCGTGCGACACGAGCGCGGTCGACCTCGGCTCGTTCTTTTCCCAGCGCGGAGAGCCGACCTCCGAACTCTACGTTTGGCGAGGCTGCGGCGCCTTGAGAGAAAACTATGAAAAATTTGGTCGAGCAGCAGCAGCAGCGAGAAAGCCCCGTGCTGGGTGGGACGAGGCTTAAACGAAGCATTAATGTAGCCAGTTGAGCGAGTGGCCCGTGATTCGATATTAATCGCGCGTTGTACGTTATAATCGACGGGCTGTTCTCGCTGCTCCCCGCCGGCTTCTAATTTCACTTTCGACGCCGCCCGTTATTGCAGCGCCAGACGAGGCGCGCGGCCTGCATCTTAAGTAGGCTTCGCTCTTCTTCGGCTGCTATTTCGGCGAGCGGGCCGGGCTCCGTATCCACATCGATGCTTAGCCACGTTTTTCCGCTGTTGCAGTTGCATCGAGGGAGGCGGCGAGACGGTTCCGGTGCGGAAGCCCCTGGATGGCCCAGCCGCGTCAGCGACTTCCACCGCGCCGGTCACGTCCGAGCAACAGGCTGCCGCGACGGACTCGGCCGCAGTCTCGGAGCAGGGCCTCGCCGTCGCCAGCAAGATGAACTCGGCCCTGGCGACCGGCAATAAGTGAGTACCGCGCAGAATCACTAGCTGGCAAACTGGGCCTTCGATTTCGATAACCCGTTTTTATAACTGTTTTTTTTCGCAGATCGCCGGAGAACAACAACTCGCTGCACCAGGAGAACCGCAACAGGCGCGCGGCGCAGCTCAGGTTCAAGACCCGGCCGTCGAGCTTCGACGCGGCCCTCATAGTCCGGGGTAGGAGCAAGAACTCGCTCCTCCTCGCCCCGACGCAGCCCTGCAGTCCGCTGAGGAGGAGGCGCAACGCCGCCCCCGCCGACTGGGACGACGCCAGCTCGTCCTCCGGATGCTCCTCCGACCCTGGCTCGGCTTCCGGTAAGTAGCGCACGTTCGCTACCTCCCTCCTAAGCTCTGCGCCCGCCGTCGGCTAATCACCGGGGAAATTCGCTTGCAGACTCCGATTCGGAGACCGAGCTGAGAGTCAGCGAGAACGTGAGCAACGAGGAGGGCAGCAAGCCCATCGGCATGTCCGCCGAGGAGGAGGAAGCCTTCCGGCTGACCGTCGGCCGGGGCCACTTTTCGCGCTCGAAGAAGGACCGCTTCCTCAACCACCTGAGGCTCGAGAAGCGGCTCAACGACCTCAACAACGACTACTTTGGCCTCGCCTGCAAGGGCCACCACCACCACCACCACCACCACCGACACCGCCACCTTCAGAGACGCCACTCCGGCGACCTGCACCGGATCGTCTGAGCGCCGGCAGTATTTTCGGAACGAGCTCGAGAGGTCGCCCACGGGCTCTCCCGCAACGATATTCGTACTTAACCGTCGACTACAAAGCGAGCGACCTCTCGAGACCGCCCAAGTTTTCTCCGAAGCGCCGAGTCTCGCTCCCGCACAGAGACAATGTCCACGCGTACAATATTGATAAAAAGACTTTACGCGAGAGGTGTGAGTGCTGAGTGTGCGCGTACGCGAGATAATGACGAACGAAGAGGCGGGACGGCTATCGAACAGCGAACGCAAGACTGAACCTTTTTCGTTTGAAAACTCGTTGACAAAGTGAGCCGACGACGACGACGACGACGACGACGACGATGATGACGACGATCGATTAACAATTACGAAGGCTCCAGTGAGAAAGATTGTACATATCCTTACTGACAATTGTTATAGATGAAGCGTGTTGTTACTAGTCTGTTGTTGAAATCTGAGGCGTGTGCGAAAACGGCTTTTTTTGGAATTCTCATGACGTTGCACACGATTAACTTTAGGGTGAACGTTTTGATAGGACATAACGACAGAAATGTGTATTCGCGAGCACATGCGCGCGTTCGAGTGCTCCATAATAATAAGGTAAATATTGTTTGAAAACGTCGAAAAAAAATTGATTACAAGCGATGACAGTGAAATTAACAGCCGGTTTAGATTATAGGCGATTAGATTAGAGGAAAAGTGCGAATAGTTTTGTTGCGAGCCCCGTCGTAAGTGAGATATATAAACGCGAAGCCGATATGACAATAAATAAATATATATATATACAAATATAATTGAAGGACGATTCCGTTGATGTTTTGCGTGCCGACTAAGGTACTTTCGATCTTTTATATCTTCCTGAAAATGGCTCGGGTTGCGTTTATCAGCGGATCGTCGGATAATCGCTTCTACGAAGCGGAACTTGTGATTGCTCGAAAATGTTTACGTAACGTCTTTCATCCGAGTCCGCCTTCTAATTTTGACAATCTCGCGGATGAAAGAGCCAAGTTAGTTCTGTGCTCGCTGTCGAGCTCAAACTCGCCTATCGACACGAGATCGCGAATTGATGTGCCTTACAATCGAGACCAATTACACGAATCCGTCCGCGATTTCTTCGGGCAGAAATGACAAAATCTCAGTGTCCAACGACGACCGTGACTGTATTCCGCGTGAAATGTCGACGTCGCTGTTTCACCTGATCGACAGTGACGTCGTTGCTCAGCATATCGAGCGCGCGCAGAGAAACTTTGTATTTTTATTTTTGCTAATAAATATTTGTCGAATTTATCTTACAAACAGCCGAGCACTTTACTCCGTACCCGATACCAACCCGTATCATCCGTAGCAATGCAGAGCAGCTCTCTTACCAGCAGTAGCTATAGACTCGAGTGTATACAGCGACCCGCGTTCGCCGAACAGCCGCTCGAGTCAGTCTCGTCGCGCCGCGGCGTCTGCTCGTCGTCGACCGAATTATATACAGATCCCTCGCGCGACTGCAGCGCATATGCAAAAAAGGCCGCAGTAGTCGTGCTGTGTTGTTATCGCGCGTCGAACGTTAACCTCGCGTACAGCTGAAAAAAAATGACCGCCTCGCTGGCTCTGCTGATAGTTTTGGCGAGTCTTTTTCAAAGTCATCGGATCTACGCCGAAAACACGACGACGTCACCAGTTCCCGTGGTCCTCTGGCATGGCATGGGTGAGTTGCTTTATTATGTATAGCTATAGCCGCTCGACGATGGGTACGAGTAAAAGTCGCGCAGTGCGTTTGTACCGGAAGAGAAACTTGCGGTAAATGCAGCTATAGAGGATATCCCCGCGGAGAAAAGATCTCCGATCGTCATTTGTTGCACTTTGTAGAAAGTCATTAAACTGTTTTTCCGCACGGAGTGGGCTTTCGGCGATATCTTATCTTCCGCTAGCTGCATAAAAATTATTAAAAGAGAGTACCGATTTCCGATTGAATAAGATGCAGGGTTGCAGTCTTTCCTCCTCGTTTCGGTGAAATGCGAATTATGCGATCGCTGCACGTTGAGTAACCGCAGATTTTACGTAAACGCACTCGAGAAATATACTACATATTCAATTTCGTCACGTTTTCTAACTCGTCAAATGGCACACATTCGCGCTCGGTGTGCTTAACGAAGAAGAAGAAGAAGAAAAAAAAAAACAGGCACGAGAGGGTAAAGACGAGTGACTAACGTAAGCCTATATCTGCACTGCACAGGCGACAGTTGCTGCTTCTCCTACAGTCTCGGCCAGATAAAGACAATCTTGGAGGACAACATTCCCGGGGTCTACGTCAAGTCCATTAGAATTGGAAATAACGTGATAGAGGTTCGCACCTTTGACAGTTGGGCCTTCAGCAATTTTGTCCGAGAAATTTTGAATAATATTAGGCGCATGGACTTGCGCGGCTCTTTGCAGGACGTGGAAAACAGCTACTTCAAGAACGTGAACGAGCAGGTGCAGCAGGTCTGCGACGAGCTGGCCCAGGACGAGAAGCTGACGGGCGGATTCAACGCCATTGGATTCTCGCAGGGGGGACAGTTTCTGTAAGTCTTTTTGCTTCTTGGGCGAACGCGGCTGAATTTTCTTTTTTTTTTTTTTTTTCACCGAGAAAACGATCCGCTTTTGAAATCAGGAGAGCAGTCGCCCAGAGATGCGGCCCTCCGCAGATGATGAACCTGATATCCCTGGGAGGTCAGCACCAGGGCGTCTACGGTCTGCCGAACTGCGCCTCGCTTCAGCACTACCTGTGCAACCACCTGCGGCAGGTCCTGCACTACGCGGCTTACTCCAAGTAAGAATTGCGAGTTGAATTGTCGAGGAGAGAACGTCAAAGAATTAACAACTTGCGTTCACGCAGGTACATCCAGGAGAAGCTGGTCCAAGCCGAGTACTGGCACGACCCGCTCAAAGAGGAAGAGTACAAGAAAAACAGTGTCTTCCTAGCCGACATTAACAACGAGCTGCGCATCAATGAGGTAAATTCGTTCGGGCTATCAGTTGGCAAGTTCATCAGCGGCAATCGAATTGGTTCTTTTACTTCCGCAGACGTACAAGGAGAACCTGCAGAAGCTGAAGAATCTGGTGCTAGTCAAGTTTGAGAAAGATACGATGGTCGAGCCGAGGATCTCCGAGTGGTTCGGCTTCTACAAGTCCGGGCAGGACGTCGAGATTGAGACGCTCCACGAGTCGGCCTTGTTTATCGAGGTAAATCCATTCGGTTCGAGCAACCTAGCCCATACTCCAATATGTATAGTCGGCTGTTTTTTTTTTAATGACGTTTTCAAAAAATCCACCTTTCAGGACCGACTGGGACTGAAGCAAATGGACGCCGAGGGTAAACTGCACTTCTTATCGGTGGATGGCAACCACCTGCAGTTTACCGACTCTTGGTTCGTCGGAAACGTCATCGAGAAGTACTTGAAGTGAAGCTTGAAATGCTACGTTATGCAATATAATAAAATTAAGACTGTGTAGATTTAATCGATCAAGATATTTTTGTACGTGTTATTTGTTAACTCGACGCATCGATGAAAGTTAATAAATTTACGATTTTTACGATAAAACACGCTCGAACATTGTGAAAAGCCCGATGAACCAGCTCGTATCAGTTGGAGCTCGTTTGGAGAAACAAAAACGCCAGCGCTAGCCCTCACCCGCTCACGTGCATCGAGCGGGAACGAGATTAAAAAGTCGCGGAGAGGCGCGAGGCCGAGTCAAGGCTTTCGGATAAGCGGAGGGAGAGAGAAAAAAAGGGGGGGAGGGTCGTATACACGCGGCTCTCGCGTATATGTAGCCTGGTCCCATTAAGAGATTACATTATGAGAGTTAGTCCGCTTTGTGGAGCCGGCAAAAGTTGCCAGTGTTTCTGTGTTCCCTTTCTCTCTGCGATGTGGCGAACGGGCATTGACGATTAGAAAATCAGCTTGGATGGCTGTTGGCGGGAGCAGAAAAAAAAAAAAAATGAATTCGAAAAATAAAAAACTCGCGCATTTCGATCGGAATATCCGATGCGTCTTGGAAAAATCAGGCGTGGGCGTCTGAGTCGGATATCAATCATATCATCGCGTGCAGCAGTACAGTGGGACGAGAGCGGAGGCAGAGGGTGTATGGATATTCAATAAACGAGAGAATATTTGCGGAGAGCTAGAGGAAGAGGGAGCGAGAGAGCTGCCGTTACTTTGAGGGGATACCGTATACAAGTAATACGCGAAAGACTCGCGGCTGTGCTATGTAGGAAAGGAGCGGATGCATATCCAGGATTCGAGGATTCGCGCAGGATAATACGCGAAATGTATTATGCGCGGGTACGGGAGGGTATTTGCGAGCTTTTTTTCCTAAAACATGTTATCGAGATTATCGAGGGGCGGAATGTGTTAGCTCAGAATGAGCGTAACCCACCAATATGCTTACGGTGTGTCACTGCCTTCCGGATAAGGAATTAAAAGAAAAGAGAAAAGTACCTTGTTACAATAGTGTGCAGCTGTAGGTGCCCGGCGCTCTCGGTAGCCTTGCGTCAGTGGTTCAGCGCGTGTTTTACACCTTTATGGATTCGCACTTTTAATTTATTCACTCCGATGATCATGTGCAAGTTAAACCGATTCGGCTCGCGACTGGCAGCGATTCGATTCGTATGACGTTTCCCATAGTGCCCAATATGAGATATTCAATAAATTTTTAATCGATAATCGTCTCGTGACTAGCCCTCTTGCTGCTTCTCGTCGGCTGCGCACGTCCGGTGTTTGCTTGTCGCTATTTCAGGGATATCGCGAGGTAGTTTTGCTCCTTCACTGACATTCATCTTTAATTCTGTCGGTATAGTCCGTGTCAGTTTTTCTGACGACGGCCATTCTTTCGGATAATCTACGCCCCGTGCGCAGTTGCCGCTACCCTTCTATTCCTATTTTTGTTTTCCGTATGTCTCTATTTTAATTGCAGAGATATCGGAGATTCCATCACAAATATGTACTCGTTATTCGTAAGCATATCGCGCGCCGATGAAACGTTGATACGCATTATGCGCTCGCTGCTGGCGATCGTTGTCAGAGCAACGCGTACGCAGTTCGAATTGATTATGCGACAAACCGAGAGCGGAACTGATTAATCGAGCGCGCGCATTACCAGATTGCGAAAATACGAGAAGCCGAACTTTTGTGCGCGTGGTATGAAATTTGCGCCGGGATCGCTTTTGTGGAGCGAAGCGAGAAAAAAAAAACGGGAGCTGAAATTTAACAGACTTTTTTCGGCCTCAACCCTTTCAACATATCCACGGATACGCCGCGCGCTCGTATATATATACTGCGCGCATATCGGACCAACGTCATTGTGCCGGGCGTAAAAACGCGCGGCGAGCCGTTTTTTTATCACGAAAAAAGAGGATAATCGCGAGCGGCATGCTCTTTTTTCGCGGGAAATGATAAAAAAATTTCTTGCCGCCAGGCCCACTCTCACTTAGTTTGATTGACAAGGGCGAATTCCACCGTCGAAATTCGTTTCAATGATAAACAAGAGCAGCAGCTTTGACCCGTCTTGTTCTTTTCGGATAAAGCGCCGTTTCGACTTTCTCGAGCCAGCGCAAACATCGGCGACATTCCGGTTGTTTTAGCTCACCTTTACGTTCTTCTCGCGTTATGGAACGAATGGAAATTTATGATCCCAGCTGTCGAGGTTGTTTGCGTTAGAAAATTATCGCCGACACAAACATGCCTTTAAGTACACGCAGGCTTTGGCATATAAAAGCCGAAAGTGCTGAACCTGAACAACACCGGTATAGCAGTATACCAGTGACGGAAAAATGAAGCGCCTCGTGTACATGACCGGCCTCTTCGCCCTATTGGCTCTCCAGCAAGCGAGTGCCGCGGACGTGGAGCCCCAGGTATGAGCGAATTCGCATATTTCTTCTTAACGGCTATATCAACCGGTCGCGATGACCGCAGATCAAGGTGACGAGCGCCGAGCTCTGGTACGCCAACCCCGAGTACATCGACAAGCTCGTGTACAAACTGAACAAGCACAACGCCACTTACAACAACATCCGAGTGAACTGCATCATCACCCAGGATCTTCCCGCCGACGTCGTCGTAAGTAGAGCTCGGAAGGGTGGGATGATTTTTCGCGAAAACTTTATCATCCCGCACTCGATTCGCAGACGCGCATCCGGGTGTACGCGTGCGACTCCGAGCACAAGAACGCGCGCCTCCTGCTGGAGGACAGCACGCCGATCTGCAAGGAGAGCCCGAATCGGAAGCTCCTGCCCAAGGTCGTGGTGTTGGACAAGTCGAAGCTGCAGGGCAAGTGCGTGAAGCGCGGCGTCTGGGACATCGTCGACATGGGCAACTTCAGGTTCGAGGTCCTCGTGCCCCGGATCCACGAGATCAGCACAGGCTCGGCAACGCCGAGGAGCTCCTCCTCGAGGCCACCTTCTACTCCGAGTGGGGCTACCTCCACAACTGAGTATGCACGACTCGTCCTGTAAACGACGTTCTGTCAATAAAGTCTCTCGCTCGATCTACGCCCGCCTGTTTCCCAATCACATTTGCCTATCCGCGCAGGCTTTTGCTCGGCAAGCAGCACATCGTGTGCCGATGATCGGTAAGAATGGGCCTATTGTTCGCGAGCAATCTCAAGATGCGCGGCCAACTTTTTTAGCCCGAATTTCCCGATACGCGATTCCGCGTCGCAGCGCTCGCTCTCGTATCGATCGCCGGAATTTTCGGAGCAAAAACTTGCGAAAGAGAGAGAGAGAGAGAAAGTGCATCGGCTGACGAGGGATGCGGTATAAACTGATCCCGCTCCCTTCGACTTTCGGCCGCTGAAAGCTCCTCGAAGGAGCGACAAAAGGAGCGTATCGGCTGCGCAGTCTCGGGCTAATGAGAAAGCAGGCCGCGAAGGATGCGTACTCGATGATACTCGCGGCTCGCGCGTTATTTTCCCGAAAATGGAGAGAACGCGAGACAATGCGGCAGCTCCGATGTGCGCTCCACATATGCTCGGCCGGCGGTGCGCGTCCTATAGGCATGCAGCGCTCCGGAGTACAGGGCGCTAACGAGCCAGGCTCGTATAGGCCGGCTTTGTCAGTTACTCGGTTGGCTCCCTCCCCGCGCGGCGTTGTTATGCCTCGCTGCTCTGCTGTTCCCTCGGGCGGCTCCTCGATTTTCGCGAGACTGTTTACGCGGGCCGTACTCGCGCCTCAGTCCCACGACGCGAGCACTCGAGTGTTTGTTGACTCGGAGAGGAGACACAGAAGGCCGTTGCCATTGAATTGCCATTAGCCAGGAATTTGGAGACTCGGCGGAGAGACTCGCCTGCAGAGAGGTGCGCGTTCGGGAAGTTCGGGAAGGCTGATCGAGCAACGCAAACTGATCGGCTCCTCCGGCTTCTCTCTGTTTCAGCGCGAGAGATGAGCGTGAAGCAAAGCATCGAGTCGCTGCGCCGGCAGACCGAGGAGAAGACGAGCTTCGAGTGGAGCTTCTCGACGGGCGCCTCGCCCTGGAGGGCCCAGTCGCCGGGCTTCCTCCTGCACGACGGGCGGGAATGCAGCCTCGCGATCGAGGGCACCTACACCAACAACTGCGTCTCCAGGCTCGAGTACCGGCTGCGCGCCCAGCTCGGCTTTAGCCCCGAGCACACGGGCCACTTCAACGAGAGCTTCGAGCTGCGGCTCCGGCTCGACAAGATGGACTACGAGTTCAAGCTGGCCAAGCTGACGGAGCGGGAGTTCGCCGCGGAGATCCTCGCGCACCACCAGCTCTCGCTCTCGAGCAGGAAGCTGCTCCAGCTGGAGGTGGAGCTGCTCTGCCGGAGGCTCCACGAGCGCAAGACCTACGGCCGGCTGCCGTTCGACAACGACGCCGCGGGCCTCTCGCGCGACCTGCAGCGGCTGCTCGACTCCGGCTACCAGGCCGACCTGGAGATCGAGGTGCGCGGCGTGCGGTTCCGGGCCCACCGGGCGCTGCTCGGCTGCCGCAGCAACGTCCTCGGCAAGATGATCGAGCACGACATGCTCGAGCGGCGCACCGGCCGCATCGTCCTGCGGGGCTGGGAGCCGCGCGTCTTCGCCCGGCTCCTCGGCTACCTCTACACCGGCAAGTACGACCTGAGCCGGGAGAGCGTGCACGAGGTCTTCCGGCTGGCGCACTACCTCCAGCTGGACGAGCTGCAGAGCCAGTGCAAGCTCTTCATCCTGCTGAACCTCTCGGTCGAGAGCGTGGCCGACGCCCTGCGGCTGACCCGGCACGAGCAGTACGGGGCGGCCGAGCTGCGGGAGGCGGCGCTGCGCTTCATCGCGGCGAACGAGGCCAAGTGCGCGGCGAACGCGGAGCTGCTCGACTACCTGGGCCGGAGCCTCGACGCCGAGAGCCTGGGCTTCGTGCTGCGCTTCGCCAACCGGCTGCGGCTCGAGAAGACCCTGGCGACGGCGATGGAGTTCGTCAAGAGCCACTTCCAGGAGGTCATGGCCAAGGCGGAGGTCAGCAGCTACCTCGTCGAGCAGCCGCACCTGCTGATCAAGATGCTGGAGCTGCCTGCGCCGAGCGCGGACCAATAGTGGTCGACAACTGCGCCTCTCCTTTTCCGTGCTCTCTGTAACCGACGCTTTCTCAATTCTCGTACAAATAAATGTTTTTTTTTATCGCTGCGAATAAAGAGACGCGTCTCCGACTTCCTCCCAGTCCCGTGCGCTCGATATCGCTTTGACGGGCGGCGCGCTCTCTCCCTTGAGATTCGACAGCTGCGCGTTGCTAATATCCGCGCGACAGCGTATAATAAGCCCGGGGCGCGTCAAACGAGTGGCTGGCTCTCGCAGCGGCTCTGCCCGTCAAACCGACGTCTCCCTTTTCCAGCTCTTCCGAGTGCCATGGTCACGCGCTGGATGTAAAGTCTTCGGTTCTCCTTTGCGCCCGGCTAATGCGCGGCTTTCACTCAAAGCTCGCTCTGATTCGCTCTTTCCCGCTCTTTCAGCGCTCGTTACTGCACGTGCAAATCATCGCCCGCGACGATCCGACGATCGAGCGAATCAGCGGAAAAGCGTTATTAAAAAGCGGAGACAAAGGGCCCGACTCGCGACTATAGAGCTGTACCAGAGTGTCTCCTTTGCGGCGCCCGCGCGCGCGCGCGCGCAGAGAGCCAATAAGCGAACGAGCCGCGTCGGCTGATGTGACAATCAACCGATATGCCGGCGCATTCCTTTTCGGCGAGCGCCATCTTTCATTTGCCCGCGTCGTCGCGGCCGGAGGGGGGAGGGCGGGAAAAGCCGCGAGACAACGAGCCGCGCGCAACTGTAGCCGCACGGCGGCGGCCAGATAGCATTGTCTAATATACCCTGTTGTTCCGCCCCCTCGCAGCCCGCGTTATTCCTTCGCTCTTTCCCGATTATTTATCGCGCAGTGTACGGCGCGTAGAGCGAGCTCCCTCGAAAATTAGCCGCCACGGTAATGGACGAGGCGGATCGGGAGAGCGTTCGACACAATTTTTTAATATTCCGCTTTTTCTCGTGCTCCGCTTTCTCTCCGCAGTCGCGCGGACAATGCGCTCAGCCCGTCGCATTGTCGCGATCCTCGGCGCAGACTCTGGAGCACAATGCCGAGTTTGCCTGCTGCTGCACTCTCTCGAAATACCGCGGATGGCAGAGGCGCGTAAGCGATCGCGTTACAAAGACAGTGGAGCAAAGGAGAATCTCGCTCGCAGCTTTCATCCCTTGCAGCTCGCGTACGATTAGCTCGTTATTCCGGCGCTTTGTCGGCCTCTGAGCCTGATGCAGTTTCTTCCACCCCCCCCCCCCTCTCTCTCTCTATGTATATATGTATGCCGAGCGAGTAATTTTTCCCCAGAGTTTTTTCCTCGCTTCAAAGGCTGCGCGCAATCTAGGAAAGAGACGCGCGGATATATGCGCAAAATCGCGGATCGAGCCTCTCTGTAACGACTCAATCTATTAAGCGATTCGACTTGGCGCGCGAGCCTGCATCCGAAGCGACCGAAGAAAAGTCGAATAATAATGAGAAGCCGCGCCTCACTCGAGAAAATGAATTCTCCTCCTCCTCCCCCGCGCAGCGTCCTTTGTTGTATCCGCGCGCATCTTTTTTCCTATCGTCATTACTGTACATCCCTCCCCATCCCCCCCCCCACCCCTTTATTCCCCGCGCTTTATGTACATTCGAATCGCTCGTGGATTAACATCGGCTGCCGCGAGCATAGGTGCGGTGCATAACGTGGTCAACGCCGCGCGCGATTACTATTTCCCGATCTCCCGCTCGCTCTCGGCGCGCAGACGGCGGGCGAAACAATGTCGAAACTTCATCACGGCGCACAAAGCCGCTGCTCCTCGAATCGTTATTTCCATCTCAATTAATATTTTAATCAAGCCCTCTATGCCGCGCCGCGTTGTTCCATTTACGCCCGCCTGAACATTAACTCCGCATCCCTTTTCGACGTCATGCCTCTGATGCTCGTTTTCTTCCCTCATTCCGATCGAATAGCGAAACAAGAATGCCGCATCTGCGCTTGGCTACCTGCGCGGAGAGAGGTGCCGCGAGAGGAGACATCAAAGCCGTAATCCGATGCCCCGAGTCGATAAGTCGAGGCCCACTCGGGCGAGTAAATACGCTCGGTCATTCAGGGATCCTATGCAGGATGTAAGTGAGTCGCAATCTCCTTTTCATGCGCAGCGACGACAATCGAGGGTCGCGCGGCGTGTTTTAATCTGGCAAAGTGATTTGTGCAGCGCGTCGCCCCCTGTGATCCACGTTACAATCATTCGCTCGTTAAGTGAGTAAACCAATCAACAAGTTATATCAAGACCGAGGCGCCCCCAGCAGCGAGGGGACTGAGGCGAACCATATGCGCGCTCCGCCGGATTAAAGTATCCTAAACACTCGTCGGGATCGCGACGCGTGCCGGAATCACCTTGCGCCCCCATTGTGCGAAGGCACGATCGAATGAGGGAGACCGCGCTCGGAGAAAAAAAAAACGCAAAAGGATTTTAACCCCGCGAACAAGCAGACGACAAAACGGCAGGCGCATTGAAAGCGGGCGTAGATTTAATCATTACGATATTCCGGCCGAGCGGCTGCGAGCGCAATTTTCAATTCAAATAACAAAGCGAAGGCTGGAAACAACATGGACTCGCAGCGGCCCGTAATTACGCGTAAACTGACAGCCGATAACCCGAGCGGTACGCAGCTGGTGCGCGCTAATGAATCCGTTTTATCAGCGCCGGCTCTCTCCGCTCCACTTTCATTCTCTCGGCGGACGAGGAGGCGGACATTGTGCCTCGGCTCTCCGATATGTCGCGCTCGCTCCTCTAACGAATTCACGATCAGTCCACGGCCAGTTCCCGAACTCGTGCCCGTAAATGAATACCCATGTCCCATCCCGCCGCGGCCGAGTTCTCGTGACGCCGAGCGAGCCCTTTCTATCCCGCTGCCGGGAGGGAGCGGGGGGGGGGCGGACTTGGCCGACTCGGCGCAGTTTCTAATTAATCAGCTAGCCGCACCACCGCGGACTGCTGCGCGAATCGTCCCTCTGCGAATGGAGCCCAGCTTTGGAGGAGGCAGAAACGGACTTTTTATCGAGTGTGCAACCATGTCGGATGTGAATATACGATTGCCGATCGAAATCAAATTGGAAAAAGGCAAACTCGGCTTTTAATTGCCAGCAACTATTTTCCACCGGCGGCCCTCAAAGCCAGCTCCATTCCAATTTTTCGCTTTGATTCGCGGGACAAGCGCCCAGTTTTTCGAATTTCACGCGGAACTTTGCAGCGGCATCGGGCTTTCAGCCAGCCGCCGAGTAATTAACGATATCTCACCGGTAATTAAACGCATCCAATACACTCCCGCGTTTCCTCGTTAATGGAGCCAGCCAGCCAGCCAGCCAGAGCAGAGCGGAGTTACAGCAACTAAGACACGGCCTCTTTCTCGGAGCGGAGGATGAGCCCCTATCGCCCGTTTTCTATGCCCCGTGTCGGTGCGGCGGCGGCGGCGGAGTCGGAGGAGAGGAGGGAAAACCACTATTGGCTCGGGGCTTTGGCCTTTCAGCGGACCCGAGCGCCAATCCTCCGCGTTTAAATGCTCTCCTCTGCCGCCGCTGCTGCGGGCTGCGCCAGCGGAGTTGGCCGATGCGAGAATTAACCCGCTCCCGCGATACGAGATCGATCGATCGGAAAATCTCCGGCTCGGCTTTTTATTTCATATCTGCGGCTTTTCGGCCGGCTGAGCGAATTTTTTTCCGGCAAAGTGTCTCGCGTGCGATATATTAGACCGACGAGCTTCCGCGCGTACGTGGCGCTTTGACGCGACCCGACGAAATTTTCCAAAGCCGCGCAGACCGCGCGCACACACACGCTCGCTGGTTACCTAAATCCGACACGGCCTCGTCGCATATTAGATCTGGTCGAGGGAGCGCCGCGGGAGCTTGCAAAGCCAGTGTGCGGTCTGCGCTACGCGAACAACTCTCTCTCTCTCTCTCTCTCTCTCTGGCTTTAGTTTGTCTGCGTATATACTGGGCGCACGTATACGCTGTACTTTGAAAGAGGGCGGGAAGAGGGGGGCGGCGCGGTGGGGGCTAATGTGACTAAATGAACCCGCTAACGGGGTTGCCGTAATGGGAAGGGGTAATTAAAACCCCGGCAACCGCGAACGCTGCCGCCGCCACCGCTCCGCCGGGCTTGATCGCAGGGACGTAGCTGTTGCGGAGCCCTCGCTTCGTTTCAGTTTTCCAAACTTCTACCGCGGGGAGACGCTCGCAGTGGGATTTCCTAATTAATCACTTTCATGCAAATCAAATCGTACAGAACCAGCGTGACTTTTCAACAAAACTTTATTTACAAAAATACTCTACTATTTACAACGTGCGTGCAAGTCAGATGTCAAATGTCCTATAAGCCGTCGGGGCCGTCAGTGACAGCCGCAGCCCCTGATGATCATGTTGTGGTATCTCTTGAGGACGTGGTTGCGCCCGTCGCGCGAGTAAATGACGGTCATGGGGTCGAGCTGCGTGGGCACGCAGCAGGCCTGGGGCACTCGGCCCGGCTGCAGAAAGTGCACGAGGGTCTGGATGATCGCGTGGTTCGTCGCGTTGTGGTGGTCGCTCAGGGGGAAGTGGCACTCGCCCGCGCAGAACTGCGCGTCGTAGCCGTCCGGCGCGACGATCATCCTGTCGAACTCGAGCTCGCGGAAGCGCACGTACAGCGTGTGCAGCAAGCACTGGCCTGACGAAGGCTTCTTGCTGTACACGGCTTTCCTGCTGTACGGCCACAGCTCGCCGCTGCTCCGCTTCCATCTCCTCGCGACCGCTGCCGCTACCCCCGCCTGCTGCAGTCTCGAACCGCTCTTGAAGTAGCCCACGAGGAAGGGCTCCTCCAGCAGCTTCCCGCTTCGGCCCTCGGCGACAGCGACCGACAGCCGGAGGCTAGCCGCCTTGTCGCCCCTCGACAGCCAGTAGCGCAGCGCTTCGGTCGCGTCCAGCTCGATCCAGCCCTCGACGGCGTCGCTCACCTCCACCGAGTCGACCAGTCGAATCCTTCTCTTCTGTCGCTGTTTCTGCTGGCTCGTCGCGTTCTTCAAATTCATCCACGCGTGCACCGAGGCGACCGAGTTGCCTTCCCGAGTCCCGAGGTGCAGGCGCAATCGGGCGCCGATAACGGACTCGATCTCTTTGGGCGTCTCCGACAAGTCGAACTGCAGCAGGATGTCCTCCTTGTCCGCGCGATTGCTCGTCGTCGCCGCTGCGTAGCTCACGACGACGTCGCTGTCCTTGAGTACTTGCGCGTTCTCGAAGCGCAGCCCAGCTGAAAGGATTAGCACAAGCATGGTTAGATCGATGCTCCCTCGCGCGAAGCGTTACACGTTGCTCCGCCTGGACTTACCTCCATCCTGGTTGAGAGTGTACCTGTAGACGTCCTGAATGTAGCGGGAAGCCGGGCCACTGCTCTCGATCGAATCGTTGCGGAAACGCGCTGCCCTTGCCGGCACTGCTGGAAGTCGAAGCATGTCGAGGATGTCTCGAGCTATGTCGCGCGTTTCCCTCCGAGAGCTCACGCGGTGCGCGACGGTCTGGCCCATTCCGTTGTCGACGTAAATTCCAGTTAGCCGCTGACACTGGCCAATCTGCTCGGTCGACGAGAGCACCGCGACGAACAAGACGAGCACGCATGCTCGGCCCCCCAAAACTGCACGAGACATGTCGGTAGCTTTAAGTCTCGATTTCACGGTCCCTCGTGTAAACAACAACACACCGAAGGAGCTGCGTGCGCCAACTAGCGGTGTAGAAGACTACGTTCCTCTCCGATCGTTTGAACGCTACTGACTCGTACGAGGCTCGGAGGTGACTGAGCTGCGTATACTCAATCCCCAAGTCCCGACGACCTTTGGGTTTCCCCAAAGACTGCATTACAAGGCTCCTTACTCAACTTTATTGCGCCAATAACTGCACGTACAGGTATGCGGCTGTGCGGATCGGGTGCGCCGAAGGCCCAATAAGCCGCCGGGGCGGTCTGCACTACCTGAGGTTTATGGCAGGCGCGCCGAATGAATATTACCCTAGCGAATCGAGGAGCGAAAAGCTGGCGCTTAATTGATCTCGAATTATCGATACGGAAAAAGGCAGGAGGAGGAGGAGGAGGAGGAGGAGGAGGAGTCGGCTCTCCGCACATTCAAAAGCTCCCGTCTCTCTTACCTCGTCGACTCGCTGGGGGATTGCGGTTTTCCGTATCCGCTGCAGCTCGCGTAAATGGAACCGATTACAAAGATCCCGAGTCCACATATAATTTTCCATTCTCCGGCTCGGCTTCGACACAGACTGCACTGCCGTGCCAGCTGCGCAGCTTCCGCATTTGTTACGCCGGGGCTTTTGTCGCAAGCTCCGCCCAGCCGTGAAATTACGTTCAATTTTCTTTTTTAATCTCGCTAATTGTAATTAGCTTGATTATTCCTTCATTCTCTTTCAGCGAGCTACCGCTCTCGTTGCCCGCCGCTGCGGATGCGGTAAATGCGATGAATGAGAGCTTGCGCTGCGCGCGTTCTTAATGGATTATGAAGGAGAGAGAGAGAGGGGGGGGGGGGATTTTTTCTCGCGCCGGGTTCATCTCGGACTCTTTTGAAATCGACGCGAAGGGAAAAATCGCGAGATCGATCACTCTCGGGAGCGAGCGCGATTAAGCGCGGCTTCGCGGAACATCTGGCGACAACTCGTCGGAGCAGCGATAAGGGGATCCGAGGCGAGAATCTTGAGGCGCCAGGCTGAACTGCGCGTCTTGCAAGGGGCGGCAGGGTCAAGCGCCGTTTATCCCGCACCGCAGCCCAGAGATGTGCGTCCGCCCCCGCGACGAGATAGCACTGGGCGCGCTTGGCCTCGGCGAAATTCAAAAATAGCAGCGGACTCGCGCCTCGTCTCGAAGATCGACGGCAGCGGCGCAGACAAGAAGAGGAAAAGACGGGAAAGGAGGGAAAGAAGGAAAAGAAAGGGCGCTCGCGCTTAACGCGCAGCCGGCTTTCTGACAATCGCCATTACGAGACAATGCCGGTCCGACAATCGCCGCGTATAATAACGATAATGCGAAGGTGTCGGGGCGCGAGATCACGGTTTCGCGCCTTCCTCCCCCGCATTGTCGCGCGGCTCCCGAGCGCGAGATTCCGCAGCGCGGACGCGAAGAATGCCCCGGAGATGCGGAACTCGAGCCTCCTCGCGAAGCTGCTCACGTCGCGGTGCCGCTGCTGCGAGCAAAAAGCCAACCTAATAATAACGAGGCCGCGACGTATCCGCGAACGGAAGAGGCGGGGGATGCAGGATGCAGGATAATTGTTTTTCCCCCTCGCGCCGGAAAATTTTAATCTCGGCTCGCGCGACAGACGCCCGCCACGTCGAAATGTAGCACATTGTGTAGAGGCCGTTATAACGCAGCAATAACAGCGTTCCATTATGCGCCGCGGAGCTGCCGCCGCTGTGCGAAGATGTACGTATAATAGAGCGCCGCTCGTACATTGGTGTACGTGCAGCGCGCCGTTCGCAGTGGGTGGAGAGCGAGAGAGGGAGAGATTGCAAAACATGCCTAGATTAATGTTTTCTCAACCCCCCCCCCCCCCCCCCCCGCGGAGTCTCCTCGCCTGATGGCCCTAGTGTTCTAGCTCCGCGCGCCCGCCCAAACTCCGGCTCCGCTCGAGGCCGCGCAATTAGATCCCGCTTTCGTTTTCGGAATCCGCAGCATTGTTTGCGGGCATCTCATGAAATTAAACCGAAAACGCGCGCACAAAAGGCCCGCTCTCCCGACTTCGCTTTCGAGTTTATTTGTGCAAGACGAATAATTATGGCGGGAATACGTGCGCGACACAATTCAGCGGATCTGAATACGACTCCGCCGACTGCGTCGCCAGCCGCCGCCTGACGAGGTTATTTTAATCAACGCCGCGACTCCGCCTCTACCTCTTTATCTCGCGAGCTCTGGGCGTTTTTTGTTTTTCTTTTTTTTTTTTTCTTCGTCCGAGCTCCGAGCTACAGCGGCGGCAGATGGTCCGACGGTTCGCGAATTTCGGGGATTACTTTTATTCGTTTCTTCCTTTTCTTCTCCGATGCGCGCTCCGCAGTCGCGAGCGGCTTGTGTGCGCCGACCGATCGAAGCTCACACGCGGAACTAGGCCCAATTATTCGACGCGCGCTGCAACCGAACCCGACAAACGGGCCTCGCTACAGCACTGCACCCTCGCCGACGACGTCGAGCGAAAAAGCTCCGAGAGCAAAATAAAGAGGACAGAGAGAAAGAAAAAACTGCATTTTCATTACACGCATAAAGAAGAATCAGCGAGAGCGGGAGAGGGGCGCCGGCCGGGACAATGAGCGCGAGCGGCAGGCGAAAAAGGGAGGGACGGCGTCGCGCGCATTGTTTCCGCAACATTTGGCTCCTCTACTGCTGATGAGATATTCCCTCTATCTCTCTGATGCTAGCTGCAGCAGCTCTGATGCGCTACGCGGCGAAATGGCCCGTCGAGCCCTTGTGATGGCTTCTTCCACTGCTGCGCTGCCTATATAATTGCGACACGATTGTATATACTACGAACTTATATATTATCGCAGGCGATTCGATTTTTCATCGCGTTTCGACTTTTGCACTATGCGTATATTACGACTCGTGCAATCAAGCATCAAAGCCCGACCGCGGCGTTATTACATCGCGTCGCGCATTCATTGAAACTCGGCAGACGCGGGGCGAACAAAAAAATTACACGCACACGCGCGCAGGGCCTAAACAATGCCGGTCTGCGGCTCGCGCGCGCTCCAATTCATTCATCGCTCTCTCTCTCGTCGCGTGCACGCGCGCGCAGCTCCTAATTGACTTTTGCCGTCATTGTCGGGATCGTTGGCGGTGTATTGTGTGCGCATCAGCCAGCGCATTTCTCTTGATTCTCGCGTGCACCTACACTCGCTGCGATTCGTACGATCTCGCGGCTGATATGGAGATCGCCGCCGACGGGAGACAACGCCATCGCACAATGCGCCTACCGGCGCCGCCCTTATTAACTTAGCGCCGGCTTCTCCCCCTTGGTCCACGCCGCTCCGCCCCCTTCGCGACTGCACTTCTGCTCCGCGCTCGCCACCCGATGACCGTCTCTACGATTTAGAGTACGCGCTTGATACAGTTGCAAAAGAAGCCTCTCGTATTTTCACTCGTTATACCTCTCTGCGGCGGGGAGTCTGTCTAACTTTTTTCGGGGAAAATCCAGCTGTCGAGCCCGTCCTCGAACAATGAGTAACATTTTTATACGAATAGCTGCTGCAGCGGCACACTCGGTTTTGTATTTTAATCAGCATTTTTCCCGAATATCCTCTAACTGGAAATAATGTCTCTCACACCCTTTCAGGGCTAAATGAGTGCAGTGCACCGAGCCGTGCATTCGCATGCCGTAAAGTCTACAAAGAATCGAAATGCATGCATGCAGCCAGTTCTCCGCGCACGTAACGCGAAAACGTTTCTCTAATGCGCGCACAGGGCAACGAACAAAAACAGAAATAATAATAACAGAGTCTCTACTCTCTCTCTCTCTCTCTGCCCGTCGCCAGCCGGCAAACGTCATTACCGCGTCCGATCCTCCTAGAAGCCTCCGCTGAGAAACAAAAAATTCATTTTCCCTCGCGCGGCTCCTCGGAGATAGAGCGAGAAAAAAAGAAATAAAAGAAAAACTCTGCCCCCACCCCTCCCCCTTCTCTCCCTCTAGCGCAGATTATGTAAACGCGGCGACGCGCCGCTGCTGCAGTAGTGCAAGCCCGGCCAGGATCAGACAGAGGCACACAGCCCGAGGCCATGTAATTCATTACTAAAGCAATCTCACCCTGGCACCCTCTTCCTCCCCTGCCCCTCCCCGCGCTCTTTTGCTCCAGCAGCAGCGGCAGCCGCTGCAGCAGTCCGAGCTCCAGCTCCGCGTCTGTCCCTCCCACTCTCTCTCTTTCCCTCTATCTCGCTCTCTCTCTCTCTCTCTCTCTCTCTCTCTCTCTCTCTCTCGCTTTCGCCCTTATAATATAAAGAGAAAAAAGAGGCGAGGGACGAGCGGAAAAAAACGGCCCGAATAGAATAGAGGGAGGAGCGCGCGCGGGGACAACAAAACAGAATGAAACACAAAGCGCCGTTTTCATAATTAAAAAGATTGCGTATATTTCTCCGTCTCGCTCGCCTTATTCTTCATTTTCCTCGCTCATTGTTCGGCCGCCAAAGACGACGACGGCGACGCTACTGCTGCTGCTGTTTGTTTGCCCGGCGAAAGAGGGCCAGGGAGCTCGCTTGTAGTCTTTTTAATCAGGCGCTCTGCCTCCAGCGGCCGAGTCTCTCGGACAGCCGCTCGGACGGAGCTTAAACTGTTATGATTTCGAGGTGTGTGCGATGCTTGTGCTTCGAGCAAAGACGAACGAATTGTTCCCTCTCGAATCGCCTTTTTAGATGCTTCGCAAGCGAAAATGCTTTTAAGAGAATATGCACTATATTGCCAACTGATCAAGTGAAACGGAACGTGAAAAAACGTATGTACCAGTTGGGGCACGTTCGGAGTCTCCCCACCCTACCCCTAAAAAAGTGTAAAACTTAAATTTGAATAATAGACGGATATGCTTCAGGTGTACCTAAAATCATCCTCCGACTCGGACCCAAAATACCCTCTGACTTCCGGCCCCCTTGGCCAAAAAGTCAGCAGCAAAAACGGGCGCTTGCGCCTCAGCGAAGTCGATCTCGACGTCGCGCGTGGGGTGGCATCACCCCCTTCGCGTCAGCCCCGCCCCAAGAGAGTCGGCGAGCCAATGGCCGCGCACCGAGGCTCCGACCCGCCTGGAAGCTACCCCCGAGTCGAGTCGAGCCGACCGTCAGTCGCGTGTACAGTGTCGACTTGGCCGGAGAACTGAGAGATTCCTTGTCAGTGTGATATTCTCCCGGTGTATAAATAGTCATTTAGTCGTTTTAATTAGAGTTTAGTTGAACTTGAAGCACAAAGGATGGCGGGACCGTACCTCTCGCCTTTGGGACCGCAAGCAGATCTACTCACCGAGTACATGTTCGGACGTCGCCGTCAGGTCAGTGTACGTTTCTTTTGCTGGCATCGACGTTGTCTTGCATGGGGTGTACAGTCTGCTAAAAGCCTCTACCAACTTTTTTTGCTACCTATAAAAACGGTGTACATTATTAGTATAAGTTAGATCGAGGGACTGTTAACGATATTTTATAAGTGGGAATCAGCTTTCAACCCTTTGCCTCGCTACCTTTTTGATAATTCACTGTTATGTCTACAAAGTTTTTGCAAGCAAAGGGTTGCAAGTCGAAAGCGAGTCATCCGCTTTGCGTATCACCTTTGACATAGTAGAATCGATGCGAGGAAATTATTTCACTATTTTAGAGACGAAATCGAACGACTTTTACGCCGCAACAGCTGCAGGAGCTGGAGTCACTATTCCAGAAGACCCATTATCCCGACGTCTTTCTCAGAGAGGAGGTCGCACTTCGGATTTCCCTCTCTGAAGCTCGAGTACAGGTACATTTTTCGATTATACAGTCGATTATCATTTTCTTTGCGTGAAAAAAGTTGAATACCATTATTGAATTAAATGAAGATTATTGTAAAGATAGGTAAAAATTAACGTTTTCAGAGTAATACCTTGACACTTCTCGTCGGTAAAATGTTCGCAATAAACAGGCAAATAACCTTCCCGTTGCTCAGGTTTGGTTTCAGAACCGGCGGGCAAAGTGGCGCAAGCAGGCCCGCCTGCAGCTACTGCAAGACGCCTGGCGTATGCGTTGTTTGGGTCTCGGTAGCGCGGCGCCGCTCCTTCTGAGACCGCCGCCTGGTCTGCAGGACCCGCAGCAGCAGCGGCCGGATGGACCGGGATCTGGTTCACCACCTCCGCCTCATCCGCAAGCTCAACCGGCTCAAACACCCGAACCGATGCTGTCGCCGCCCGGTGAGAAGATCGGCAACGCAGAAATGGGATCCGTCTGCAGAGATTATCGAATTTTAGCGCCGCCTCCGCCACCCCATGGGTATGTTGAGCTTATAGAGTTATAGATAAGCCATACTTCCGAATGCCTGTCTGCCTTTCTTGGATAAGAGATTACGATTCTGCGTAGAGCCTGAAAGATATGAAATTATAGGCTTTATCTAGCGGTTATCTAGTAGTTTTAACGTCGTGATAAGATTCCTTAATTAGATAAGTTTCGGTTCGAATGCCGGATACTTTTTTACTTTAAATTTGTACGACACGCCTTTGCTTTTCACGCCTCATTTTGTCCGAAATAAAGAGCGCGCGTATTGGAAAACGCTCGACTTCCTCAAATAATTCCCCGAGGAATAAAAATGAAGGAAAGCATATATAAATACGACTCGATTTTCTTTTTTTTCTGCATCTCTCACGCCTGCATCTGATTGATTTTATAACATAATAACGGTCGCCATATACTCAGACGATCTAACCATCGACTAAACCCGTACAGGTATCCATCCTCGGAGTGCAAATCACCGGACCGGCAGCGATGTGGCTGCGGCTCTCCGCCGCGCTCCTCTTCGGCAAGTCCGCCGCCGCTTTCCTCTTCTCCGGAGAGTGAGCGACCACCCCAAGAGGCAGAGATCGACCTCACGATGAAGAGCAGCAACAGTGCATCGGGAAACGTGAGACACCCCACGGCTCTGGTAGCCCCGCATCCACCGCCGGGGTTCTTGCATCACCTCGCGGCGCACCACCACTTGCAGCACCAGCACCTGCAGCTCAGCCCGCCACCCGACGAGCCGCTCGACGTCACCCTCAACGGACCCAACAAGTAACGCCGCAGCGATGCAACGAGGGCTGTACATACGTTTCTCGAAGAGAGATGAGTCGAAGTGCGCTGGACTATGAGTCGAGATTATAGACCTCGTACTATATTTCACTCCCCTACTGTTATCTGTAAAAAAGTAAAAACGAAATTTCAATATGATTACTCTGTATAACGGATGTAGAAATAAAAAATGCATGTAATTCATGGCGCTTCCAGATCAAGACTGCGACGATTGATCGGTAGGAATTGTTTGGGCTTTTAGCTCGCAAAACCATAAAGTCGTTTGATTCCATTAAATTAATGTCACAGTATAATTATTCCGAGAAAACGCTACGAAATTAATCAAGTAGAAACGGTCAGGTGTGACACGAGGCAGCAAATCTGTAATATATTTTCTTTGAGTTTCGCATTAAACGACGTGGAAACGCAGCTGCAGAGATTTCAGACAGCTGTCGAAGATCCATCAGACACTGGAAGGCCGACAATGAGCCAGTTTGCCAGTATAAGGACCAAACTCGATTGGATTGCATATAGTTGTCTGATCTCAACTAAATTTAATCCTAATAAGCTATCGGGTATTCCTTCATTACCGTAGAAGAAGAAAGAGCTGTTCAGACATATGATACACTGCAGCGGAGCAAGAAGTTCGCTTACACCGTGTAAAAATCCCGTAGCTTAGCTTATTATATTTTTGTATATCTATAGTATGCGTATACCCTTTGTTCTAGTCACAAAGACTTTCGGAGAATACAGCCCGAATGGCCCCACATACATGTACGAGTAATTTACACATACGCAACCCTCTACCGGAGTGTACATAATTAATTAAGGCTAAACATAGGTAGATATAAATATATAGAAATGAGAATATTTCCCTCTCGCGGCATCGCAGCTGTAGCCCTGGCCCTTACACACAGACACTATTGTACCAAAGTTTTTTACTCGCTACGAAAAAAAAAAAAAAAAAAACAGGCAACTACGTATATTATCGAATAATAACGCATTAATTCTATAGGCTGTAAGCATGTGTAGCTCGAGCATAAGCGAGAAGCTGGAAAAAGGGACGATCGATCGTCCGTATGAATAATAAAGCAAACCAATAATAAAGTTTCATGGTGAAATGAGTATAGCGTTACTGCTGTGATAAGCCCGGCGTCCCCTTTCCTCCAGCGCGCTGCTGTGCGCGTTAATTGCAAATGAGCGCGCGCGATCGCACTGCGGGATAAGCGCGGCGTCCGGATGCACCGCCGCGTCGCAGCGGGATAAATTCGATTGCCTATCTGCGGCCAGCAGCACGAGATAAGCACTTTTGCGCGCACATTCGCTCTTCTCTTTTCGTCTCGCTCTCCCGGCCGGCGTTTACTGTGTTAAGATCAAATTTTCTTCCGCAATTCAGGTCGAGCAATTCCGCTGTTCCGGGCGATTATTCCCGCGCGCGCGAAAGGAAGAGACGCTCGTCGGCCGATGCGCGACCTCGATCGCGCCGGCCGAGCTCGCTCTCCCGTTATCGTTTTCGAAAATAACACTTTCGCGGCTCTGTTTTCCCGCATGCGGCACTCGATAAGGTTCGCCCGCACAATTTGCATAGATTTCGCGCGACAATTGTTTATACAAAAAGCGCCATTATAGCGAAGTAACGCAAGCCAGTGACAAGCAGCATTTGCATATATCGGCTCAGAAATGCTTACAGAAAATGCTAGCTTCAAAATTAACGTTGCCTCGAATTCAAATCAGAGAATGTCGACACATTGTAATAGTTACTGTTAGCACGATTGAGAGAAGTCTATAAAGCGTGAACTACATTTTACTATTACAATCGTACATTGTTGTGAAATATAACAAAATATACGTAGCAGCTCATCCAGCGATTTTCCAGCTATCTGACCCATCGATCCCGCTCGCCTAAGTATATCCGAGGCATCGATCGCTCGGTCGCGTGAATTAAAAGCCATAGCCCCGACGCTTCGCTCGTCCACGCGTGTGTCTGTGTACGTGTCCACATACTTATACGAGAATACGCTCGCGGAAGAGAGAGAGAGAGAGGGACTAGTGCAGGGTATATATCGCGACTCGTGGCTCAGTTTGCGCGCGACGGTCGAGCCGAGCCGGTCGAGTCTCCGCCGGTGTACAGCCTGTAACTATGGCTCGGTGATTAGATATTGTTGTTTTTATAGTTTTAAGCACTGTCGGTTTCCCCGCTTAGCTTTGTTTCGTTATCGTCCGGTTCGATAAGTTCGTGATCAGCATTGAAAAGCAGGTAAGATTCTCGTTTTTTTTTACTCGCCATATCTATTATGACTATAGAATTTTCGTGATTTCGAAATAATGCTCTAATATACTTGGTACGATCATCACAACACAAAAGTGCCCACAGTCAGCGTTCACAAAAGACATCATAGCGCGCATTGTTTGAATCGAGCTCGGCAAAACAAAGCGCACCTTCGATACCCATAAGCGCACGGATACAATATACTTAATTAAAGATATACGCTTATCAGCATGACAGATTTCTTTCACACGATGTACAATACCAATTGAGGTAGTCGCGCCCGTGACATAATTCATCTCCCTTTAAGAGAGCAAAATAATTTGTCCGTTTCTTCCAATTCGCACGGGATATAGCGCTCGAATAAAACGAAGCGGCATATCATCCATGCATCGCTCGACGACACAGAATATAGCCAGCAGCTAAGCTAATGGATCGTATATGCGTATAGTACGCTACACAGCCGCGGGCGACCGATTGTCCATTCGCGTAGCTAATAAATAATAGTTGGCTCGGGATAGAGCACCTGCGCAGGTGCGGCACACGCGCTCGTACCTACGCGCGCGTCTTGAAAATCGAAGAGCAGCGTTCTCCAACTGGAGGGGCTCTCGATTAATTCGGGCGCGCGCTCGAAATAGCCGCGCGCGCCAGTTTTTTTTTTTTATTTTCGCCCTCCCCGATGTGGCGGAGCATCAGCTGACACGCGGGCTTGCTTGCCTATAGACTCGTGCAACTATACAGTATGCGCGTAGGTAGTCGGAAGAACGTGGTCTCGAGTAGCTAAAGGTGTACATACATATATACCTAGCCGTGATCGCGTGGGAAAGGATGCGCACATTCACGCGCTTCTTGTGCTTCGTGAGTAATTATATAATGATCGCTGATGCGTCGCCGTGGAATTGTGCAACGACAATGTTATTTCTTTAATTCATACGCTCCGATGCATACGTCGGATTATCGCTGTTTACATTGATGAGAGGCTTTGTCTCGTTGGAGTATAAAATGGAGATATTCTTTTGTTGATCTTCCAGATTAACGGATAATACACTGAAAATGAAGCCGCTTCTCTGCATACTCGCTCTTCTGCTGATCGGCTTTGGCGATGCGCGTAAACAGTCGTAAGTGTAGATTGACTTGTTCTTTCACATACTGAATATACTGATTGCTGATCATTGATTTGATTTGCACTTTTATGAGCCGCATATCTTTGAGATCAACGCTGGATCGATCGTTTTTATTAGAATAAAATGCCTACTTATTACTACGCGTACTCTTTGCAAATTCAGTACATATTCAATTTTTTTTTTCTATCATATTAAGTGGTGAGAAACAAAGATTTTTGCAAATTCTAATGCAATCCAAAAAGCGATTTTTTCAAATTAACGAACTGAAAGGGGTGTACATTTAATCAATACCGTTTCAGTAAAATCATCCCGAGTATCGCAAGGCAATACATAATTTTATTTTTTTAGATTCATCAGGACATTTGAATGCCTTCAGAGCAATCGCTGCCAGCGGACATCACGTCCTGTCGACCCAGCCGCAATGCGAGGACATGACAATGCTCGAACGAACATCGGACTGTCGCAACACACGAGCCTTCAAGCCTGTCGGCTGGTTTGCTCAAATGCTGCTGGCCTTTGGCCTATACCTACTGGACCAATGACTACCGGTACCAATGTAAGCTTTATTGGGTTACTTATATGGAAAATTTAAAATTATTTACATCATCGCATTTGTAATTTCACAGTACCTGGTCGTCAGTCCCCGTAGCTTCCAATTCCTAAACGTGAACGACCTAAGCGAGTCTGCGCGAACCTTCGTCTCAGACGCGATCGATGTCTTCCTCAGGAACATTCAAACAAGTTGTGGCCACGACTGCAAACCCGCTGAGCGCAAGGTTGTCGTTCATCTGAAGGTCGAGTCTTCGAGCTTACAGCTAGACTGGGAGACCAACGAGGCATACGATTTGGAAATCTCAAGCAGTGGTATCTAATTTAGAAAATTTTAAAAAATCTTTAGACGTTTTCAACACCTCACTTAACGCAGCAAGCAATACAAACTGAGTCTTTACTTTAACAGGGTCGGACGTGGCGGTTTTGATTGCTGCCCAGACAGTCTACGGAGCTCGTCATGGTTTGGAAACCTTGTCTCAGCTAACAGCCTCGACGCCTTCGTTCAACAACTACACGGGCAGTAGTGGCAACCAACTTGTGATCTTGGATTCTGCAAACATAAGGGACAAGCCTGTATTCAAGCATCGCGGTCTGCTTATTGACACGGGTCGTAATTTTCTGCCAGTGTCCGACATCATGCGCACAATCGATGCACTCGCCTCTGTCAAGATGAACGTTCTTCACTGGCACGCCACCGACAGCCAGAGCTTTCCGATTGAGATACGCAGTATTCCGCTCATGGCTATGTAAGCGTCTGAAGCGTGCTATTAGCTTTCGCGTTATATTTTTACTTACCAATATTTATCAGGTACGGCGCTTACGGACCCGACAAGATCTACAGTGTGGAGTCTATGCAGTCAATCGTAAAATATGCCAAGTCACGAGGGATTCGCGTGCTCCTGGAGCTGGACTCGCCGTCACACGCCGGCGCTGGCTGGGAATGGGGCGAAACTCAGGGTCTTGGTAATCTGGCCGTTTGCGTGAATCAGCAGCCATGGCGGGATTTTTGCATTCAACCGCCTTGCGGTCAACTCAATCCAGTTAATCCCAACACTTTTGCGGTACTCAGAAGCTTATACAAGGATTTGCTCAATATCTTCGGCAGGACTGGTGTTATCCACCTTGGCGGCGACGAGGTTCGTTGATTTTTTATTCGCCTGTCACAATCGAATAATTGAATTTTAGTTATTCAAGTATAGATTATAGTCATTTAAATTCTTATTCTCACACTTACAGCTCTTTATCAACTGCTGGAACGCCACCGAAGAAGTAACAGCCGGTATGTCAAAAATCGGACTGGGTCGTACTACGGAAGACTTCTTGAAAATATGGTCAAACGTTCACCACAAACAATTGGATATGATTAATGAGGAAAGCGGAGACAAGGCCACGGACAAAGCTATCGTGTGGAGCTCACTGCTGACCTCGCCGGAGTTTATAGAGAATTACTTAAACAAGACGAAGTTCGTAGTTCAAACCTGGGTAGAGGCTGACAAGGACCTGAACAAGAAGCTCCTCGATCTCGGTTACAAACTGATCGTATCAACTAAGGATGCTTGGTACCTAGATCATGGCTTCTGGGGTGTGACCAAGTACCATACTTGGCGTGATGCCTACAAAAATCAAATTCCGCAGCATGTAATTACATTTTTACATGTCAGATTGACAACTATAATATTGTCTCGTACAACGACTCACTTTGTTTACAGGATGGAGTGCTAGGAGGCGAAGCTTGCATGTGGGGCGAATACGTATCCGTTGGAAGCTTGGACTCCCGCGTGTGGCCAAGAACTGCTGCAGTAGCTGAGAGGCTCTGGAGCGATCCCTCAAAGATAGGCACGGCCGAGGCTGAGCCGAGACTACAGGCCCACATCGCCAGGCTGAACCAACGGAGAATCTCGCCTGAGGCCATTACTCCCGAGTGGTGCAATCAACACGAGGGGCAGTGCCTTTAAATTGTGATAAACTGTAATAAAAGTTTTGATTTTTAAGAGATACAAGAGTGATGATGAATGATTTGCGATTTTATATTGTGATCTTTACATATAAAACTGTACATAATGTAACTGATTTTAATTTTTTGTACATCAAATGAATTTGCTGAAAATAAGAAGAAACCAAAAGAATGAAATTTACATTTACTTAATAAAAACAGAAATATATAGTGACCATATATTTCTTTGACATTTTAACACAAAAGTACTATTAATAAAACAAATTATTTTAAATCTTCAAATTTTTAAAATATTACAAAACTTTGTTGACTTTTTTTATTAAAACTTTATACTCAATCGCTAGTACATACGTTTCAAAAATAATAAAACGTTGCTCACGCTCCCTTATGTCAAATATAATGAAATATTATAAAATAAATTAACAGTCATGCTTTCTAGTAATAATATGTTTTAAACTTATAACTAAATTAGGTGTGTTAAACGTTGTTATTCGTGTAATTGACAGGTGCTGCAGTATAAACCCCGTTACAATTTGTGTTTTTATTGTACTGCTGATCATAATTGTTATAGCCATTGTAGTAAGCATACCAATATTTATGATAGTTATAATCATAATTATAATTATATCCATTATACGGATAGCTATAGTAATAATTATAATTATACCCTGGCATTACAGCATTTACAACTTGACTATCCAATGCAGCACTAGAAATAAAAATATATTATGCACAATGAGTAAAAATAATTTGAACTTTTTTAAATATATATATGTGTACAATACACATTCGGATTTCAGATACTAACTTGGATCCTTCGTCATTCTCTACTGGCTCTTTTTTAATCTCATCAGCATCCAAACTCGTTAAATCAATTAACGGGATGATCTTTTCTTTTTTTAATTTGGATAAGTCTTTCACAGATGCACTTACTTTTTCATCAGTATTAGTTTGTTTGGTGCTTTGATCAATTGTGACCATTTGTTGTTCATCTATCCTTTCCAAGGTAAGAACAACTGGTACGACTTGTGCAGAATCAGCTTGTGCCGACTTTCCAGTGGTTTCACTTAATGCAACTGTTTGTTGCTTATCTGTTGGGTTTTTGCTTTCATTGATTTTTGCAATTTCCATTTTTAAATCTTTCTTATCATCATTATCTTCATCAGTCTGAAATTTCAATTAATGAATCAAGAATGAAAAAACAAATAAAATCATCTAAGTAATAAAATACCTACTGGCTTATTAGTGTTTATCCACCGGTTGATCATGTTTCGTATTTTGCTTGTCTCACTGCAGCCCACAGGATGGACTTTCAGTTTCCTTAAAACCTTTTTTATCAAATCAATTTTGTGATAAAATTTATCGTCACAGTGTTTCGTCATAACTTTATGCACGATTTTCCGGATTTTCGGCACACTAAAATCAGTCAGTCGCCTAGTAGCCCTACTACTGGTGTCGTGAGTGCTGCGGCCCATTGCAAAAACTTTTTTCCGTGCTTTACGTTACCTACCTATGTACTTACATAGTTTTTTATCAACACTGCACGTTTGAGTAACTAAACAAAGCGTATTTCACAAACACAGGCTAGCTTCAATTTACTTGATTTCTGCGAAATGCTAACGAAATGTCAGTCTCACCTGTTTCAGCTCGTCCTTACTCGTATCCTTCTTTTTTCTTTTTGTGCAAATTTAATGAACTGAAATGCGGATGGTTTTCTCTACTTCCGTGAAGCATAGAAGCAGGCCAAAACCGATCCGAGATCTGATGCGTTGCCAACACGTCAAGACTCGATTTTCAGTTCGAAAATTTCCGGGAATCCGACCGAACGCGTGCAGCGCCACTCACCATGATCCACGGTGTATGGATATTATATGTATAATATATAGATATAATGGACATGCGGCAGTGCAGCAGTGAGCAGAGCCGCAGTTGAGCGGGCTTTGAAACGCTATTTCGCAGACAAAAGACTACTATATTACTTATACATAGATATTATGTGAAGCGTTTTTAGGGTTGTCTTACGTTCTTCTGTCAACCAACATATCTATATATTTTGTGACTGTATCTGAACCGTGGTCCGTGGCAAGCACCGTGTATATGTAATGCACGGTTATTTTTTCAAGAATTAGTGATAGTAAAATCATAACTATTTTACCTATGATAATGTTTTGATAGTAATTCATTTTTTTTAAACTCATAAATTTTAGTTAAAAATTTATTTTTCATTGTAGGTATGTATGTAGTACATAGGTACATACATACATGCATACTATATAAATTTCATTGCGTAAATGTTACAATTTAAATACAAACAAATTGTAGACAATTTTTTTAATTAAAATAATTTAAAGACGTTATAAATAATGATTTATTTATATATGTACAGATTGGAATATGATATTTTATAATATATTACTGTATATTCCAACCACTTCTTCAACATTATTTAATCTTTCATACAATTTACTAACCAACTCCATATCCTCATCATTCAGTTCCACAAAAACTTGAGGTATATACTGAACGTCAGCTTGAATTATCTTATAATTTAAATCTTCTAGCTTGGTTCTCACTTTCATTAGTTCGGATGCTTGACATGAAAACTAAAAAAAAAAGATTAGTGTAATGATACTTCAAATTGTAGATTTTGATACAATATATTATCTCTATAATAACCATTAGAAACTCCTTTTCTTCCTCTTTGCATTTTTCTGCATCTTCAGCACCAATCTCAATTGCATCATCCAATGCATTATCAATATCATGCCCATCAACTTCTGTCAAAACGATTCCTTTTTTTAAATAGTAGTTCTCACTAGCTAATTCAGCGGGCGAAAAACTAAAATAAAATGTGTATGACGTTGTACTTATGTCAGTTTATGTGTAACATAGTCAATAAATTAGTTATATCCTTGTACTTACAATGTTTTTCTAAGGTGACTATTTAAATGTTGTTTGGTGTGGATTATATTTTCTGACAACAATTGTATTAACACTACGCAACCTGATGGTCCTCTAGATTCAAAGACAGCGGTCTGACCTTTAGCTTTGGAGCTTTGCATCTTTTCCAGTAAATTTTTAATCGTTGCCATCGGTAATGAATTCTTTTTAGCTTGATCTATAAGTCTTGCTAATTTTACATTCTCATCAGGTTTTGCACTTTTACCCTCTGCAAAAACAGAATAATTCATATAATAATATAAATAAATGTAATAAATGATATGCAGTTGCTACAAAAATTGTAGTGATCATTATCAAAAGAATACCTGCTATTGCTATTTTCATTTTCTTGATAAGTGTTTGCAGAGCAGAAGCCCTTTCACTATCTCTTGCCATTTTAATGTGTCTTATATTGGACCATTTATTGTGACCAGCAAACCTTTTGCATTCTGTATAATTTACAATATTTCTGTGTCGAAAGACGAATTTCAAAAGGCTAGTCATTTTTTGAAAACATAAAATGTTTAATCTACAAATACCTAGTAATTATGTGTGTTGACATCTTTTAACATCGCTACTTTAAGGTTAGGTGTATACAATTTCACAGATGTCGCGAGAATCTATAAGGTTTGATTGAGAAGAGTGTATGAACACGCAATTGTAAGTTTTGTAAGGTTTTAATTTTAATAATGTATAAAAATTGTCTCGATACATGATTGAAAAAAATATGTATGTACAAGTGTTTATTTACATCATAGCACAATTGGCACCTCAAAGAAGAAATATCATAACATTAATTGACACAAATTTAGTACAACAAAACTAAATGTCTTATACTTATGTACCCTAGCTAGCAGGGAAAGTCTTTTAATACTGTGTTATGTTTTTTTAATTGAATATTAATTGCATTTTTTGTTAGTGCTGAAGAGCATTCCTAAAACAAAAACAAAAAATTTTATACATACAGCTGAAATTAAAAATTGGAATATTAGTTTTATTAATCTTACTTTTTTTGAAAACCAAACATATTTAATAAACTCTGTTGACCCTGAATGATTGCAGTCTTTTTTGAGTTAGTCTTGGCGCCACGTCGACTTGAAGTTCCTTGCTGTTGATTCAAATAAACAAAAATTTGATTCCTATTTTCTTATAATGAATTAGGCGAATTAATTTAAATAAATATTATTAAATTACCGATGATTGAGATAATCTTTGAATATTTTGTGATTCATTATCTCTTTTCAGTCTTTTATCTTTTACTGGATTTTCATACTTGAACATACTTGATCTAGTTTCTGTAAAAACTTGCCTAGTTATTGAAAACTCCATGTCATCCTCATCTGTTTTCATATATTCAGAACTTTCTACCCTCATTGAGTCTTCGTTAAATTCAACTTTCAGACTATCAATATTTTGCAATGTAACGTTATCCACTGATTGTAGAGGTTTTTTTTCGCTAATAGAATCATCACAACTCATAGTTGAAACACTTAGTTCCCTCTCAACACTGGAACCTTTATAACCACTATCTTTATCTAGTTCTCCTTGTACTTTTGAAAGCTGAAATAAATAAGTAAATAAATAAATAAAATATAAAAGCATTTTTGTAAAGAAATACAACTGAAACTATACATCATCTTCTTCAAATTCTTCAGTTTCAGGAATAATAATTCTCTTAACATAGGAATCTACATTTTCTTTATCAGAATTGGTAGTAATAGGCTCAGCCAGATCCATTGGCTCATTTTCTTCTACAAGTTTTGAACCAGATTCAGGTGCAAAGAATTGGCTTTGAACTACTGCCGTGTCATCTATCACAGTTGCCTTTAGTCGACTTTTGATTGGCAGTCTTCTTCTTATTCTATGCAAAAGACTCGGGGATACCTCATTTGAATTGCTCATTTTTTTAAATGGATTTGATCTCTTCACTAGAATAGGTGAAGTCTTTTCATCATCGGTTGAAGGAACTTCTGATTCCGTTTTTGTTCTGGCTGCTTGTGCTGATGTAGTTGGTGACTTTACTTCATCTTTATACATCTGTATTATTTCGTCTACTTCCATTTCAGATTCTGAAAATAATAATGATTGTTTTGAAGTATAAATTCAATTAATAAAAATTTGATAGATCTTTGTATTTTGTTGTAGAATCTTTATAGACATAAATATAGATCCAGATATTATAAAAGTATGCAGGTATGTATATGTACATAATTCAAAATTCGCGCCAACCAAAGTCCCCACCCTGAACTTTCCTACTTCCATCATCAGTATAGCTATATATATATGCATATATATATATAGGTAGTAGGCCATATCGCCGCCATGATTGTCGTTTCCTGGAAAATTACGTCGTACTCTACAGTCTACAGTGAAACAAAATAACATGGCGTCATTGTCAAATTAGGCCTCGCTCGAGTCAGAACTTTGACTTGTGTTTACATAAAAAAAACGTCATTTTTCAATTTCTCAACTTCGTTACTGATAGTTTTTGCAAACGGTCTCAGTTCAAAAGTACTTTCCCGTCCGTTTCCACATGCGCCAGTCGAGTCATCACCGTCGTCGACTGCTGTGAGAGGCCGAGGTTATGGTTGCCTGTCGCTCCTGCGGGCGAAACATAGCGTCCGGAACAATTCGATGCTCGAAATGCGGTACACCCTTCCATCTGTCCTGCTCGCATAGATACAAAATCAGCTCCGACGGCGTTTTCAACGTTTGCTGCGGACCTACCGATAGCGGACCCTTCTCTGGCAACGGCTCCTATCAGATGCGCACCAGGCGCGGAGCCAAACGTAGACAGCAGCAACAGCAGTCCCAGATTGTCAACAACCCTTTAAGCAACGAAAACAGAACTGCTGTCGCCAGTCCCGGGGTCATTCCCCCTCTGATCCAGGAGGAGCAGGATAACAGTGGCATGCGATACACGAAAATACAAAAGACAACTGAAGAGATGGTTGTCAGTCAGAAACCCTTTGTTCAAGAGGACAATGAATGTGCAGAGGTAGGTTAATTCAATATGCCTTTTTTTTTTAAACAGGAGGTTGAATTTCACTAATTCACTTGTTTGTTTAACTATATAGATTATTCAGGAACAAGACTACATCGAACTGGACAATGAGAATGATAATACAGACTATGGTGAGCTCAACAACTCCATAGAGATACTAGAGGAATCGATTAATAATGTCAATCACAATCTGAATGATAACAATGGTGATAATGATGATGATAATGACAATGACAATGATGTCAAGGTTTTAACAGACATGAGGCCTCAGAATGTAAACGCAAGTAATGATATGAACAACAAAGTTACCTTGGATACTGTTTGGCAAGGAATCTCAGCATTGCAATCGTCCATTTCTAATATCTCAAATTCACTGGACTCTGTATCCACTCACCTTAACACTTTTGACCCTCGCATGAATGAATTGGAGTCATCTCTCAACACAATCAAAGCCAAGACCTCAAATTTTGAAAATGTCCAAAATGATGTGAGTGGGTTACGAGAAGAACTAGAACGAGTCACAACCGAACTAGAAAACATCAAAACTAATCAGATGCAAAAAAATGTGGACTTGTCAGAGATTTTTCAAGAGATTAAGGAACGAGATATGAAGTCCAGAAACCTTTTAATATACAATGTGCCAGAAGACAATTTAAGAATATCACAGGACTACTCAACTTTAGAAGATATCAACCAATTTAATGCTCTGCTTGCCTCAAGAGATGCCTCACGAGCGCGTGAAATACTCGGAAACATACCTAACGTCGATGTGGATGATTTGCAAACTAGGCGATTAGGGAGAGTAAATCCCAACACATGCCGACCGCTCCGTGTAACTTTAAGTTGTAAAGAAGACGTTATAACCGTTATGAAAAATAGAGCTTTAGTTAGTAGCCAATATACCGTCAAGACCGATTTAACAAGATTCCAGCAGAGGAAAATTAAAGAGTTAAAGGAGGAATTGGACAAAATTAACGTAAATCAGCGAAACCCGACGATGACCATAAAATTCGTTAATGGTGAACCTAAACTTATGCCTATAGCTAGACGAAATTGGAAGAACGAGTAAGAAGGTAGCTCTTAAGCTTGTTTCTCAAGAGAACTCTGGATACACTGTTTGGTTTTTAATTAGATCATTCTCGCGAGATCAGAATCCATTTCTTATTGTTTTAGAACAAACATGTTCTTTTACAAACCTTAGTTGTAATAACCTATGTTAATATAATATAGAGTTGGAAATAAATTTTTTAATATATATGTAGAGTAAACACATGTAACTTCAAATTACATACTTATAAGTATGAAAAGTAATCCATGTGTCAAAAAACATATTTTATAAATAGGTTTCATCTTTGTTGTAGTTTCATATAATACTAAAAGAAAGAATAGATTTCGTTTTACAAAAATAAAGATGAAACTTCATTTTATGAATGTGAATTTCGCTAATATTACGCATAAAACGATTTTTGAAAAAGATTAAAAAAAACATATTCTATATTATATCAACACTTAAAAAAAGAATGATTCAATTTCATTGTTATTAACCAATTAAAAAAAGCACATCTTTGTAATTGGGAAAAGTTAGTTTAAATTACTTGAAGTTTTTATAATTAATAATTAAAACTATGACTTTCATTTCAATTAATGAAGATTGCAAAGAAATGTTGACACTCGAAACTGAATTGATTTTTTTTCTAGAGACGGTTGCTGCTATTAATAATGATCATACATATTAATCATTGGACATTAAAGTAAATCATCAAGTAACATTAACATCAATGTTTAGAAAATAAAATGTTTAAGTTAGATTTTCAATAAAGGAAATACCATGTGATATCATTTACTTTTTTGTGGATGCATGTAGACATTTACTGAACTATATAAATTTTCTAATTGGTTTTGCTGTGAAACACTGTTGCTTGTTTAATAATGAAATCATAAATTATATCCAATATTCATCTTTTCTACTAAATGTAAAAAGTAAATAATTCAACGATTATGCATAATAAATAAAATTATGTAATCCTATAAATTTTCCTTTACCATTATTTAGATAATTATTTATATAAAACTTTTTTAATAAAACCAATATCTTATAAGATTACTTTTTTACATAGAGTACGTCTTAATAGTAAAAACTGATATGATTAGTTTTAATATCATTACATGTTTTTAGCTTTCAAGCTGAAACTATTTCACTACCAATTGTAGTACTAGTAAATAAAAAGTAGACATATAAGTGGTATATCATTTCATTTGTATGCTCAAAATGCATTCCCCTTAAATACTTATTATAGTCGTTCGAATAAATATAGGTAGTAGTTTAAAAAATATTCATTTTGGTCACTTTATTTCCAATCTAATAAAAATTAAAATGCAAAAATACGTACCTTCAAATGTTCGTTTTCTCGGCGTTACATCCTTTTTTAAATAATCAGTCTTTAAAACCACAACCTTTCCCCGAGTACTTGGTGTTTTAACGGCCAATTGTCTTTCTTTTTTTGGGGTGATGATTGGCTTCTTTTCTTCAGCTTCCTTTACTTTGAATGTCTGGGACCAAATGCTTTGATGTCTTGCTATAGCTGTTTCGCTCCAAGAATTTGTGCGTCTCAATCGAGGCTAGAAATATAAAATAATTTTTAAAAATATTGAAATAAACATAATTTTTGTAAATAAAGAAAAACAACGATATATCTATAAATATCTGACTTTGTCGGGATCGAAGTTGTGGAGCATTTCCTTGCTAAAAGGATCACAATTGCCAAGCGCAAGCTGCCAAGCAAGTTGTTCGTCCACCTCGGAACCGGCGTGCGTTAGCTGCTCCTCGGTAATGTCTGGAGTCAGTGGATTGAGGCGCACTTGCTTGCGCTGTAGTGGACAGTAAACTAGCTGATGCTTGAAAGTAGCAAGCGCCCGCATAAAACCGTCCCTATACTCTTTCGTTACCACCAACGATTTCATATTTAGAGACGAGGCCAGCCTCAAGAGCGCCTAAAACACGATATGTTTTAGTAACTTTACTGCTGTATAAAGCAGCAAAGAAGGATACTCACATTGTATATATTGTCATCTGTGTTTTTAACGATGAATTTGCAAGCTTTGTTCAAGCCTATTCCAGGAAGAGATGCCAGATAGTCACAGCCAGAGAGAATACACATGTGTCGAAATTTATCCATATGAAAATCTGGAAGCCTCAGTCCCATTGCCAGGTGCAAACGATCCTGCTCTACCAGTACTCCATATCCATACATATCCATTTTGAAGAAAATCTAATGAATATGAAAATTATAAATATTCAAGACTTTGTAAGTATTTCAAGTTATGATAAGATCTATATACCTTTTTGCAGCCAAAAAGTGTGAGATCACTGTCCTCTGTAATTACAACATCTACTATTCCAGAAATATTCAGGTAAGCTAGCTGAGCATCTGCTTCGTAAGGTGCTACAATGCAGTCAACATTGTGGGCTTGACACTCTTTCATGACTTCCAGAGCCATTTTATGACTAACATCCAGGGACCTTCTCAGAAGATTTTTTCCTTCAGTTATCTTGCCCATCTTAATTAGTTCTGCTGCTCTCTTGCGATTGGCTTCCCTAGATCTGTGAAAAAATAAATATACTCAAATTCAATGATACATTATCATATTTTTAGTGCACTCTATATAAAAAAAGCTTACTCTCTTCTCTTAACTTCAGTCTCTGCCTTAGCAGGAAGATGTCTTCCATCAAAGACAAGTATTGGTTTTATATTGTGGCCAAGTAGCATGTTCACAAACTTCATACAGTACTTTACATAACTGAGGAAAAAAGCAAAAAATACATTGCCATCAGTTGATTTCAGATTCGTTTGAAAAAATAGAAATTTCAATTGTCAACATACGCATCAGTTTGTTGACCCATGACAATTTTATCAGCACAGGAGAACGCTCCTTTGTGCAACCAACAGTAAGTGTCTATGGCCACAGCTTTACCAGCAAATTCCGAAATGTTTGTTTTCTTTGAGGATTTCTCCAAAAATGGAATGAGTCCTGTAATACCCATCTAGAAAAACATGCAATAATCAAACCAACTTAGAAAAGAGGCACTGATTTATAAAATGAAAATAATAGTTTTCTTATTCAATAAAAAAATTAAAAAGAATTGTCTAATTAGAATAAAATAGAAAAAACAAAACAATAAAGTATACCATAGTGTAAACAAATGTTACAGAGCATGGTAAATAAATTTGAAATTATCACTAAAAATTTGTGAGTACCGTTAAAACAATATTATTAACTCCTGGTAGTATGTCGGAACTATTGCTTAATTTAGAAGAGTCGACCAAAGTTATGAAAAACTTACCTTCTTTGAGAGTTTTTCTTCTCCAAAGTGAAGAGCAACCAGTACTTTATAACCTCAATCCAAAAATCTCGGAGAAATGACATAAAGTTGGATGGATCAAATAAAACAAGATGAGAAATTAAGGAAACTCGTTGAGTAGGATACAAAAATCATTTAAATCTTCGAAGCATTGGTTTTTCGAGTCAAAAAAGCGAGATTCGGGGTATAAGGCTCTCCGATCCACACAACGACAAAAGGACTGCGGTTCGTACCCATACACGGATCTGCAGACAAAAGGACGGCAGAAAGCGCGCCACTGCAGCAGTACCCGCATATAGAACTTCTATAGAAGCGACGTCTGCTACACATATTTTATGCTAACATGTGCATACCTATCGAACGGAGATCGTAGCACTACAGTTTATAAGGCCAAATAACAATGTGGGATCGGCATTATTGGTGTTTACAGCCAGAAATTTGAAATTTTTTATACTTTACAATTTTATTTTACATTAATTTGATCTTGTCTGGACGAAGGATTCTGCACGAGGGCCTTAAGGATTCGTCAACTTCTAGGAAATTGTTATTCTTTCGTAGTCGATGTACACCTAAGCTACCGGCATGCTTTCGCTGTTCTCGTTTACTTTACGGCCTTGCTTGTATATTTCAAAATAATCAAAACGTGTTTAGTTGACTTTTTTATCGCGAGGTGGCCGAGAACGACGCGCATCTCGCACAGTCGCACATTCATGTCATGCGTATAAACACTTGCACAACTTGGCGCGCAAACAGTGAACCGTACTCCGAATTCTCCGAAAATACAGTGACAGTCTTTTGTTTATTGCTTTGAATACTTCAAAGGCAACTGCTTCAATCAGTCGTAGCAACAATGTCGTGGAACAATTTTGACAATTCGACGGCAGGCGAAGGTGGCTTCATGAACACGACGGTGAACGATTCCACCGCCGGCGAGGACAAAGCCAACCTGAAACGCGGTCAGAACTGCGTACCTGTGATGATAGCACACCTAGTGCGCTACGGCGAGAAGCTCACCGTCTGGGGCACTCCTGTCAGGCTCGTCACCTTCGTCGGCCTCGTCCGCAAAGTCGAGCCCACCAGCACCAAGGTCTCCTTTGAATTCTCCGACGACACCGGTAACTGCCTATTCTCGCATGCACAGACTTGCAAATTTTCCTAGTTTTACAACGATTCAACTAATCGACTTGATTTACAGGGAACATATCGGGACTGAAGTGGTTGGAGGGCGATTCAGCCAACTACGAGTCTCCAGTGAAAGTTAATTCATACGCCAGGGTGCATGGGATGATCAGGGACCAGGGTGAAGATCACTACGTCCTTATTGTCAATATCCAGCCTATGGACCATCTCATGGAACTGTTGTCACATCATATGGAGGTGACACTTATGAGTCTTCAGGGAGATAGTATGGTTAACAAAGTAGCCAACAATGACCACTCTATGGGCAATCAGTCAGTGCAAAATGGATCGGTTAACAATAGTAACGCAAACTCTGGTCTCAATCGACAACAACAGATGGTACTGGATATCATTGAGAATAGTGATCCAGAGTTTGGGGCTGAGAGGGATCAGATTAAGAGTGCAGTGGCTCCAAATGTTCCTCCTCAAATGGTGGATGAGATTCTGGAATTTCTGTCTGCTGAAGGCCATATTTATACAACAAAGACAGATGATTATTTCAAGGCTATTTAAATTTTGTTGCAAAATCTTACTAGGTTAATTGCACTCTTTCTAATTTCTTCAAGTCGTTCTTTCTAAAAAGTGTGCATATTATATATAAGTAAGAAAAATTCACGAATATTTATATAAACAGTTAGTTACACCAATGTAAATAGACACACAGATTAACATTCATGCGTTTGCTTTGTGATCAGCTCAAGCAATTTCATTACTGAATATTTTTTTATGTTAAAATTATGTAAGGATGTTATGGTTAAATAAACATAATTTTCTAATAACAAACCTACCTATTAATTGTATTCATAATTCTTTATTTTATGCTTATTTGAAATAATTGTAAAAGAGTACCTATAGGTGCTGATTCAAAGATATAGTTATTTTTTGCCTCCGTCTCGTTCTCGGCCAATCGAGCTCTTTGATTCGCCGAGAAATCCCTCGTGACCCACTTTGATGTTAGGTTAGTCTTAACGAAGAAAATATATATACTTGAAGGAAAGGTTATGCTCGCATTCGCATGTTATTTTGGCGGGAGGTATTGCCTGCAACATAACATGGCAACAAGCTGCAACGACAAGTGGCAAATTATGTTTACATGAATCCAAATTTACGTAAACAAATGCCAGTATTGCTTGTCGTTTTATTGTCTTTTGAATAATGGACGAAGATAGTAAGTTGTTAATCAAGATCATGTTATAACCCTAAAGTCTTAAGTTCATGTTACTTGAATTTCTTTATTAACTTGTTATTCGTTTATATATTTGTTTAATCAGGTTTGGTGAAACGAAAAAACAAAGCCCAAAGAGAAGGCAATGGCAAGGTACTCGCCGATGTTCAGAAGAAGCTGGGTGACTTATATTACGATAGAAAGCAGTATCAAGATGCTCTTAAAGCTTACAAGGGACAGCTTCAAGCTTGTGAGTGTCTAAATGACAAATTAAACTGTGCAATAGCTCATCGAATGATTGGAGAGGTTTATGCTGATATTGGAAACTTTAATGAAGCACTTAATCATCAAAGTCTATACTTAGGTATGAAAGTTTTTTTAACACTGGTGCTAAGCCTAACTATTATGAGATTTTATTATAAAATATATATTATCGTAAAAGAAATAGCAAAAGAGTTACAAGACTTAACGGAAGAGCAACGAGCATTTGCTACATTGGGAAGAACCTATTTACTTGTTGCTGACAGTTTGGTAAAAGATTCTGAAACAAACAAAAAAATGGAAGTTTTGCGGGATGCTAAAAAAGCATTTTCGAAAAGCATCAAACTTTGTGATAAGTGAGACCTTTGTATTTTATAATCTAAATAAAGTGCGATTGTTAGAATCAAAATGATGTATGTATACCATTGAATTTCAGATTGGAGAATAAAATAGATGTTACAGAGCTAATGATGATGCGAGCTAGGCTACTACTGAATCTTGGGCTTGTGTTAGAACAGCAAAAAGAAACAGAACAGGCCCTGAATCTCATTAAACAGGCAGCTGGATTGTGCAGAAAACACAACTTACACGAGGATCTACATAGAACTAACATTGCTCTTGCTGGTCTGAATGAGCGTTTGGGCAACACAGAACTAGCTCTAAAAAAACTTGATGATGCTGCAAAGATAGATGATATTTATTTAAAAGTTGATGCGCGATTACTCAAAGCTGAGTTACTTTTAAAATTGGGAGAATGGATGGAAGCCCAGAAACTATTGCACATGTTGTACAAGTCTAAAAAACTTCTGGAGCCTATCAGGCAACAAGTAATAAAATTACTCAAAATTGGTATGTTGTTTTAAATAGCATTAAGATTGGAGGTATAAGTTTCTTCTGAAAATTGCATTCTACTTTACAGCTGTAGTCTTGTGCAAAACAGAAGATAAGTTATTGACAGAGTCTTCCCCAGCCGTTAAAGAAAAGTTCTACGAGAAAATGGGTGATGCGGCAACTGCAGTCAAATCCCTGGACAAAGCTGTGGAGTACTATCATTGCATGTTAAGTTGTGCTGAGGAGAGTAACAGCAGTCAACTAGGTGCTGCGCTTACGAGTTTAGCCCAGACACTCCGAGATGCGGGAAAGCTTCAAGAGGCGATTCCATATGCGCGCCGCGAGCTCGAGCTTTGCAAGGATCCGAAAGAGGCCTGCAGTTCAGCCCTCTACCTGGCAGGGTTATTGACTGAAGCCAACTGTTCATCGCCAGAGGTGAGGCAGATGTTCGAACGAGCGCTTAGTCACGGTAAGAAAGTTGGACCTGGACTCGAGAGAACGGTACTTCGGGAATTTATAGAGTATCTGGAAAAAATGGAGGATGTAGATCTCGCGGAGATTACCAGGCTAAATGAGGAGTTGGAGAGCTTGCCAAAAGAGGAGGATGATGATGATGACGAAGAAGAGGAGAACACGCCTGATATTGGAATGGATGTGTGTCTGGAGGAGCTGTCAGATCTAGAAGAAGAGGTACCTGCACTTGCACTTCCAGCTAGAAACATAGCTAGGCATGTTAATCGCAAGGGCCGATTCTGCATTAAAAAAAACGAGAAGGGAGAAACCCAGCTACATGTGGCTTGCATTAAAGGTAATGCAAACATTTCATGTTAAATAACATTTAATATCGGTGCCACTCTGCACTTGACTTTGAAAATAATTTCCAGGTAACATCAGTGCAGTGGAGAAGCTTTTAGAAGAAGGTCACCCAACCGCGGTTCGTGACAACTGCGGCTGGACTCCCTTACATGAGGCGTCGAATCATGGTTTTGTGGACATCGTTGGAGTACTCATCCGCCACGGTGCGGACGTGAACGACCCAGGAGGCGCAATGAGCGATGGTGTGACAGCTTTGCACGATGCTTCGGCTAACGGGCACACAGCAGTGATACAGTTACTGCTGAATAGTGGTGCTGACGCGAACCTACTCACCAAAACCGGAGACACTGCACTCGACTGCCTTGAGCAGTGGAGGCAAAGGGTCGGGGACCTGACACCTACAGAGCTCAAGGAGTATGTTGTGGCAAAGAGGAGATTACAAGCAATGACCACTGTTACAGGAAAAAAGAAAAAAAAGAAGGATCTGGAAAATAGGAGATGGAACGCGCTTGTGGATGATGAGGAAGAGGGGGGAACCACTTCTGAAAGAAGCAGTTCGTAGTTTTCTTCTTTTTTTAAATAGAAACATTATTTCAAAATTTCTTATATTTTCTAAATCTCTTCATAGAAACCATAGAAGACTATGCGAAACCGGAAAAAATTTCAGCTGGCGAGGATTACAAGCGGACGATCGCAGCGTTACATCATCCTGGCCGACAGCAGCTGAAAGTACCGAGCAAGAAAATGTCAAGGATCACAGCGCCTTTGCTCGACAGCGAAGATATGCTTGTCAACGACGACTGGCTGGAGGACGATTTGGGTATTGCTGCCAGTAAACACAAGGATAAGGCTCCGTCTTACTTTGCCAACAATGGTCTACCACCACCTACAGCCTGTGAAACGAATCTGGGTTCGACTAAAAGAAAGTCGAAGAACGACGTAGACGAGGACGACGCAATATTCGAAGTTGATAAGAATATGAAGCGTCAAAAAATTTCGGTAGTTGATGGAAATTTAAGACTCGTTGAATATCAAAAGCAATTTTAAATTTACATTAATGTTAAACAATATTATACAGGTTGAAAGAGAATTGGTGAAAAAAGCGCCAGTAATTGCTGTGGATGAAGATAGCTGCGATAGCGACAAAACTGTCGACGATTGGCCTAAACAAAAGAAACCTCGACAGATGAGTTTACTCAAACAAGGATTTACCAAAAATGTGTGTTCAAGGTCACCCTCGCCAACGCTCTCGATATCTCCCGATTCGGTTTTCACGCCCGCAGTCCACCAAGAGAGGCACTCCTGGGACTCGGGTTGCATTAGTGAGACCGTTGATCTCGATATTGTCGTGGATAGCGAATCCTTTGAATTGAAACTTCATTTGCGAGATTTGAGGTACGTACAAATGAAGTCATGGATAAAGTCAAGTTTACAAACAATTTTAAATGATACGTGATAATTGAAATTGAAGGAAAACGATGAGTGACATCGAGGAGCTCATCAAACACAAGTTTGAGGCGAAGACTGGTTGTCGACCGAAGATCAAATTCAAAACTGTGGATGGTATTGTTTTGGCAGACCAGGTCAGCCTTGAAGAAGTGCCTCGCGACAGAAACAAGCTCAAACTCTATGGAGAAATCGCGCAAAATGACTTGCTACCAATCGTCGACAGGTATAAGAAGGTTTGCGAGACACTTTGTGCAGGTAAACGATTAATTTAGTTTGAAAGACTTGAAACGATCAATTCCAAAATTGCGATCATCCTTTATTCATATTTCAGACATCACGGACTCGATGCTCAAATCTTTGCGCAGCTGCGACAATACTTCTTCATTCCGCTTAAATCGTCTAGATGCTGAGAAATCTTTGGAGCCGCTCCTTAAGTGCCTCAGGTACCAGTCAAATTTGCGTACCTTGAATTTGTCTGGAGCAACATTTTTCAATATAGGGAATCTTCTGAATCGCGCAATAGCTCAGCTGTCTAGGCTTGACGAGCTGCACCTGCAATGTTGTGATTTGGATTTTAAATGCCTCTCTTGTATAGAGGCTTTGCCTATTAGTATACGCGTATTGGATCTAAGTTACAATCCCTTGACTGGACGCTGTCAAAAGATACTTTATGAACTGCTGAAGCCACTCGAAAGGTTGCAGAATCTCGCACTCAGGTACTGTGAATTAGACGATTTTAGCTTCGTAGTCACGAGCGGGTCTCTTGTGAATCTGGATTTATCCTGGAACCCCATTGGAGGGCAGGGAGTAGCAAATATGCTGCAAAGACAGCTACTTAGTCTAAACATCAATAATACGCAGAATTTTATTGGGGGTCGCGTTAACGTTATAGATAAAATCTTCTTCAGCGACTCATTAGTAAGTTTCTACACTCTGGAATCCTTAGAAATCGGTTCATGCCAAGCCACAGATCTGGACATCGAAAAGATCTTGTCACAGGCTCCGAACCTGACAAGAATAACTGTTAGTAACAATATAAATGTTACAAAAACTTCTCTGTGTGCGATTCTTCAAAGAAACCCAACCATGACCTACATAAACCTAACTGGTTGTAGATTAGTTGAAGAACCACCAGAAGCAAATTTAAAAATAACTAGTCCGCAGGTTTGCACACTTCTTGTGCACATGACGCACGATGTCATTGATGCATGGGAAAATCTTTGGCAAAGAAAGGGCTATTCTAAAAAACTGCCACACAGCTTGGTTGTGTTCAAACCGATATAACTTATTAATAATAATTTTGTTTAGTATTGTTCCGTGGAAAGACTACTAAAAAGTATTACATTTTATATTTATTTGTAAGGGTCAACAATAGCGTAATCTGAATGTAATCTGTATATAATAAAATATTTATTTCTCACTCATGTACAAAATAATTTAAGCTAATTTTAAACTATATAGTTTGTTTCCAATCTTGCATTTTAATTTCTTAACCTGCATACTCCGTTGTTCTGGATGGTCATCTAGAAAATCAGTGAAACTTGATGTAAAAGTGGGTAGAAGAGCTTCCAATGTCTTTCTCTGATCGCCAAGGAACCAGAGAAAACTTATGTGATATGATGCATCCTTGTAAAAAAAATTTATCATAATTTGTAAAAGTACATTTAAGATATTATTTTATAATCATGGTTTAATATTGATGTATGTATCATCATTTACATACATCACTGCTATGACGTTAAAAAAAATTAGAAAAAAATAAATTAATATTTTATAAAGTTAAGTTGTCTAATTAATGCTATTAAATATTACAATCACCTCATAAAATGAAGGTAGCTGATATTCATCCAGAAGTTTATCAAGAGCACCTGTTAACCTTTGTAAAGAATCATTTGCACTTTGAATTTTGATACCTATAAAAGTTCTAGTTTTTTCCTCATTGCTATAGATCTCCATGTTGCCTAACTCTAGCACAAAACTCTGGTAAGATGCAGTTAGAGATTTCACAGCCTCAATGAAAGAATCAATCCAATGAAATTTTAATACTAGTGTGCGTGTAAGACTCACATGGAATTCTTGAAAAATGTTACCTGTTTGAGTAATCTGATCTAGCACTTCTTTCATCCATAATTGCATTTCTTCACTTGGAATGTCTAAAAAATGTGAATAGATATTCCGTAGTTATTATAGGTAACTATTGTAGTAAATATTATTGATATGCTAAAAATGAAAGTATTTACAATCTATGTAAACTAATGTGGCCCAATTTCCTCGCTCATGTTTGAAGGACCTTATTCGTCCATCATGTTCTAAGGGATCATCAACAATTTCTTCATGATGTGTAACTCCTTTCCATGTTAAAATAGATTCTGGTAAAGGTAGCTTTGGCCTATTATTGAAAAATAAGTTTATGATTAAAATATGAGAGATCTTAGTTTAAACAATTATTAAACGTGTATTGGATTATTTGAACCACATGAATTATTAGATAATATAACCTTTACTCACTTTAAAGTTTCAGTGTTTAAAAACGCTTTATCTTCATCATTTAATATTTCTGGGTCTTCATCAGAACCCGAAGAATAATCTTGAATCAAAGTCAATCCAGCCATAATATAGATTTTTGAAATACACAAATATCATGGAAATGGAGCAATCCATGTCAATGCCTTGATTTGATAACCTCAAAATTCGCCTCTTTTTTAAGTCATGTTTAGGACAAGTGTGCGTGTGTGTGTGTGTGTGTATATATATATATGCGCGCGCGCACATATTTTATTCATTAGTCGTGTATTATTTTCTCAAAACATGAAAAGTACTTTTTTCAAACAAAAATATTTAATTTTAATAAAAAAAAATTTTGATATGCATATATTTTTTTAAATTAAACAGATAACAAATAAATAAAATATGACTTGTTTATTACTGATCATAACTTAATAAGTATATGACTGCAGATGTAAGAAAACTTGCACAAAAACAGTCACTTAAACACCATACACATAAATCAATTACTTTACATTAATTTGTTTTTATTCATACAGCAATATAATCATAAATTACTTTACAAATAGTAGTTAATTTGAAAACTGATTTTTATAATGGGGCTGCAACGATTGATAAATTTCACTAATTCTTGAAGGTTTCACAAGTGCGTATGCAAGCATCTAGATGTTACCAGGAAACCTGTTTTCGGCTACTTGCTCATCCCATTTCTCTACCCAATCCTGTGGACACAGGGTTTCGTAGCACTTCTTAAAATACTGGCAGGCTTCATAATTTTCACCTCGTACTTTTGAACACCGATGGAAATCCAGATAACTCTGGTAGCAGTGCCTATTAAATATCAAACAGAAATTTAATTTTAGGCAAGTCTGAATATTAAAAATTTCTTTACACAGGTAAAAAATCAAGATAGTACAATTTGCTACAAAAATTATATCATTACTACTGTTAAAATAGTCGTTAATAATATAATCCTTATTAATAGTTTTTAATAATAATATAAAACTAAGCATTACCTTGTTTGGTTCTGGTTAGGGAACCTTGGGTCAAACGGAACCGTCTTCACCTCAACACCTTTGACATATTCAGGCATGGTTTTGTGTTATGCTGTTTGACAGTAATTTTTTTTTGGAGTACAATACTTTATATTAAAATTAATCTAAGCAGTATGTGTCTGTGATACACAAGTGTTCTCTCGCTTCTAATCAAAATGTCTCACTTCTAATCATATGTCTTAATAGCTTACAAATAACAAAATAAGAATTGTATAGGTCTAACATTTTTAGTCTTTCACGATATGTAACGCCAGTAAAGTAAAGTCAATTTAAAGTACAATAAAATGTTATACAATTTTTTTGAAAGATTTGCTTTATACTTTTGGAAGTTTAATTTTGGCACTTGCAACATTGTATTTAACTTTATTATCCATTTTATAACTAAAAGATTTTTGGAATTATAACAGAATCATTAAAAATAGGTTTTAATAACTGAAAAATAAAAACTTGATTTAGTAATAATGATCTTGCAGCTATGTATTAATAATATGACACTTAATAATACATCAATTGAGAAATTAAATCACAAGTCCTTAGCAATTATATTATCTTATAAATAAATTAATAATAATTCTTATATTTACAAGAATAAAAAGTTTACAAAGTAATATTGGTCTACTAGAGCTCAAAAGTATATAAACTAGTTTCGGTCAAATGGATAATTTAAGTTAACCCATGTATTTTTGAAGTGCTTTTTTCAACACAATTTTTGAATAAAAAAAAATATTTTGAATCTTCTAGAGAAACTTGTTTTCTTCATAATCCATCATGGTTATTATTCTCTATTACTATTAATAGTAAATTATGCAATTCACTACAACAATTCAATAGTTAATTGCAAAATAAAATATTAAGAGTAAAGAGGCAAAGGTATCCTTATAAAGGTAAATGATGTTCCAAAGCATGACCATGTACTGATAAAAAAGCCTCTAAGTTTGGTATTTATTTACAACTTGTGGTAAAATGTTACTGTTGAAAAAGCAGGAAGATTTGTTTTATTGATTAATTGATTAAAATAAATACCTTAAATGATATAGGCATACCTCGAGATCATCCCTACCCCTAAATAAAGAAACCTCTCAAACCTGATAGAAAACAATTCCTTTCTAGATCCACATAAAGCAGATCTTCATAAGTAACAGAAAATAAAAAAGAGAATTTAGAAATTGTTTAAATTTGGTAGATTTTTTTGGATGTATGAAAGTTTTATTTGACCAGAGGTCTAGTATTGTCTTCCTCCTGGCAGCAGACCTCCCTGTATTTTTTTACTTCAGCCATGTACAAAGACCAAGCATCCTTAGGCTGCTCAACTGGTTGCTCTGCTTTTGGCTTAGCTACCATTCCAGTCTTTAAAATTCTGCCTCCTCGTCTCTTGCCCACCATCAAAGGTGGTGGTGCTACTGGCTTCTCTTCCAGAACAGATGTAGTAGGTTGCGCTTCCACTACTGGCATTTGTTCTTGCATCTTTTTAAACATTTCCATAAAACTGCCGTCGTTCTTAAAAGCATTTGGCTGTACTGGAAACTGTGGCTGCATCACAACTGGAGCATATGAATGTTTGGAACTGCTGCCAACGTTCGATCCTGTACTTCTGTGCTGGTGCCTTCGATTGTCCTTTGGGTGCTTCTGACTGGGTTCTTTGCTTGAAGCTTTACTATGATTACGTACTTTCTCTTTTGATTGAGACCTTGATCGTGACCTTGACTTTGACCAGGATCGATCCCTCTTTGAGTACCTCTTTGACCTGTCCCTATCTCGATCTCTTTCCCTATCTCTATCTCTTTCTCTATCTCTGTCCCTATCTCTTTCTCTGTCCCTGTCCCTATCTCTTTCTCTATCTTTATCCCTGTCCCTGTCTCTCTCCGAAGACCTAGAGCGCCTGTAAGATCTAGGTCGACTTGGTGATCTTGATCTACTGCTGCTCCGCCTTCTTCGTCGTTTATCTGGTGTAGATGACCTCCTGTGAGTCCTGTACGTGTCGCTGTAGCTAAGCACAGGTGGGGATGGAGCTGGTGGCATCTCCGGCGAGCCGGTTGAATCTCTTGAGTCCAGGTCCATGACGTGGGCAGGAGATGAGCACACGACTGGACAGACTCTCTCTCACCTATAAGGATAGAAACTGCCTTCTATAAGTTTAACAGTTCACTAGATTCTTCCTGCCGATACTGAAGTTCTATTATAATTTATTCTTTTGCTTTTGTACTTAAAATTTTTTCATACAAAATTTTTTTCTTTTTTTTTCAACATTAGAAACAAATTTGCAAGTTTGTACAAAGACTGTGCATATAAATTTGAAGCAATCCTAGTTTTTCGTATGATAATACATGAGTTTCAATTAATTTTTGGTTTTTAAATTAACTTTACTTTTTAGTCAAATGTCAAGATTTATTTTACATGTAATAAGTATTAGCGCATGAGACAAATTGACTGAGCGAGAGACAATGCTACGGTACAAGTCTTTTTTCAAAGCATCTACTGAACACATATGTATGGCAACGCTCTCTACACTGTTTTCATGATGTATGAATATGATAATATGATGTGATATAAGTATGAGGTACCAAAGTTGATATAGAATGACAATGATTTTATGACTAAGTTCAGCCCGATATCGAAATCCGAATGCAGAGCGGGCGTCAAGTCGGATGATCCTTGAAAACCACGTCTTTAGTACTTAGCAGCGGATTTCAACATCGAGTAAGTAGTAGATAAATGCGAGTAGAACAAAAATCATCCGTTCCTCGGTTGGACCCTGAACAAAACTACGCCAAAGCCAGAAAGTGGCTCCGAGCTCCGAGTCTCGGACAGTTGGACAATAACGTCAACACAAGCCAGACAGACGGCATCATATAATCATTACATAAAATCCGTAGAAGCTCAGCGGCGCAGTTGTATATAGTTTTGTTCGCAGGTCTTTTTAGGTTGGCCGGAAAATATAGAATAATCGCGAAGTAAAGGCATCGGAGGCCAACGAGCGGACAACAAAGCGGGCCATAGAGGCACGTATGTGCCCGTAACGTTGAGTCGCGAAGGGAACGGCAGGACGGGCCAAACCTCGTGGAGGGCCAGGAGAGGATATCAACGACTGGCGAGGAGAGAGTCATCGAGGATCGAACGCGCGAGTTGATAGGGTTGTCGGATTCTCTCGGGTGTGGAGTAACTCTTAGATTTAGCTGAAATTTGCGGTACCTGATTCTGCTCTCTCCCGATGAAAACAAAATGGCTACTGAGCTGCTGCTGCTCTCGGCTATCGCCGTCCAAGTTACGTCACCGAGTGCTCTTATGAACTGGTCCCGAGTCCGTTTAGATCCTATAGGTATAATCCGGAATGCAGAATGGGAACGATATCTCGAATACCGGAACGCGCTATATAATATTCGAATTGATATAATCAACGATATTGAATAACTCAAGTAAACTGCTCTGCGAACATATTGTAACTAGAAAAGGTAATCGAGGATCGGAAAGACGACTCTATACATATATGCATACCTGGAAATTTCAGGAGGAATTCAAATCGGCAGAAAAGGCCGCCGGTGCTTTCGAAATACCTATATAGCGACTCGGTTTTTGCTACCAATCTATAAGTATATACCGGTAGTTTAGATTGGTAGTTATAGCCAAGTCGCCACATTTTTCTATATGCACGCAGCTGCAGGTTGGCGCTACAATTTCTATCTTGTGGAAAAAAGTAATATACCTTGTTATCCTCATCTATAAGATGTTGACTGTATAAGGAAACGTGGTGTCAGAGATGATGTGTATTTTTATTTTGTTATAATTAAAATATACACTGTGTCATGGGCCAACAAGCGAATAATAATTAGAGTAACAAAATAGTTGTCTCATTAAATTTCTCTATCCATATCCTTTAATCTTTCTGTGACTTCGTCGCGATCCTCCTACATTCCCGTAACAATCGTTTCACGCCTCTATACCGCTAAATCTCATCGCTTCTCTTACTCTGTAATTTCTTGAACTTCATATTTTATATAATCTTTCTATTTCTCTCTCTCGCGCGCGCGCGCGCTTGCTCTCGCACATACTTATCATCCAATCATTCTCGCTCATTTTCTCTGTTACTTAATATTTTTGTTCCTTTCTTCTCTCGCTTACATCCCGTAGCGAAATACGGTATACACAGTATACAGATTTATTCTCAAAAGCACACTCGGCTTGGCTAAAGCTTTTTTTCATTTTTCTTCAATACGATCGTACCGAGAGGCGTCTGTCGAACTCGCGACAGAAGATATAATGTGCGCTCAAGTCAAGCCGCCGATACTTTTTCTCATCTAATAATTCTCAACTCGTAATGGTTTGCGTGGGTGAAATTTCGGAAATGCAGACTTTGCAGTTGCGCAGTTGAAAAATTTCGAGAGAATCGAGACAATGATGCATGGTTTCGATTTTTTAATCAAAAGTTAATTCATTAAACGAAGAATTTTTAACATCGTGGAACAACGCGGTAAGGCATGCAGAAAACAAGTACGAAAGAACGAGTCAGAAATGCGAACAATGCGAATGCTAAACCTGCACTTCCAAGATTTTACATGCATACCGTCAAAGATTTTCTCGTTGAAAATATCGGCCATATTTCTTCATCGATAGGCAACGGGACATATATAGTCTACACACAAGAATAACAGATTTTCTTAACGACACTCAACAGTGGTCTGAAATATCTGCGTCAATAAGACATTGTTATACACACTCAGTTCGCTCGGATAATGTTTGTTTGTATATTTTCTTTCGTCGAAGAAAATTAACGTTTATGCGCGACGATGGTCCCCGATCGTTGGCCATCGGATTCTCCCTTCTAATTATTATTATGTATGTCAGGGGCCGCCAGTACAACTACCGAATAAATATTTACGTTTTGAATTTCATGCATTGGTCGTCGATCTCGTGTACACATATAAGCGGCACACTTTCGATTTGGCCTTGTATACAATACAAAATGTCAGGATACAAGCCGAGATTTACTCCGCTACATGAAGTTTAAAAAAATTACATTTCCGAGCAGTTCTACTCATGGTCCCTGGCTTATATTATGTATAATATAATATATTTTTTTCAGATGATCTACAAGTTTTGTTAACATGAGTAAAACAGTCTTCTGCAACATGAAAAGCAGTCTTTGTCGGGATACAGTCACATCAGATGCAATAAGCAAGAAAACACAGACTTTGTTCCTCGTCCTCTTATAACGTTTGTTATATTTTATGACGTTGTTTAATCATCACTGCTTGATCCTACTACTTTAACCTCACTATAAAACATCTCGACGTCGCATTTCTATGTTAATTGTATTAAGCCAATGTTTTTGCCAAATGTAGTTCGGCTTTGTTAAAAGTCTTGTCCATAAAGCTCAAATTGATTAATGGACACTTGTTCTTTCATTGACAAGAGTTTCTATTTGAATCGAACTTATGATGTACGTACGCATTATTTGTGATTAGATTCATTCTCTCAACCCATGACAATATCTTTTTTCGCTAATGCATCTCACTGTGTGCCTAGGCACACTAATATTTTAATTATACAAATTGTTTTTCAGAAATTTTTCGCATTTTCTCTCTAATACTTAAGCTTTTCCTTTCAATTGACAGTAATAATATTGTAATAACAATAATGATAATAATAATGATAATTAGTTCATACACTTTCTTATATAATCGTAAAAGAAAACCCTTAAATTTGATTAAATAAACGAAGAAAATGTAGCTAATTATGCGATTACAATTCTGCAAGAATATCAGGGGAAAATTAGAGTAAGTAAAGTATATAAATTTTCGCCGTTCGCAGTTAAACAGTAAAAATTGGTTTTGTCGGTTCTCGACAAATAAACAAACAATTAAGAGAAGGGGGAAAAAGAAAACTCTAACGACCTACGATTAAAAACACTGTTAGCTGGCTGGAGTATTTAAATTACACAAATATGTAGCAATATGAATGGCGAAATCTAGTCCGCACATTGTTCACACTCGGACGAGAGGCACGACCAGAACAACATGACGGATTCGGAGAATTTTATGATTAGTTCGTAGTTAATGTGTGGCTGCTGTTTGTTTACATGCACGCAGTGTACAAAAATTATTCAGGAGGCTGGAAGAGTTGAATAATATGCGCAGCGGGGGACGGAAGAAGAAGTAGATCTTTTCTTCAGCCGAGTCCTTTCTTCGATCCCCCTCGAACGGAGAGATCTGCCTTTTGTTTATAGAAGTCGATCGAGCGAAACCCCGCCGATCTTAGCGAATTTTCTGCAATTTTCAATATAGCTTTTTTTACGTAAATTTAAACTGCTCTAATTCTAATGTACTGAAAAATGCAAACGCCTTTTTGAGTATGTAATTTACACACGTTAATAAATCAAAATAGAAATGGTATAAATAATAAAATCAAAAATAAATTTTTAACAAATTTTATTACTTTTTTTTTAATTAATACAAAAGCCTCTATCACGTAGCAAATTAACTCAAGGACATGTTTGTATTTTTCATACAAATATCTGTAAAAATACGTTTCACTTCATTTACATAAATAAAAAGAGAATAAATCAAGATGCAATTTGAATGAAAGTAAAACAAAAGAGAATAAAAAGATGTTTAGTTGTGAAGAAATTTGTTTAACTACCTTGAACTTAATATGGCTGATGTCTCTGAAACTGACGAGGTCCCTGAGGTCCATTTCTGGGTTTCCCGGGCATCGCGTAACCCATGTTCTCATATCCATCATAGCCTGAATAGTCGTAATTGGCGTACATGTCGTCGTAACCACCATATCCATTAGCATATTCAGGTATATAACCACCATAGCCTAGAATTTCCAAATTCATTTCCCTTAGAATCTTTATCAGCAAAGGCAGTTACTTATTTAAAGTGAACCACTGTACTATGTTTATTAACTAATGTATATTAAAATTGAGTAGCGATTGAGTAGCGAGGAAAAAAACTCTAAAGAGGTGTTATGCATTCTGTTAGTGGTAAGTGTTGTTAGATTAAGTTAATAACTTGTTTGTCGTAATTTGTTGCAATCAATGAACACAGAAGAGTTGTCTTGTAAATTTTTGTATTTATTAATAAACATAAGTAAATTATATTTACTTAGAGCTTTGTTTGAATGAATACAAGTCCAGAAATTTGTGCGCACAATTGCGTTTTGACCGGAACAATCATTACAAGAGAAGCTTTTCCATGAAAAGCTGCAATTTTGTAAATTACAAAAAAAATTCATGTGTGTGTACGTGCGAAAGGAAGTTTCAAACAAAAGATTGGAATAACATGTGTAAAATTGACCTTGTAAATAAATTATATTTACGAAGGCCCTCGAGGTTTTAACATAATTACAATAACATCAGGGGCCTTCTCAGCATTCCAAATAACTTAGGCTTAAGTTAACCCTACTCTCTCAGTACATCGGTCGATAATTGTTATAATTAAAGGGTATTTTACCACCACCGTAACCGTAGCCGCCATACTGGGGTCCCCAGAAGCCTTGGCGCTGGTCTTGATTGACTTTGACTTTCTTGACATCGATCTCCTTTCCATTGATCACCTGCTTGGGCGTCTTGAGCAGCTTGTAGACAACGTCTTTGGAGTCGAACGTAACGAAGCAGTAGCTCCTGCGCTGGTTTTTCGTCTTGTCGAAGGGGGCCTGGACCTCGACAATGGTGCCGTACTGGCCAAAGTAGGTCTTGATGTCCTCGTCCGTGATGTCCGGAGTGAGTCCTCCGACGAAGATCTTGCCGTGCTGGGCCTTCTTGCTCACCCGCTTTGGGTCCACCTGCAATCGAGACGAGTCAGCACCTCTGTATCTACATAGCGTCGGTCGCGAGAGAGGGGTGCAACCTACCTTACGCTTGTTGACGTAGTGGTCTCCGGAAGCGAGCAGCTTGTCGATGGCCTTGGGGTTCTGGAAGACCATGAAGGCGAATCCCCTGGAGACACCGGTGTAGGGGTCCATCTTGATGGACACGCTCTCGATCTCGCCGAACTTGCCGAAGTACGCCTTGAGCTCGGCCTCGGTGGTGTTGCGGGTCAGGCCGCCGACGAAGAGCTTCCTCTCGTCGTCCTTGCCGGGAATGCCGGCGGTCGCCTGCTGCTTGTTGCCCTCGGCCGGTTGCTGTTGCTGGCCCTGCTCCGATTTGCCGTCCTGTTGCGCGGCGTCCTGCTGCTGGCTCTGATTCTGCTGCGTCTGCTGCTTGTTCTCGGCGGCGGCGTTGGCCGTCGCCTCGGAGGGCTGGGCCGCGTTCTCCTGGTTCTGATATCCGTCCGCCATGGCTGTCCGTGTGCGAGTGTGTCTGGTCTGGTCCGGGGAACGGCAGCGGTGAGCGGAGCAAGCAGCGCGTGTAAGCAGGCGGAAGTCTGTTATATATTTGCTTGTACGTGTGTAATACGATGTGTGTGAGCGCGCGCGCGCGCGCGAGTGCGTCTACGGGGGCGCTATGTCTTAATATGTCTTAATATGTCTTAATGTCTCAATGTCTTAATGTCTTAATGTCTTAATGTCTATGTCGCCGCGACCCCGAGGTAGATCCGGGGGATTCGGCCACGGGCAGAGAGGCACTTACGAGACCTGATGGTACACCTCTATCTTTTGCGCTGCTCGGCTGCTCTCCCGCTACGTCCGTTCGTCTCCCTCTCCGCCAATGACTACTGTACGGGACGGGTCCGCCTCGCGTCTCTCTCTCTCTCTCTCTCTCTCTCTCTCTCACTCTCTTCTCTCCTCTGCTCTAGCCGTTTCCTCTCCTGCACTTACTCTCTCACTCGCTCGCTCACTCTCTCACTCGCACGCGCGCGCGCGCGCGCAAATACGTACGAGTGCTCGCAAAGGCTATCCGTCCGTGCAGATCCCTATCTACTGATGCTGGTCGTCGTCCAGCCTCGCTTTTCCGTGCAGCCGGCGGGAGAAGCCGATGGTTTTCACGCGGGAGCTCTAAAACGGAGCGGTGGCGCACGCTGGTACTACACCAACGAACAAGAGAGGGAGAGAGAGAGAGAGAGCCGGTGATGATGATGCCAGCCCGCAATACCGGCTAAATTCGCGCGCCGCCGCGGTCCCGTGACGGTCTCGCTCTCCTGCTTTAATATTTTAGGGAGCGCGATAGGGTGGCTACTCCCGGCCTGCCGTTTGAAAACAGACGCTCGCGCGCGGGTTACGAGGTTATCGCCGCTCTCTCTCTCTCTCTCTCTCTTCGGACGTCCTCTTATCAGCTAGCGGCTCGCGGGAACAAAGAGAACCGCGATTCCGAATTCAGCGTTGGAGCGAGCTCGGCGCAGGGCATTAGTTGGGAAGGCTGCGCGGAGCGGTTGGCGAATCTCTCGACTCGATGTTTACCGCAGCCGGAAAAAAGCGTGACGGTAAGCTGACGGCCGACGCGGCGGTTATCGCGCCGCCGGGCCGCGAGCCCACGCGCAACATCCTCCGCGCCGCGATAGGCCGATTCTCGCGAATCCCGCCAGTGGCAACGTTCGCACGGCGGAATCGCACCGGAAATAACGAGGATTGGCCGGCGACTTTCTCTCTCTCTCTCTCTCTCTCTCTCTCGCTCGCTTTCGCTTGCTTTTTTCGCCTCGCCATGTGCAGCTCGCCGCACGGAAGGGCATTATATATTCGGCGAGTCATCGAGGCCGCGCGCGCAAGGAGGAAATTTTTCCGTCGCCCCGGCTCCGAAGCGTCAGCCTTGACGGCGCGGCACGGAAATAGAACGCGCGGCGAGGGTGCCGATGAGACGTCGCCGCGTCGTGGGTCGGCTCGCCTTTACTTTTATATAGCTTTCGATAACGCGCGATGTGGAACCGGGAACGCGGTTTTTCGGGAATCGCGGAGTTAAAAGCGAATTCGCTCGGTCGGTCGGTAAGGCCGATTGGGACGCCGCGCGAATTTTAATACTGCCTGGCCTCTTTCTACTGCGCTTCTTGCATTACGTTGAACTTCGTTTTGAACTTTGTATTGTAAAAATGTAAAATTTACTTCCGACTCGCAGAAAAAATCATCTTGTTTTCGATTTTATGTACCCAGTGCATCCATGTGTTTTTTGTGAGAATTTTACTAGAATCGATGAAAAGTTGCTCATTCAAAATACTCTGCGGGAATTCGATTTGCAAGCGCCGTGGGCCGATAACGTAGGCAGCCGTCGGTATGCAAATCAGCCCGATGCAAGTCGCAAGTGTGCACACGTGTGCTTTCACTTAATCAACAACGCGTCAACCTATCAGCTCCCATGCATCAACTACGCGCCATAGCCTCCTCTATTGTATATATATAGAGCAGCGAGAGTGCATAGACGTACGGCGGGCCGATCGACGCGCAGGCGCGCAGCTTTTTACACGTCGTCCGCTGCCGCCAGCGTCTCGGAAAAGCTCGAAGCTCTCGCGAGTTCGCAGCCGCCGTTCGAGGGGAGCGCATCTGGACGCCGCCGACCCCGCAGTGTATACCGCGCATTGCATACCGCTCCCATCTCTCCGTAACGTGCCAGTTACTCGCCGCTTTTTCCCTTCGCTCAACAATCAACATAGAACTACGGAAGAACACACACTGCGCGACATCCCGCACTATCCGACGAGCGTGTGCCGTCGACCCCTTTTCGCTCCCTCCCCTGTACAGCAGCGGACAGAGCAGAGCGGAGTGTGCGATAAGGTATACAACCGTACGGACAGCAGAGGAGCAAGTAGCAGCGGAGTAGCCAGTGTCGTCGTCCGCCTCTCCTCGTGCGTGGGCAGTCCGCCAGAGTCCAGCACAACGTCCCACAGCCGCGAGTGCTCGTGCAGCAGAGGTCGATAGCACACGCCTACACCCATCGGCACTTGGTCGGCTTGATAGCGGCGAGGCAGTGCGTGCGTGTGGCGCGCTTATACGGACAACGGGGGCGAGTGCGAGTGCGCGCCGATTAATTTTACGATTCGACGTAATCGATCCGCGGGCGGCGAGGGAGGAGACGCGCGCCCCGCGTCGTGCGTCCGCGCGCGTGTGTGTGTGTGTGTGTGGCTGCGTGCTCGCAACTTGCACGGGATGAGGCGAACATCTGATCGGGATTTTCGGGATACCTACGTACTGGCTGCGTGAATCGCTCACAACGAGTGTAGCTGCAGCCGGGGGTGGCGACCACTTGGTTACCCAATTGCCTTCGACGAGTCGAGTTGTCGTCCGAGCTATCGAGCGCGCAGCTGATCGGGAACGTCGCGAAAGAAGCTCCCTCGGGGAATAAAAAGCCCGCGAGCACGGGACTTTCAAGGCGATCGTGTGCAGCGTGGAAAAATTGCGTTCTAATAATAAAATACCTATAGCCGGCCGTGCAGGCGAGCGACTTTTTCTCTCTCGGCTGCAGCGAGGCTCGGTCGTTTCTGAAAAAGTCGCGAGACTCGCGGAGCCAGCGCATTATATAAACTCCCCGTAAATAGACAGAAGCGAGGGGGCGCGCGCGAAATAAGGAGAAAAAAATCGGCCGTCAATCCGCGAAAGCTCCCGTCCGCGCGCCGCGAAACAAAAAGGGAGGGAAGAGTAGCGAGCGATAAAAGAATATAAATAATCAAACGCACCCGGATTTCTATTTATAAATTTACGGTGAGAGCCGAGAGCGACGGCGGCGGCTCCTCGTCGTCTTCGTGCAGTGCGCGTGCCCTCGACCGAGCGAGCAGCTCTCTCTCTCTCTCTCTCTCTCTCCTCTCCCTCTGTTCGCGCGGAGGACCGCGACACTGGCCTTACCTCGCGCGAACCCTCTCCTCGGCATCATAGGGTACGACGGGCGAGAGTAACCCGAGGCCGCGCGTTGTTGCAGTTGTGCAGGACTCGCGCGCAGGGAAAGCTGAGCCGAGCGGGCGGCCGCCGACCTAACCTCCAAAGAGCGCTCCGCTGCTGGGAGACGCAGACGAGCGACCGGACGAGTGACTATACTTACTGGTGCGCGCGAGCCGTCGACAGTGCAATACTTGGAGGAGCTTGAGCAGCAGTGAGTGCGGCGATGCAGAGAGGGCCCGAGTGCCCCTCGTGATAGAGGCTGCTGTTCACCTAGCGGGATCGGCTGCTGCGGAAGGAAGGAAGGAAGCGGTGAGACGCGGGGGAGGCTCCCGAGGAGCTGAGCACCGCCATCCTCGCCGGCTGCTGCGTGACGGAACATGCGGTGAGTCCAGAGCACGTCCAGAGCTTTCATTTGTTTTGCCAACGCAAACGAAACGCGGCAAATGTGAAGGTGAAGGTACTCGCGGGCGACTGTCTTACCGGAGGCGGACTTTTTCCACTGATTCTTCGAATCTTGTTTATTTTCGAAGCTCTTGCGTGAATCATCCGGTTTTCCCGCGAGTCTGCCTTACTGGATCGGTCGTCGGTTAATTAATAAGCGCTCGTTCATTAAGCTTATTAATTCGGGCGAAGGGCAGCGAAAGTCGAGAGAGTTTTTATTTAGCCATAAAGTCCTTTGTTGCATGCCGGGGGCCCGCCGCCTTCCTCTCTCTCGCTCTCTCTCTCTCTCTCTCTCTCTCTCTCTCTCTCTCTCGAGTTACGGCTGAAAGGATTGATTTTCATTTAGATCAAAACCTCGGCTGCTCGAGCGTTTGAAGTTTCATGACCTGGATTACGGCGCAGCCGCCTCCACTTGAGCGTCCAACTTATATAGGTGCCCGGCGCCTCGTCTGTACACGTATGCGTTTTTATACGCTTGATTCCGTAGTTCGCCGCTGCCGCGCGTGTCTGTTTTTTGTTCGCTCGAACGCGCGCCGAGAGAGCGAAAGAGTTAAAATAGTAGCGAAATAAACCGGCGACGAAAGGTGTCAAGTGCTCGGCTCTTCCAGGGCTTTTCGAAATAGACGCGCTCGCATATCGATTAATCTATTCTCGATTCTCGAACAATGCTGTGAATGTCAATCGCGCAGCTAGCGGGCCTGATTATTATATATTCTTCCAACAACTTACTCGAGGCTGCGCTCGGGGTCGTTGATCAAATTAGAAATGGATATAGGCAGCCGATAAATCCATTTCGCGCTCGCACGTTAATGGCTCTTTTTATTTTGCGAAAGGTTATTCGGTGATTCGTTTGAACGAGGCCTGCAGCAGCTTGCGCAATTGATGCGAGCGATACAATGTTTACGGTATGCGCACGCTGCGAGAATATTCTGCACTTAGAGTCGCGAGTAGAAGCGCCCGGCTGTGGTCAGGCGCGCGTAGCGGCCGATAAGGCGAAATCACGTGGCGAAAGAAGATGCGTGGAGAGCAGGCGGACGAGCGTCTCTGAAGCAGTTGGCAGAGCGCCCGAGCGCGTGTACCCGCTATTTTTCGCGCGCGTCGAGGGAAAAGCCCCGGCGCTCCCGCGAAAGCTGCCCAGGAATACACGCCGGAAAGTAGGCCGACGCGCCTGCATTTTCCATTGAGAGAAAGAGCCTCTTGAGTGACGCGCGATGGGGCGTCGTCGGCTTCACTTTTTCATATAACTCGAAGAATTTTAATCGGCACGCGCAGCCGTGAAAGCCGTGAAATTATTCAACAATAGCCGTATTATTATCCGACCCCGCGTGCCCCTTTCTCTCTCGGCTGCAAAATATCGTAAAACACACACACGCGAGTGCCCGATAACGCGCTCCCCTTTACGAGCCTCGCCGTCGAGCGGAGAAAAAACGACTGCAGCTCCGAGTTTAATTCGAAAGCTATAGCTCGCCAGAAACAAACAGCGATAAATAATAACGACAGCCGCCGCTTCATGAAAAAAAGCACCTCCGCTTTGTCCCGTTTTATTCGCTCGCACTTGCTCGCCAGCTTTTATAGCTAAAAACTCCTTTCATCTCGCCGCTGTTTTCCCTCCTTTTGTCGGGCTGCGGCTGATGACGTTCGAGGGAGCCAACGTCTTGGGCCCTCTTCGCCGTCGGTCGGTCGGTCGGTCGATGATTCCTTAGCCGCTGCCGCGGAAAGTAAAACTAAAAGTCGGCCAGAGTGCAGGAGCTTTCGGCCGCGAGTTGTTCTATAGAGCTCCAAGGACGCAGCATTCCGAGCTTTTCCTGCACAGAGTCCATATAACGCGCTCCGCGATAAGCACAATGGGCCGAGCGACGACGCGCTTATTCATCGAGCCCGAGTATATACGGAGTGGCCGTAAGTACAATGTAAACTTTGCGGCGACCCAGTGCTCTATCTGCGCAATCTGCGCAGCCGGCGGATGGAGCGAGGCGACGCCGAGCGCGAGCGGGAACTGGGTCGCCTCGGGGTTGACAACCGACTCGTTCTTCCTGCGCGCGTAGCTGTGCGCTTTCGTTTGTGCAGTACGCAGAGGCGTATTGCGAGAGCCTTGAAAACCGCGGCGGGTGCATTATCGCCGGCCCTCCGCAAATCGCGTTATGCAGCGGACGAGAGCCGAGTCGAGTGGCGCAATTAGTCCTTTGACGAGCGCCGCGCTCTCTTTTCAGACTGCGGGTGTTCGAGTGAGAGAGAGAGAGAGAGAGAGAGAGAGAGAGAGACAACTTTTTCCAGCGCCGCCTCCCCGCGCGCTCGCATCGATCGGCCCGCGATCGAAAGCACTGTCCGCACGTGGAATTAATACCTCTCGCGCGCGGGCTGTAACGCGGGAAAACAGCGCAGGCCATAGTATACTCGGCTCGATAGAGCGCGCGAGCGGTCATCAATTATTCAAGCCGGAAAAATTTCGATCGGTGCAGCGATCCAATTAACGAGCCGCGGAAAGAGAGGCAGTCGTAAAAAGGGCATTAAACGGCTCGGCGAGAAAATCGGCGAGGAAATCGGCGAGGCGCGAGCGGCGCGCTGACGCAATGAAAATCGATCGGCCGGGCTGCTTTTCTCATTAGCCGCCGGCTCTATAATCAAAGGGCTACAGACGAGCACAGCTCTTCCGGCAAGAGGCTCCGCGTGATTGCCGTAATGAGAGGCCGCGCCGGGCGAATCAGCGGCGCATTGAGTGAAAATTTTCCAATTTTTCCCTCCCGCACGTGCGCCGCTCGAGGAGCTCCGCCGTGTAAATTTGGCCCCCGCTCTCGCTGGCAGCAACTATAATTACATTGTGTACGAGCCGCCTCGCTCCGCGCCGCGTCGACTGGGACTCGGAGCTATATTTAGTGCGCCGGCCGAATTCCCGCGCGCGCGCGCGCGCGCGCTCTCCGCCGCGTGAAAAAGTCGTTGATTCCGCCGCACTGGCCGCTCCGCAATGTCGAGTGCCACTATCGCTCCTCTTCATCTGGCCGCTTTCTTCTCTCTGCCCAGCTCCTCGTCTGCCTTCACACAGACCTTCACACAGTTAACGGCTCGAGGGCTCCATCGATAGCTCGCTCGGCTTCCAGGGCTCCGGGCCGCCGCGGCTCGGTGCAGGCGGTGCAGCGCTGGCTGAGAGCGGCCCCGTAGCATGCGGACCCCGGGCGTAGGGGGCTGCAGCAGCTGCTCTGGGCGGAACGAAGCGGTGCCCTCGGGGACGACGAGGACGACGAGGAGGACGAGGAGGACAGGCGGCGGCAGGAGCGGGCCTAGGCTGGCGGCGGCGCTGGGGCCTAGCGGCGGCGGCGGCGGCGGCGGCAACGGCGGCGGCGGCGGCGACCGATGAGCGCGGGGGATGGCGGCGCGCCGCTGGGCCAGCCCGCCCGGGAGGCCCGGAACACGCCAGACACGCTCCAGCCCGCTCAGCAGCAGAATGGCGCCCGGGAGGGCCTCGGGCCGCTCGGAGAGGCGCCGCCCAGCACGACCGGCGGCCAGACCGTGGCGACGACCGTCGCGGCGGGCAAGCCCGGCGCCGCCTCCGCCGCTAACCAGGCCGCGGAGAAGGCCGCCGCGGCCGCCGCGGCCAAGCGACCGGCCCGCCGGGGCGGCAAGCCCCAGCCCGACCGGCCGGTCCGCGCGCTCTTCTGCCTGCAGCTCAAGAACCCGCTGCGCAAGCTCTGCATCGACATCGTCGAGTGGAAGTATCCTTTAAGCATTCTGCCGTTCTCTTCTCTTGCCTTCTCGCTCCGCTCTGTCTTCCTTGACCAGCCGCGACAGACCGTTCGAGTACCTCATCCTGCTGACGATCTTCGCCAACTGCGTCGCACTGGCCGTGTACACGCCCTACCCCTTCGGAGACTCGAACCAGACCAACGCGTACCTGGTGAGTATTGTCCCGTCGAGCGCGTCGCCTATGTGTTTAATAAATTAAGTACAGCAGGGCTCGGTTGCAGGAAAAAGTCGAGTACGTCTTCCTCGTCATCTTCACGGCCGAGTGCGTGATGAAGATCATCGCGTACGGCTTCGTGGCGCACCAGGGCGCCTACTTGCGCAACGGCTGGAATCTCCTCGACTTCACGATCGTCGTAATCGGGTAATTAGCGCGAATCTTACACGCACTTTTTACGCGTTACTTATGCCTTGTCTGCTCCTCTGAACCGGCGCGTTCTCCCCCCGCAGAATGATCAGCACGGTGCTGACGACCTTCATGAAGGAGGGCTTCGACGTCAAGGCGCTCAGGGCCTTCCGGGTGCTTCGACCTCTCAGGCTCGTCTCGGGCGTGCCAAGTGAGTTGCGCGGGCAACCGCCAAGACGCGTCTACGGCAGAGTGCCCTGCTTCCCTATTAACTCTCGCCGCGCCTCTGCCCGCAGGTCTCCAGGTCGTGCTCAACTCGATCCTGAGGGCGATGGTGCCGCTGCTGCACATCGCCCTCCTCGTGATCTTCGTCATCATCATCTACGCGATCATCGGGCTCGAGCTCTTCTCCGGCAAGCTCCACTCGACCTGCTGGAACAACGTCACGGGTAAGCGCGGTCATTCGACATATTCGCGAGAGATCAAGAGATCTCCCTGTGTACTGGCTCCTCCTCTTCCCGCAGGCGAGATGTGGGACGACCCCCACCCTTGCGGCGACAGCGGCTTCAAGTGCAGCACGCTGGGCGACGAGTGGGTCTGCGACGCCAAGAAGTACTGGGACGGGCCCAACTGGGGCATCACCAACTTCGACAACTTCGGACTGGCCATGCTCACCGTCTTCCAGTGCGTCACCCTCGAGGGCTGGACCGACGTCCTCTACTCGGTCAGTGCTCTGCTTCCTCCTGCCTGCCATTCCCCCCCCCCCACTTGTCACTTCTCTCGCGCAAACTCAAACGTCTCTTGCGAAACGCAGATAGAGGACGCGATGGGCAGCACCTGGCAGTGGGTCTACTTCGTCTCGCTGGTCATCCTCGGAGCCTTCTTCGTCATGAACCTCATTCTCGGAGTGTTGTCTGGGTACGTCAGCGCGAAACGCGAATATAGCTATGCGGCATTCCGTTATTTCTCACCCCCCCCCCCTGTGCCCCCAGAGAGTTCTCCAAGGAGAGGGAGAAGGCCAAAGCTCGCGGCGACTTCCACAAGCTGCGCGAGAAGCAGCAGATCGAGGACGACATGCGGGGCTACCTCGACTGGATCACCCAGGCGGAGGACATCGAGCCCGAGGCCGACGAGCCGCAGACGCAGGACGGCAAGTGTAAGTGAGGCGAACAAAATGATAAATCAAGCAGACTCGCACGGCACCGAATACAACCTCGTTGTCCCCGCTCTCCGCCAGCAGCCAAGCAGCAGAACGAGATGGAGAGCACGGACCGGCTGGAGAGCGACGAGGGCGTGCAGCACGAGTCCCTCTGGAAGCGCAAGAAGCGCGACTTCGACCGGGCGAACCGGCGGATGCGCCGGGCCTGTCGCAAGGCGGTCAAGTCCCAGGTCTTCTACTGGCTCATCATCGTCCTGGTCTTCCTCAACACCGGCGTCCTCGCGACCGAGCACTACAAGCAGCCGGAGTGGCTCGACCAGTTCCAGGAGATCACCAACATGTTCTTCATTGTTCTCTTCTCCATGGAAATGATGCTCAAGATGTACAGCTTGGGCTTTCAGGGCTACTTCGTCTCGCTCTTCAACAGGTTCGACTGCTTCGTCGTCATCGGCTCGATAAGCGAGATGGTACTGACCAACACGAACGTCATGCCGCCGCTCGGAGTCTCCGTGCTGAGATGCGTCAGGCTGCTCAGGGTGTTCAAAGTGACCAAGTGAGCGCGCGGGCATTCTTCGGCAGTGCATCAGTTATTTTTATTATATTCTGTACCTGTACCTCCCGCTTTCCATCTTCGCAGGTACTGGCGATCGCTGTCGAACCTCGTGGCCTCCTTGCTCAACTCGATACAGTCGATCGCCTCGCTCTTGCTGCTTTTGTTCCTCTTCATCGTCATATTCGCCCTGCTCGGCATGCAGGTACGTGCTTTAATTTCCGCTTGGCGCTATGCAGGTATACGTATTCCGTTTCGCAGGTGTTCGGCGGCAGATTCAACTTCAGCGCCGAGGACGACAAGCCGCGGCACAACTTCGACAGCTTCTGGCAGAGCTTGCTCACCGTCTTTCAGGTGCGTGGCCGTACCAAGTGGATTAATCCTTTTGTCCCTTTCACAATGACAAATTCTTCCGCAGATCTTGACGGGCGAGGACTGGAACGTAGTCATGTACACGGGTATCCGAGCGTACGGGGGCGTCGCCAGCTCCGGTGTCCTCGCCTGCATCTACTTCATCATTCTCTTCATCTGCGGTAACTGTATCCTTTGAAACGAATCCGAATGAAATCGGGCTTGCGCGGCCTGCGATTACGCGATGCTCCTTAACAAGCGAGTCGCCCGCCAGACATCCTGCTGAACGTCTTCTTGGCCATCGCCGTGGACAACCTGGCGGACGCCGAGTCTCTCACTGCCATCGAGAAGGAAGCCGAGGAGGAGGTAAAACTAGTTATGATAAAACGGGCAGTGGCTCGTGACTCGTCGATGACCTCGTTAGAATCCAACTCTTTCTCGGACTCGCGGCGCGCGGTAAAAATAGGCTGCCTGTCGGCTTTTCCCGCGGAGCGCAACAATCGCTCGTCACTCTCCGCTGTCTCGCGGCGCGCTTTCATCCTTAAAGCTCTCGAGGCCTCGGCATCGTTCGATTATTATGTTGCGCCCTGTAGAGCCTTCTATGTCTACCTGTATAGCAACTACGACAGCCGATACCTATATACGAGTAGAAGCTTCACTTCACTTCTCGACACGTGGACGCGTTCTGACGTATACGCCTGCCATTTTTCTTCCCCTGTCTCCGCGCATCAGCTATACTTATCGATTGATTATTTTATTACGCTACAGGCCGAAAAGAACAAGTCGCGCAGCGGTTCCCCAGGCCAAGATGAACTGAGCGGGGAACAAGACGACGGAGCCGATGTGACGGGCGGCGAAGACGAAGAGGGCAATACCGATCTCGAACAGGATCCGAATGAGACCATGGAGGATTACGAGGCCGCGCTCGATGGGTAAGTTACATCTCGAGAAGCGCGCTTTGCGCCTATTTCATCGCGCGCTTCTCAACAGGTCGGACAAGGACGAGGACGGGCACGGGAAGGTCAGGCTGGATCTAGAGAGCGACGAGGAGGACCTCGAGGGTGACGAGGAGGACGACCACACGGAAATTCAAGGTAAGATAAGAACACGGCACGCGGACGAAAGAATACTGTGATAACTGTGATTCGTCGCGCAGACGAGGACATCGAGAACGAGGTGAGCGCGCGTCCGAGGCGCATGTCGGAATTCAACATGGGCACGAAGATCGTGCCGATCCCGCCGGCTTCCTCGTTCTTCGTCTTCTCGCAGACCAACAGGTTTCGAGTATTCTGCCACTGGGTTTGCAATCACAGCTACTTCGGCAACGTCATTCTCGTGTGCATCATGATCTCGTCTGCTATGCTTGCCGCCGAGGATCCCATCGATCCGAATTCTCAGAGGAACAAGATCTTGGCGTACTTCGACTACTTTTTCACCACGGTTTTCACCATAGAAATTTGCCTGAAAACCATATCGTACGGTTTCATTCTGCACGACGGGGCCTTCTGCAGATCGTCTTTCAATCTTCTCGATCTGCTAGTTGTATGCGTATCCATCGTATCCACGCAGCTCAGGTACAATTTTCTCCTTCCAGAATCAGCTTTGCGCACATTTCAGCGGACGCGTTTCAAACATTCCAATTTAATTTTCAGTTCCGGAGCTATATCGGTGGTGAAAATTCTGCGAGTGCTGAGGGTCTTGAGGCCTCTTCGAGCCATTAATCGTGCCAAAGGACTCAAGGTATTCATCTCTCCTTCTTTTTCCATTATATTTCAACGTTCCATTTTAATCTAGAACCAAAGAGCCTCGCGCTCTTGTACCCTATATCGCGACACGTAGAAAGCTATGTGCTATGTAAAGTATCGCTAGAGGAGCTAGGGGTTGGAAAGAAAACTATCGCTCGTATGAAATAAGTTGGTCAGGCTAGTATTATTTCGCGATGTGTGTAGTAAAACGAAAGAAAACAAAATAAAAATCAATTTAGACTCCCGGAAGTAAGGCGACGAACAAACCAAAGCAAAATCCTGGGGTAAGTGCTTGGACAAACATCCGACAGAAGGGTGGGTGTGGATGGCAAACGAGAAAATTGAAAAAAATATATATATACATACACACGTATACGGGTATGGGTGTGCAAATAGGGAAGGCTCAAGCATAAGTATTTGACGAGACTGAAATGTTGCATATGGCGCCCTTAGCACGTAGTACAATGCGTCATCGTAGCCGTAAAGACTATCGGAAACATAGTCCTCGTCACCAGCCTCCTGCAGTTCGTGTTCGCCGTCGTTGGCGTTCAGCTCTTCAAGGTAGGACTGCTATCCCTTGCCCCCGATACATTCCTCTTTACTCCTTTTTTTCTCTCTGTCTCTATCTCGACTGTCTGAATCCTATCCGAAATATACTTATTTGCTCCCTTTTGTCTCGTGTCGTAAACGATACTTCGTTCGACCCCTTTCTATTTGTTTTTGCACTTTTCGTTTTGTTTTTTTTTCCCTCGTCACTCTGGCTAGAAGTTGATTTTTATGCTAAGCCATTGTTTTTCGTGGTTCTTTGTTTGTTTGCTGAATCGATTTTCTAGCCAGAAACCGTCTCACCTTATTCCCGGGATATACAGCAAAATTAATCTTACTACGCTCTTCATAGAAGATAATGTTGAAATTTGCTGTCTATCCTAATCCTCAGTCCTTTTACTTTTCAAATTATATTTTCTGTTCAAAAAACAATTTGAAAAATCACTTCAATAATGTAAAGAAAAAATATCCTCCCTCGTAGTTTCTCAAGAGTTAAAGTCCGGAGAAAAAGTTTGTCCTCAGACTGACGGAAAGATTTTAAATTTGAATGAAAAATCTTATTTGTCGCTGTACCTACTTCCTGTCGTCGTAATAAAACTTTTCTCCTTTGCGTTTAAACTCCCTTAATTGCCTAAGGCAGAATCTGCTTTTTTTGTTTGTGTCTGTTAAACTATGCCTATCGTCCTCATAGTCGACTTTGTTTTTCAAGATTCGTTCATTATTTTTAAATGCTTTCTTAAACTTTAATTATGCAGACAATTTTAAAGCCGAGGGCGAAAGGCGAAATTTACTGTTTCTGTGATTCGATAAGTGCACCTGTTGGGTTTACCCTGGATTTGTTTTTACTTTTCTTGAGAATACCTATACTCATAAACTATATTTAACGAATTGGTTTATTGTCTTGAACCTCTTCCCGTTTTTCTGTTCTGTTTTCCTTTGTTTTTACATAAACTGGATAACAGCACGTACAATCATAATCTTATACACCGTTACACATTATCGCGGAGAACGGTATAACTTGATTGAACAACGTACATTCTTCGACTTTCGTTACTATATTATCATCAATTTTTTCGCGATCGAATTACTCGGCGAGAAAACAGCGATACCGCGTGGATATAAAATTAATGCTGCAAAGAGAACGTGTCCGGCAAAAACTATAACTTTTGCATGCTGATCACGTCGAAGTAGGTTTTTATCGTCTATTGGCTTCTGTTTCGTGGTGTAAATTTTTAATCGGCATATTTTTTTTAACCGCTTTCAGAATATATATATAGAGTACAAAAAAGTACGCTTATGTGGCTTCATGCAAATTTATTTCCCCACACATAATTCTATATCACAACGTATTATTTATCCTCTGTGTATTATCAATAATTTGTCGTTATTTTATTCCTTAATATTATTTCTTCTTTTATTATCTGTATACTTTTCGTCCTGATTAACAAAAACGTCGTAGCTGGAGAAAAAAAAACACGAGAAACGCAATATAGAACAGTTGTTAGAATTGGTACAATGGCTTGAGAAATATACGATGCTGAACAACCGACCACACACACGATTATATGGAAAAAAAAAATTGGATTGTGCGTCTAGATTTGTGCATGTCTTGCGGTGGTGTGATGACTAACGGCATTACAGAACTTTAACATTCGATGCCTATATAGTGAACGCAAAATGAAAATACGAGAGGAAAGTGCGAAACGAAATTCAAAGACCAACTTCGATGCAGGACTAGAGTCGACTTGTATCTTATCTCCCTTCGACGACGATGTTGTGTATACCTTACTTGTGCAGGTTCAGATAACTATATATAAATAGTAGTTATGTATATCTCATGCCATAAAACGTTGATTCGACTTTAAAAAGTATTGAATGTTCGCTTGCGTGCACGATTGTAGTCGAGAAAAGAACGCGTTATGCGAGTTCAATGCTATTTTAAACGAGTCTACAGTGTTAATCCGTACTGTAAATACGCAAAGACTATGTAAGATAAACAATTCGCTAACAATACTGTATACAGTTGAGCCATGATAATAGTTGGTAATTCGGTGTGTTGTTTAGTTTATCAATATTGAAATCTCTATTTATATATGATATTATATATGTGTCTTAGAAATGTTTGTTCCCTAGAACATCGCTTTCTCGCATTCATATACTTCTGTATATACATATATGTGCGCGCGCGCGTGTGTGTGTGTGTGTGTTAGAGCAGATAACTCCTTTATGTATACTAATAATAGAAAATAGAAATAATGCAAGCGAATTCGAAGTGAAGCGCAACTGGCGGTTAATCGCGACACGCCGCGCGTCAAACGTCGAGGGCCATGATCACAGGAACGTCCGCGGCGGGAATACACATTTCATCAACTGTTATTTTTTTTCTGTCTTAGATTGATACTGAAAAGAAGCCGAGTGAGAAGAGCGTAATTTCTTTGGGTTCTCGACAGTAAATCCCAACTGGTGCATATAGTTGATTCGAAAATGCTAAACTCCCTCCTCGAGCGCCGGCGCAGCAAAGTTAAGGGCCGAACAATATTCTTTGGGCGGCGCGACAAGTTCGGAAATCGAGTTAGCCTCTATCGAGAGTGAAAAACGACGTCATCTTTCGCGAATCATACGGCGGCGGTGGTGGTTCACTTTGACCGGGGACTTGGGGATTATGCCAACCTTGTTCGCTGGCAAAGTTAACGGGCGCAGGTCGTTCCGAGACGCGCATTAAGGCCCTCGCAAGTTTTGGTATTCATACAGGAGGAGAAATTCGATCTTTATTGCTAACGGAGGGGGTGAAATTAGTTTACGCACGGACTACTAACAGTGTGACATTTCGAATGGAGTTGAAATGTAAATATTAAGTATATGTGTCAAAATCCAAGTAGCGATATGTGTAGTCGGAAGACAACAGCAACAGCTAGCACATAATGATATAGCGTATAGTTATTATAGGTCCATCGGTGTCCCATACTTTTGATGAAATGAAAGTAATCGAACGTACCCTCACCCCCAAAACCCCGTATGAGCTGGAAACTCCTGATTAATTAATACCGATATCTCTCTCTCTCTTTGTTGTTCTGTTCACGAATTGAAATCCTGTGTGCTCGCTCGCTCGTCTCTCCGCACCTGTGTGTCCGCAAACCAAACAAAAAACCAAACAAACCAAATCGAAACCTGCGTGTGTCTGTGTGAAACCTGCTGCCTCTGGCTGCGAAACCTACCAAATACGCTAGTACGTAGTCAAGTGCGTGATCGTCGCCATTAAAACGATCGGCAACATTATGTTGGTCACCTATCTCCTACAGTTCATGTTCGCCGTTATCGGCGTCCAGCTCTTCAAGGTAAAAACAACATATACCACAAGCTATATATATATATATATATATAAATATATAAAAAAATAAATATTACTCTCTTTTACATATACTACTACTACTATACTATAATCTCTACTACTACTCTCTGCCTCTCTTAGATTACTCATACATAAACATATCTCTGTTATTGTTCTTTTCTGCGTTCTGTATATTGTTATGAACTATTCGTCGTCGTGTATGATTTCGTTATTCTCTCTCTCTTTCTCTCTCTCTCTCGACGCTTGCTCTCAAGCTGCTCGGCCGAGCAAGCGGCGAACCACGATTCTTGCAACGTAAAAAAGAGAGAAAAGTTCATTCGAGAAGGTTCACGTCTCTGGCCTTTCGGCGCAGACGATCTGTTTTTTTTTGTTTGTTTTTTTTTTCACGAAAGTATTATGTACGTGTTGTTTTTTACTGCTGGTGTATATCGATGTTTAGAACAGTGTATCTAATTTTCTAACGGAGCCCACGTGTACAGAGTGTGTACCGGCGAATTAACGGCGACGCTTGCATTAATCCGACTAACGTTTGATCGTGTTGCATTCGGCACACCGATAATAAATCACACCTCTTGCATGAATATCCTGGAGAACCATGCACTTTGAGTCGCAGTATCTCACTTTGGAAGATCAGCGCGTGTTATCCAACGAGTCACTCGCAAAAACAGCAGCAACAGCAACAGCAACACGATACTCATTAAGCGTATTCATTCTTCCGCAAATCCGAAAACTGCAGTGTGTGGGATTGCTGCATGTGGAATGTTGTTTCGTCGCATGTCAGAGACACTCGATATAGCTCCTACATCGTATAGCCGACCGAGAGCTCATTCCGAACGACTAGGCGCGTGTGCATGCGTATAGAAAGCCTCGTCTTCGCACTCTACGATTATTTCCGTCGTAGTCGGCGGAGAAAGTTGCGCAAGTCTGAATCTCCCTCGCGGGACCCTCGAATTTGTCGGCAAACATTGTATAAATATAACGCGCAAGATCGAAGCTCGAAGCGCCGGGCGAAGCGGGGGAGAGGCAGAACTGACTGCAACCCTCGGCTCGGTGTGCCCCCCCCCCCTCTTTCTCAGAACTTGTACAACGGAGATTGCACCCACGTAGCCTGCAGTAGAAAGCGAGTATATAGGCAAAGGGAGACAAGAAAAGCCACGAAAGCGAATGGCGGCGAAGAGAAAATAGAGTTGCATCGCACCGATACTCTTTGCATCTCCGGCGACGAGTAGGAATGTCTTATCGTTATGATTTCTCCTTACCGAGACGCCGCCGTTAAGAACGTATTCTCTGCCGTTATATTTTTTGAATTTCGTTCACACTTTGCGCTGCAGCCGCTGAATCGCCGCACGGCACACCTTTTGTTTTCACTCAACACAAGACGGCTTTGTACTACAATCACGTCACAATGCGATGCATCTGGCTTCTGCGCTGTTTTTCTCGTTTTTGTCATGTGCCAAATAACAATGCCTATACCTGTACTGTGTGCCGCTTCAGTTTTGTTTCTCTCTCTTTCTCTCTCTCTCTCTCTCTCTCACACGTGTGCGTCCATGATTAACATATAACTTGCGCGCCGCTAGTCGGATCTTCGCGAGGACCACTAATAATGACGTTTGCTTTCTGATACGCGCAGGGCAAGTTTTTCATGTGCAACGACAGATCGAAGATAACTTCCGAGGAGTGTCAGTAAGTTTCGGTCGCGTACGATGTAAGGGCCGTGTGCCGGAGGGGATAATCAATTGATTTTCGCAGAGGGACCTACATCAAGTACGAGGACGGAAACATCAACAAGCCGTTGACGGAGGAGAGGAAGTGGGAGAGGAACCTGTTCCACTTCGACGACGTCGCCAAAGCAATGTTAACACTTTTTACCGTCTCGACGTTCGAGGGATGGCCCGGGTGAGTTTCATCCCCGCGACAACTCTGGGCGATTGCGAGACGCGCGTCTGCACAATAATAACGCGAGTCCGATGCTCAACAGGTTACTCTACGTGTCCATCGACTCGAACAAAGAAGACTTCGGACCAATTTACAATTTTCGACCGATAGTGGCAGCTTACTACATCATCTACATCATCATCATCGCGTTCTTCATGGTGAACATCTTCGTGGGTTTCGTCATCGTCACGTTTCAGAACGAGGGCGAACAGGAGTACAAAAACTGCGAGCTCGACAAGAATCAGGCAAGTACCTAAGCGCGTAACTACTGTTCTCGCAATAAGCAGCGATGGCTAACGGCACTGACCACCACCACCACCACCACTCCAACAGCGCAACTGCATCGAGTTCGCGCTGAAGGCGAAGCCAGTTCGCCGCTACATTCCCAAGCACCGGATCCAGTACAAGGTCTGGTGGTTCGTCACGTCCCAGCCGTTCGAGTACACGATCTTCTGCCTGATCATGATAAACACGGTGACCCTCGCGATGAAGTTCTACCAGCAGCCGAAGGCTTACACCGACCTCCTCGACGGTCTCAACATGGTCTTCACCGCCGTGTTCGCCCTCGAGTTCATATTCAAGCTTGCGGCCTTCCGTTTCAAGAACTACTTCGGCGACGCCTGGAACGTGTTCGACTTCATCATAGTACTCGGTAGCTTCATCGACATCGTCTGCTCCGAAGTGACCGTACGTACAACGCCGACGCAACATCTCCTTATGCTACAAGTCGACGCGTATTGAACGATTTGAAAATTTTCCTCCTCGACAGACCGGTCCGCCGGTGGGCATATCCATCAACTTTTTCCGACTGTTTCGCGTAATGAGACTGGTGAAGCTGCTCAGCCGAGGCGAGGGCATCAGGACCCTACTCTGGACTTTTATCAAGTCCTTCCAAGCACTGCCTTATGTAGCCCTCCTCATCGTCATGCTGTTTTTTATCTACGCCGTCATCGGGATGCAGATGTTTGGAAAGATCGTCATCAACGACGAGACGCCCATACACCGCAACAACCATTTCCAGAACTTTCCCCAAGCCGTGCTGGTGCTATTCAGATCTGCCACGGGTAGGTCAGCTGACCCTGCTGCGTCCCCTCATTCCTATTGCCTCGTTCTCACGTGTCATATCGTTGTGCACAACACAGGCGAAGCGTGGCAGGAGATCATGATGGCGTGCTCCTACAACCCGGAGAAGGTTCTTTGCGTCGTTACGCCGAATTCGACCGAGAGCACACCGGACAGCTGCGGATCGGACCTCGCCTTTCCCTACTTCATTTCTTTCTACGTGCTCTGCTCGTTTTTGGTAATACTCCAGTCCACCTATTCGCCACAGATCTCCAAAGTCGCTCTTACCCATAACTGGGATTCCGTCTTCCAGATTATTAATCTCTTCGTAGCTGTAATTATGGACAACTTCGACTACCTGACGCGCGATTGGTCAATCCTCGGTCCGCACCATCTCGACGAGTTCATTCGGCTCTGGTCAGAGTACGACCCCGACGCGAAGGGCCGGATCAAGCATCTGGATGTCGTGACGTTGCTCAGGAAAATCTCGCCACCGCTGGGCTTTGGCAAACTCTGTCCTCATCGGGTGGCCTGCAAGGTGCGTGAATTTTCTCGTACTTTCTTTTATTTACTTCTCATCCATTAAACGTCCTACTGAATTGAATTAACGCGTGAATCGGGAAAATTCGCAGAGGCTCGTGTCGATGAACATGCCATTGAACAGCGACGGTACGGTGCTGTTCAATGCGACATTGTTTGCGGTGGTACGGACATCGCTGCGAATCAAAACCGAAGGTAACATCGACGAAGCGAACGCCCAGCTACGAGCAGTCATCAAGAAGATCTGGAAGCGAACGAGTCCCAAACTCCTGGACCAAGTGGTCCCACCTCCAGGAGGTAAATAAATACATTCGAGAAACAGCAACCTGACTCAAAATGCATGTTATAATCTACGGCGTTTTCGTTTCCAGTGGACGATGAGGTAACTGTCGGCAAGTTCTATGCGACTTTCCTCATACAGGACTACTTCCGACGTTTCAAGAAGAAAAAGGAGCTGGAGATGAAAGAGGGCGACAAGGACTGCCACAACGCGGTAACGCTACAGGTGAGCTAGACACTCATGCGCGCTTTTTCTGATTGGTGATGATTGATCGATTTTATTCTACCAAAAAAAAAAAAAAAAAAAAAATGTTTTTTCAACCAGGCTGGTCTGAGAACACTGCACGAAGCAGGTCCGGAGCTGAAACGCGCCATCTCCGGCAACCTGGAGGAGCTACTGGACGATAACCCAGAGCCAATGCACCGAAGAAACCACTCGCTTTTCGGAAGCGTTTGGTCAAGCATGCGCAAGCATGGCCAACACAGTTTTAACAGGGCCCGTTCGCTCAAACTCAACTCCACCGGCTCCAAGGTAAAAGCGGTGACCCGCGTCTTAGACTAGCTACGCTGGTTGTGTATCTAATGTCTACTTCTGCTCGACGCTCTGTCGAAACACGCTCCGTTAAATGCCCCCAAAATTATTAATTTTCTATGGTAGTATCTAAGCACCTACTATACATTACATTTTTACTCTTCTTTTCGTTCGCGCAACCACTCGACTGCGATGTGGTTGCGTGAACTTGGCTTTAGCAATGTACTCAGCACTCTGTATCATTTTAATTTGCTCTCGACTATTCATTACCTTGATTTTCTCAGTTTTGCAGATAAAGCGACAAGTAAGCTATATATTGTTTATAGTGTCCCCCCACGATCGTGGCTTTGCTGGTAAAAATGCAAAAATCCCTATTCGCTTAACTCTATACGTATCTGTCGCTGTAGAGCCAGTTTAAAAGCCGGCGATCGGGATCCCACTAAAAATTCTCCATGTTCGTTTTCAAGGCTTCGCCGACCAATTCCATAGATTTCCTGCCATATTGTTCGTTGCAGAGGGGAGGTCCGGACGCTCTGAACCAAATCAACGCAAGATCTCATCAAGTCGTGCCGAACGTCGCAGGGTATACTATTTTTTATTCATACATTCGATATACTTATCTCTTCGTTTTGAAAAAGAACGCTGTCATGATTGTTGATATACGCATGTACTTTTATTCGCCGCGTGTACGTATCGTTTCAGCGGATTGAGCGACAACGCGATGGGTCAGCTGAGCATCGAGCCGCGGCTGATGGGCGCCGAGGAGAGTATCCCGTTGAGGCCGCTAGCGATCTTCGGAGGGCAACAGCTCATGAACTATAGGCCGCCTCACAAGCTCGTCGAGTAAGTACCCAGGCCGTCACTCTGTCTCTCCCTCTCACGCGACTATTGAAGTGTACAGGCATTTTCTAGGCGTGTAATTGTGATATTCTCTGATATAGTACATGTCCAGCGGTATATCTTCAGGTTGATAGAAACCACTCTACTTCGAGTATATGATGCGTGTTCTTTTCTACATTCATTATATTTATACCTCTCTATATTTTATATATTCTTGTATAGACGTACTTTTTTTATTATCTTTGGGCGACACAAGTCAAAATTTTCTCGACGTCTGACTTTTTCTATTATATATATATATATATATATATATATATATATAAAAAAAAAATTTTGTTCAATGTCTCGTGGTGTGTAATGCATGAGAGATAGGCAACGATAATGTACAATATTTTTCAGCGTTTTTCACGTTTCTTATTTTGTACAAATATTTATACGTTTATTTGGAATATATCTTGTCCAAAGTCACGCGTGTAAATCATACGACGAGGAGTTATAAGACTATTTTTTGTTTTAATTTTTGCAGTTTTTTGTAAAAAGGCCATCCGTTGCTTTGACACGCCTCCTCGGCCGAATTGTGAAACGAGACGGGTGATCTATACTAAATGTATATATATAAATATATCGACCCACTATATCTATATTACGATACAACGTTGACAGTGAATACATTGTTTTTCATTTCTCCCTCAATCGAAATCGTAATAATGATTGTTATTTTACTTCTACTCGTATCCGGCACGGTCGTTCATACTTATCAATGTTTTTTATTTTTACTCTACATTTTTTCTTTCATAAACGTTATAGAAAAGTTTGACTAAGTATATGGTTATTACGTTAGTTTTGATGTATTACCAGAGTAATACCACTGTTCGATGATCGACCTTTTTTGGCACCACTGTGTATTTTGAAATCGATGTTTTTCCACCTGTAAATGAGTAGGTCGATTTTTTAAAATAATATCGTTGTTTTTTTACATTTTTTTTTCTTTTTTTTTTTGTTTGTATTTATCAGAGTGTGACTGTTACCTCGAAAGAGCGCGATGACACGGCAATTATCAGCGCCGGATTTTCTCACTTGAACGCAACCTCTATGCAAACAGCAGCTCTACGATTGATATTGCTCCGCAATTATTTTTCACGTTCAACTGAGGATAATGTCGCGACAGTGAATGACGTAAAGAGACAAAGTCGGAATCATCCATCAACGTATGCAAACGCTTTGACGCAATAATCTTAATGTGCATCTGTATGTAAAGTTCATTGAGCGTAAAGAAGAAGAAAAAACTTGCTAGCTCTTGATAGATTCGAGATGTAAATATAGAGGCCTTACGGAGCCATGAAAAAACGAGGATTATAATGATAAACCCTCGCGCGGTGTATTCCGTGTATCTTTGCGTCTTTTGCTATTGCCCCTTACTTGTTCTCCGAGCTTCTTGTTCATTGTCGTACGTTTCAGTGGACCAGGTAGCGGTAACTATCTCCATCCGAATAGGGATTACGGTAAGACCTGCAGTCAGGAAACGTAGATTTCTCATTCTTACTTCTTGTGCCTCCGCTTTTCTCTGTGTTCTTTTGTCTGTGTCCCTGCTAGCAACGGATCCTTGCTTATATCGTTTTGCCGCGCCTCACTGGACAGAGATAAAGACCTTGCTGATACTGTACGTAATGTTCCGTGCAAGAATCCAGTGACACGTAGCAGACGTTGATCGACAAGCTGTATTATGCCTCTACGTGTTACGACGGTCTCGAATGGTTTTGATCGAGTCTAGCATTGTAGGATCCTCGAGCCGTCTTATTTTGTCATCGCGAATGCAATCGATGAGCTTGCAGAAAACACACGCATGATTTCTTGCGCTTCCATATACGCTGTAGCTGAAGCTTTTTTTTTATCCTCCTTTTAAACTGTATAGCTACGTGTATGCTTCGACAACCCGAGAACCACGTTATGTTATGCATTTGTATGTATCAGTAGCGTCGCTCTTATTCACAGCCTTTTTTTCAAGTGTCCAACAGTTGCGGATGAGTACGCAGCATTGCGTAAATTGTAAATAAGAGAAAATAAGGCTTTGAATCGACTCAGGAATAGCTAAGCGAATAGCTTATTATATAGTTGCATTACTTTCTCGACCAATAACGATATCTATAGCTGCTAAAGAACTCTGGCGGGAAAAGGTGCTTGCACGCTCTTGTTGGAAGCCAGTCCGATATGCTCGCTGAGACGGGAGCTTCGAAGAACTGCGCGCGCACTCGGCACAATGAGAAAGGGCCGGAGGATGCGAATTGCGAGGCTCTTCGAGTTGGGTCGCGAGCGCCCCCCGATTCGCAGAGAGCCGCATGCCCGCGGTATAGCCCTGATGCTCTCCGTGTAAAAAAGAAGCCAGTCCCAGAGCGCATTGCAATGATAAATCAGCAGCTCCCACACCTGTACCCATGCGTAATCTTGTCAATGTGTGTGTGTGCGTGCGTGCGCGCGTGCGGGCGGTCACGGCGGCGCAGTCTTCAGGACGGAGTCGAGCGGCAGGTGACGGGCCCGGCGACGCTCTCACCGACCAGAGCGGCGGCCAGTCCGCCGGCGCAGCGCCATCACCACCGGCTCGTCGCGGTGGCCAGTGCAGCCGCCGCCAGTGACAGGGAGCCGAGCCGGCCGCAGTCCCAGGCGACGGCGACCCACCCGACCTCGGCCGACACGTCCCTCGGAGCGCCGAGCCCCAGCTTCGCCTCCTCGTCCACCTCCGGCACCGAGCCCAGATACCACTCGTACCCCGGCCAGGGATGCTGCGCCGACTGTGCCACCTGGAGCAGCTCTCACGGTACGGCGACGCGCAGTAAAAATCATTTCTCATCCTCCTCCCTGCACACACACACTCGCTCGATCGCACACGCGGACCCTCTCGATCTATCGTGTCGGGCCTGCACGGCACCCCCCCCCCCCACCTCTCCGGCTCTAAAGAAAAGAGAGAGAGAGAGAGAAAAACTAAAGCACTCTTCTGTCCGACAAAATGCGCGCCCGACTCTGCAGTAGAGGAAGAGCAGGAGAAAAGCGAGCAGGTGGAGGCCGGCCTGGACAACGACATAATCGACCTGGACGAAGACGACGAGGAGGACGTCGACGTCGAACTGGCCGAACTCGACGACGAGACGTCCTTGGAGAGCAGCTCGGCATCGGGCCTGAAGAACGACGACAGCGGCGGCTGGGTCCGCGCGGCGCCCCGGCAGGTCTCCTCCTCGCTGCGCTCGCACTACCACCAGCACCCGCACCGACTCGTCGAGCCCACCAGCTCATCGCCCAGCGTCTCCTACCGGGCCGACAGCTCCTTCGGATCCAAGTCCAGGCCCAGCAGGGACGGCGAGAAGGACAAGGAGAAGGACAAGAGCAAGGGCAAGAAGAGCATCAGCTCCTCGCTGCGGAGCAGGTTCGGCGGGGGCTCGAGCAGCAGCCGCAGGAACAGCGCCAGGGAGTCCCGGTCCATCGCCAACGGGCTCAAGCTCGCGCAGACCCAGGCGATCGCCGTGGCCGGATTTCTGGCGGACGTCGACGCCAGCCAGTGGAAGGTCTGCGACACCTGCTTCTCGCACCGGGCCTCCTATCACGGCAGAGGTGATATGACGATACCAGTCCTATTCTACTTCTATACTATTCTGTACGCCTGTGCTGTCGTTGAGATCCGAACGAAAGAGGCCGAGGGATGGCTATGCTCGCGCGGCCTTCATTCTAGATATACATATACATATATATATATATACTCATATAGACGCGAATCGTGTTACGTTGTTGTTGTTGTTATTATTATTATTATTATTATTATTGTTCTGCGCACTCTCTTGTCTGTATATGACTGCATTCTGATTTCGTATTATTTCACACTCGACACCGCCCCAGCCTACAACGTTACAATAACACAGATACGCAGCTGATTATTCCACGATTACGCATTATGTTCACTTATTATTACTCGTTTATTGTATGTATATTGTATAAGCATAATTAGTCGAGGCTCGATTGCGCGACCAAGATTTTCCCATGACGACGTGAGTATACACCAAAGCGGCGCAAACAATGGACGCGTAGTGGAAAAGTCGAATTGAGCACCTCTCCTGATGGTTGTCGAACGTTGCTCGAAGCATGCGATTTTATTATTTCTATACACTTTGGATTATTGTCTGTTGATTTGAATACTTTGAATATCCCTTGCTCCAGCACTCACTATACTCACACTGAACCAACGACTTCCATACTCGTGTACATTACTTTATCATTCGTATTTAATTGGCTTCCTTTGACTAACGCTAAGGGGTGTCAGGTGTCTGCGCTCGAGCCGCGAAGGCAGAGGGCCCTGCGTGCTCTTCGCTCGGTCGGTAAAAACTGATCGCGGCACCCCCCCACCCCCCTCTACAGCTTTGTTTGATTTGTTGTCGTTCGCTTGCGATGCGCGTGTGCCTGCACTTTTGTGTAACGGTGTCATTTGTGCGGTAAGCCACGCGGCGTTCGCGTAGCAGCAAGGATCGCGCTTTTATTCCTCGCCACTGATGGTTCTGTCTCTGCACCGAAATCCAGCATCCTGGGGTCGAGAGAGTAACGGCAGCGTCGGCACAGAGCGCCTGTCCCACAGCCTGCCGGGCAGTCCAGCCGACCGAAAGCCCAACTTCGAGGTCATCGGTAGCGCCGAAAGCCTCGTCGGAAGGGTAAGTCGTCGCGGCGCTCCAGCTTCGTACGCCAGCTGGACAGAGAATTGACCCCTACGCCGTTCTGCTTGCAGGTACTGGTGGAGCAGGGCCTGGGCAAGTACTGCGACCCGGAGTTCGTGCGCTACACGTCCCGCGAGATGCAGGAGGCCTTGGAAATGACGCGCGAGGAAATGGACCGCGCGGCTCACCAGCTCCTGCTCCAGGAACGTCGTGGCCAGCCCCTTGCGTACCAACTCCAGCAGCAGCAGCAGCAGCAGCACAGCACGAGTAACACGCTGACGCCACCGACGGCCGATCAGCAGTCCTGGAACTCGGCTTCGACGAATCCACCTAGCGGCGCCACTATTGCTGTCGACTATCAGCCTCTGCACCAAGATGTGCACCATCAGTCCCAGCAGCAGCCGCAGTACAGACAGCTGCAGCCGCCGTCTTAGCGAAGCAAACAATTTACTGCTACTGCCGGTGGCATCTAGAGTCTGGCCGCGAATAAGCGGGCTTGGCCCAGCTATACGAGTAGCTGTACGTCTGAAATCGGAAGTTGACACTAGTAGAGAGTGGAGAGAGAGAGAGAGAGAGAGTCGCGCTGAAATCGTTAAGAAATATTCGTTTCATTTTTACGCGCGATTCTCTAGTCGCCTTGCAGAATTTGAATAAAGAGGATATACAAGGAGGAGAGATGCTGATGCGCGATTACCGATTACCTTATTTTCAAAAGCAAATTTTATTCGGATTCTCACAATTTCAGCGCGATAGATTATTAAATCAATGCTCTAGTTCTCGAACATTCATTCGAATAGGCTACTACGCGAGATTTATTTTTAGCGGCCACGCATACTTAGACGAGTATAATCGAGTCAAACTGTGAATACGCACGTATGGGCACGACATATGCGCTACAGTATTTTCGTAGCTTACCGCTTTTATTATTCTATACAGATATAAAGATTTTTATGAACGTCACTGTGACGCCTTTATTTTACGTACGGGGGAGTGCAATTGCGAGTGTAACGTCGAGCACTCGTGGTATACATGCCAGATGTAATCTGGCTGCGTAACGGTGTAACCTTACTTTTTGTACCCAGCTTTCAGATTTACATACCTTTCGTAAATTTGATAATTTATTCTGCGACTCGATGGCGCGTACGTGTACAGTCATACATTTACACATACGAGGCTTTGATTTTCTGCTCCAAGTTATCCATACTATATTGCCTATGTATAGAATACAGTGTTACCATACTATTAGTGTGAAAGTCGTTTATTTTTCATTTCTTTCTCGTGTGTTGTGTTCATAAGAATTTTCAACTCCTTAGTTACGTTTCTACGTATTTGTGGCTCTAGCGGCCGATAAATACTTCTACCTATGAACATTTATTGAAACTCGTTATCAATACATTGTATATAAATGTAAATGAATAAAACTAAATGTAACTGTAATTTAAACATTTTTATCGATAAAGATTTATAGATTTTTGTGAATAGAACTTTTTACAAAGGCTATCCCCGCAATGACGATAAAATTTAGACTTTAATTATTGATGGAAATTTTCTATTGACGAATTTAGATGGACAGGACGTTGTTTGTAAATTAACATTTATTATGAGATATACACTAAAAAAGAGTTACATGTAATGTATATGTGTGTGATATAATAAGAAGCGTAAATAATCCTGTTGAAAAAGGTGTTTAATCGGCGACGGAATTAGTTTAATTTCTAGTAGATTCAAGTGATCGTAACGAGCGGGTCATTAAGAAAAAAACATGAGATTAGTTTAAATGAGCTCATTATTTCGTCTTCAATTAGCTAACTTTTCTACCTGAGAAACAAACAAATAAATCAATAAATAAATATTATATATTACTACCAAAACCAAAGTTTTTGAAATGTGATTGATATATAAATTTATGTGTATTCATGCATGAGGAGATAATTAATATTTATTAAACTAATTGTAAGATAATAAAAATAGAAAACAGAAAATCAATGCCTCTGGGTATTTTGAATATTGTATTTTACGCGAAAATAAATAAATAACAATAGTATAGTAGACATACGGTCAAAGTTATGCCCAATTAATTTTTGCGATGAAGCGTCGGGGCCAACAGTTGTTAAACTTTTTCCTCTTGTTTTGCGGACGAGAAAAAGAGAAAGTAAGAAGTAAGAAAAAATACAAAATAATTGAAATAATTTAATACGTAAGAAAACATTTTCTACTACTCTGTACCAATTTTTTCTATTATTACTATCCTTGAATGTCAAAGTATGCCGAATGCTTTTTAAATATTCTCAAAAAAGTATGCGAATCCTTGGCTACTGGTTATACTGTAGATTTTGTAATCGTTTCTAGCTTAGGTTAAAAAATGAAGACTCCAGACACGAAATTTAATTGACAATCGATATAGTGTCTGATATATATATCTATTTAGTATATGCTATTGTTGTTCTTGTTATTATTATTATTATTATTATTTTTATTATTGTTATAATTGCGCGTAAAGCGTATATAGTTTTTAGGATCCGACGCGAAGCTTAGTTATTATAGTAGATAAAATCTCTCAGATGCGAAATTCTCTCTCCGACTCTCTATTTAACTCTTCCCGAACGAGGCGCGCAGAAGTGTGCTTGACTCGACAGGGTCGAAGGGGTCCCACTCTGAGCTGAAAGGAAACCATCGACCGAAGCGTTGGCCCTGCGTAGATCAATTGGGCGTGGGGCGAAAAGTAAAGGTTCGTCGCGATTTATTTTTCCCGCGACGAGTCATAATAGAAGAGATAACAAGTGCCTAAGTATCTAGTAACATTCATTCGGACCAGTGGAGACTTTTATCAATCTTATATTAGCCAAATAACGATCTATTAAAATTCGTATTGTGTAAGGCGGTTCATCGGCGCGAAACGACTGTGAATATAAGCCAGGAAAAAAATCGAGTCTCCGGATCAGAAGAGTAGCCATCCGAAATCGCCAGGAGGAGGAAAGTAAAATTTTCGATCGCTTAAAAAATGCATCGTTGTACCTTTATATCACTTTTCAAGCTTGTGTAATAACCGCATATATGTGCACAATAAGATTGTCATAGAGGTTTTTCGCATAGGTCGCCTTTTTATACACTGATACGTAATGTTTTATAAATTCTTACGAGTTTTTAAAATCCTCACGCGCGAACGAGGGAAAGTAGTGAAATGCAAAGTGCGATTCGACGCACGTACATTATTTGCGAATTGAAAACACCGTTAAACATAGGTATAGTTATTGCTTGCTTATTATTTCTTAATGATCCGCATTTTACTGATTTCCCCCGACGGCGATAGCAATTCAATTTTTCACAATAAGTGCCCTTAATCGCGAACGCAGAGAAACTTTTTACTTGAATACTCGAGTGTGTGTACGTGATGCACCGATAATTATAAAATACGCTACAGCACCTTCCAAGTATTTCGCACAATAACAATCTGCAAGTTCGTTGGTACACTCCTGTCGCGGTTGGCGACGTTTTCTATATTGATTCTAAAACTGAAACACTAAAATTTCGAAACAGATAAACGTCGAATAGTCGATTAAAACAAGAATGTGTCTATTGAATAATGTCAAAAGTTCGTTATGAGTACCCATTGATTAATTATCTATTAATAATATCACCGCGGCCTCGCAGTCGTCGGCACAGTATCATGTCTTGCACCATCAGCGTCACCCGCTTCGTGTGCAGACATATGAGCAGCGCGTCTTCGAAGAACTGCACAAGGTACATTTCCGCGGCCTCCTGCAGGGCCTCCAGCGCGCTGTGCTGTATCCTCTGGGACTCTAGCCGCGGAAACAGGTCCAGCATTATCTGTCGCACGAGTCGAGCGAATGGGGCTCTCGGGATGAGTAGCTTCGTGGACCTCTGGAGTCGCGCGATCTCCTTCAGCATTCCGTTGACTCGGCGTTTCTTCGCGTGCTTGTCCATCGCGAAATTCCTGCGCGAAGAAGCATTCGACGCGTTGGATTTCGGTCGGCTGGACTTTCGACGGACCATTTTCGAAAGCGGCAGTGCTCTGAGAAAAATCAACGGTCACAAATAACGTTGCAAAAATAAGGAGGGTCGCGTTGTGCGATCAGAAACTCACCAAGTCATTTGGAGCTATATTGTTCGGAGGCCGATAAGAGACTGCGACTGCGTAACTCAGCAAAGATCACCTCGGTCGCTGCGGAAAACGGCACTTTCACACTGATAACGCTGCACTCGAAACGCGCACTTAACCTATAGATGATCGCTCGTCCTTCGGTGTTCGGGAGGCTAGCAGAAGCATGTTTACATCCTCTCTGCTCCGCGATTGTCAACGTGTATACTGTATACGCATCATATACGCACGCTCCGAATCCCGCCAAAACTCACAGCCAAAGCAGGTGTACCAATGCCAGCCCTGAAACGTAACCAACGCGATCGATATATCCTCTCGCTGAAGTAACTAGACGTAACGCTCGCGGCTCGTCCCGGGAAGTTTGAATTTTCAATCGTTACTATTTTACCCGTATAAACTAACGTTGTGAATTGTGATAGGCTTTCTGGTAATGCGATTTTCGTTTTTATACGACTAACGACAAATGGATCGAAACGTTATCCTCCTCCTCCTCCTCGCGAAGAACTGTATTGTGCGGCGGCAAGAGATTTGCATTCCTGCCGCGCTGGGAGCAGGTCCATACGGGGCGATGCGCGATCGGCGGGCCAAGCTTAGAGTTATTATCTATACATAATAAAAGTAATATACATATATTATATATGATAAATGAGGTGAAAACTGGAGAAAAAGAAAACGAAGCGTATGCGCCGCGCCGGTGTAAACTATGAAGATGAGAATCCTCGTCGGGTGTGCGAGGAGATATATGGCAAACTACGACGAGTGCCAACTGTTTTGCGCTAGCCCTATACTCCCCTACTTCGGTATCACTTGTTCGGAATTAGGTTTGGAGGACAGTTTACGAGAAACGGGGCGGCTCCTCCAGCGCCCGAACGAAGATTCTTTATATATTATAGGTGCGAGATATTGTACATTCTTCCTAACAAGCTAACTTGGTCCTTTGTAAAGCTTCTTCGAGCGAACAAACTCTCATCGTCCACGAGTCAAGATGTATACTTGAAACAAAAGAAAAAAAGAAAAAGAAAAAGAAAAAAACAAAACAAAAAAGGAAGGCAAGTTTCGAAAGCTACTGATGCCCGTGAATAAGTAACGCGGGGTTTTGAAGAGCTGGGAACTGCAGCCAAGTACTCTAGTTACGTGTGTAGTTAGAATACTCTTCGCTCAATCGTCCTTATGTAAGAAAAATATATAGGTAATTTTATGATTTTTGTACGACTCTTCAAAACTCTATTCTCGAGCGACTACCAAGAGATAAGATGATGAATTCCTTTCTTATATCATGATATATACATGCTGTTGTTACACTCCTCCTTCTCTCCTTTCCCCTCTGAAATACCTTAAAATGCACAGAGATACGAGCCGCGAATAAAAGGCCTTCAAAAGTGTGAATTCTGTCTCACACGTTTCGTTGTGCCAAATAATTTTATTCTAAAATTCAACACGATTTGGCTTGTGTTAAAGCCAGAGCTCGTTGTGTTTTATAAATCCTTAACAATTACTTACTATCTCGATCGTAAACGACCTGCTACGCGCCGCTACATTTGACTTACTGCTTCAGTATAAACGTAAACCATCAATTCAGTTATAGGTATTATGTAAGCATTTTTGAAAGCCTTTTAATCGTGGAATAATCGTCGGAAAGACTCTGCGACGCACAAGCTAATATACAAACAAACAAGAGTTTACAAAAGAGAATAATATTGATAATTAATAACAATAATAAGTATAATAAATAACTGTGGCACAGAAAGCGCAAATTTGAGCGAGCGATCATATTTTTCATAAAGAGTCATTGTCGAACACTTTAAATAAGTGTACGGTCGATTATTAAAAACAAAAAAATTAAAGACTCAGACCACTTTTCAATTATAGTCTGTAAATATTAATATAATAATATTATTATTAATAATGATTAATAGTACTATTGATAATTATTACTCATAACAATAATAATACTTTGACTGGTCAAGTCCTTATCTCATTTTTGCTGCAGAAAAAGAAATGGTAAAAAAAAGTTTGGAATGAAAGAAAATCAACGCAAAAGCGACGAGATAAAGAGAACTTTTACCGACTTTTCTTTTTGTGTGGAGAGCAGAGAAAAAAGAAGCGACTGCGATTGTGTGCGCGTGCGTGTGTTATATGCGAAATACAAACAAAGTTGAGGAACAAAAATAAATAAGAGCACGAGCGAGAAAAAAATTGAGAAAAAAACTAACAAAAATTGTTGTTAATGTTGTTGTCGAAAATGTGTCAAATTAAAATATAAGGATTTGAGGTATCTTGAATTTCGTCGTTTTCTATCGCGAGGTCAAGATTGAAAAACAATCAACAACGGAATCAATCAGACTTGCTTATTTTATTTAATTCATTCAATTTACTGAGCTTACTTCCTTCTTACCTCCTGCCTGCCTATTATCTTACATTAATTACAAGATCGTTCAATAGGAAATCACAAAGACTAAGCTTAATACGTCCAGTTTTCAAAAAATTCTGTTCTTGTACAGTTGTCTTAAGAGTATCTCACTTTCGCGGTTTACGAGCTTAGTTATGAGAAAATGTCCTATATAATTTAATACGTCATTTTTATTAAGTCGAGTGTTGACATGAACTTCAAGAAGACGCCAGACTGCGGCCGCTGTTTACCGTAGTCCACCTCGGCCGGAGTCCTCCCGCGGCTAGAGCATGAACACAGCAGCGAAACACCGACGCTCGTAAAAGCTATTGAATTTCCAGTTGATATAAAAGCCAATATTATTTAAGGACCTGGGCCGCTTTCTTGGCTTTCACTAATTCTACTAGTTCCTGCAATGAATATTTGAAAGAAGTTTTAATAAATTACCGATCAACAAACTAACCAAATTTGCAACTTCAACGTACCTTGTATCGCTTCATGCATTCCTTTTTCGTTCTAGAGGGCAGGCAGGCAGAAATCTGGTCCCATCTGTCAGGCGCAGAAGCCGGATAAGTCTTTAACGCCTGTTCCAACAGCTTTTGTTCGGCGGGTGTCCAAGGCGCTGGTGCAGCTTCTTTTTCTTTTTTCTCTTCGTTTACTTTCACAGCTAAAATATATCAATTGGTAGAATAAATTTATTACCGTTGCAGAAATATTAAACAATTTCGATGCTTACCTGTGGTGTTCTTGCCATTGGTAACGGGGTTGTCGAGTCTCTCTGTAACTGCGGGCATCCTGTCGTCGACGTCTTTGTGCTTTTTCTCGGCGATAAAGTTATCAAAAGCCTTCTTGTTAGCTTGCTCCTTGAGGCTGGATTTGCTAAAGTCAGTCGACTGCAAATCTTTGGCCTTAGCCAATACCTCCTTAGCATCACGTTTAGCTCCTGAGGATGAGTTGCTGTGTTGGTTGATAAAATTTGCTACCACTTCCCAACGTTGGTTTGTACCCGCCGGGAACAAGTTCACCGCTTTGATAAGAAGCTGCAAATCACTCTCCGACCAGGGAGCAGTGTGGGCCTTTACCTATTTTCCAAAGTTTTGTTAAATATTTTTAATACAGTCGAAAATGAATTTTCATTTGGTTAAAAAAAAATTACGAACATGTTAAGGTTGCAGATGTATATTAGTAAAAAGCACAATTTATACCTGTTTATCTGGAGTGTTTCTAGTGTCAGCGTATCCCAGGGCGGCTCTTCGCTCCGCCTCCAGCTTTTGATCGACTTCACTCATTATTCTAACAAAGGCAGATTTACCCTCAGATCGTATCGTCTTGATGGATTCCTCGAGCTGCGCCAACTTAAACAATTCGCACATTTTCTCGACATTCTCCATATGCCTTATATTTTCCTCCGACGTTTCCGCGAAGTAATTTTTTTCCTAAAATTTTGAAAGAGGAATTTTTCATGTGCACGAAAACTAATAATGATCAGTGATAGAAGAAAAATAAAAGCCCCACCTTGCAGAGATCTCTGAAGTTCTTTCGCTCACGTCTGAGTGCTTTCTTCTGGGCTTCTCTTTCTTGCTTCAGTGCGTCCGCCTTTGCTCGTTCCTCAGCTTCACGCTTCTCCTTCTCCGCCCGCTGTTTTTCAGCAGCCTCTCTCACGATCCGTTCTTCCTCGAGCTGACGCGCTCTAGCTGCCTCCTGCTTGGCTCGCTTGACTGCCTGCTTCTTATCCTTATCCTGCTGCTGGAATTTGCGGATTCGCGGGTCTAGATTGTAAGCCATATCAACTAAGGTGCGTATCCGCGTCATCTCCTCTTTCTTCTTCTTTACACGCACGGACTTGTTTTTCTTCTCAATCCACTTACGCGTCTCCCGACTGAAAATGAGAGAGCATAAACAAATGTGCTAATTATTTGTTTCTTCCTTTTTATGCAAAATGCGAATATATTCAAAATCATGCTTACTCTTGTCCGCTTTCTTTGTCTTCTTCATCCTGGTATGAGTATTCTCGCCATGATTCAAAGTCATACCAAAACATGTAAAATTTCTCAACTTGGTCTCTGGGAGTATTAGAATCGCCAAGTTTTGGGACTGGCTGCTTAACCGACCATCTGGAATTTTCCTTGAAGGCAGTACCCATGACCTTGAAAAAGTTCTCCTTGACCTCTTTCTCCTCTGGCAGGTTGTCGTTAAAGTACGGATCAACGCTGTCATAGCTCCGACGTTTCACTGGGTTGCCCAGTGTTTCCCATGCTTTGGTGATACACGTGAAATAATCATCGTCTGCTCTTATTTCCTCACCCATGGCTTTTCTTTTGTCTGGATGGTGTTTGAGAATTTTGTGCTTGTCTGCAAGATTCAAAGGAAAAAGTAGTGTTATTATTCTTGTAATAAATTTTATTTTAATATATCATCATTCAGGCAATATGTACTTACATGCTCTTTTAATGACATCCTCATTGGCTCTATATCTGAGGTCCTTTATACCAAGAACTGCATAGTGATCCTGTTCCTTCCACTCCTTAGGGTCCAAAGAGCGTAAGTAAAGAATGTCATCTTCGAACTTGTAATTAGAGAAGTCTTCCTCCTCTTCTTCTCTATTGGTACAGTAGTCTATGCTTGTGTCTACTCTGCCGTGCTTGCCCTCCAGCACAGATTTCAACCATGCTTCTTGTGAGACATAGACAAGTAAGGCATTCGATGGCTTGTCCATTCTTTTACCAGCTAAAATTCCACACGAGTTCTCAGTAAAATTTAAATCCTTTGTAAATACTTTTACATATTATTCGATTTTTTCCTTCATAGATTTAAGGTATTTTCTTTAAAGAGTCCAACTTTAATGACATTTTCCCAAAGATCAGCATAAGTAAGTTAGTCACACAAATGCTACAAATTCTCTTTGACATTTTGGCGAACATAAAATCTTCGTAGAAGGAGAAAATTGCGTTGCTCCAAAAACGTACATAAACGTAAAAGCGGAGCCATTTCAAAAATAACCACTTCAGCCAGCTAACTCAGCGGGTCGTCGAGCAGAAGATGCCGCGCACGTGTTTTGCCGTCAGCGTCTCAACATCGGACTCCGAAGCCCGTAAAGCCGCAACCTTTTCCGCCGAGTGTCATCTCTATTCCCGAGAACTGCGATACGAAATTCTACTCTTTTCGACAGCAACGGACTCCGTTCAGCAGATCGCGACTCGAGAGGACATATATAAACATAACCTCGAAGGTGTCTTCAAGGGTAAAGCCGAGGATGAAATTGAGGGAGCATAATTAGACACTATATAGACTTACCGGAGCGGACGAGCTGTTCCTCGGATTTGGCCGTCTTCGCCATCTCCTGCGTCCGACGCGCTCCTATTGCGGATAGCTCGGGATGGATTATATGTCTCGCTCGTCGTCGCGAACGGGTTACGCGGGGGTTACGGCAGCCAGACGCGCAGCACACACGGCTCGGCTCGGCGCGATCTCGACTCTCGAGTCTCGATACTTACTCGCGGAATGCGGATAGTCGGATCTTTTTGAGGGAGTCGTGCGCAGTGCGCACTGCGCAGGTGCGGAGTAGGTTAGTTCGCAACGCAAACTAAACTTCTCGACGCTATATATATGTTATCTGGAACTTCGATATACTTACCACACCAACACCGCTTTTGCAGTCTGAAGAATTTTCGGAAAGGCCCGATAGTGAGCTACGTGAGGTTTCTCGACTACACTCATGATCAAGTATAGCTCGGGGAAAGGGGACATCCGCATGCGCGTCTACGTTGTATCGCGGGTGGTCATAAAGATTAAAGAGTCGTGAAAGCGGTAAAAGTGCGTTCTCCAAACTATAATGAGGGTAACATTTCGAAAAGAGATTGTTAACTATTGCAATAAAAACTGCGGAAGTGCGGATGCGGGATGTCATTCTTGTCTCTTTGAATATTGGCGCTTCCAAAAGATGGCGTAGGTATAATTTTAATATATGAAAGGTATATATATATATATATAATTACGCAACAGCGCCAACAGCTCCGAAAACAGGTCTCGTCTTTCGAAAGTCAATTTACAGACAGCTCAAAGAGCACATTTTGTTCACTGGGTGGGGACTGGGAACCCTTGTCCTATTCCGTGAATCTGTGCATCGCCTACTTGCATATCCCCCAGTCCAAAGTGTGCAAGTGCGCGAGCGACCGAGAGGAGCGACGATCGTGTGAATCGAAATGGCGACTGCAGGGTGTAATCGTCGTGTTCCTTGGCTCCCAATCTCCCATAGACACACCTTGCACATCCTCGCCACCAGTTGTTAGATAATTAGATACCAACAAGCCTACTCACTGTAAAGCAGCCGTATTTTTACCTTCGTTCTTCTCCTTCGCTGCTATCTCGGCGACAACTCTGCAGAGTCCAGGCACCTTGGGAAAGACGTCACGCGCAGCGAGATACTTACAGATTACAAGCCAAGCGCGCTAGTCGTCCCGTAAACGTCTCCTCGAGCTGCAGTAGCAGCGCATCGACCTTACGACTCGCAACAACAACAACAATAACAACGGACGCGCTTGCTTCGTAGCTACCTATAGGTATGCAGCAAAGAAAAAATCTAGTGCCGCGAGCTGGCCCAGGACGAGCAAGAGTCTCAAGAGCAGCAACAGTCACCCAGAGGATTCCACATTCTTGAGTTGCGGCTGGTCCTGCAGCTCTCAGCCTCTAACAAGTGCCTTGTCTGCAGCTGTCACGTCTGCTCATTTGCTTTGGTGAGCATTGTACATTTTCTTCAATCCAGCTACCTAGCTTATGGGGATGAGGACTAGATTACTGATAAGTATGCTTACTGCTAACCGGATCTACAATTTTGCGTATATGCTGCGGAGCGCGTTGGATTGTAGGATTTGCATGGGAACGCTATCTCATTTATTTATTTCTGTTTTGAGCAACTTATATTCTATGCAATCAAATGATCTATATTCTATGACACAGATTATCAGATAAGCCTTTGTCAGAGAATTTACACTTCGAAAGTGAGTTTTCCTGATGACGATAAGATATATTTATTTGATTTGACTTTGTGCAGATGTTTCTTTCGAACGGTGAAAAGAATGTCAGTTGCCCTGATTCCTGGAGCAGCTATCAGAGTTTTATATTAGCCAAAAACAGCCAGTAGCCACCTCTCTGCCTTGTTTGATATAGGCTATCAAATTTGAAGAGTATTGAATGAAGAAACCATGTCCCAGCTGAGTTTAACTACAAAGCGAGGCCGTGGTGCCGCTAGCACCTCAACCTTCTCAGTCTCTGCGCTGAGCAGCTCCACAGACCTGGCCAGTCTCTTTGAGTGTCCTGTGTGCTTTGACTATGTTCTGCCACCCATCCTACAGTGTCAGAGTGGTCACTTAGTTTGTAGTACCTGCAGACCTAAACTCACTTGTTGCCCTACGTGCCGAGGACCTCTAGGTCAGTAATGAACTATAATTTACTCCGTCTTTGAATAAAAGAAGCTTTGACTATATTTGAATGCATATATTTATCGTTTTACGTGTATTGTAGGGAATATTCGTAATCTTGCAATGGAAAAAGTGGCTAGCAATGTCATGTTTCCCTGCAAGTACTCTACTAGTGGTTGTGCAGCAACATTGGTGCATACAGAAAAACCTGATCACGAGGATACCTGTGAATTCCGTCCATATAGTTGTCCCTGCCCAGGTGCCTCTTGCAAGTGGCAGGGAGCTCTAGAAATGGTGATGAATCATTTGGTAATGAGTCATAAAAGTATAACCACCCTTCAAGGTATGAATATCTAGATCAACCGTCTGTATTCAGCAGTAGATATAATGTTTTACAGAATCTTTTCCTTGCAGGTGAAGACATTGTTTTCCTAGCGACTGATATCAACCTACCTGGGGCTGTAGACTGGGTAATGATGCAGTCCTGTTTTAATCATCACTTTATGCTTGTACTTGAAAAACAAGAAAAGTACGATGGCCACCAGCAGTTCTTTGCTATAGTCCAGTTGATTGGTTCAAGAAAGCAGGCAGAAAATTTTGCTTACAGGTACCAGTTTACTCTGTCATTAAATTTGTATTAAATTTGTCTCGAGCCTTTTTCAAACCAGTATTTCTCAATAGATTGGAGTTAAACGGCCACCGACGACGGCTCACGTGGGAGGCGATGCCACGATCCATCCACGAGGGCGTCTCGTCGGCCATCCTCAATTCGGATTGCCTCGTATTCGACACCTCGATCGCCCAGCTGTTTGCGGACAATGGCAACCTCGGCATCAACGTGACTATCTCGATGGCATGAGGCAAAGCCGTCCCCCCGTCCGGCTTCTGAACCTGTCGCGTCACCGACGCTGCCGACAAGCGGCACTCGGTGTGAATTCGCATGCAGATAATGTCAAATCAAGGAACAAAGATGGCATGAAAATTCAATAAAATAGTGTGCACAACAAGGGTATACAGACTCGAGAGTATTATGCTTATACACACACTGAGACTTTAATCAGGAGACTAATGCGAAGGATTGAGTGTTTGTGATACTAACGTTCTAAAAAGGAAAACAAATAAGTATACATATATAGTATACACACACACACACACACACACACACACGCGCGCGCGCATATATCTTTCGCTTTGCGAATTATTTCTTTCTCACGTCTGTACCGTTTATTGGAAGTAACTGCCTCTCCGAGTTTCAATTTTTACCGAATCGATGCAAGGAGTTTCTTACGAATTAAACGACGCGGTTTGCACAATGGTGTATTAGTTTTATAACGCTTGTGGGAACACGAAATACTGGTGAATATTATGCTGATTTATATATTGATGAAACTTTCGATAAAATTATCAATTCATCGATAATTTACTGATTATTTCATTTGTGGAAAAAATCAATCGCAGTTAAATAATAGGTGAAGACTGAAAAGCATTGGTATTTCACGTCACCTCGAAGCATGTTAATGGACAATTAAGCTGTCTTAAAAAAAACTCAAAGCTTTAGCCTTTTCTATTATTGCAAAGAGACGAGAATAATCTGTACTGAATGCTTGAAATTTTAAAAGTAGTTCATGGACCTAACAGATACAAACGGTTCTCCACGTTATTTTAGTGTAGCATTCTATCATACCCGGTCGTTCGAATTCTGTCTGAAAATTGTTCTAAACGTGAAGAACGTCTTTGTTTTTTTCGAACCATCCGGTTGTTATAAGTAAGTGTGTTTTTAAGATATTTATTTTCGATATCAATCTAAAGTATGGATTTTTGTTTATTCTTGACAATTTGCACTCAGGAGAGATTGCGGCGGGGACGACCCGTCGCCTTTCTTGTATACGTACGTCAAATTTATTCGTAGGATGGTTCAGACTGAATTGTAAATTGTACTACCATAAAAACTAATCTAGCTATGTAAATGAAAGTTTGATAAGATAATTATAATATACTATGATTATTATTATTATTATAATTGAAGAATGGTGACATTAATTATAAAGAGATCGTTGAACCGTCACATCAAAGAGCCTTGATGTGAGTCGCGTTTCGCAAATAAAAGTTCATTTTCGAAGTTTCTCTGAAACGGTCTATACATATATTTGCTTTTGGCTGCGCAGGATGCAGTTAAAATCAAGAGCGCGTCTCTGACTATTTTATATTATATAACAAGGAAGAATCAAGTTCCCTGAGCTTCTCAAGATTATCCGTTCATACAATGTTTTAATATTGTATAAATCCACTCTAATCCAAACTTCAGACAACTTGTGTGATTTTTATAACAGACTAAAGATGAGTGTACTTTTCGAACAAATAAAACAAAGCTTTCGAAATTAATGAGTCACAAAATTGTGTAATAACAAACATGACAATTTCAATAAACGTAGATCTTACCTGCTATGTGATAAAGACTTAGAACTTTAGAAAAATAATGGGGAAAACGTTTGCATGTCTGCACTTGGAAAGTTTTCGATCATAGCAGTAATAATTTACTGGAAAAAAAAATAAACAAAATTACGTATAGGCTATCAAATGAAACGTAAATTGCAATTTTTGAACTCGTCGCTATAAGAGAAGTAAAAAGTCAATAAAAATGAAAATTACACATAAGAATCAGCAAGTCAAGCATGACCGACTAAGTATAGTAATCGAGAACACACAAAAAGCACATACCGCGTGTAAATAAATAATAATTTTACAAGTTTCACAATGAAATTTTTCGACTCAACGAAGATCAACGTATAAACGTATGTTACGTACGCGAGTACAGAGAATGAAAGACGAAAGCGAATTTTCAGTTTGATTATTCTGTAATGTAAGCGGTGCATGTAAACGTCACAACAACGCTCTGCTCATTAAATTATGTACATACATATATTACACTTGTAAGATAAAGTATAAATTTTCATTTATCTTAATAAGGAATATAGAATAAAATTTTTCTTTTTTATTGAATCGCTTGCTCATTTTTCCATTTCGAATTCCCTCTGTGGTGAACACTTGCCTCAGAGTGCGTGATCTGACTGGTGCATGCGCATCGTTCGGTTGTTTGTTCTTACTCACTTTTGTCTCGGGATCGACCTTTCCTCTAGCAGTAAATAAATCAAAGATGCTACTTATAAGTAAACGTCAAGTTTTGCGTCGCAGAAAGCACGAGGAGAAAAATCGTCGGCGCAGCGGTAAAGAATATGAGGAAATTGCAGAACACGCGGCGCATAATAGCAGACGACGACGACGACGACGACGACAGCAGCTAGCGCGCTCGCGCAGCTAGTATAGCAGTAGCAGTAGTCTGTAGTAGTGGCATGTCGCGCCCCACCTAGTCCAATCTGTCCAATCCCAGTGACCTAGACTCTATATAGTCTAATCTCTATATGTCTAGAGTCCATCAGTCGCAGTGCGAAAGCCCGCGCGAATGGACTGGCCGCGAGCTGCCGCAGCGGGCCTCTCGTCAGCTGTTCCTCCGCCTCCGAGTGCCGCGGGATCTTAGTGGCCGCCGACGAGCCGCTTCCGCAAGAGTCAGGTAGGACTATCCATGGCCGCCGCGGTTTCCAGTGCGCAGAGCTAGAGGCGACAAAGTATGTACATAGCTGCTGATGCAGTTTTTTTCTGCGACTGCTAGCTGCTCGAGTTTTCTCGAGACATCAGCAGAATAATCGGAGCTCCGTGCGATGAATAGCCCCCGAGGCGGTCAGCGTAATTCATTGACAAAGCACGTATGTATAAGTACGTAGCTAGAGCGCGCGCAGTGTGCCGTGTGCTGCGTGTATAGCTGCGTAAGATAAGCTGATGCGCCAGAATGGCTGGTTACGTGCTTTCCAGCTCTCAGCGGCGTCGGAGCCCGCGCGAAAGGGAGGAAATTGCTGCACTCGCGGCTGCACAGCGGCGATAAACGGCGATAAGCGGCAACGCGTGAGCCTGTTTCTTTTTGCAGGAATCAGTCGACAGTCGGGGAAGCCGATAAGCGGCCGAGATGCTGCTGGACGACGTCATCTACGTGGGCTTGCTGCTGCTGTGCATCGGCTTCGGCCAGGTGTACCGAGGCGTCGAGTCGACGAGCAAGCGGCAGTGGCTGGGCACGGCCCTGGGCCTGAGCCTGGCGACGCTCGTCTCCGGGCCGCACATAGCCCACCCGCTCATCTCGACGCTCGTCACCGCCCTCCTCGTGACCAGGCTCTCGCCCAAGTCAGTATACACCTATATAGACACGTGCGAAGATTTGCCCTCTCCAACGAGCTCGCTTTTCCATGCTCCGCATAAGTATAGATGACCGGGCGATATTTGCAATGCGGTCGTCTCTTACATAAGCATAATGCGCGGGCTGCAGTCTCGTTATATCGGAGAAAAGCCTCGCTCTAACGAACGCGTGCCCGCCTAACTGATATAGCAACAGCCGCGCGCAATAAGTTGAGCGATTGTTTCGGCCCTGCTGCAGAATGACATATACCTACAACGTGGATATACGTTATGATCCGAATGATCGAAAAGCCGGGCGTATTTTTCGGCTAACGCAAGCGAGCTCTGAAAATAAGAGCGCAGCAGGTTATCGCGTGATATTGGAAAATTGCAGAATCTGCCACCTGGCCAGCTTCTTCTGGGCGTTCTTCTACCTGCTCTTCGTCTTCCGGCTGTCCGAGTGGTTCGGGCTGCCGACGCCGCCGGGCCACGCGAACCTCGTGCAGATGATGCTGACGCTCAAGCTGGCCGGGCTGGCCTTCGAGATCAACTCGGCGGCGGCCACTCGGCCCGAGGACGATCCCCAGGGCGCGAGCTCCGCCGCCCTCGCCCGCATCGGCCTGCTCGACGTCTTCCACTACGCCTTCAGCTACATCGGCGTCCTCACCGGGCCGTACTACCGCTACCGGACCTACTGGGACTCGCTGCACCGACCGTTCGCCGCCAAGGCCGATCACTGGGCTCAGACCCGGCGGAAGCTCCTCCAGATCAGCGGCTTCACCCTCTGCTTCCTCCTCTCCAACCACTTGTTCCCCGCTAAGGTAGGTTCCCCCCCCCCCCTGCTTCCGAGCGACCAGCTTACGACAACCGTATATACACAATTATAACTGCCCGATCGATTTACCCTTTCAGTACGCGCTCACGGACGAGTTCGCGAAGCGCTCGCTCCTCTACAGATTCTGGTACATCTATCCGACCTTCGTCACCTTCCGAATGCGCATGTACATCGGCATGGTCATGTCCGAGTGCGTCTGCCAGATGGCCGGTCTCGGCGCCTACCCGAGCTGCTCGGAGCCGGTCTCCGGCCTCGGCCCCAAGGACTACAAGTCCGCGATAGCGCTGTGAGTTGGCGCAGCTCTCCTCCACCGCAGCTCGATCGATTCGTCTTCCCCCGTGCGTCTTCTTGCAGATCCAACGAGCCGCGCTCGCTCAAACCGGAGGAGCTGGACTTCGAGACGGTGCACAACATGAACGTGTGGGAGGTGGAGAAGTGCATCCTGGTGCGCGACGCCATGAAGAAGTGGAACACCTGCGTGCAGTACTGGATGGCCGTATGCGTGTACAAGCGCTTCCCCCACCGGGGCCTCAGGACCGCGGCCACCCTCGCGCTCTCGGCCCTCTGGCACGGCTACGCGCCCGGCTACTACCTCTGCATCTGCCAGATCACCTTCTTCCTGCCCATGGAGGACATCTACGCGAGATTCTACAAGGAGAGCGCCGAAGCCAGTTTGGTCAGTTCTCTTTCGCAAAATCTCCGCTCCATCCCCTATACCTTACTCGAGCTCTTCGCGCGCGCGCGCACGCGTGCGAAAAGAGGTTAGATCGATCCCTCCGTCGCTTATTATATTCTACTCCGTTATTGGCTTACGCTGTGCTGGCTCAAGAAGAAGAGCCGGACGAAAAGACCGGATCGCGTATACGAGCGTGGCAGGGTTCGCTTAAAACAATCAACAATCATTTCTTCCACCAACTTCGTCGTTTATTCATCAGTGAGAGAATTCATTACACAGAAAATCGCGCGAAAACGGGTAACAATTAATCTGCTTATTTCGATGTTGCAGAAGAAAACGGCGCTGCACTGCCTGCTGTGGTTCACCAGGATCTCGTGCATGTCCTACCTTGGACTGTCCTTCCAGCTGCTCCAGCTGGACGAGACGTTGACCTTCTACCGGAGTATCTACTTCGCCGGCCATCTGCTCGTGCTCGGGCTCTATGTGATAGGACGTCTCGTCCGCTCGTTCGCTCTCTAATCAATTTTCTCTCTCGCCACGCGTATCGCTGCTCCTTTCGGTATACGCCCAGCTCGCCACCTATAATTCTTTCAATCAACTTAGCCGCGACGCACGCGACGGTCCGAGTCTTCGCGTTTCCTTCTCTACTGTCTAGATAGGAAGGATCTTCACCTATACCGTTCGGTGGCTTAGTTACCGCCCGCGCGACTTTTACTTTCTTACGGGGCTGCATTCGTTACTGCACATTTTAATTTTACTATAGTTTCTACTTTTTATTCGACCTCGGGATTTAGACTGCTACGACATAAGGGATAGGGCGTTGCGTTTCGCCTTCGTAGATATATCGTTACTTTCTTCTCCTTTTTTTCTCTCCCTCTCCGCGATGACTTTGTAAATAATACGCGCGCATGTATACACTAAGTAGGGGGAGATTAACAAAACGGGTTGTGTCGTAATACATTTTCCAGAGAAGGCTGTTAGAAAAAGAAAACAAATGCGCTCGCGCTTGTGGCACGGTTCGAGGCGTATTCGCGACAACGTTAAGTCTATACAACCATAACGTACGCGTGGATTTGGCATTTGACCAGCATTTACAATCGCATGCTCTATTGCTCAAAGAGACATACGTTTGCGCGGCTCGTTACTCGATCGCAGGCAACAATCAGTCGATAAGAAGTTTGAAAGACCACAATCAATTACAAATGAGCTGATGTTTTCAACATTTTCGATTTTTATATCTTTAAGATATAATTTTATATTGCACAAATACCTACATTTGTACTCGTTTCCATTTCTATTCCATTTATACACGGGTTTATATTGAATTTACACACTCGGCAAAATCAAAGCGGCCTCTTACTCTCTTATCTTTTTTCTTGTTTCAAAGCTCTAAATCCACGCTTACTGCTTCTGGTCGTGTAAATTTGAGTACCTGTATACGGTTAAGCGAAGCGATGTCAATACAAGAGAATATATACTGTACAAACAATAACAATACTGCGACGACGGCGGGTTTGAAACGAAGAATTGCTCGAATCGTTTCACGAAGCGCATTGTAAATTACATTCGAGAAAACTGCTTCCAATAAACTCTTCGTATCGAAGAAAAAACAGAGTGGACAGTGCAAAAAGAAAAAAAAAACAGAATAGAACTCTGTATAAAGTGAATGAAAAAAGCTATGATAAATAAGCGAGTACTCGCGATTCTAGCATCGTCGGAACGTGTCCAATCAATAAAACGTTCTCTCGATCCCGAAACACCAAATAAGCAAAATAATAAAATACATAAAAGACCGTTCTTTAGTTTTATTTTAGTTAACTTTCATTTTCCGCGCAGCCGCGTGCAAAAATATACTTCTCGTGCCATTGATTAAACTCGTATGGTTTGGCTCTTTCAAGTCACGCAATAAATTAAGCTGCAAGAATGACTGTTTGTTAGATCTTTCAATCTTACCAACGTCTATTGTTTTCCATATTTTGATAGAACCGGTATGATACCGGAGACAAATTAGCAATAGAGCAGGGCAATAGAAGGATAAGCTAGCTTCAGTATATATGTAAAAGCACCTTTCACTCGTGCACGTGAAAACGAAAGCGTAGTTTTAGGGATGAGCTTTTTCGGAACCACTTCTCTTGCTCCCATTTTCTTCATCGGCACATGCGCACATACTTATTGAGCCGTGTACAGCTGCTGTAATATACACGTGAGGGGGGGGGGGAATGTAAGCAAAATGCGCGCGGTTAGCACTTTCATTGGGAGCGCGAGCGACCACGAGGAGCTGACGACGCGATTTTGTAAGTTTCTGCCTTTTTTTTCTTTCTCCCTTTCACGCCGAGAGTGGCCAGCCGATGACGCGCGAGCGATTACAGTGAGAATCCATGCTCCCGACACTGCACGAGTGTGTGTGCGCGCGCGCGCGCGCGCGTGTGTATCTCTCGGTCCATTGACTTTGCTTGTCACACGCGAACGAACTTTATCGGAATCGGATAACTTGTACCAAATGTATAAAAGAAAAAAATAAAGTACTGTTGAAGCTTGACAAAATAACTCTGCTCTTCTTCCTCCAGATGAACCTTTGTTTATTCAGACCAAAAATTGATACTTCATAGAATACACACTACAACTAAGAATGAACTGCGGGTGGGACTGTTATGTGCGGAAATTTTCAATACGTACCAGAACTATCTGAAAAAATGGTCATTGATATGTGTATGTGTATGCTTATGAGGAAGATTTAATTGCTGCTTCACTGTTTGACGAAACGATGGAGAATTTGCAAGTTAATTGAATAAAAAGTAATCTGTTCATCAGTCAAACAGTGATACTGGCAGACACTCAAAATGAATGCTGAAGACTAGTTAATACTATCATTAAAATAAGTATCAAAAGTGAGAAAGCACAAAATCAATTTGAGCATCTGTTTGAATATCGTCGTTCCTCGCTGCACATTTTAAGATTCACTCATTTTTTCATAAGCCCGGCAAAAAAATAATATTTTCTCACGAGGCTTAAACAAAAACAGAATCAAAAACGTGCTAGATTTAGCAAGAAAAGGCGAAATGTGAATGAATCACGAGTATTTGAAAGTTTCAAGCACGCTGGTACGGCAACTCCATACGGGCGGGAAATTGAAATGCAATAATTGTGTTCAGTATAGAGAGCCAAGAAGAGATGACCGAAAACCAGCGTGCTTTTCTGTTATTATCACTAGATACATGCCAGTACGCCGGCGGAGCTGCATCCGTCGTGTGATCAGCATGTAGGCGGCAGCATAACGGCAGCAGCATCGGCTCACCCCCCTCTCCCTGCTACTCGCTCTATAAATTCTGCTTTTTGCTCTTTCTCGTGCGACGCGTGCTCTCTTTCTCTCTTTCTCTCTCTCTCTCTCTCGCAACTCTCGCGCGACCCCCGCGGCCTGCCTACTGCATCTGTCTCTTTGTCAGTCTCTTTCTCTCTTTCTCTCGATCTTTCTCTGCTACACGAGAGTCAGCAACGCCAGAGAGACACCGCAACTAGACTGCCTGCCTGCCTGCCTGCCTGCCTGCCTGCTCGACCCCGCAACGGCTTACTGTACTGCTTATCTCGACTCGCTCTCTCTCTCGCCGCGCGCCACTCTCCGCCGCCTTACAGCCGCCTGTGGCACCACAGAAATACAGAAGCTTAGATTAGCCTGATCTTTTAAACATCTTGTACACGTTCTATTGTCCGTGTATTATTATTATCATTATTATTATCATCATCATTATTATTATATATATGTTTATCAATATCAATATTAGCATATATATGTGTGTATGTTTTATTAGGCGAGGGAGTTGTTAGAATGGGAAAGAGGAAGAAAGGAATTGAGTATGTAATAAAGCGCCAGACAAAATTGTTCCTGAACAAAGGAGTATAAGCAACAATCGAAATAAACAGCTTTGTCTGAGCAATCGTTCGTAAAAAAAAAAATATATATATATACTTATACATAAATGATAAATCATGTATATTGCAGCAAAAAGCATGCACGATTTTTCTTTACGTTGTTATTGCTTTCTCTTGGTATTCAAAGGAACGGAGTCAAGAATAAGATGATGCCAATCCAATGTGCATTCATTAATTGTTTGAAATTTGGAAAAATTTGCCATGGTCCATGAAACTCTGTCTCCTTCAAATACTTTGCTTTCTTTTTAGACTAGAATGCGTATCAACAGTGCCATTATATTTCTTTTATGTAAAAAATCAAATCGCAAGTTACAATCAAATCTCAGTATTCATCTCGTTACACAACTAAATCAAAAATGTCTATTGAACTTTTATTTGTACCTCATTATACTTTATTATAAATGAATGACAAACTTACATAAATAAGTCTGTTTGTGTGGGTATATATGTTGTGTTGTCAAATTACAAAAGAACGCATAACTTACATCTAAGATCACTAAGCATAGAATGAAATTATCTAACTGTTTAAAAATTGAAAGAATATGATCGGGTTTAGAAAGAACAATTTTCATTTAATAAAAAGAAAAAAATCTCTATTTTTTACATTTATTTGGAGTTCTTTTTTGCAATTCTATTATTTCAGCTGGTAGTTGAGAAGCAAAAGGTTATTTACTATCATCTATGCTTTTGCTAAAATTATTCAATGTCAAAGTGAGAAAGGCTTGACATAAAATGTACGTCTTTTGAATTGATTTGAAATATGTGTAATAATTACAAAAGTTTTAATGAGAGATATATTTGAAAGAAAAATATTTCACACGAGCGAAAAAATTGATGAAGAATTTCTTGTCAAGTCTTAGGTATGAATATTTCCGATAGCGCGATTAGATAAAAATTGAATGGCTATGCTTGCTCTATTACTCAAATTGACAGTTTTATTTTAATTTATATTGACAATAATGAAAGAGTAGCAGGCATAAAATTGTCTAAAATTCTGCACATTAGCGTGTCAAGAGTGTTGCTAGTATCAGCTATACATTTTTGTTTTTTTTTTCGCGCGACCACGTGAGCAGTAGTGGATAGTCAAATGATTGACAATTGATAAACTACTGGATTAGAACAAAACAAAAAAAAAACTATAGTAATAATAATAGAAAGAGGAAACTAAGGCTCAAAGTACCAAGCGCGCATTTGGTAACGCCGTGGAAAGAAAACGTAACTTAGAAGATTGGAACAAGATAATCAGTGTGACAGGAGAGAAATAGAATACCTTTTTTCATAATTCAAGTCAGTACACTCAGGGTTCTGATGTGGTTGTACAGTGAGTATAGAGACATCCACCGAGTATGAACTGCCATTAAGAGAAGGAATTTGGTTTTGGTTTCAATCTCTGCAAAAAAGACAAAAGATTTCGTTTATTCATACGAATGAAATGAAAAACAAATATAAGAAAGAGAATCTTACCTGGACTTGGATCGTGCGTCCTTTGTCCTATCGGCGGACTTGCTGCGGCTGCGTGATTTACCGCGTGAGCTCTTGCTGTCAGAGCGTGAGCGTGAACGACTGTAACTGCGCCTGCGGTCCCGATCACGACTGCGTGACCTGCTGCGTGATCGTGAGCGTGACCTCGTCCTGGAGCGTCTGCGATCTCGACTACGGCTGCGAGAACATTTTGTTGTTAATTATTATTTCATCGGGATAATGTTATGCGAATTTACTTGAATGAATTTGACATCAACTTACCTCCTGTAGCGTCTGCTGCCACGACTGCGGTGGGGTGAAGTTGGTCTGCCATAGCGTGCCATCTGAACACGCAGTTCCCTTCCATCGACCATACGGCCATCCATGGCATCAAGTGCATCCTCTGCATCACGCTTATCATAGAATCTACCAGTGTTGAATTTGAGTTAGTTTTCATACGATAAAGTCCATACTATCTGACTAATTTATTGATGCTTTTATGTTAAAGTGTAAAAGTCGTCAAGACATGTTCCTTGAAGATTGAAGATTGAAACAGTTGATAGATAAAGTAAACAAAATCGAAGCATGCTTGAATGCTCATGTTCAAATATCAATACAGGGAGATATTTATTGATCAAACAATCTCCAAGTCTAACTAACCAACATAACAGTCAGCCAGCTAAATATTATCCAAACAAGCTGTAATGCAGAGAGTAAGAAGCATCGAGCATCGGCAAAAGTGCAAGCAACTCGAAAGGTGAGCCAAGCGAGTATGCTTAGAAAAGAGACCAACAAGACTTCCTGGCTCCAAAAAATTTTGGAGCAAGAAACGCTTCAAGAGTTAAATAAGATGCAAACAAATGAAATAACTCACCTCACGAAGGCGAATCCACGGCTTTCCCTGGTGAATCTGTCCCTAGGTATGTAGATGTCGCCAACCTCTCCGCAGCGCTCGAACACACGCCTGAGGTCTTCCGGGGTCGTGCGGTAGGTAAGATTGTCCACCTTGAGGGAGACCATCCCGTCGATGCGAGGTGGCGGCCTGCCGTAACTCATTTCGGCTGTTGTGTTCTCTTTCTCGCAAGTCAATATGTAGTATATACTGAAAAAACAGACGCACAGCTTGGTTGAAGCACACGTTGCCGCCGCAACTAAGTACGCGCGATCGTTGCCGCCAAGCGTAAGGTCGGCCGCGTCTCTCGAACAAACTCCGTTGTTGCACTTACCAAGAAATGAACGCGCAGTGGCTTATTTCGGAAAAGTGATTTCGCTTACCTTGTCAAAGTCGGTGCGGTAGCCTCGACTGAGGCGTCCTTATCCTCTGGCTTGCCACGGGAGTAATGAATTCGAGCGGTGCGCGATCAACGATGGTCGACCCTGTGGCCTGTGCCCTGGCTGTATGTGGCTTGTGCGTGTGCGTACGAAGTACGAACCGTCGCCCCTCTCTCCGTCACTCTGGCAAGTCCGGGGTCGAGGGAAGCAAGATGGCGCCGAAACGAAATGCCGTTGGACGCCGCGATGACGCAGCGGAACTGCGGTAGTCGACGGAAATGACTACGTTGCTCGTTGAGCGACTGTTCTGGACGCGGCAAATTTGAATTATGTATATTATATATATATATATATATGCTGCATATACTGTTTGTATTGCATACATATATTCGAGGCTGTATTTCACTTTGAGCTTACATATACGTAAGTTTATAAGTATTCTTTAATATTTGTTATTGCCAGGCCTGTGACCACGTACCTGCGTGTACCTCCGCAGGCATTACAGTGCGATTACCATTAATTTTACACGTAATGTTTTACTGGATTAAATATAAATAAATAAATAAATCTGCGTGGATCCAAATGTGACAAATTTCTAAGAGAATTAAGCTGTAGGTTAAAAATGGACGTGGGAATAAAATAAATACAACTAAACTATGATGTTCTTTGTAACATTTTCTTTATTTAAAAAATGAAGAATTTTCAAACGCCTGGACGGCCGATTACTCGCTCTCGAAACCGTCCATGGCAACTGACAATAGCTTTAACAGATTTTTTCTCGGGTTTCCGCACAAAATAATAATAATAATGTTACGTATACGCTCATACAAAAAATTCGCCAACGGATCATCAATCACATACAGTACTTATGTGTTCGCGCGCTCGTACATAACTCGAATAAATACAGCGCTTAAAAGGAAGAAGAGAAAGTGTGTGTGGTGTGTGCCGTTGGGAGAAATTTTTTCCTCCCCTTGTTAGAAAAAATGATTGACCTTTTTACAGATATACGTATAAAGAAAAGGAGAGATTAAGTCGCGCCGGAATCAACAAACGTGGGCCAGAAAACCCGAGGATTTTTGATACAATGCGCGCTGCACTATGACGCCGCTTTAAAAGTAACTAGTCGTTAATAAGAGTAATAATAACCGTAAGAATAGTGATTAAAAATAATAATAATAATCTATGATTAAAAAAACACGTGCAATACATAAATTAAGGTAAAATCATGAATTAAGTAAACCTGCGTGTCTGCGTGAATGTTGTCATAATATTCTCGAGGGGCTCTTTGCGAACAGAAAAACGTATTTCTGTCTTTGTGTCTGTCCGTGATAAAAATAATACGATGTACAGAGCTGAGTTGGGTAAAAACTGGCGCGTGTCATTTAAAAAGAAAGAGAATAAAGAACCGAGCCTCTCCGCTTCCCATTTCTACGCGCACCGCGAAAACAGGAAAATCTCGTCCCGCTTTCCCGGCACGTGCGTTAGAAAAGTGCGCACAGAGAAGAGCGAATAAAATTGTAATGCTTTCGCGGACTGACCTTTTATTCGCTTGTCACAACGAGAACTGTTTATCTTTTGTCACACGCGAGGATTTTCCCGCGAATGCGAAAAGGCACTGTGTTGTCTATTCCCGAGAAGGCGGTAAGCGGTGCGAGGAAAATTCTTCTTGTTTTCGCGCCCGCGATATACTTATAGTGATACGCACAACCTTGAATAATCTCAACAGCTGCTACTGGGCCGGGCCCACGAGACGGACAAAATAGAGAGCCCATACGATGTCGCATGTATAATAGTCATAGTTAATACAATAATAATACGCTTCTGTTGCTACCCTTTACAAATTTCATTATCATAATACTCGCTTGAAATTTTGCGTAATATAGCTGCCTCTGGCTTGTTTCACTTCTTTTCGTTACAAAAATAATACTCTGGTTATTTCGTTTCTCATTTTTTTTATCGCAGAACAAATTTCGCCGCTACAAAAATACAATAATTTCGCTTTGTCTCTCGTTCTCAAGGCTTTTTCGACGCTCGGGACGGAAACGGTGCCCAAGCTTATACACGTACGTTCCTCTTTTCCTCCTTATTACGAAAACTCTTTCAAAATCCCAAAAGAATCGAAGTTGCTAGTACTAACGATAATTAAGTAGAGCGCTGTCTTTGTTAAGTAGCATTGGGCGGAAATTACAAAACTAACGGGGGAGAAGAGAGGTTCGTTGATTAATACGAACGAAAAATAAAAAATCCTCTAAAACCGTGAATTCGGAATACTGACAGAATGTGAGTGAGAGAGAGAGAGAGAGAGAGAGAGAGAGAGAGAGAGAGAGAGCAACGTCTACTCGTCACGCGCAATATAATAAAATAGAAAAAAAGCCTCGTGCGCCCCTTTCTTTGTGTCCTCCTCGACGGCCCTACTAACGGGTCGTCGTTCACATACTTTAATGCCATGTTACTTTTATCGCCTCGGTAAAATACATTATCTCGATTCGCAATAATCGTATCGCATATACTTCAATAACAAAATAGCAATACTCGGTCAATTATGAATAATATATAGTGTGTATAGTGTATATATGTATATATAATCGATAGTGGTTATAGAAAAATATTCTCAGCATTAGAGTAATAGAGAGCTTCCAGAACCAAATAGTTCTCAAATGTGAGTTATTCATGCGTGATTTGTCTCTTTTCGCATGTGTATATATATATTTATATATATACATATATATGTACAAATGAATACGATGCAGGTTCGTCTCATTTTTCATCGAAATTCGTTAATTAGTTGATTAATCGATTAACGAAAAATGCCTACGCGTGTCGACAGAATCGCAGGACTGTCCAATGCCTTTGATGAAATGTATAGCCTTCATTTCGTGTACGAGTTTATCACGAGCGCAAAAGTTGCTGAACTCTCATAATCGTGTATAATAATCGATAGAAGAAACGTGAGTATTTTAAGTATAAGATGACAACGACGTCGAGAATTGGTGTAAATACGTGAAACAATAAGTTAAATAAATAAGGAGAGTTCGCAAAGGCGCGGAGTATATAATTATATATGCATCGTTATTGCTTCGATTTTCTAATCTCGTTCCCTTTCCCTCACAATTATGCTTTGATGCTTGGCTCGAGTATACAATATACGCACACGTTATGTAAGTATAAAGTAGAATAAAAAAACAGAGTAAGGTAAAAATAAGAGAAAGAGAGCGTGAAATGCCTCATCGGTCATTGACTACTTGCAGCGCAGGCATACTCGTCGTACATCAGTGTGATTATTCATACGCTGCTAAAATGTACATACTATTATAAGTTAATAGATCGCGTGCGTCTAGTAGGTAAAGTGTAAACGCTTATAAGGCTCATTTTGATAACGACTACGAACTACACACGGCTCCCGACGACTCGACTCTATACTACTCGCACTGTCTTGTCTCTCGGCACTGTCGAAACGAGTAGAAACGTTGTAGAACTTTATCACTACAGACGAGAGCAGGTTAAAGAAGAGGCGAGAAGAAGAGAGAACTTTGATACTCTTAACTAAGTAATGCTCTATGTTACAGAATACTAAAAACTATTTTTGGCAAAGTACATTAGGTTTATGTAATACAAGGCGCATCATATGCATTGATGCACTGGCCATTTGTTTATTTGTTTATGTTTATTATGCGCTATCTCAAGCGTTTCGTTAACTTTTCTACGAACACCTGTTCTGACTAACATCGAAAGTATTAAATGGTGGATTCTTACTTTATATATATATATATATATCCGTTTCGACAGTGCTCGAGTTGCAATTTTATGGACTTTCGAGGGTTTTTGATGAATCAAGAGAAACAAAGCTAGTGCGAGTAGCAGTAGTAATAAGATTCTGCGACTTGCGAGTTCTCGAAGGGTTACGCATGAATAATATCAATCGAATTATTTTTAAAGTATGACTCGTAATCGAATTTCGCTCTACAAACTATAATTGATTAATTTATTTCTAAGCGAAAGTCCTGTCTTTTATTTGATTTCAATCCTATTACGACGTGACTTTTTGCAGTTTTTAATTTAGAAAACCAAAAAAAATCATACTGCGTAATTTAAAATTGCTTCACTGCCTTTTGAGAATTTCGTGATTTTCTGAGCTTATCAGAAGTTTCGGGAAATTTTCATGGCGACATCCCTACGAACGAGTATTACGACGGGGAATGAGAACAACACACAATTGAGCTCCCCCTTTAACCTTAAGTACACAAGTCTTAAAAGCTCCGATATTTTCTTTAATTTCATGTTTATTTGTTTCGAATCGCCCGATGACCGAGTTAAATATATACGAGTCGACTATACTGTTAATCCTCGAAATCTCTAATGCATATATTGTCATGCTATTTTAAGCTTAAATTACGCGAAAAACATAACTATTAATAAGTAGAGAGAGATTGAGAAAACTAGCTGACTTATATCGTAAGTAAGATAATACTCGTAAAAGCTACCGCCAAAAATATAAAAAAAGAATTAACTACGAAATACAAGCGCTAAAAAAATACTTTTGACAGTATTTTCGCGATAAGTATTATACTTAAGTCAGAGAGCAATGAGTTAATCTTGTCGTGTTTCTTTCATTGAAATTGATAAAAACGATAAAAAAGGCCAATGAAAGGCAGCAAAGGGGCTCTGAAGATACATAAGTTAAAATAATATAAAAAAAAAACGTAATATTCCTGGCAACGAGTTATTTTTGTTATTGGTAAGTGTTCAGTCTCGCTGCTTGTCGACAGAAGAAGCGGCCGCGACTTTGTTGAACTTCCGTAACGAACATGTTTCGAATCTGCTATTCAAAACACGTTTCAATACAAAGTGCTCACAATAAAATGCCCAAAAACCGCTCTAGTTTCTGATTGTTGAGACTTGCAGCGAAAGTAATGAAAGCTTATAATAACGGTTTAGAGAGACAGACTACGCTTTGCATTAATAAAAAGAAAAAACAGATGGATCACCCTATCGTCGATAAAGACTTCTATCTACAAGTGTATATATATATGTGTATGTGTGTGTATATATAAAAAAACTTCAATTGGCTGCGGCTGCCTCGCTTTTTCGTTATTATGTACACGGCTATAACCTGCTCGAGCCTTGCTTGCTAAAAAAGAATTTTCCTGACGCGCGAGCGCATAGAAAATTTTGTATAAAAATATTCATCGACCTCTTACTCTCGTATACGTTTTAAATCTATGTACAAATTGTGTAATAACCACCTGGGTCTTCGCTCGACTTCCACTCTCGTGCTCATCGTTCTGTCAACTTTTAATACTGTGACTTTTATAATATCAATAGATTTCTGTCTTAATTATCATTTCTCGTCTCCTCTGCCTCGCGCTCTCTGTACCAACGTAAAAAAATAGAGATCTTTACGTGTTTCCAGCAGCCAAGCGGCGAGAGAGAGAGAGAGGGAGAGAGAGAGAGAGAGAGAGAGAGAGAGAGAGAGAGAGAGAGGAGTCGTGTGTAAGGTCTTGAACCGAGTTGTCGGTCCTTAGAGAGCTTTTCCATTCGTCTAGGTGAGTTGCGCGTGTCAGTGTGCCTCCTCGGCAAGGGAGGTGGAGACGAGGTTCAGCGGCACGTCCGAAACGTTCTCCTCGTCACCCTCGTCGTCTATGTCGTCGGCATTGTTCTCTTGTTTTACGTGCTGCAATGAGAGAAGGCGAATTCGTTAGACGCTCGTGGCGCGAGAAACAAGTTGGTATCGATCGCGCGTTCGGTACTTACGTGCATCATAAAAGTGCTGAGGGGAATGGTGAAGTTGAGAGGCGAGTTGCCGAGCGGACTAGCGTGGACTCCCGGAGGCACGCCGCCTCCTCGTGCCGCTTGCGGCGGCGTCGTCAGGGCGGCCATCATCAGGTGCGGCTGAATTTGCCGGCGCAGCGCCGCTAGCATGTCCGCGCTCTCCGCGTCCATGGCTTCGGGTTGTTGCTGCTGCTGTTGCTGCTGCTGGGCTGCTAGTGCGGCGTCGCCTTTTTCTGGAGGTGCAGAGAATCGGTTAGTTGTAGCTTTCGAGCGGAGATTACACGGAGAACGAGTAGGAGGCTGAAGGGAGGCTGAATTCGTACTTCGATGCCTAGTGGGCTTCTCGCCCTTGGGCCTACGCCTTCGCGTGTGTATCGTGTCGCGTCTCATGGCGACCGGTCGGTTGACACCGTGCAGCTTGTAGTAGAGGCCACAGGCGTTGCAGACCATCTCGCCCTTCATGTTTCGCCTCCAAATGGTCGTGGTCATGGTGCCGCAGTTTGTGCAGGACATGTCGACCTTCTTGGCCCCGCTGTTTCCGCCGTTGCCACCGACCACGATGCTCTGGTCCATCGCAACCGGCTTCTGATCCTGCTGCAGCTGCGGATCGATAAATGCAAAGTTACGATAAGTTTTTCTCCGCCTCGGACGAGCGAACGAGAATCACGAGAACGAAAATCGCCGGATGCCCACCTTGCCCTTGATCTTGTGCGACCAGGCCGTGAAGTCGTGCGCCTGCTCCTCGAGCATCGAGTCGTGGTGCTGGTACTCGATGGGACTGGTTGGCGCCTTGCTCGGGTAACTCTGCTTCCTGCGACCTTTGGTTTCCTTCCGGCCTCCTCCGCTCGCCGGGCTCGACGGGTTGCTGTCCATGGAGACGCTCTGAAAAGTCAGAAAAGTCGAATTCATCAAAGGCTCTTATCGGAAAATCCCGGGTGCGCAGGCAAACAGGAGGGAAAAGAGGAAGGTAAGTATACGAGAGCAGCAGCAGCCGAGCGTCAGCGGGCCATTAACTCTGGTCTCCGGGAACCGCAAAGAAAACACGGCTGCAGCCTGCGGCCTCCGGAGATAAAGCCCCGACAGGCAGATGCTCGCCGAGTCATCGAAAATGTGTTTGCCCACTGGTCTGCAGAATCCGAAGCTCAAACAAGCCCGGGCGTAATTTCGTTTGCGGAGGCCAACTGCTACAAGTTTGCTTTCTTATCTCTCCGGGAGAGAGAGAGAGAGAGAGAGAGAGAGAGGAGGTAGAGAGGAATGTAAGGCTACCGGAGAACAAACAGACCGAGTTTTCCTAGGCTCTTTAAGCCTTCCGAGGCTCGATTGTTCCTTTAATTCTAGTGTAAACTAATTTCCGCCGCCGAATAATTCCTCGAAGCGCAGCCAGAGGCTGGTATCGGCCATTCGAGTTTCTCCGATTCATCAATCAAAGAATGGACGATGGAGCAGATACGGGAGCGGGCGCCCGACTTTTTTCTCAGGAAAAGCCGTAACTGGATTTTCTCTCCGGCGCGTTTGTTTCCCTCTCGGCAATTCAGTATACGGAAGAGGAGAAACACGGAGCCGGGGGTGGCGGCGCGCGTCGGGCGCGTCGAGCGAGCAACAGGTGCCCTCTCCGCCCTCCCCGGCCGTGGGCCGCCACCCCCGATCCTACAGGTAGCCTGCGCGCTCCTCGCCGTTTAGTTTACGGTCTCCAATAAATAAACGGCCTGCAATAAATAAACCGCGCCGGACGGCCGCGACAGGTATACGCGGGGAGCGGTTTTATGCGTTTATTGATAGCGGCAATAAACGCCCCCGAAAATAAAGTTCCGGAGCCTCGTCGCCGCTGTGCTCGGAAGCGCACCTATAGGCACGTCGGCTAATCACGCGCAGCCGGAGACGCAGGCATCCGAATAAGGACGCGCAGATAAGCGGCTCAGAGAGAGAGAGAGAGAGGGGGAGAGCGTAAAAAACCGGGCAGGTCAGGTGAGGAGCTCCGCGATGCCTTAGGGCACCTCCACAATCGCTCGCTCCGTCGATATGACAAGTCGATCAGCACGCGCCGCTTTCCATTTGCTCTCGGCCGCGACAGCGCCATGACGAAATCCAGGAAGAGCGGCGAACTGCGTCGCAGAATCGCTATCATCGCCGGCGCACACGGCCATAACGGATCCGGCCAAATGCCAATAACAAAGCGAGGCAGAAGGAAGCGGCAGCGGCAGCCAGCGGCGCGCTGATACGAGCAAGCAGGCTATATAATGCGAGGGGGGAAGGAGAGAAGGAGAGAGAGAGCAAAAGAAAGAGCTTCGGCCGATGGAAGCACGGGAGAAGCAGACGAAGGATCCCTCTCTGTGGGTATTGAGGCCGGTCCCACCTGCCCTTGCAGGTAAAACCGAGTCGACCGTTGTGCCGCAGATAATAGATATAGAGGAGGGAGAGAGCGAGAGCAGCCGAAAAAGTCCTTTGTGATAGCTGCTGCTGCTGCTGCTGCTGCTGTTGCTGCTGCCTCGCTCTCTCCCTGCGATGCTGACAAAACCCGAGAGCGGATGCCGCTGCCTGGCTGCCTGCCTGCCTGCCTGTCGGCCGCTTCTCCTTCTCCTTAGCCTGCGCGCAGCATTATTGGACTGAAGGACGAAAATTCGTGCAAATTTCGGGACGATTGCGGTTGCGTAACGCGGCGCGGGCGAAAAACTTTATCGCGCCGAGCTCGAGAGAGGGATAAAGTTTTTCGGGATCGCCGGGAGAAAAAGAGCATCGGAGCTCGGAGATAAGCGCGCGTCGATTCCCCGAACGAATAGCGCGCGAGAGAAAGAAAAAGGTATAGAGACGCAGCCGCCGGGCCTGTTAACAGATGTTCCGAGATAAGTCCCTCTCCCCCTCTCCCCCTCTCTTTCTCTCTTTCTCGCTCGGGGACTATTCAAAGGATTCCTCTGTCTCTCTTTGTATCGCGCTCCTTTGCATTCGGCGGCCGTACCTGTACGCTGGAAACGCTGGAAACGCTGGAAACGCTGGAAACGCTGGAAACGCGTGCGCAGAGGCATGCCTCCCTTTTCCCCGAACGAGCCCCGCCGGGGCTGCTGCTTCTTTATCCGCACGGAGCTTTTGTCGGGGGCGCGCCAAGTGATTTTCCCCACTCCGGGTACCTGCGGCCCGAGCGCCGGCGGACTCTCTTTTTCCGGGCCTGCGCGCTCAATGGAGCGAAACCTCGGCGTGATAATGGCCCTAAAGGCGCTTTTACGAGGCTTCAGGGAAATTCGATTGGCCTTGATTTCGCCGGACGGCCGCCGCTTTCTTTGGCCGGGGGGCGCAGGTATGCGCGCGGCCCTCCACCCGGCTCTAGTACATTATGCTACGCAGGCTCCTTCGGATGCCTCAATTTCTTCTTCGTCTTCGCTCTCGTTCACCGTTCACGGCCCCGGCGGCGGATTGTCTTTGGGCGGAGGCGCTCCTGCGGATTTATTGTTGGACGGACGCTGAACCGAAATGTAACCGCTGGGAGATTTGAGGTTCGCCTGCGCCGTGCAAAATGCTCGGCAGAAAATTCCGATGTGCGGGCGCATGACGAAGAGACAATCGCAGGGAGCGTTCCCCGCCCCCGGAAAACCGAGAGCGGCCCGTCGATAAACAGCCTCGTAAAGTTTTCGCGCAGGTGCGAAGAAGCATCGGCGGCTCTGCAGCCCCTCCGTGACAATAAGCTCTCCGGGAGAGGTCTTTCGGGACAACGGTTATTCCGCGCGGACCGTTGCAACGACAATAGACGACCCTGCGACAGGCCGAAATTATCACGGACTGCACCGAGATAAGGTTATAGAAAAGCGGATGAGAGGCGAGGCCGAACAATGACCTGGAAATCCCTCCGAGTGTCGGCGTAATTTACGGCAGGTACGCTTTCCCGAAAAGCCGGCCGCCGGCCGGAGCTCGTTTGTTGCACCGGAGGGACGGACACACCTGAGCGTGTACAGCAATCGCGCTGTGCACCATTCACCCCTTTTTTCCTCTCCTCTCGGGCACTCTCGGGGATTACGCTCGCTGCCTCCCGCAAGGGTTACCGAGAATTTCGCGTCGGCTCCCGACTATTATTGTCGCACGCAGGTGCTCCCGAGGAGCTGCCGCTGTGCCGCTGCAGAAACGCGAAGCGCGGCCAAGAGTCCATCGCGCCGAGCAACTCACCTTGGTGTCGAGCCTGGCAGCGATGTTGGTACGGTTGCCGAGGACGGCAGCGGCCGCTGGATGGCAGTCGGCCGGGGTGACGAGGGTCGGCGCGCCCTGGGTATCCCGGTAGAAGCGGATCCGAGGGGCCGCCGCGGCCGCCATCGCCGCGGCCGCGGCCGCAGCCTCGACCGAGCCGATGCCGCCCGAGAGCTGCCGGTTGTTGATGAGCGAGCGCAGCAGGTTCGTCGCCTCGCCGGCGAAGCCGTTGTTGCTCGGCTTGTCGCCGTTTGTCCGCGTGATCTCCAGGTTGCGGTTGCTGTAAACGATCAATGGCTGTTAGATAGGCACTTGACTCGCATGGCGACGAGACGGAGAGCGAATGAACTAACCTCGCGAGCGCTTGCCAGAGCTTGGTGGTCTCCTGGTCGACCTGGGTGTCGGAGCAGTTGCTCTCCGGCGTGTCCATTCTGTTGATGGGGCTGGCGGCGTTGGGGTTGCCGGCCGGCGGGCTGCTGCTGCTGCTGCTCCCCCGGTTCTCCTGCTTCATGAGGCCGTCGAGGCTGTCGCCGGCGCTGCCCTCGACCTTGCTCCTCTTGTTGGTGCTCATGTCGTAGCCGTTCTCCTCGGCGTCCTCGCCGCCGCTCTCCTCGATCTCGAGCCTGTCCGGGTCGGAGTCGTTGGAGCAGCTGTCGTCCTGCTCGAGGCTCGGCTCCTCCTGGACGATCCGCTGGACGTGCGACTGGACCGGCGGGGGCTGCGTCGTCTGGTGGCTGCGGGCCTGCTGCGGCGGGGTCGTGACGCTGCTCACCGGGCTGCCGTTGGCCTCGTCGTTGAAGAGGGTCTTGTTCAGCTGGATGAAGGACTGCAGCGAGCTCAGCTCGCTCGGCGACTTGGCAGTGCTGAGTGACTTTTCCTGCGAGGTTCGGAGAAGCGGATTAGTATACTTTGGCCGCGAATGCTCATCCCCGCGCGTCCCGAAGCGTCGATGGAGCGCAGAGCGGCGGAGAGACGAGCCCTGCGCGCATAATCGCCGCCGCGGCTCGCCCATCCAAGCCGACTTCCTGTCTCCGATCCGTACGCTGCAGCACGCATCGGCCACGGCCGCTCGCGCACCTACACCTCGCTCGGCTACTCGCGCGGGTAAAAGCAATCCGGCCCTGGCGCGTCGCGTCGATTAGCTGGTAACTCGCGTACGCGGCGCGCGCTATACTCGCCGAGTCAACTCTCTTCCGAGTAATGATGCAACCGGGAATGTGCAGCATGTGCAGCATGTGCCGCATGTGCAGGCGGCGGCGCGGCGGTCTCTCTCTCTATACGCGATTGCGATCGCGCCGATAAGGCACTCGCGTTATTTCTTCTGCGGCGCGACAGCTGTTCACTGCAGAGCACGCGGCGCGCAGATCGGGCAAATTCGGAGGCTGAGTAACGTAAATAACGATGAGCTCACGCGGTACAGTTTTTTCCGTCGCGCGCCGAAAGCTCCCTCGCGCTGATAGTGCGCGATTGCAGCCGCGGGAGCTTTGAAATGAGCGCGCGGCCGATTGCGTAAGAGAGCGCTCGAGCTGCGGCGCAAGGACTCCCTTCGCCCGCGAATAATGAGCCTCCGATGGCTTATCTTCTATCTTATCGCGGCAGCCTCAGCGGCGGCGGACTTTGATGCAAAGGACGCTCGAGCGAGCCGCGCGGCTGAGATCATAGGCCAATTTGTTACGTAGCAGCTCTCGATAACGCGATGGCGATACACGTACCAGGTTCTCGTGGGAGAATTGCTTGGCGTAGTCCAGGTACTGTTTGAGTATGACGTCCGACTTGCGGGAGACCTCCCGGAAGTTGTGCAGCACGTCGAGCTTGTAGACGCACCTGTGGCAGATGATGGGCGGCAGCGAGTCACCATCTTTTACCTGAAAGTCCAAACGACGCAGTGCATGAGTATTCGTTGTCGGGATCGAAAGCTCGCGCCGTCCCCGTCGACGGCGTTTAACTTTAGCTTATCTCGGCGCATGGGGTGGCGCTATATTTAGCGGAGCAGCAGCCCACAGGACGGCTCCCGCGAGGATATTCGCCGCGACTTCAGAATCCGCGAGCAGCCTTATTTATATTTATACCGCGCGCGCGCGCTGCTGCAGCGCAGCTCGAGGCGAGCCGCGATTGATAGCGAGAGCCGAGAAGCGCTGCAGAGACGAAATTGAAACCAGATTCGAGACTTGCTCAATGGAGAGAGCGAACCGAGAGGGGGGATTTTCGCGGAATCCGAGCCCTTTCTGCGTCAACACATGCGAGCGGGGCTGGCCGCGCAAATCCGAGCGGAGATCCGATGAGGAATCGGTGGCGCGCAGTCCCGATAATGACGTCAGACAGAGCCGCAGTACGGCGGCGGCCTGATATAGGTATAGGCCGCGCGCGCGCGTTGCTTCATTCGATAGACGGGACAATGACTCCGAGCATTTCGCTGTAGGAAGTGATTGCGAAACTCTCTCTCTCTCTCTCGTTGTCGTGGCTCGTGCGCGCGCGCGCGCGCCGGGCTTTTTGAAAATTCGTAACGGGCTCGTCTCGTCCTTTTAAACGCGCGACGAGTGTCACTCAGGGCAGGCAAGTCCGAATGGATCATCGGCACGCAGCCTCCGAAAAGAGAGCCATCCGGAGCCGTGAAATGCGCGCCTCTGATGCACACATAAAGAGTAGGCATATAGACGGCGCGCAGCGGCAGCAGAAGAAGCAGACAATGCGAGCGCGAGCGCAAGAGAGTAGAGAGAGAGAGAGAGAGAGAGAGAGAGAGATAAAGCCCGGCAGCAGCGCGGCGGCGGCGGCGGCGGCGGCGACAGGAGAGGGAGACGCCAGCGTGAAACCTGATAAGAGGGGCCTGCCAAATAAGGAGGTCCCTTCCCCCCTTTTACGCCGCCGCCGCTATCCCCACCGATCGACTGCTCGTAGCAGCGGCCGTGTGTGCGCGAGGCACGCAGCCAGCAGTAGCGGCGGCGAGGAACGCCAGGAGAGCGAGATAGCAGATAAGGGGCACGTCTCGAGCGAGCGAGAGAGACGAGCCGAGGAGAGAGGGCCGCGGGGTGGGGGGTAATGATGTGACTAAATCGGGTACGCCGCGAAGAGAGAGAGAGAGAGAGAGACGACGGCGGCCCCCGAGTTTTCGGTGATGCCCGATTGCGACGATTGATACCGCCGGCAGCGTCTCCGTGGCTACTTTTTAATGAACCGCTCTCCGCGCTGTGTGTACCTTTCGAACCGGCTTCTGGCCGTTCGCTCTCTTGGAACGGATTACGGATATACCTACAATACACCCACCCCCCCCTCTCTCTCTCTCTCTCTCTCTCTCTCTATCACCGCCGCACGAAACTTGGAAAGTTTTTATCAAACCTAATCGGTCGCGCGCTAACGAAGCTCTACATAACGGTCAATCCGAGGCGCGGCTGATTCATTCTTTCGAAAAATCCCCGACTCCTGCGCACGGGGGACGAACTGCTCTCTCGGCGTTATCTCGCGCGAGATGCACACCGCGGGCCGCGTACAGTTTTAGACGCCGCTGTTCGAGAAAAAATTTTGGTCGCGAGCGCGCACGTGAGTCACTTGCTCCATATCGGCCCGGCTAAATTTGGAATCGCGTATCATGCCCGCGAGGGAGATACGGACAAGAAAAAGACGCGGATGATGCATCGATAAATTATGCATCCCGTCGTTATCGTTCCGCGCGTCCGTTATTGCAATGCAAATAAAGACTGTGCGGCCGCGACGCTCTGCTTTTTATAAGCGCGAAAATAAGACATATCGTCCCGTGGAAAACAATGCGCCGGTTGTAGTTTGCAAGCGCGTTTCGCGCTCCCCTCAAAACGTTGCATCAGTGCGAGAGACGGTGCGATTCATCATAAGGATCCGTTATAAAATGCCCGCTGATTTGGCCGCGCGCACAAACAAGCGAGCGACAGTCGCGTCGATTTCTCGGCGCGCGAGAAAATACTCCTCAGCTGCTGCTGCTGCCCACGTGAAAAAGAGCTTATCAGCGCTCCAGAGCCGCGGGCGAAGGTACACGCTCACGTCAGTCTCTCATACACTCTCGTATCTCGTACACGTTCGTAAGAGGAGAGCGGCTCGCGAGTGCTTATCTCGCGGGCACATCTCCCGTGTGCCAAACTTTCTCTCTCTCTCTCTCTCTCTCTCTCTCTCTCTCTCTCCCCGCGTGTCGCGAGCCGCCGCCGCCGCCGCCGCCGCCGCCGCTCTCCTTCCTACTCCGGCGGCCGCCGTCTCGCGTGGGTATCGAGCAGCCCGTGCCCGTGCTCTCTTTGTGGCTCGCGCGTATACGTGTGTCCCGCTCCGATATCTCGCCGACTCTCGCCTGTGCTGTGCCTATATGGCGTTTTGTCGACGGTTCGATTCGGGGATTCCGCTTGTCACGGATGACGCACTGTCGAAGCTCCGAAAACACCTCGCAACCTCCAGCGGGGGACGGCGCGAATCCGCGTATCTCGATTTCTTTCTCTCCCGACGAGGAGCGAGAATAATAATGAGGCCGCCGCGAGGGAGAGGGACGAATTAAGGAGAAAGGTTGCGAGACACGCGAGATTCCTTTATCAATCCTCGTCCCCCTCTCTCTCTCTCTCTCTCTGGCGCTCGCATTGTTCTCGCTACTTTTTGCCGGAGCGGCGCAGCAGGGCCGAGGGAGAAGCAAAAAACCCCAGCTCGGGCAGAACGAGGCTCACGGAATTTCGCCGGACTTCCGGTTACCCCCGTGAGATTGGTTTATAATCGGTGTTCCATAACGAGCGGGCCCATTCGCGAAAATCCAGCGCCGAGCATTTTTCTCCCCGAAACTTTTCGGGCCCGCGACAAAGATAGAGCAGTAAAAAATGACTAAGCCAGCGCCGGCAGGAGAAAGTAGGATCATTAAAAAAAAGTCGAGCGCTTTTTGAACGGCTGACGAGGCGCGCGAGTGAGCGAGCGAGCGAGCGAGCGCTGCAGTGACGCAATTAAAATTCGTCGCTCCAATTTAATTCCGTGAGGTTTAGATTTTCGTTAGAGCGCGCGGGCTACGCGAGAAGAATATAAAGAGACTCTCGCAATTTCCAAACTCGCCGGATCGTAGCCAAATCGTTATCCGTACCAATAACGGCGGGCCCTTTAAAGGCCTCTTTTCCGAATGGCGATGGCCCGCAAGAGAGAGGAGAAGAGGAAGCGCAGAAAAGGGAAGAAGGAGAAGAATATATCGGCTGCCGGACGAAGAGCGAGGAGGGAGCAGGAAGACGAAAAGCGCCCCAGATGTCGAGCGATAATGCTGCCGAGACCGGATGGATGAAGGCTCCTCCTCCGCCCCGAGAAAACGCTTATTTTCGGAAGCGTCTTCCACTCCGAGTCGATTCTTTATCGCGCCGCTAACGATAATCGTAAACGTCGAATCGCTCGTTCGGCTAATCGTAAAATCTCGCCGATCGTCGAAAGAATAAATACGCTCCTGTGCAGCGCGACTCGCCGCTTGTAAATCAGGCTAAATCAACACGTTTTTCCTTATCTCCGTCAAATATTGTTCCAATCGGTACGCGGCCGCCAGCTTCCGTAAACAAGAAAAGGCTCGAGAAAAGGTGCGAAGCGTAATTAGCCAACTGATAAAAGGAGCAGAGTAGAGAGAGAGAGAGAGAGAGAGAGAGAGAGAGAGAGTCGCGAGCGAGGAAGAAAGCGCACGAGATAAAAATAACTCGGCGGCGTTATCTGCGAGCAGTTCGCGAGATGCCGCTGACCCAGAAAAGCTCGGAAGCCCCTTATCGGGCCGACCTTGCTCGGCTTATCTAACTCACAACAAACGCCCGGATATGCATTCCTCGCGCTCGGCTAATCACGTCTCTCTCCTTGCGCTGCACCGCGATGCACGCTGCAGGAGATCAGCAGCACAGGTAGGAGTCGCGCGACCGAGTGGTCGAAGCGATTCGCGTGACCCATATTCCTTATCGCGGCGAGACGCCCGCGCCGAGGACGAGCCGTGAGCGAGACTCGCAGGTGCGGACAAGTAGGTAGCCGATTCGGCAGGTAAGCATCGACGGCGGCAGCTGCTGGAAAAGGGACGAGAGAAACGGCCGTGCGACAGCGAACCTAACCTCAAAGGAGGCGCGGGAGAGTCACGGAATCGCGGGGCTGGCTCCGTCTCTCGAGTCCGCTTTGACAGCTGTATCGGGCGACGAGAAATCGACAAAGGGTAAGCGTAAACAAGGTCAACGGCTGCGGAGCGATGAGCATAAGTAAGAGTCGACGCGACGTCGATCTGGGCACTTACCGCAATGGAGAGGCAGGTGAGTATCTTGTCGGCGAAGTTGCGCTGCGTGCCCTCCTCCTCGAAGATGGACAGTTTGACACCGTCCGCCGAGAGGCAGAGTCTGCAGAGCTCGTAGAACTTGCCCGGTACATCGAACATAGTGCTGGTCGCCCCCTAACCTCCAGTCTCGAACTTGGTCGTGCTCGTCGTCGTCGTCGTCGTCGTCGCGCACTTGAAACACACTGGCACAGCACTATTGAACTCTCGGTGGGACGCGCAGCTGCGTCTCCGTCTCGAGTTGCTGCTGCTGCTGCTGCATGTACACACTGCACACACACTCGCGCTCTCGCTCGCACGTATATGTACGTGCACTGCAAGGCCCGATGACTCCGAGGGCCAGCTAGTTCAAGACTCGTTAGACGTTTCCGCAGGTTCTTATCAACGGCAGTGGCAACGTCGGCGACGGCGGCGGCAGCCTCATGATCCGGGCTTTCTTCTTCCTTTCCTATTCCCTCGCCTCCTCCGCAGTGCGCGCGTATAAAGTATTATCTGTCGCGTGCCAACTGCTACTGCCGCTGCACTGGCTGCGAGGCCTGCGAGAAGAAAGATGAGACAAGAGACGAAAGGAGTTCGTGTCTATAAGTACGTCGTGCGTGCAAGAGAGGAGCGGCGACGGCTGCGGCGACGCGCGCGGAGCCGAGGGAGAGACTGCCGAGCTGCTCGGCCAAACACAGACGCACGGACTGCCGATGCCGCCGTCCCCGCCGTCCCTCTCCACTCCCCTCTCCGCTCGCACAGCCGGAGGATAGGATAGAGAGGTGCGCGCGTTGCTTTGCTTACTTCCTTTTCCTCGCCAAGCTGCTGTACACAGTAGACTGTAGCTCTGATACACTGCGGCTATAGGTAATTTACCCGAGCGCGCACCATACATACCTATAACTTGTTGGTATACAATCCTCGGCTGCGCGGCTCTTGTCAGTATAGCTGCAGGTACGACCTCCTCTCGCCATTCCGAGTTCATTCGGCGACCGAGCGAGGCAGTACACTTAACCTGCGAGCTCCGTACGCGGCGCAGCTGTGCGCTGCAAGCCCTATTAGGATACGCGCAGCATATGTGTGGCCGAGCACTGCTTCCGAAATCGCGATCGACTCTGATAACGCGCCTCCCGCGCTCTCCCGTTGGTAATCTACCAGCGCAGTCGCCGCTGTCCGCACCGCGTATTCTACTCCGCCGCGAGTAAGCTACTGTTACACCACGCGCACGCACACGCACGTAAACTGCACACTGCACACTGCACACACATATAACGCGTGTTCTACATTTTATATCGAGGATTCGCGCAACGGCGATAGCGCGTTTGTTTCTGAACGGGCCGCGGCGTGGCTACGCGGGCAGCAGTACCTGCCACTAGTGTTGCTGTTGTCGCACATAACGTCGCGTTGGACTCTCTTTTGTCTCGAGACGCGTGCGCGCGCGAGCGAGCGGTGACTTCTTATCACGATATATAAGTATCTGCGGGAACTGTCGCGTGTGAAAGGGCCCGATTCCTCCCCACCGCGCTGCTCTGCTATACCGCCTATATATAGCTGTAACGGCTGCATGCAGTTGCGCTACATATCCTATAATATATGTATACAAGCTGACGTATGCACGTATACCTAAATCTGTAGCGCGCCTTGTAACAGTTGTAACGACTGCTCGCGACGCGAGCTTCTTTCATGCTCTTTTATTTATTCCGATCCGAATGGCCGTGGGATATTGCGCGCTGTCTGTACATAAACAGCCCAACGCATGCTTGTACAATACAGGCTAAATTTGAATTTCCCGCGAAATTCCGCCGCTTAGGCATCTATTATCTATTAATGTGGCAGGGATCACGAATGAAAACAGCTGGTGGCTTGTATGCTTGTTTTGCAGCTTTATTTTATTAACAAAATAACGCGTCGATCGATCTTCCCTTTTTTACCCTCTTCTCATCTCGCACTCCGACTCCGGACGTTTATCCGCATTCGACGACATGCATACGAAGAAAGCAGCGAGAGGAATCGAACGCGATCGCTCGACTAACAATACACTCGCGAGAACAATGTGATACGCAGAGAGAAAACGCGGGCCATCCTCGAGCAACGTACGTGTGTTGTGATTGCGTAACAAGAATCATCGGCAATCTGGCACATATCGATCAGGAGTGAGCGCATATTCTATCTTATATACATGTACTGTGTAGATATTAGTTGAAAAATTAGGGGCGTACGTAGATTGTAGAGCGCTATCGGCGCGTCTTATATACTCCTATAAGCTCGCGTCCAGAAATAGTCAAAACCACACCCGGCTCTCTCGCGGATCTCGTCATCTCGCGCGCGCGCGCGAGACGTGGGAAAAAGTGACTAATACCCCCGCTCGGCTCTCCCACGCGCCTCTTTATACGCGCGCAGATACGCAATCGCCGTCGTGCTCGTCCACTCGGCGGGCACTCGTCCTCGTCTTCGCTGATACCGATTGCGAGCTAAGACTTCCTCCGACTCTGCGCCGCGCTGTTTGTCGCGCCGTTCGACGTTCGCCGCGTGCGAGGCGAATGAGGAAAGAGGCCGATAAGAGATCGCGCGAGTGCGAGCCTCGAATGGCTAATCGGCAAAGCCGATGACTAATGGAGAAATCCGCCTCGGAAGCTGCGCGCGAGAATTTCGCGGGCAGCTTCTTGTCCCTAGGTGCTAGGATGCTGGCAGCCCTGAGATCTGCGACGCAGCCAGGAAAAATCACGCGTGAATGTACGCATAAAAATAGAGCTCTCGTGTATTGCTGCTATCGAACCTTTTCACTTTCGCCACTTTTATTCGGTTATTAGTCTATGAAAATTCTCTTCTTTCTCATTTTCAACTTCCTCTCGCCAAACACGCAGTTCGTCCGTTATAGCACCACCCCGAAAAACGCACTTCCACTCACATTTTATTCGCTCCTACAGTAAAAGCAGCTTTTACATTCATGTCTCAGAAAATATCGAGCCCCGTGACGGCTCGCAAGTGGAATGTATCAATGAGTTTTCCACAAAAGTGAAAGAAATTCCTAAAAACATCAAAACGGTGGTTCTTCGGTGATTAGAAAACTAGACGTACGGAGTCGAAACGCTTGCTTTGGTCCACGTTGGATTATCAAAAATAGTTATGCTTTCAAAATATATGCATGTGTGTGTGTGTGTGTGTGTGTGTGTACTAGACTTAAAGTACATACATATTGTATACTAGGCTTATCAAAGTAAAATTACCTTATCCCTCACAGATATCGTCACTTTCTAAATGTTATCACGCAAGTTTTAATTCGGTGCTGAGAACGCTTGGTATGCAATCAATGAAATATCGCCGCTGTTTTTCCGCTGTGTACAACTTTGAAACTTTTTCGCGCTTCCTATACCATACTATACGATCACTTAAAATATTTACCTTTGGCTTATCAAAGTTACAAATAATTATATTATCCATGCTTCAACAGCTTTACGCTCCGTTCGAGAATAGACAATCACAATCGACGAAAATCTAACGTGGAACAAACGAAATTTTTCGACTCCTTTGTAGTAAACGCTGAGAAGAAAAATCCGCGATATCACGAGCTGCGACTTGTCAGTGTACGTTCCTCAACTCTTGCAGCGCAATTCTCGGATCTGGTCTTATCATGCCTCAAGTTTTCCAGCTTCGCGTACAACAGCTTGAACATGCTTCTCAACAGCCGCACCTTTAAAAGATATACAAGTTAGTTGATCAACGATGACTAGGTGTTATCGCGAAATTTGTTAAAGAATTTTCAACCTTCGCTACATCTTTGCTAAGATCACCAGTGCTACCGATCAATAGGTGCACCTGCCGGACATGCTCCAGTCGAAGTAGCAACATCATTCTGGCCCGAGCACGATCCACGGTGCTGAGACGCGATCGACGCAGTCGTCTAAATTCGCGCAAGTGATCTTCGAGAACATCCAGGCAAAGCCAACGAATACGAGCCAAGCAGGCTGAGGACGAGCCACCAGCACCGGCCGCACACACGTTGATTAGCGCCTCGACATGCGATTCTTCATCCAGATTTGCCAACACAAAGCTCAGTAAATTGCCCACCGAGACTGGTAGTTGCCACGGGTACAAGGTGCTGTCCTCTTTTCTGCGAGAACAATTTTCCGAATTCGCTTACTTCAATCGATGCACGGACTCGCGTGATTGACAGACTTATCGTTCGGCTGGCTCACCTTTTAGCGGGAAAGAATAAAATGGACGGATAGCGATTCATCGTATACTCCCAGGGCAGATCGTTGTTATCGCCGTCAATGCGCACAAATTCCAAATGGTCCATTTTTGAAAGGTAATTCGCTACCGTCAAGTAAACGTAAGCCACCGCGCTACAAAAGGCGCAGTACGGGGAATGGTACATAACGACGACATCCTGCAATCAACAAAGAAAGCAATATTAGCTTACATTTAAATTCTCAGCATCGCAATTTCATTACACTGTATAGGTATACCTTGTGAGGATTGAGAACGGTATCCAAAAAGTTATCAGTCGAGAGCTCGGGAACGCAAATCTTGGACTTGGAGTTCCCCTTGCAATCGCTCTTGGGGACGAACGAGCGCGCGAGACGTCTGGGATTATTGGAACGCATTGTTCTCGCGAGGTAGCCGTTCGTGTAGTTGTTGATGAACTGCACCAGTGTGTTTCTGCCGTATTCGTCTTGCATCACGAACTGACTTTCGTCCTGCAAACAGAAAATTCAAACAGTTAGCAAAATGGAGGTTGGCAAATAGTTTGGGGAAGGCTATGATCTCTCACAGCAGGGTCGAGAATGACAACGGTTGTCTTGTCTTTGGCGTTGCCAACATCAATGCCGAGACTCTCGGCAAAGTGGAAGTAGTGCAGACTGTCGATGGCGACCAAAGCCAGGGTCTTGTTGACCCTGCAGATTGCCTCAGTCAGTTCCACCTCGTCGCTATCATTGTCCGGCTCTCGCGGAAAGATCGGTCGCTGGTAGCTATACCCGGCTAGAAATTGTCGGCACTCCTCCCTATAGAAGGCTTTGCGCACCGACGTTGACGATCGAGGGTCATCCACGTCTTCGTCGCGTGTCGACGAATCACAGCTGAAATGATTTGCATTTAAGTTTTATAAATTGTAGCCGATTTACTGCAAATCGGTATACCCGAGCCATTTCGTTGATGTCATCGTACCTGTTTACTTGGCAAGTGCCGTCGATGTCACCTTCCACCGTAGCAGCGTTAATGTAGGAAAATTCCGGTTGAGCTGTGACGGGACTGACTCCCTCCTCGAAGGCAAAAGGTAGCCCGAAGATATCGGATCCTCTACAAGCGGCTCCCGGAGCTGCGCACACTTTGCTGTCCAGGCTGTCAACGGGCTTTGTGCTAGCACATATCACGCACTTGTTGGTGGCTATGTCCGAGCAGCAGTTGGCCGTGCCGTTGCTCCAACGGTGCTTTTGCGAACTGCCTGCGAAACCTGTGAGAAATTATAATAGCTATCACGAAAAATTTTCGGGTTATTTGTTCGGCTGTTATTTTGTTTTTGAATGTTTGCCGAACCGTTTAAGGGTAGTTGCTGGCCCTTTCCTTCCTCTAATAGATTCACGCACCACTCGCGCGTTTCGAAGGCTTTGAGCGCGGCTTCAAGACGACTTTTGCGCAGTCGCGATACTATCTCCTGAATCTGCGAGTTTTCCGAGCAGTCGTAGTATTGAAGTCCGATTTCTCTCAAGAGATTGTAGTTGCCATTTTCAGAATGCAGGGGATTCCGTGGTGTGAACAGAAAGAGCAGAGGTCCATCCCACAAGTACGGTGCAAATGTCAGCGACTTGATACCGGGGGGCTGCAGCCAAGTGACCACGCGATGCACAACGTTGTTGATCCAGTTTGACAGATTTTCCGCCAGCCATTCACTGTTGTCGGGAAAAAACTGCGAATATTGAGCGTTGAAGTTTTTGGTTGAGTAAATAACGAGCGATCCGGAATAGTTAACGTAGATTAATAAGAGGATTCTTTACCAAAGTTTCGTTCCACATGAGCAGACTAGCCGAGGGGAATTGAGTTACTTCGTGGTCCCAAGCGAGGTCTCGACTTGTTATAGCTACAAACGCTATTTCCCCATTAGGATCTTTCTCGAGCGTCCTGAGAGCAGCTCTGTAGTATTCTCTATAACCTGGAGTTTTCCTTAGACCCGAAAAATTGAAGTATCCAATCATTACAGCCTGAAATTACGAAGCAGTTTAAACGATATGTGGTTGGTAATTGCAAAATAACTCTTCAAGCTAGCTCATAATACTCACGTCGTACGACTTTATCAGCTTCATCAACTCCTCATCGCTATTAACCCTGATTATTGGATTCATAAACTTATGAATAAAACGTATCATGTAGGGAGCACTTCGAATGCCTTTGTACTGGACACCAGATTCTTTTGAAGGATAAAGCATCAAAACTGGATAGCTTTGTATTTTGCTATATCTAGTCCTACATTCTGAGCCTGGGTGCCAACAGTTTATGGCAGCGAAAAATACCTATCGATTTAGTCAGGGAAGATGCATTAGATCCAGGATGTATTTATAGATGCACATCTAATGAAATTTTGTGAAAATATTACCTGTGATTGATAGTACTGAGCAACACTCTCAAATTCTTCTTGTATGGCTTGACATTCTGCATCCCAAGGAGCATAATACATAACAAAACTAAAGTCTGCATCTGTTACTCGGTCAACAAGAGCACCTAAGTGACCCTTGTAAAAATCCAAAACTAGTGAGCTTTCATTGAACAATGGCCTTGCAATTGGTGGTTTTGAAATTCTTGGTGGTCTGTAAATCAAGTGCCTGTTTAAACATGCTTCATAATAATAAGAATAATAGAATTTTCAATCGAGATGACAAACTTACGAGCTGTGCAGTGCAGCAAGAGCTGTAAAGGCCACTGCCAAGAAGAAACATATTGTCTCCCTTGCATATGTGAACATCTTGCTAGACAGTTTCTCCTCAAGAGTGGACTTAGGATTATTAAGGCTAATTTCTTTTTTGATGTTGGATCCACTTTGTTCCTTGCTGTCTGGCTCAGTCGGTTCCAACTCCTCTGCATCGCTTGATGTGTCTGCTGACTCCTCTAGCTCTCGGCTCTCCTCACTGGACATTATCCGCCAACCGAGGCGCCAGGCCCACACAAATAACAGCTGCTTACTCCAATCATCGAAGTCCCATTAACACATCCAGAACGTCGCCTTACTCATAATTACTCTTCAATTTTATTTATTCCCAATCATTCGGTATCTGCATTTCCATCTGCTCCTTGATTACAGCTGTAGAATCATTATTAATTATTACTTTTGTGAAAATTTTCCAATTTATAGCGAATCTAACGTTTAGAGTGACAAAAATCAATCTAATCTGTTTTAATAAATAATTTACCTTTAGCTAAAGCAAATAAAAATCTAACGAAATAATAATTGCACTTAAATGCAGGTGTGAATTATTTGCAGATCTCCGATCTCTACAATGCATGTTTATGACGCGGCAATAAATAATTCATACAACGCCATTGAATGCTAATCTAATCAAACAATCATTACTCTTTGCGCAGCGGGCCAATTAACAAGCGACAACGTTTTGTAAGTAAAATATTGCAAAAGAAATACACCAATGTATATCAACAATGAAGCTTAGCACCTACCACAACTAAAAATCACGACGGTCGTTGCAAAACAAGCACTAACAATATGCCACTGTTGGGCAAAATACTTTGTTTCTTGATCGTCTTAATTCGATTAAGGACAACTTAAATTATATACAAGTAAAGCCGAGGCGGCGTGTAGATAATAATATCGGCATACGTGGAGCTTCTCCGTTGATGCCATGCGTATTAGTTATATCGCCGAACAGCTGATCGTGCTCCTTTCCGCAATTCGAAGGTTAGGTTCTATAGCGGCGCTGCACATCGCGTATACCAATTAACAGATACCTGCAGTATACCACACATCAGTCAAAGTTGCCGAGTAAAACGCGCATGGAGAGTGCTTTTCTTGATCATTTGAATATAACTGTGATGGCCAAAAAAATATTCAGATAAAGAATTATAAAGCGTCATGAAGTCACTTTTAGTCTTTATACCAGAGAGATTTTGCACAGAAAAGCCAGGTTGTATGTATGGTAATATTTTGTACGAACCAAATGAGGATATCAGCAAGTTTTACATCCTTGGTTTAACTGAATCAGTTCAGAGCATTACCAGAGCAAGCAATGATCTGGTGCCTCTTGGGTATTTTTATGGGGCTGAGAAAAAAATTGAGTATTGGGAAAAGAAACTTCCAAACTGGATAGAACTGTACCTTTCTCCCCATTCAAGCTCAAATTATGAGTACTGCATGCGAAATGTCATGCTTAAGAATCAAAAGCTTGCCTTGCTGGACTGTCATACGGTAGTGATTTTGTACGAAGAGCACTGTCTACTTAGAGCAGAGTTATACAGTGAAAAAACTCCTATGGATCATTTCTCCGAATTAAGAACTATACTAGCTAAGGAATCTACAAGGAAAAGTCAAGATAAGCTGAAAAATGTCTGTGTTGCTCATATGAGAGAAACAATTTTCAATGTGCTGATACTGACCTTTCTCTATCCTACAATGTGGCTGTGCAAAATTACAAATGCCTTAAATCCAATTTTAAAATACTCTTCGCTGGGTTTGCATCTGACAGCATGGTTTCAGAATGCAAAATGGACCTTATCAACACTTTCACAGAGCAAGCGATTTACACTGAAGACGACCAATTATATCTTAGCTATGGCTGTAGACATGGTACTAGGGTTATTGCTATTAAAACTGCTACTACATTTTCTTGGGGATTCTTCTCCATCTGACGTACTACTCTTTCATGCAGAGGTAAGTTTTGATTTTTTTCAAATGTATGTGCACGCTAGGGTTTTAGAAAGACTACCATTATAATTATTATTATATTATTGCAGAAAGTGGTTGAATCATTAAAAGGACTTGTTAATTGGCTAATGGGATCACCCGCTGGACTAAAGTTAAATCGGTCTTTCAACAATGTGCTTGGCAAGTTTTTCCTTTATCACATTCATCTTTGGTGGGCATTCCTTGTAGTTTCAAAACCTTTGATGGAGCTGGCTTTTGGAGTTCTCTTGTTTTTTGGCAGACTAGGTGTTACCTTTCAAATTTCCATTGTAGCTGATCTTCTGGCACTTATCAGCTTTCATACTTACTGCATTTATATCTACGCTGCAAGGTTATTTTAAGTCATAATTCATTTATTGTAATTTTTCAAATTTTCAATAATGCTTATTATCTATATTTTATAGGCTTTTCAATATACAAATCAGAGGATTAACTGCACTTTTTCGACTGTTCCTTGGAAAGAAAAAGAATCCTTTGAGGAAGAGAGTTGATTCCTGCAGATACCAGCCAGATCAGCTATTTGTTGGCACTTTACTTTTTACTATACTTTTGTTTCTCATGCCAACAACATGGCTCTACTACATTGTTTTTACTGTGGTATGTGTTGCTTATGCTTTATAGCAAATGCTAAAATTAAATGTAAATATAATCTTTTTTGCAGCTAAGGATCATAATGATAGGATTAGGTGGTTTCTTAACAAGATTAAAATTTTACTTGCAAATAATGCCTATCTATGCTTACTTCAGATGGCTATTTCGTACAGTTGATGCAACTGGTATATTTTTATTTTAATCCAAAAAGTTTTGTAGCATCTTATTTTTTTCATGTATTAGAGCATTGTTTTTTAGGTTCTATTGGAATCAAATTATTAAATAGAGAAGTCAAAGGTCCAATCATGTTAAGGACAAAAGCCATTATTGCACCATGGAGTGAAACTTGGAGAAAATCAATTCCTGATACCATAAATATCCACCCACCCATTGAATGGAGTAAAATTGCCAGTAGTATATTCTGGGGACAATTACTTTATCCATTTTAAAGAATTAACTTGATTCTCTATATAAATAAGACTGAAATTAATAGATTAAAATGTTTAAATTATAAGTATCGACAAATAATAAGTATATATATATATATGTAAGTGATTTGTGTACATAAAGAAAAGAGAAGTAAATAAAAGCAAATAAAAATCTTTTTTTTATCACTTGAATAGTTTTTATTAAACTCTAAGGACACGTGTTATGTACATTTTATCAACTAATACAATATTTACACAATAAAAAAAATTGAATAATAACTTGATACTAGTCAGTATTTAATTAAACATGATGAGAATATTGAGACAATTTAGGTTAATCATCTAAGTAGTTTTGCCTTTCTCTCCTTTTCCCTATCTTCATGGTATTTCACATAATCAGGTTTTGTATAAAAATCAACATTTGGGAAGGCTTTTTCAATGCCTTGTAGAGTTTCTGGCAGTGGTTGATAAATCATTTCATCAAGATCATTTTCTTCTCTTAAAACACAAAAATATAACATAAATATTGCAACACTTCCACTAACTACGTAAGGGGTGTACCACACCATTTCAGATGGTGGTGACCTAGTGTATTCTGCTTTCCATTGTGCAGCACTTGAAGATGAGTATTCAATTGGTTTTTCAAGATCTACTGACTTTTTGCTCATATACCTTTGCAATAACAAAAGACTTGTCCTGAAAATAGGATACAAATAAGATAATTTATCTACTAGTATTTTATTAATACATAATGTATCACATTTTTTTATCTATTTTTGAAATATAGATAACTCGAGTTGTATAATATATTTATAAACAACGAGTGAGTATTGTCAAACTTTTTGTCAAAAATACTCGCCTGTTTATTTTGCATAATTTCGATGTTACCAACCCTAACCTAGACAGCAACATGATCATTCGGAGTTTGGAGCACCTCTCGTATATAAGTATGGGAATACAGACAGATTTCAACTCGCAATTGACTTTCACGTGCTCCAAACAACACGGCGCACAATTTTTTAGCCTAGTTTTATGTTAGGCCGGTGTCTTATAGGATAATATCGAGTAACGTAGTCGTTCCGACTAAATTACTGAAAAACTAAAGTAATTTCGTAATATTGCGATTCCTGGCGGCGACTGGTGCGCGGGGCACGTGAAAATTGTATATATATACACGGTGATTCTTAAATTTTAGAGGTTATGACTGCCGAAATCCAGGAAAGCACAAAAAAGATGAAAAAAGGTATACTCATTGATAACACCAAATATACGAGATTATCCTGAATATTTTTTTCTCATTTACAATATTTTTAGATCGCTCCAAAAAACGAAAATTGGTAAATGTAGAAGAAAAACATGTCGAAGATGAAGATTTAGTCGTTAAGGGCAAAAAGAAGACTAAGCAGGAGAATAAGAATGGAACTTCTGAGGAAGAAGCACATCCGTAAGTATAATTTACTACTGTGTATGTTAATCTTTTGGCACACTTAATAATTTTTGGTAATATTAGCAGAGATAATGTTGACCAAGCATCTGAAGAAAAGATTGTAGAGGAAGAGGAAACAGAAGAAGGACCAGAATCTAAAAAGAAAGGGCCATCAAAAAGACAAATAAAGAAGCAAAAGGCTGAACTACGAGCTTCAATAGCAAAAGAATCTAGTAAACAAGAAACTGCTCAGAAGGCATTAAATTATGTTTCCATGGTAAAAAAAGTTTTATCATTTGTTTATATTTATAGAGATTGTTGATAAATTTTTACAACTGGCAATTACAGTGGAAGCATGCTAAGGATCAGTGGAAATTCAATAAGGTCAAACAAATCTGGTTGATTGATAACTTACTGGATGAGAAGTATGTACCAGATGAACATTATTCTACAGTACTAGAATATTTTGAAGGCAGTAAGGGGCTCGCAAGACAAAAACTAATAGATAAGGCAATGAAAGTTATAAAAAAGGTAGAAGACAGTGTAGAGGATGATGAAGAACTTGTTGAGACAACAGAGTACAAAAGAGCAAGACAACTGTTGCAAGCTTTGCCAAATGAAACATGATTCTAGTTTATTGACTTGTATATATAATAATTTTTTATTACGTCAAATATAGATGTATGTATAAAATAAGTTTTTAGACAAAAAAAAGACGATGCTTACTTATGATTCTCCAACATGACATTTATAGTTGTTAAAAGATTCAACATTAGTGTATGTACATAGGAAAAAAAATTTTACAATATTTCATAAAATTCTTAACTATCAAAACAGGTACTTGCAAAATCTATGAATCAGCATGCTTGCTAACAAATTTTCTAAGTTTGTCAGTATCTTGTAATCCAATAATTTTTTCCAAGACTTTACCATCTTTCATAACCATAAGTACAGGTACAGAGCCAACCTATTAAAGTAGTATACATTTTATATTTAATAAAATAAAAAAAAAAACAAAATAAATAGTTTTGTCTCATGGAGAACATTTTTTACCTCATAATCCAAAGCGAGGTCTGTGTTTTCATCGATATCAACTTTGGCTAGTAGTATTTTACCCTGTTTTTCAGCAACAACTTGCTCTATTCTTGGTGTTAACAATCGGCATGGATTGCACCATCTGATAGAAGTTAAAGTCTAATAAGATTTCTGCTTAGTATATATGTAGCTTACATTTATCAAACAACTTACGTTGCAAAAAAGTCAACAATCACTGGGACTTTTGCATTTTTAACTCTGTCTGTGAAATCCTTGCTGTCCTGTACTTTGAAACTTGAAGAAGCTACAGTTTTTTCTGGCGCGGCACTCGTATATCCCCTAGTGCCAACAGCCCTGTACACTACTCTGAATCCAGTACGAAGCATGGTTGTTCTTTAATTCCTGTTTTGTGATAATTTAAAAAAATAAGAACAATAAGATGTATAACAAAAGTTAATTACGACAATACTTGATGAATGAGAATAAATGAAACCTTGAACTTACACAATTAACGAAAAATGTAAGTAGATAATACAAGTATAATAAATAGCTGAAGAAGCACAGTAGTTCATTCAACAATGAATTGAATCTAATCTCACCGGAATCGAAGGTTACGTTACAATATACGTATATATATATATATATATATATATAGCTATAGCTTGTTCTCAGGTTTGGTTAGTTTCTAATATAGAGGGCGTTTCCAAAGAAATGAGGCAAATATAAAATGCAGATCTGAAATCGAATCGCCAACTAAATTTTAGCCGAGAATTGTCCAAAGAACTTGCACGATGCATGCAAGATTTTTTACCTTTCATCCATGGTTTTTTGAATATTTTACGAACTGTGTTTATCAACAAGATATTTTTATGCTACATCTCTGCTCAAATAGTTAGATTAAAAGTTGTCGATTCTCTGTTAATATCAAATCTACAAGGAACGAGAGGAGGCGGAAGGTGTCGGGCAGAAATTAAAGCCACATAGAATATACAAGACTTAAAAGTAATGAAGCAGGAAATAAATCAAACATTACTTATCAGTAGCCCTGCCGTAAATGTTTATTTATTTACAGTATATTAATGTATGATTCGATTATCAACAATAACGAAAAACTGAATTCACATTTTCATTATTTCAACCAATTAATAGAATAAATCTTATAACAGTTTAATTCGAGCACGAAATATAGTAAAATATTAGTAAACTCTAAACATGAATAATAAAAACAAATTTCTGCAGTTGTTGACAATCATTTCGATAAAGTATGAAATAAGTTTAGTGTGAGACACGTCACTAGTTTGGCGCGATTTGTGCATTTGATCGTCTTATAGCTCAGCTTACACACCTTTCACATTTTCGACTAGAATGCCCTACATCTCTTTTATGGGTGAGCACACATTCCTTTTTTTTATCACGCACTCTCAGCTACATTTACAAAGATGGAAAAATATTGAATCCGGAGCGCGCGAACGACGAAGCAGAAGTCAAGCCAATGAACCACACCTTTGAGTTCTACTTCTCGCAGAGTACGCTGGGATTTCTCTAAAATTTTACAATATACAAAATGTTTAGACTATAGTAAGTTGAGTTGTTTCACATTCGCTGAACAAAGCCTTGTTTTCACATTTTCATCGTCTTTGTCGTTGGTTTATTGACCCTACGCTTTTTCGGTATTTAGCAAAAAAGTATCGCGCAAGTTTTAGTAATGAAAAATATAATACAAAAAGAATTTCCGTCCAAAAACTTAGTTTTCTTATTTCTTTTTGGCTTCGTCCTCGCCTGCTTCATTTTGTTTGCGGAAACAGTCGCCAACGGGGAAGAAGTCCCAGCACCTCTGTTGATACATTTTCCACACATACGTTTCCTGACCGGTGTGCTCTGTATCTGGTTTGTTGATAAGATGCATAAGGAAGAACCTAAAAAAGTAAAATTTTTTATTTTTACAATATTTGTCATTTATAATATTTAAAATTCATTTGAGTTGTAATTGCATGCGTACATGTAATTTGCAAGATTATGTTCTTGCTGAACATGCGTGTCGAACCCATGTGGCACTGCGTCGAAATAATCTTTCCCAAGACCACATATAAAACAATTGCTTTCCATATTTGTTTTGACGCTTTCTAATTGATCACGAAGCTCTCCAAAAGCATCAATGATCAAACCTAAAACACGAGTATTTATTTATTTTTTTTCCACGACGATATGCAGACATTTTACTAAACGCGAAAACCTATTATAGAGAAGTCATTAATTACCTTGAATAATAGCCAATAGGATAACAATGACAAAGAAGAAGAAAGTGATATCGAACATTATACGATAAACTTCATAATCATCACCATCCGGTTCACCTATCTCGTCTCCAATACCACCACCTGCTCTTACACCTTTGTACAAGTGGAATACGAAACACTAAAAATAATAATTAACACGTTAGAAATATTCTTAATATTTATAAAATTTATTTCCTTAACTCCTATAAGTATTACCGTCATCATATCATGACATTTTTTATCTCCCTCTTCGTCGTCTTCTTCTTGTACGTAAAATTTCCGGAAGAAGTTAAAGGCAATAACGGTATATATGTATACGACAATTGTCAACAGCATCACCGTAAGCACAAGCTGTTTTCCGTTGTGCGTTACTGATTGCAAGATGGTACGCAAAGTTTTAAAACCAACTGCTACGTCCAGCAAGTGTGCAGCAAAGAAGAAATTGTTATAGTTTCCCAGAATAGAAAATACAAAGTACCATAAACTGTAGAGGAAGGCCTGCAATCGAAGATTACATTAAAAATTAAATAAGCTGTGTATGTACTTGTGTATCTACTTTTGAATTGCAAACTTACATTATCAGTTATTGTAACTCCTGCTTTCCAGAGTTGGTATCTCCAGTCGATGTTCATAATACTATGAGATATTCAAAGATTAAGATGTTAAGTAAAACTGATTTTTAAATTATTATTTTTTATACGTATTTTAAAATTTTAAAACTCACTAGTGCATCAAGCCGGATCCTTCTTCTTCTTGTATGAAACTGGTTTTTTCCATTCCAACCAATGCGCTGATCATTTCATAGTCGTAAGTGTCGCTGTACTTTTGTCGAACTTTCTTTTTGATGAATTTGTCCCAATAGTTTACGGGAAAAGTTTTTGCTGATATAGCCAGTTTATCCCAATTTGCTTTTAGATCATAATCACCCGGTTGCTCCACAATATAAAGTCCATCAAACTCGACAGTTCGTGCGATTTCCTTTTCTCTTTTAAAAATCGCCAAAGGTACCTATTAACAATAAATGATATACAAATTGAAAGGAAATTAAAAAGAATCAAATCATAAAACCATAGAATAGACTTATCCCACCTTCAAGTGATAGTAAGCCACTAACATAGCCAATGATATGATGGAGTGCATGATAGCCATGATTCTCATGAGATAAGCTATAAATATCCAGTCCTTCGACACTTCGACGAATTCTATTAAATCCTCATCGTCTTCAGAAGCCTCATCCTCTCCACTGCCAAATTCTTTGCCCAGGCCGCTACCAGATCCACCCGACGAGCCTTCACCTGATAATTCGCTTAGCAAATCTCCCATTATTTCACTGCTGTCATCTTTTGAATCGTCGTCTAAACTAGTCACCTATTCAAAAAGGACAAAAAGTTATTATTAAAATAAAAAATATAGATCAAGAAAATAGCATGGGAATAATGGAATATCTTTTACCTGATAAAAGAGGAGCATAAAGTTGATGAAAAAGGCGAGGACAAGGGCTGCATATTTTAGAGTATAGAAATTTCTGGCGAGGAACGAGACGAGGCGATGACCGTAGTCGGAGAAATTGATCGACGAGGCTGCCGATGGTTCGGCTACTGCCTCTTGCTTTGATTCGGCCTCTACTGCTGCCATGGCTGCCTGCTGGACAGCTACAGCTTCCGCGGCTGCAATAGCTTGCGCTCGAGCTTGTTCCCCACTACAAGATGCCATCCATCAAATGTTAATTGAATTCTTCAAAATTAAAATAGATCGCAAAATATTTTTATTTTGAGCTAATCACCCCAACAAATCCGCCAATGTGATCGGTGATTCTGTTTCGCCAAAGCCATCCGCAGATTTGCCTCCCTCCTCACCGATACCTTCCTCTGGGGTGCTCTCGCCGGTTTCCTCAATACTGGATTGCGGTGTCGATGCTATTGATTCATGCGGTGCTAGCTTTATTTGACCCTCTTCTTTCGTTATATCCATACCAAATGCTTGCACCTGTAGTGTATGTTAAAATTATAAATATATCATATATGTAAAGAAGAAAATATCAATATAAAAAACACACTTTGATAGGTTTCAATTTCCACCAAAAACACCAACTACTACCAATTGCAATTAAAGAATTACCGGCCATGGTGTAACACTGGTGCAAACATTTTTTCTGTGCTATCTAATAACGTGTCGTGATATACTTAGTATGAATCATGTGTTTGAACGAAAGAAAAAGTAACAATATAATTGTTTTAACATGAACCTAATGATTTTATCATGATTCATGTTTAGTCACGTTGAGTTTTCCTGTTTTAATAACAATGCGATAATGTACGCAATAAAAGTGAGACATTCGAAACGGTGGATTAGCTCTCTGGCTGTCACATTAATTACTCGCCTTCTGTAGAATCTGAACGTTGATTTCAGGAGTCGAATCTCGGCTCTGAGAATCGCCCATCTTTTTGCAAATTTATCATTTAATCATAGAAGATTATGTACGTACAAGGCTATCATATAGCTCAATTAGAAGAATGAGCTCCAGCGCGACTGGATTAATTAATCGTCAGAGGAAAATAAAGTTAGTAATTACCTGTAAATTAGATTCATCTGGTGTGGGTGGCAAAGCTGGAAGATGTCTAGAAGTTCTGATGTCATCTTCTTTGACCTCTGCGATCGGCTCCTCGATACTAGGTCCTCTCATGAGTGACAACAGTATCTTCATGAAGTAACTGATGACGCAACCAACCCCAAATCCTGAGTAGTAGAACGCGTAAAATATAATCTTGAAGAATCCTACGACTAGCTCGGGTATGGACATTTGCTGCATCTCGGCGATCTTGTTCTTGATGTTCGACGGAGAGAACATGGAGAAAAAGAAGTAAATGCCGTCCTTGAATGCTTGGATCTTCCTCCTGATAGGATCTTTTCTCTCCTCATCCTCGTCCGTCATATAAGTGTAGGAGGATTCTTTGGCTTTTCCACTGCCTCCACTTTCTTCAACTGCCATCAAGGCGCTCGCGTGTTGCATCTCGAAAATCGCATCTTCGCAAAAGTTGATGAATGTTTCCAGCTTTTCTTTTTCGTCCGAGTCCACGACAGTGTTGTAGAAGTACGTTCGTTTAGATTCTTTAATCTACCGTTATTCAACACAACAACTCATTACTCTACAGTTCAAGGCGAAAACAATTAAGTTACGTAAATAAGTGATAAAAATTACCTGTGGTTTTTCCCACTGTTCAATGTTGGACTCTTTGATTTCAAAGTACACGCGTTCTATGCGTTTATTACTACCCAAGATTTCAATCCTGCCGAGGAACTGCTCGAAGTAGTTAAGTACCGAGCCAGCTGTTTCGAGGAATCGCGCGAGTCGAGGTTCATTGGGCATATGTTCGGAAAGATTCGTCAGCAGGACGGCGAGATTGAAGCCGATTTCTTTGGCGGGCTCGTGGAAACGTTCCATAAAGGCGATGTAGTTGATCTTACCATCGTGATTAATCTCGCAGCAAGCCAGCAGGAATTCCATTTCCTCGCTGTTGGATTTCAGTTTTTAGTGTAATTAAAAAAAAAATCGATCTACATTCAATCGACCTCAATTAAAATACTCACTCGCTGTAATTCTTCGTTTGTTCCATTTTCTCCTTAAAGTCCTTGGGATATATCCAGCCATCATCTGCTTCCGCGAAGGCCGACGAGACTAAGCTCTTGAGCTTCAAGAACATATCGAAGTACTTCAAGATTAGTTCCACGTTACTCGCTGATTCCACTAGGGTGTCCACCATCTGTTTTCCAATGGTGCCGTTGACGACGTTACCTGTTCGACAAGCATTCATCATACAAAAATTAGGACGCTGGTCAGTTATTCGAAGTGATGATGGATGAAAAAAAAAAACAAACAAACAAAAAAAAACCAACCCTCGAGCATAGAGAGCATCATCGTTATCATGTCCTTCTGAAGATTGAGCAGCTCCTTGAGCAAATCGACCTGACTGGAGTGCTTCGACAATTTGTCCTGCATATGCGAGAAGAGGAAGAGGAAACCTCCGACCGCGTCCCACAGCCTCGAATGGGCGAGAGCCTGCTGATTCTGGGCGCAGGGGCCTTGGATGACTTCGGTGAGCGTGTTGAAGACCTGACTCGCCACGCCAATGGCTTTGAAGAAGTTAGCCTTGCCGGCCGGATCGATGAGCTCCTTGCTGGAGTAGTGCCAGTAGAAGTCCATGATGGACTCCTGGAGTCGCAGCAAATAATCAACCGTGCAGATGACTACGTTCACCGTTGTCGTGTTACCCGCCTGTGTCCTCAGGTAGTTTTGCCAATCTGTTTGACGAGGGAGATTATTTTCATTCGCACAAAAGGTGACGTAAAGCAATACGCACCCAAATTGTGACCCTCGCAGGTGAGCTGTATGAAGCGGAAGAGAGCGCAGGTGAACTCGGCGTCGTGCATGTTCTTCTCTCCAGCTGCCCCGTCGGAGCCGACGCCCAAACCTTCGGCCTTGGTGTTCCTCTCGAAGGCGTCGAGGTCGAGGACGCTGCAGCTGTTCATGAGACCGGCTATCGAGGTGAAGAAGCCCACGTCCTTCTTTTCCTTCAGGTGGTTCAGCATGCCGCGCTGAATGTCGATGTTGCCGCCGCGCAGGATCGAAATGCCCAACTGCAGCGTCTTCATCACCATCTCGCTGGGGATGCCCTTGCACGCCGAGATGTGCAGCAACACCATCTCCGCGACGCCCCTGTCCGCCAGTCGCGACTGGTTGAACAGCAGCTTCTGCTTCTCGATCTCTTGTTCCTGCGCATTACGCAACAACCGTTTCAGTCGACTCTCGTAGTTCTTACTTATACGGCGCACATGCGGTTTGCGATATCGCATTCTCAAGCGGGAAACTACTGGGCTTCGGGCAACGGTGCATGGAAGTGAAGTTTTGGTGCAATCGACAATCGACCTATAGGTATATGTACTCGAGTTCATTTTCTTACGACAATAATTTATTAGGAATCGCTTACCATAAGTTTTTGCATCGGCTTCTGAGCGCATTACAGACGTAAAATCAAGTGTTAGTAGAACGTAACGAAATAGTCGACGAATGCATTTTGAACTATGTATGTACAATCTTTTTTCAAGAAACTATAATATATGATAAATCTAGCGTATAAGAAACTAATACAACATACGCCTACGTTTTCAAAATAGCAAATAATATGTTTTTTCAAAATCTTTGATTTTGTGCTGTAAATTTCCGTCTTATGCTGCGAAACTGTATCAGCTCTTCTGCCATTATATTCCGTTGCGAAAAATACGTACATTTATAATGTTTATACAAGTATCTACATGCTTGAATGAAAAATTTTGCTCACCATGGCTAGTTTGTGTGGTGGATTCAAAGAAAACTGTATTAAAATAGAGACAGAATGTGTGACAATATTGTAAACGGACTTTGATTAGTATGTTCGGAATGCATACGAAGCGGCGAATGGTCAAAGAATGAATCGTCGTAATAATAAATAATCGTATTAAAGTTTTAGACAGGGCTCCGCCCCTCATACAATGTGATCAACCTTATGACATTTATAAGGTAGTTAAGAAAACAAAACTGCAGAGTAGGGGCATTATTATGAAATCTATACTGATACGTTAGTAAACACGAACTCGCACGCATATCCTGATGCGTATTTCAATCACTCGGACCGTATTAATTATATGAACGGTGAAATAATGTATGAAGAGTCACAGATTTACAATGAGAGGAAGAGCGGAAAACTCACGTGGATAGATGCAGTGCCTTCTTCCTCGCCACCGCCTTCCTCTTCCTCGCCCTCTTCCTCCTCCTCGCCACAAGACTTGGAGATGATCTGGGCGTAACTCATGTACAGTGGATCCTCTTGAAGGGCGCCAGAACGCTCCGTCATCGCACCCCGACAGAACGTAGTTACCAGTTGCGTCAGCGGGTCGGGCTTACCCTCCTCCTCCGCCTTGTCTATTTTCTTCGACTCGGCGTCCTCGAATGATTGCTGCGAACCCATTTTTTCCATACATTTCCTGCTATCTTTGCGTGTACATTCATTTATATCTAGCCATCTCCGAGAGTTCTTACCGTCAAATCTTCAATCATTATTTCTTGTCCCACATTCTCGTCTTGCAACCAAAGTTCGTAATACGTTCTTGCAAAAATATTGATCGCCCGATGTCTGCGTGCCGAAAAAAAGAAAAAGTAGCTTTACATTTTCAAACGTGGCTTGCGCTTTTGCCAACAAACTACAAAGATTAAAAACAGCAAGGAGCTATTGTTAAAGACAATCGTGTGACTGATTGCACGAAATCATTTTTACGAAGCATTAGCCTCGTCCGCCGTAAATTTGCAACTATAATTAAAAGAGTAAAGTGGCCAAGTATATCATTGCGAAATTACCTCCTAAGTTTGTAGAGAGGTTCGCTACGGAGGCATGCAATGGCTGCACGTTTTCTAGCGGCGCAGAGCACGCGATTCCATCCACCGCGGGACGGGGGCGGTTTCGTTGCCTTTTAGCGTGAGCACAGTTAAACGTTTTTAGACAAATCGAACAACACACTACAATTCTATAGGTATATATTAGTCGAGTACGATTTTTCATTTTTTTTCTTCTATCAGTTCTAAAAGCACAAACGGTACTGTTAAATTTCAAATCACACCCCCACACGTGTGAGACAAACTTTTCAATATTAAGATATTATATAATAATAATGCAAAACACGTAGTCAAGCGCATTCACAAACTTGATCTGTGAACTGCTCGTTTCTTGCGCAGGAAAAAGATCAAATTTTATATGAGGGTCAGTATAATGCAAATAAAAATAAAAGCACATAAACGTACGGTGCAAACCAAACAAAAGTGTAAGATACCTGGGCAAGGAATGTAAGGAAGTTTGACGGAAGCAAGCAATGACGGCTCGCTTCCGCTGAATGGAAACCACCGAGCGATAGTTACTCTTGCTTTGTTGTTGTGGATGATCTATCTACTCGAGGATTAAACAATAAAAAAGCGATCAAATTTAGGCATGACTAACGATTTTTTTTTTTTGTAATAATAAGGATTTTCTAATTTGGCTTTGAGTCTAATAATAATAATAATAATAATAATAATAATAATAATGATAGGAGGATGATATATCTATTGTAAATGAATGATATGAATATAAGTTTGAGATTCGTATCAACGCCTAATCAGTAAATTATATTTTTTTATTTACAATAAACCAGTAAATCGAGTTTCTCGAATTTAAGAATTAGTGAACTCACCATATGAAGGCCATAAAGTACTTTTGCCATATCAGTGATCCTCGCTACGACATCCTCTACTACCGGTGCTTTGACGAACTCGACGATCTCCTTTTGTTGGCCCAACTTTGAGTAGAGGTAATGTTGCCATGACATCTCATCAGCAGGATCAATTTTGTCAGGTAGCGTAAGCTGCGTTTTCGCAAACTCCGCTATTTCTTGCTCGGGCATTTTCTTCAAAAATCTGTCCTTACAATGCTGCACTAACTCTTGCTCTCGACCTGCAAACAAGTTTAGACCGACTGGGAGAAGACGTTTCAAGCAAGCGACCATCAGGGATGCCTGCACTTCTTTGTCCTTGTCTCTCTTCTTGTCTCTGTGCTTTTTCTTTTTCTGTACAGATATCAGATTAGAATAGCGGATTAATATTTTTTTATAGAAAAAAAGAAAATGAAAAGAAAAATATTTGAAAAAATATACCTTTCCTCCACCAGCAGGGGCTGCACCTTCAGTAACCGTGGTAGGTCTTCTCGTGGCTGTCGGCATGATGAGTACCATGTTATCAATTTCGTTGGCGGAAATGAAGTTTTGCTCCTCTTTTAAAAAGTACTGCGATTTCGACCAAATATTGAATATCGCCGCTACGTGGTTATAAAGGTCTTCGGCTTCAGAGATGTTGTTCCTAAGCCAGTGATTTCTTTGTAGATCGACATACTTAATTAGCAGAGGATAGAACGAATATATATCGCGCACAAGAAGTTGCCAATCTTCCTGTATCTGAGCTTCCACCTGTGACGTATCATCGGTTGAAGATTTGATGAAACCGCGCATCGACTCCTCCTTGTGAAACATATTGTCGGTGCGCTTTCTTACTCTTTCCGCAAGAGGCAAGAAGGGATCTTTCAAAAGCTCCTCCGATGAATTAATAATGATTTGTTGTGTATACGCAGCTATTCTCGTCATCCAAGGTGCATTCTCGTTTCCAATGTTTTTCTTGATCAATTTCAACACGTTCTTCAATAACTGATTCATATGCTCGCTCGTTACCATACTTATGTACGTCCCTGTTAGAACGAATAAGTAATTAGTTTTGTTTGCAATTCGACGTTTCGTACAGATTATACATACCTTCGGTTGGATTAACGTTATCCGGTCCTTGAGCCCACCAGAATGGCAAATATGCACAGAGCAACGGCAAAATGACATCAACCACGTGAGGCTCGTCATTATAAGTCTTATCGGATTCTACAAATTGGTCAACGTGATTAAGTATAGTCTCTAGCGTCGGCATTCCCTCCTCCATGCGAGCCATGATATCCTGAGCCTTGACCGAATTATCAGCTATTCGATTTATCAAGGAGTAGGGGTTATTCTTATTGAGATGGGGCTCGAGGAAAGCCACTGGGAAGCAGCTGGCAAATGCTCCGAGGCACGAGCCGAGATTCGGCTTGTTGCGCTCGATTTCAGTCTTTAAGTACTTGCGGTCTCTGGTGAGTGCAGGCTCGGTTCCTAATCTGTGAAGCGACTCCAGCATCTTGTAAGCGGCCACCTGAATTTCATCCACTAAAAAAAAAATTTTGCAATCATTTGATGATGCCTTATTTGATAAATGTATTGTATTTCACGTACATAAAAGATCGCTTCCGTATTCACAAGCAGCTAGATGATCAAACATGGCGGTTAAAACGGGAAGAACTACACTATTGATGTAAGTAAGCGAGGTAGAAGTCTTAAGGTGAGTTCCTCGCAGATGACTGTATTTTCCTGTCTCAAGATTCGTAATCGTATGTTCAAGATCATCCGCAGTATTGTTGAAGAACGTTAACATCGACGTCCTGATGAATTCAGGACAATTTTTAACTAGCGATTTGGCATCGATGCCTTTGACCAAAACTTGCAAACAGCGTACTGTTATCCTGACGTCAGCGCCGAAGGCTGCCATTCTTGAGCGCAAAAGACTCGCCAGTTTGCAGAATAGAGCGGCTACCATTTCTTTTTCTTTAAGAGACGCAGCACCAACGTTGTTGGTTGCTGTTGCAACGGCAATGAAGTAATTTCGATGTGTGCTAAAGTATTTTTCCATCAATGGTAAAACCACTTTGCTGAAGAATTTGATATCTCTGGTGGAAGTTTTGAAACTATTTCGTCGACTGAATGTATCTGAGGGCTTCAGCAGCTTCATGTTGATGGTAGCCTTGTCTAAGTATGCTATCAATTTTTCAAGGAGAGAATAAGCAAAGCGAAGTTCAACTGCTGCACCGGCGCCGGCTACTTCAGTATCACCACCGCGATTTGGTCTGTGTAGTTTGTACCCTTGATATTGCAAATACTTCAAGAATTCTTGAGACCTTTCGCGGTCTTTCCTCTTCTCTTTATCAGTTAAGAGATCGTAAGGCACTAGCTGAGGATGGATTCCACCACCTACTGTTAGTAACTCTTCCTTTTTCTTCTTGGCCCATATATCGTGAGCATTATCAGCTAAGCGTTCTGCCATATTTTGCATTTCTCTGCTCAATGTTAAATTCGTCATGTCGACCGGGTGAGGATTATAGTCGAATGGGCTCGCGGATTCGCCCTGAAAAATGGAACATATTATAAAAAAATGATTATTTATAATAAAATGTTTCCATGGCAGCATACCTGTCCCTTGGATGATCTTCTAAGAGAATTCCTGCTTGTTGATGCCACATCGACTTCAGCGTGCTCAACACTCCAGCCGATGGCGAGTAAAGCCTTCAGACTCTCTCTGACAGGTTCCTTATAACGCTCTCTTTCGTAATCGTTCAACATGTTGTAGGGTTTTAGTCTTGGATGAGTTTTATTAGAGTCAGACCATTGCTCGCCGTAAGTCCACCCGTTTTCTAATTTCCGACTTGCCCAAGCATCATGATAGTGTTCAGAAAACTTTTGAACTATTTGGTTTAAATCATTATTCAGAACCACGCTGAAAATATTGAATTACGTGCCATACAATACTCGCAAGAACGGAGAAGTATATGTTTATTACATTTATTGTTCCAACTTACTTGGATGTATTAATGGGCTGAGGATTGTAAGGTCCGTCAGGAGACTGAGTCGAAGCAGACTTACTACCGTACCATTCGTCGTCGTAATTTTTCGACAGTGAATAATCTGGTGGTAGGGCACACCCAATAGCCGTCAGACAAGGGAGTGCTTTGCCGAATAGTTCGGGATCGTAATCCATTTTTGATAGAGAGTCAAAAATATTACTAAACAAAACCATGGTCAAACGTTTTTCTTCATCACTGGATGCTCCATACAAACTTTGACTACCAGTGGAACCATAGTACTTTCCACAACGATCGTAATGCAAAGTTAAAAGCTGTAGGAAATGCGTTTTCAAATGATTACACATTGGGCATATAATGGACGTATGTGTCGCTAGCATGAAATCATATTTACCCTGAGAGCGACAGTGGTGTATTCAGATAATTTAGAGACATCAACGGTAAGCTTTCGCAGCAATTTCAGCAACATGCTTGGCTGCATTTGACTGAAAGTAAGAGTTGTTTTATCAACGAGTTTAAGTAGTAGGAAAATAAAAACAACCCTGGATCGAAACACCGATATGTATTATTACCTGGTCAAGGCTACCAGGAAATCGGACACTGCTTCTCTCTGTCCCTTGGTCAACATTCGATTTTTGCTTAGGCGATAGACGGTATGTAAGGTGGCATCGAGTAAACTCGCATAATTATCTGCTTCGTTATAGAATTTCGAGTGCTTGATAAGAAGTGGCAAAATACTGACGCCGATGTAACGATTCATAGCCAAAGCCATATCGGATTCATAGCCGTCGTTCTAAAATATGAATTCAATTGAATAACAAAATTACATAAATTCAGCGAAAAATAATTTTGGATAATGAGAAAATTGGTTACCCGGTCTAACATGGTTGCTGCTCTCAAATCTGGCAAGAATGCTTCTTCTAATATTCTGAAAAACAGTTCCTGAGTTTCTATGCCATAAACACGCTCCAAGAATAGTACGATACTCTGCTTGTGACCAGGAATCAGCCCAGATGGCGTATCGCTTTTTGGTCTTGGTTCGTCAGCAGCAGGATTAAAAAGAGTAAACCGAAGTGACAAGACACCTTGAAGGTCATCTAAGGGCACTAAAGATCTCAAAATAGCCCTTGCCCGAAGAGATTCATTTTTTCCTAAGATTTAAAAGTTTTATTGAAAAAAAATATAAAATTTAGTCTTGTGACAATAATAATATAGAATAATGAAAAGGTGAACCTTGTTCAATGACAGATGAGTCAGGCGCGCATCTACCGAGCAAGTCAACAAGGGTGCAATAGAAATTCAGAATTGCAGCCCCGGTATCAATGTAATCTTCGTCGTCGTCGGACTCCGGAAGCGGATGCTCGAATGGCACTATTCCATTGCCCTCACCTTCGTCGTTCAACTGTTTACAGTGCTAAGTTGAGAATTCATTAACGGAAAACTATCAGGAACCCATGCGTGGAATAGTAGTGTATTACGTAGATTACGGGATTCAAAACCAGAAAACTATCAAACGCGATTTTAGTTAAAATTCAACTTTAATTAACTTCAAAAATCATATTTATAATCTCGCAATTACTCATATCTGCTGTTATTATTCGTATTTCTGGTAGGTTATTGTCAGTGATCGTAACATACAGGGGAATACATATAAACAAAATTTGGCTCATGCTAAATTTGACTTTTCGATTGAAAAAAAAAAAAAAAATACGAGAGATGGCGTAAATATACATGAAGAAATTAGTTGTTTCGACGTTATATTACAATGATGGTATAAAGTATAAGATATGATCGGCATATACTATAGGTACTATAATGTACAAAAGATGAACTACAATAAAGAAGAATTGAGTTATTCACGATAGAAAAAGAAATCTAATTCTATAGGACACAGTTATTGCAATTTCTCTGACAAAATCAACCAAAACCATACAGGCGTATCTTACCAGCAATATATTTTTTTTATGGATTTCTATAAATGAATGAAATTTCTGTCAGGAATAATGTCAACTTGGACAAGAACTTACCTTTCTTCTGTCAGCTATCTTTTCAGACATTTTGTTAGCGTCCATAATAGCCCTCAGCAAGCCTTCGCCTTCTCCTCTCAATGCAGGTCCAAGACATTCTGGTCGTCTGATCAACAATCGGATAACCAAGTTTGCGTTCTCCTCGACGCTTTCACCTGAAAATAAAAAAATTGTTAAACTATTAGGTCCTATAAATTAATATTCACAAAGATTTATTAAATAATTGAATACTTACCGTTCACCCAAACGCAAAACCGCAAGAAATCCAAGTAACGCTCTCCTTCGACCGGATCCCATCCGAGATCAGGATAACCCTTCTCAACAAGTTCTGAGTTTGATTGCAGACCGCACCTGGATAGGTAAATAGCGATTTTCTCTAAATAATGTTCTCGAAGTGCTAACGCTAGCTCGGTGTTCTCCATCAGTGACGAATAAGCGACATCCAACGGCGTGGAGCCTCTGAGCGAGGGCCTTGATAGCAGAATGTTACTGTTCTCCAGTAGGAAATCAAAATGATCGAACATGGCCTTCTGGTTCTGCCTGGAGGTGCGACAAAAGTAGCAAAGGAACCTACAGCAGGCGACTACCATTTCATGCGATGTATCCTTTTCCTTGGCAGAAGTTTCCCCGCCTTCGGCCGCCTGAGTCTGGGCCTGAGCATCCGACTGAGCCTGAGCTCGCCTGCCCAGCGTGTTAATCATAATAGCCATGACGTTTTCGTGAATGCGTAGTACACGGATCAAATCCGGATGCTGAAAGAATGTGTGATTGTTCACAAGCTTCCAGAGACGCTCCCGGACAAGTTCTTCCTCTTCCTGGGACATTTGAACAGGTAGTAATGCACGAATCTGGCTCAAACCAATCCACATCTCCGCTACGTCGTCCTTTGTCTTGCTATTGATGACGTATGTCTTCTCCAAAGCTCTGATCAATTCACCTACTGTATCGTATTGTCGTACTAGCAGACTGAACATTTCGCGGACTAATTTTGGCGTCTCTATTTGCGATTCTTCTGCCCAAGTTACTATCGTTGAAATCAATACCTTTCGGAATATTTCTGAAACGCAAGGTTTTTTTTTAATCATCGTTTTATTCATATCGCAACTGAACGTGCAATAAGTTAAATGTAAGAAAATGTACTACCTTCGGGAGTTTTTCTTTCGGGCTCCGGTTCAGGCTTGGGTTCTTCTTCCAATTCTTTGACATGATGAATGAAATTTAAGAGTTTTCTTATTGTCCCCGGTTTTTCCACGTTTTCTTCACTTTCTATGGCGCTTTCAGCTTCTTGGAGAGCATGCAAACTAACATACGACATAAGGTTACCGTGAAATTCGTTCATTTTCACTATAAGGTCTTCACCACAGGGGCAATTATCGGGATCGTCCTCTTCCATGTTTTTAAAACTGAGTATTGCGTTCATCTGCTCGCGAGGAGGGCAACGGAACTCCCGAGTTTTCTTTGCGGCAACGGCTGATGGTAAATCCGATTGTTTGATCTCGATATATCGTCGAAGTTGATCTTGCTGCAAATCAGCAATAAAATCGTGGCTAAAAGCAATTATCGACTCTACGCGATGACGCAACTGAATATCATTTAGGTGATGGAGCAAGTAGCACATCTGTAATTTTGCGCCTTCTGCCATTTTCATATGTAGTAAACCTTTCCTGTGCTCGTCTTTGCCTTCTGCACAAATAAAATATATTCAGAGGGACATATAAATTTCATAATCGCATCAAAGCTTAAAAAAAGCACCTTTATCAAAAGTAGGATCCCAAGTTTCTGGATGAATCATAATAAGTAATTTTTTTATGTCTTCGTTTCTGAGCATTCCAACCAAAAATAGTCTATCCACTAGCTTGATCAGAGGCCTATGACAATCAATCATTACAATGAGTTATTAATAGTTCCTAAAACCATCGTAAACTGTTATCTTGTAAAAATGTGAAAATTACGTACAAAAATAAATTTTCATTGCTACCGCCTATTGGATCTCTATTGTGCACTTGATTAATCTCCACGGCTTCGTTCAAGGCCATCATGACATAGTCTCTGACGATGCTCAGCGGGAAGTACGGACTGTACAGGCTGCGTATGTTCTCGATGCTCTGGGTCTCGCTGGAAGGAATGATCCTTGATGGCGACTGATTAGTGAAAGGGGCTCTGGTCTACTTTGGGAAAAATTAGCTTACCTGATGTCTGTCATTTTCATTTGCGGTCTTACAGACTCTGCTTCTAGATACCTTAAACTGTGTCGCATTTCCTCGTCTTCATACAAGTCTTTTAGTTTTTGACCTGTGTGAAAAAACATTAAAAAAAAACATAAAGACTGTTGAAGCTTTGAATACTTTGATAATGATCCAGGTGATTCCTCATAAGTTATTTTTTCATGCGGAAGAATTAGCAGAAAATTTTATGAAGTTTTGCAGCGTTAGGTAGCCATTGTATAAAAAAAGCAAGTCCTGAAAAATAAGTATTTTTGACATGCGGTAAATAGATTTAAAAGAGCCAGAGAAGAAACAGTTGTGCCACATGCGTTGAATAACCGCTGTAAAGAGGGTAAGAATTAAATAAACAGTTTTCAATTTAAAATGCACAGATAGATTGTTGATTGAAACAAAAGCACCTGCCAAGTTAGCTTTTTTTTACGTTATATGCTTTATAGTATTTTAAGTGTTTTTGTTTCATAATTCAATGTTCTTGAACAACTAAATTAATATTAATAACGCATGAGAAAAATAAGTTTGCGTGTTTTAAGCAGTAAAATTCTCACGATTTACCTAACGGAATAATGAATTCGTTTTGGCAAACTTCCATCGTAGTGGCGTGAGATTCCAGATGAAGGGCTATCAGCAGATCATAGAATCCCTGCCGTAAAGGTCCTGACATGTATTCGGCGCGAATTGCATATAGTAGCTGTTTCTGGTCAACGTGAAGGCACAACGCATGGGCAGCTCGGTAATTTGACTGATAGCACAGAGCTGCGTATAGCGTCAACGTATGCGAGTGGAAGCTGTAAGAAGCGTTTGTGATTATCATCTCATTATATCGCTTCTGGTACTCAATTTGAAATTCCAAAGAAACGAGTGTATCGCTAATAGCACAAACCTGAGAAGCTTGTCCATTTCTATAAGTTCCAGGATGTCGATACACCGATCCTCTTCAGGTATGTGTAACGCGAGCATGGACACGGCATCCTCACAGAGCATCGACCAGCCTCTAATGTCGGAAAGTTTGAGTGCGTGTACTTGAAGTGTTTGGTTAGGCACACGAGCCCACTGGTGGGGTTTAAGACACTGGACTTTGAGTCGCGGAGGAAACTGCGGTATGACATGACGCTCGGAGCTCTGGAGCACCGCCGCTGAAAGTGGGAGGGTCGTCGACGTTCTACCTAATTCTATCTGCAGAATCTCCTTGCTCGTAGCCTCGACGAATATGGCAGGAAAGAGCTTAGTGTCAGGCTCCATTTTAAACTTGTGCTTCGTTTCCTTTCCTTCGCAAGTGAAGGACACCCAGCCCGTGGCTGTATCCACAAAGCAACCCACAAACATACCCTGCGAGGCACCCTTTCCTGATGCGTCTTGCGTCACCTCATTGTACAAATCGTCAGCTCGCACCATATAACAACTCTGACGCTCAACCCTGAAATTTCAGGTGGCATATTTCATTTAATGCTCGATGCGTATGAAAATCTTTGAGTTTCTTAAAAACGATTACTCACTGCTCTACTGGTCGATCGTAATCGTCAACGATGACAACGGAGACTTTGCGGACTTTGGTCAGACTGAAGTCTTTCGTATGAAAGTGATATTGCGAGGTGACCCAGCCAACATATACGTGAGTTGGATCTTGACCGGGGAAAATCCGCACGCCGTAAAAGTATTCATTCATGAGTTTCAAACAATCAGTGTCGAAAATCTCATTTCCAATGGACTCGACTCCAGTTCCGGCTAAGACTGACATTGCCTTCGGCGCGCCAGTTCTCTCTGGAATTTGAGGGGGAACTACCTTCAGATCGGTCTGAAATCAAAATAATTCTTTTAAATTCAAGTTATGTATATGAATTTGTTTTATGTTGTGTTACAGTATGTACAATTGACTTACAGTTGAAACGCGAACAGTCGCTGATCTTCCAACGCCCGTTTTGCCGACAGGACCCGGACGGGCAACTCTTTCGGTTTCACCACGTGCAAGCGGCTCGGGTGTTTTGGCCTTGGCATCGGTCGACTTCACTTTTCGAGAGAAAAATCTGTAATTAAAATTGCTAGCTCAATTCACGTACGCGTACTATGAATTCGGTACTCATTAATGGTTCTAGAATTCGCTGGCGTGCGTTCGTCCTTCCCTTGAATCTGTTACAAGTTGAACGCAATGCATATTATACACAAACGAATGATTTTTTTTGTTTGAAAATTCATACAAGTATTAGAAAAGTTAACATGTATTAAATAAGATATTGAAGAAACTTGGCTGAGTTTCTTGAGGTAAAAATAACAAATTTAAAAACGTGCTACTTGTATTGTTATAATGTATATATGATGCGCATTAATGATACTGAAATAAATTAAATATTTGCCAAATGATGCAATATTTTCTGTAATGTTAAATAGTCTTAACTTAGAAATAATAACCAAACGATCGACTTATTTATAAGTATACATCATTCATTCTACTTTCTCATTCATTCACACAGCATTTTATTTGCCTTTGAGTTATGTTGAATGGTTAGAAATCGTTTTTTTGCGTCACTATCTCTTGTGCATAACACATGCGTCTATGCCTAGAAGAGAACCAATAAGCATGTTCTAGACGCAGGCAAAAACGCAAAGTAATATAATAATATAAGTTAAGAAGAAGAAGAGGAAGACGAGAAACAACATATAAATAGTAAACAGAACGTATGGTTGACGTCTCCAAATATAATGTGAATTATCCGTGATAAAAAAGTATACAAGGTGAGCACATGAAAGAAGTAGACGAAACCGTGTACAAAATAATGGGGGGTGCAGCTTTCACTTACTCGGTAATGATGTCTTCCATTTCTTTGCTACGTTGGCTGAGAGAAACGAAAAATTCGAAGGGTTACGTTAATTTAATAATAAGCCAAATCATAAGCGGTTTTAATGCGTTCCACGTTCTCTCTACAGTATCTACGCTATATGAATACATCTAGCGACTCGTGTTATATTTGTCAAGTGCACAATCTGGATGCTATGAAGGAGAATAGAGGGATTTCCAGATTTCGCACCCGACTGACAATCGTTTGTTCTATTTGTCATTACTCACCGGAATGGCGAGCGGCCACGCTTCTTCTTGTCGTCCTTGGAGTCGCCGTTCATGTCTCCGTAGCCGTTGACTTCGCCGTCGCTGTGGGCGTTTTCGAGGTTGCGCGAACCCGAGACCGAGCCCCGCCTAGGTGGCCGCGAGGGTTTTCCCCGCTGCATCGGGAGAGGCGATTCGCGCATCATCTCGTCGATCTCTTGCGCATCCTCCGCGTAGTTCCTCTGTAGATCTGCATAAAGTTGAGTTAGTTTGGCTCGAGCTCGCTTGCGCTTTTCATTCAAGTCTCGAAAGCTCCGAAGCGATCGAAAGCTCATGATCCACTGTGATGTGTGCCGCACACATCACAGTGGATGGGGATTTTGCTAAGCAAGCGAATGCTACTCTGGACCGTGGGGGAGAAAGGTGAGAAAGCGAGGTACGTCAACTACGTGAAAATAGATGTGGAAATCATCACAGCAAAATGCTCTTGGCTTTTGTATACTTACGCATAGAAATTCAGAGAGACAATAAGACAGATTTAGCCCCCTCGTTGTGAAAAAAAAGAGGATAGAACAGAAAGCGATAAAGTGAAAGAGAGAGCTCGATTAGACGTACCGGTCATACCTTTGATATCGCTCATGCTGAAGCCGGAGCGCATGATCTGCTCGATGTGAGCCGAGGGCTGGGCGTGCTGCTCGACCTGGTCGTGGAAGAGCCGGTTCTGGCGCATCTTGATCTCCTGCCAGCGGCGCATCTTGTCGCCTTCGCTGATGAAGCTCGACTGGCAGATTATGGGCAGCGAGAGTCGCAGGAACTCCCAGTTGGCCTTCTCCATGGTCTCGAAGGTGTTGTGCGAGATCTTGAGGCAGGGCGGCGTGTCCGAGCCAGCGGGTATGCGCGCCACGTCGATGCGCGTGTCGGCCATGTCGTCCGTGTTCTCGAAGATCGGCTGGTCCTTGGTGTACCAGAACGTCACCGCTCGGTTCATGTTGCTGCGAACAGAGTTGAGATTGAGCAGGATCAGCCGCGTTGCCGTCTCGCCGTCTGACCGCGCGCCGACTCGCTCTACTTACACGCAGAACGGCTCGTAGCCCTCCTGGAGGCCGCAGGTCGTGAAGAACTTGAGCGTGTCGACGTCCTGGCCGAAGGTCAGCTTGGCCTTCTGTCCGACCCCGAGGGTGAACGCCGGCACGAACGAGTCGCCCTGCACGTCGGCGAAGGAAGTCTCACCCCCGAGAGCGTCCATCAGCAGTTCGCCGTTCAACGAAAAACCTGCGCGAATCGGAGAAACGTCGTTATGAGCCGAGGATCACTTTTACAAGCGGCTGCCAACTTTGTTCTTAGCGCGAGATAACGATTTCGGGAACAAAATTCGCTCAAGGTCAAGAAACAGATCACTTTCAAGCAAAACGTACAAGCAAGATAAAAATATAATGAGCTCATTGCGTGGTTAAAGAGTGGAGAAGACTTTAAAAGTTCCAAGGATCTTGTATGGTCAATTCTTTTTTCTATGAATGACTGTGCATGTACACGTAAGTTGCTCACACAAAACGATCAATGAGAGATTATGTGACTTGTCATGTTATAGTAGTATATTATGCAATGAATCTATATAGAAATAATGAAGGAAAAATCTGCACGCATGCTGCCTGTTCGTTAATCATATCGTTTAAACGGTGACGAAAATTCAATAACTGAGACAAATTTGAACACACTCAAAATACTAAACCATTAACTGATGTTATTAAATACATGTAAAAATAATGGCAATGCTCGTTAGTTTCGACTGACGCGTGGAACTAAAAACTGGATCACATATAGATATATAGGTATACATACATCTGCGCTAACAATTATAAGTAAATAAGCTTTTCAAAGTCACAAGAAGATTATGTTCATATATTTTTATAATGCGATGAATGTTCTGTTACCAATCAGAAAAATCAAATATCACATCGAGCAAAATATTGGATATTATATGGTATTTCGAAGCACTAGAAACCGTTGAAAATGCCTGCATTAGTAGTGTGACCGATTGTTAGTATAGCGATAAGCATAAAAAATATCCAATATTCATTGTTGATACAAAAATTTAGCAGAATAGAAAATGAGGGCTGAAGCTATCGCTTAAAGATTGCCTCTTACTAATCGTTCGGTCAATTAGGTCCAAGAAAACGCCAACAACGTCTCCGACCTGCCATTGCTTGCCGAATGTTTCGACTGTGCCCGAGTACACTTTTTCCTCCTTAAAATAAAAGGTTTTCACAATTTCAGCATCCTAATCTTTGGTCTAGTTTGTTGACAACCCGATTGATAATTTTTTATTTCTCAAAATAATACGCAATATGTACGTGCGCTTATTTAGATACTCTTGATATATAATTCTTACCTACATTTATTCATAACATACATCGTTATATTTCGAAGCTTTTTCAAGTCTTTATTTACCTATTCTGCGATGTTTTTATCCACAAACGATAGTTATTTACGATGAAGAGAATAATTATTAGAGAAGTCGTAACAAATACGTAAGTCACATTTTATTGATCACGTAAACATTAGAAATTCAGTTGAGGGTTGCAAAAATCAAAATCAACGTCAACGAGAAACAAAAGGTATGAAATGACAAACGGGGGAACAAGAATGAGGTATAAACTAAAAAATCGAAAATAAAACTTTGTCGCGGTTGGACTATGGTTAATCATTCTTTGAGATGTGTTTTTTTTTTTTGTTATTGCTCTTACTGATGGTTCTGTCCGGAACGTCAATGAAACAGCCGACAACGTCTCCCACTTGTAATCTTTGACCGAAAGACTCGTTGGAGCCGCAGTGCACTTTCGTCACCTGACATTCAGGGTGCACAAGAAAATTAAGCATCTTTTCTCTTTAGAACGTTTACTACAAGCTAATTTTTATAAATTGTTAAAGTAGCCCTTTTTCTAAACACTTTATGGAAGAATACAAGTTTACTTCGCCTTCCTCTCATATAATTCTATGTGTATATTATGTAAATATATTTTAACAACGAGAAAATTCAGATATTTCATGAGATGGGAAAAGCAAATGACTATACTCACGTTGTATCCGTCAAAAGCCCAAGTATTCTCGTCGCTTCCGAGCATACTGCCGGGCATGCAATCAGCTTTGGCCCAGCCAACGCGCATCGGACCCGCCGTCAAGACCTCGAACTCGAAGTACCACTTGCCACTGCTTACCGCATAGTGCTTTTCCACCCTGTAGGTACGGAAGAGCAGCTGACGCTGACGACTCGCTTCCAGCAGTAAAGCTATTCAAAAAGCACTCTATTAGCCATTTGTGCGCCACTAGGTATTTTTTTCTTTTAACAATGACATGTTCATGAGAGGATTGAGCGATCTTGCGTGTACGCATTCACCCATTTATATACCGGCACCGCAGATTTTTTCCATTTATTAAATTTGACATTGTGAAAATATAAATCTATGAAGCTCTCTGACGGGAAACCTGTGTATCGTTGCAAATATCTCGATAATATCAGCAAAAAAGTTACAACGTTTTTACCAAAGCTAGTGTGAAGCATTATACTTGGGTGAAAATCTGCAATTCCGGTTTTTCTCTTTGAATTAGTAAAACTTGGTGGGAAGAGCATAGATTTTTGTTACGTGCGCTTTGTGTCAGTGTCAAGATATTATCGCAACCCCAAGATGTTATTAAAAAAATATGATGAGACAGTATGACAAGAAGCTTAATTTTCTTGTTCAGCTTTCAATAAATGTTTGTCTTTCACAACTAAAGATCCAACTTTAGTATCGTTTATGCTTTCACATAGTATGAAGTACAGCAGATGCGCCATTTTATTAATGTGCATGATTGTTATTTATAATACCTGGGCAACCTAAACTGAAGAGATTATTTGTATAAGCAGACTGAGAATCATTAGAGCGCTTGCATAAGCGCATCATGATTTCTAAAAGGAAAAAAAAAACAAAAATTTAATATCACTATGAAGCATTGTTATTCTGAAAGCAGCCATAAGCCATTTCAAGTGTTAAAAACTTCATTGATAAACATCATGTGAATGCGAGATCACCTGATGTTTTCCTACAGTAAATTCATATTGTTGGAAAGAACAAGTACTGCAATGTTTGACCAAGCAAATCCTTACCTTCGTGCTGTTCTCCAGTAGGCGGATCGAGCATGTATCCGTAGACTAGGAGTGTACGAACGGTCTCACTGGCCGTGTCCCGGTTAGCCTTCTTAATGGCTTCGTCGACTTTCTGGTAGGGTACAAGATGAGGACTGCGTCTCATTTCAGGGTCCTCGTTGAGACCGTAGGTCCAGCCTTGGCTTATTCGCTCCTTAGCCCAGAGGTTGTGCGTGTTCTCTGCCAATTGGTCAACCAGCTCCTCCATTTTGGGCGTGAGAGTGATCGCACTGAGATCTAACGGTGTGGGTCTGTAACCGGTGCTCTGGGTAAACCTATCCTGGGGAAGCCTCAGTGTCCTTATCCTACTGGGTGGGTTCTCCCTTGAAATATAGTAGCCTAAGGCCAGAATAGTCTTAAGAGTTTGAACAGCGAGTTGCTCGTCGTAGCGCTTCTCTGCTTCCGGTAGCTCATCGAATGGCACGATACACGGGTGGATCTTGTGGAGATCATCTCTGACTTCGCCGTACGTCCAACCAGCATCGATCTTGTTCATAGCCCACATCTCGTGGATATTCGAAGCGAGCTTTTTGCGGGTATCTTCTAGGTATTGTTGCGGCAAATTGATCATCGAGGTATCGACAGGCGAGGGCACGAATGCAGTATCGTCTTCCATGAGCCACGGGCCGGCCAGCACCATTTTGTTCATGTTGCCAAAATAGAAGCAGGGATCAAGTGAAAGTATCTGCTGTGGCAAGAGACTTTCAATTAAGGGAGAAAACTCGTCAGGTGGTTGGTATTTCAATCTGCCGTGGTCTCCGCCTAGAAGAAACCGGCAGGAGAGTTTGGACGAGCAGCTGATCACTGGGAAGAACATGCCGTCGAGGTTGAAGTCGCGGAAACATCCAGTGCATGGTACACCATTGAAAGCGAAGTTGATTACGGGTACTGTTAAATCAAGGGAGCAACCAATGACGTCGCCCTTGCGAATGTAAGGCTCGGATTGATTGCGCATAATTTCTGTCCTGCGGCCGCCTGTCCAGAGAAAAGCACCGTCAAAGCCGAAAGAGTAAAGGTCATCGCCCACGCCATTTCCACCCCACTTTTCACCTCCACCTGGGTATGGTATGTATCTGTATTACAGTAAAAAATGGTTAGTCGTGTGTTACGCGGGATTCGATATATATATATATTAAATATCTCTAAAGTTAATTCTTCGCAAAACTTACCCAGCAGTATTAGCCCACCCGATTCTGAGATGTGGCATCATGTGTGTTGTTTGTTCAATATGATCAACAGTCACTTCAAAGTACCATTTTTGATACAACGAAGAACCTTCTACTCTGCCGACAAATATATTTGGTCTAACGCTCGCCACGTGATCTACTAACTGAGTCTGCAGTAACAAATTCTTGCCAGGCAGTAGAAAATCGCATATGTTATTCTGGGACGAACGGACAGCGACTCCATTACCGACACATAGTGAACAAAGGACGTCCAGTACTTTCGGATCTCTTCCGTGCTTCTCCAGTAGTGATATAATGACTTTAATGTGTTCATCCTTGAGTGAAAATTCGTTACCATTAGACAAATTAGACAATTCGCAGAATCATAGCAAAGCGAAGATTATAGATGTCTTCATTTCTACCTACCCTCATCATGTTTAAAGCTTCGGGCGAATCGATGAGAACGCAGTGTAGCACATCTAGCATACCGGTTCCCTCGCCAGAAGCCTGGGATCCGAGTCTACTGAAAAGCCAGTTAAGCCTATTGCTGTTGGCAAATTGAGCGCAGTTTGTGTGGTTGCCCTTGATTATTGCAGCCAGTAGCTGATAAAGGTAGCCGGAAATCTGATCCCAGGCCTGGCCGCTTTCGTCTCCCGACAGTGCCACGAGAAAACCCTGAGATGTGATCACATTGATTTTGTCGATGGCCTCCAGAATCAGATTTAGAATTCCTTCCTCTTGGAAGAGATCCTGTCGGTTCCGAAGAGCACGGAATTTATTTTGCTTCTCTTCGTGCTCTGTGAAAGCATAGACGAAATTTTCAATACTTTTTTTAGCACAACGGTTCCCGTTATAATATAATGTACATTTCTTACCCATATCGTCCTCAGGTTGGGCAAAATAATTGATCAAATCCTCAAGACACATCACCATCTCATTGAGATTGACGTTTTGAAAAAACATGGATGCCCGTCTATTTTCTTGCAGTGTCTCTAATCCCCTGAAACAAAGGATACGATTTTTTTTTCAATATTTCCGTCTCACAGAAATAAAAATTAGATTTTCACATAAGCAATACTCACGTGATGAACTGTGAAAATAGACTACTGCATTTGCGAATAACTCGAGCTGTGCGGGATTCTTCTTCCTGCGAACGTGAGAAGTCCAAGCCATCGTCCATTTTACCCTCCTCGTGAAGCACTGCTTGTTTTTCCTCGACTTTACCCACGCCTTTCTTCTTCGTCTCATAGGACTAGAAATTAATTAATTGCGCGACGAGCATTGAATGATTTTGCAAGAACATCCAATATTTATATACAATATACATTAACTGAATTTGTGCTGGACGATATTTTGTGATGATATCGATTTTACGTAATGAAATGCAAAAATAAATGAAGACAAGACTACGCATAATACGAGCTTTTACGTATATCTAACAACATATATTTGTTAAATATAAAAATGTACCTGCGTAGTAACCTCAAACTTTTTACGTTTGGGTTTCTACAAAGTCGAAACGTAAGTACAAGATAGGTGCATGCGAGAATAAAAATTTTCAAAGTAAATGGTTAAAAATTTGCCATTGCAAAGTATGTTGCATATGATTAAAGTTGCAAACATTAGTGTACCTTGTATGAAACCCAAAGGCATGTCGTGGAGTGCTGCATGATAACGGTAGAATCGCCATACTTGATGATTGGCATTCCAATAACTTCCAAGTCTTTATCCTCGAGAATGATTTTTTGGTCGTCTTTTTCTTGCCGGAACCAGAAGGTCGAAGTTTCAATGGTTGCTTCATTTCTAGGAGGATGAAACAACCATCAGTGAGTATATGATACATCGATCTCCGTTGTCTGGAGAAAAATTGAAGAAGAAAAGCGCATCCTGCACCTGTCGACGAGATAGAGTTCGTTGTTCTCCTTGACGGCGAGGTATCGACCGGTGGTGAGGTGCCTTATCCTCATGGGATGCAGCCAATTGATGAAGCCACCGGCCCACTTGGTCCTGGCGAGCTCGAGCCGCCAGAGCGATCTGGCCTGACTCATAACGCTGCCTCCCTCGTAAACGACCAGACTGCAACATTCCCGCAAGAAATGATTGATTTAGCACGAAGCTTTGTTGGTCGAGCATTCAGTATACATGAACAACTCGTCGAGACTTTCTGCCCACTTGTGATGGACGGCGCATTTTTTAGTAGTAGTATGTAGATAATGAAAACATGTAACAATTACTTTTGACTGGCTGCTGTGCTCCATGTCGAGGGTATGGTCAGGCACTCGTCGCCGCCGTGGAAGAATCTGAGAACGTCGCCGCCGAAGACGTAGCCCACGTATTTCATGCGGCTTATGCCAGTGCCGTAAGGTTGGACTGACCAATGGGTTACGTGAAACGAAGCGTTGACCACCGACAAGTCGTTTTCTTTCGTTGTATGCTGCAAATGCGCGCAGAACATTGAATTGAAGAGTATGACAAATTCGGCCAATTTGAAGATAGACAATTACCAGATATCTTTCGGTAGCTACTGATACTAAAATAAGATCGTCACCCACGCGGACCTTCTCACCCTCGGATCTTTGCTTCGATGCAGGATGAACCGTCCACCAACAAGCCTCTCCTGGGGACAGATAATCGGATGATTGATAAAAGAAATGTTTTCACTCTGCATTATACACATGGGTGTACAAGTCTGAGGGGCTACCTTGAGAGTGCTCCTGTAGACCGACATCGAATGCAAGTTTGTCATTTGATGAGCTTGTGGACAGACATGCCAGGTACTGAAATTTTCAATTTTCAACTTTAATTTCAATTTTAATCAAACACAAAGCCACTCGATCCTGAACCTACCATATCACTGTTGAGATGTCTGAGGAGGATGGCGTTTCCGTAGAGTAACGTTCTGTGCCCAGAGCCAGTGCCCTTTCCCTAGAGAAGAAGCGGCATTTTAAGATACGCCAGAGCACACTCGGGTCTGACTTGCTGTAAAATCCGTATATCAAGAAATTGCAGTACTCAAGGAAATACGTATCCATGCCGTATTGAATTCCTCGTCGTTGCAATATACAATATAATGTACGGAATTTTTCCCACATAATTCGAAAGCTCATCAATCGATAATATAACAAATCAATTAGTCTACTGATACTCGCGTAACTGGACTTTCAATCGGTTCCATCAAAGTTGCATACAGGGTACTACGTCGAAAATCCAATTATTGTAAATTATTAGATAATATTACGATGACAAGGCGAAAAATTTGTTTGAAAAATTCAAGGTTTATGAACGAGAAGCTAATACGTATCGTGTAAAGCGAAGCTGACTGGAAAAGAATGAAAATCAAGTTCATTAGTAATCGAAGCGTTTTTCCAGAAAGCATGAGCAGGGACAAGACGAGCGTTATGAGAATAGCTCAAAAGAGTATAGTAGAGGTAGCAGCATAACCAATGAAAAGAACACTTGTAACATAATATAGGTTTGATCAAGCAATGGCATAGACGTACATGAATCGAAGAAGCTTACGAATGAAAATGTAAAAAAAAAGTTCTGTCATATCTACAAAATTTGGAAGAAGTGCGAAGCCAATGAGTCCTTGATTCGTATACGTAGAGAAATACTTACTAAGGTTTCTTGCTGCTGCAAACAAAAACACAAATGGATAAACATATGTACTAGGGCTTATTTACAATGATTTCGTGTACTTGGCCTACTAGAAAAGTCGGATAAACGATAAACGAGCGAGCTATTACTTTGGTGCGTATATTATTTACACGAAGCTTTGTTAATATTGGTCTATGGCTTATTTGATACATTCTCTTCCATAATAGCTCAATATAGTGTCGTATTATCAGGAGACAGAAAACAGATCGGATAATCCCTGCAAAAGATGAGGACAAACAATCGCTATCGCTACATTATTATATATACCATACAGATGACAGTAGAGATTATGTACATCGACGCATGCTATACATGTGACTAGGGCGGGGGGGGATCATGCGAGTGGAATCGGAAAGCGTCCATCCCACCGTAGAGACGCGATAATAAGACGCTCGCAAAAGCGCGCGGCGGGGGGAGAAGCGAGAAAAAGGAATAAACGATCGGACTATACAGGCAAATCGTGCCCGACGCAAGCACGCGCCACGCGGCTCGAAAATAAAAAGGCGGGTGAATGTTTCGCGGCTGCTGCGGCTCTTGCGTGAGGTCATTCTATCCTTGACTGGCATCTGGCCAGCGATACGATCGCTGCTTTTTATCACTTCCTAAACTCCCATTCACGAGCTCCCAGGCCAATATGTTCCGCGGCTTATTCGGCCAACTGCATGCAGCAGCCAGTTTGCAAGGATCGCGGCTATAGAGTCGCAACAAGTTGACAAATTGTACGTTACCGTTTCGGAGCCGGCGGCCGTGACGAGCTCCTGCAGCGCCCTCACGGAAAGGGCCTGCTCGATCACGAAGACGCACTGCGATAGGTCCGGTGGTATGTTCTGCAAATGGCATGACAAAGTAAAGTGTCGTTAGCTCTCGCGCTCCATTATACGCAGCGTTGTAGCGGCCATTGTATACGCACCTTGTCGGCGATGTTCTCGAGGAAGCAGTGTCGGTTGCCGAAGCCTTCCGCGGCGAGGCAGACTCGCTCCCCGGTGGCCGTGCACGAGAGACACACCATGTCCTCCTGCGAACGGAAAGCGGAGTATATTTAAAGCTCCAGTACTCGATGGGAAAGGGCGAATCGGAGTTAGTATATAGGGTATATAGGGGGATCGAGAGGCGGAAATTCGAATTTCAAAAGCGCCGCGCTCGATGCACCGGGCGGCGTTTGCGAAATGCATTGTGTGCGCGGGCGCGCGGCTGCCGGCACCGCCGCATCTGGGCCAAGAGTCTTCGAAGGCGTGCCAGAAAAAAGAGCTTGGCTGGCCTTTAACTGCAGAGGGAGAGAAAGAGTAATAGACATTGTTTACTTTTCTCGGCTTTTGCTCGGAGGTCGCGCATCGGCATATTCAGCGCCGATAAATCACCGCCGGGCTTCCGCCGCCCCTCGCTCGGCGACATCGATTGCCCCCGCAGCCGCGTTTCGTCTATACGTTATCGAACTTTGCTCCAGCGATAGGCTCGGAGCGTAGGTGCGCTGCAGCGGGGGCGGCGGGTCAAGGCCGTGACCCGATGCGCCGCGGCGCGCACTGCTCGTCCCTCGCTGAATTATTTTTGTTTGCTCGTCAGTGTCTCGCGCTCGCGTGATTTATCGCCCTCCACGCGGCGAGTCGCAGCTCGAATAGCGGAGAGCGACAACGAGAGCGAGCGAGCACACGGGCTCGATAAATATTCCAGAGCGAGAGCTGCAAAAGCGTCAAAGGAGACGCGCGGCGAAGGTCGCACCGACGCTGACCGGCGAGCCGTGTCCGCGCGGCACAGAGATTATCGATGCGAAAAACGGCGACTGCAGAGCGCTGCGCCGCCAGTCATTTGTCGAACCGCGAAGGAGGAAAGTGGAAAGCCGCCGCGGGTAACCAATCCAACTATCTTGCCCGGTTAAGCTGCGAGGGTGCCTAAGCGTAAGGGGAACCGCTTGGTGTTGTTATTATAATACACGAGAGCATCCCCGCGCGATCGATCGTTTGCAGCTTGCAGCGCGGCGGGAACCCCTTCGTCGCTAGCTTCCCGAGCATCTACGAGTCTCAGTTGAGTCGCGGACGTTCAGTCGAGGGAGTCTTACGTAAAACAAAGCTGACGCTGAGGCGAAAGTCGCCGGTTTTATAAATAAACGAGAAAACGAGGCTGCACTTGCTGCCGCGCGCGCGCTTCCGACGGGAAACCGTGCTGAATTTTGAATTATCGTCTCAGCCTTACGTAATGCCGCGCATAGGCCTGCAGGCGAGCTCGGCGTGAATTTCGGCGTCCCTTTTGAGCCAGCCTCGGAATATCGCTGGCTGAGAGCGGAGTTGCACGGTCGAGGTCGGTCGCGCGGCACTTGCAGTGCTTCGCCGCATATCCTCGAACCCGACGACTCTGATGCGTTCGCGAAAGCCGCGAGCTTCGACTTTCTCGCTCTGTCGCCGGCAACGCGGAAGGCAATCCGCTCGAGCATCGAATTATCCCGCTACTGGCCCGTTGGCCAGTCGGGTAATGAGCAAAAATTTCGAGTACTTGGACGTGAGAGATCGTGAGAGATTGCCCTGCCGAGAAACGGAAATCTGGCTTTTTATTTACTCGCCCCCCCCCCCCTCGTTCGTCGATTAGTCGGAGGAAGGATTAATATACTCTGATTGAGATTACGACAAGTGTAAGACGATGCTGGTTGGTAGCATAGCGCGACGATATCGACTTTTCATCATACGCCTCATTGAAGCGACTAATCAGAGAGAAAGGCGATAATAAAGCTTGACCAAGTCGAGCGAAAGAGGGATGGGGTAGGCTGACACGCTCGGCTATAGGCTCGGAAATTCGCGTGAATCAAGGCACTTTGCGCGAGAGCGTTATGCCCTCCCTCCGGGACTCGTAATTTTTTTATCTACATTTTTTATTACTCTCAACTTCTCTACGTCGAGGAATGTCACGTGACGATGGGACGAAGGTCAACTTCACCAAACGACGAGAACGCTAACGAGCGAGTCAACGGATAAGTCTATTCTGTAAAGAGCGCACGTGCAGGCTTACAGGTGAAGGAAAGGGGCTCGGGGAGAACGACGTGCGGCAATCGTTGCGAGAATAAGGGGATGGGCTCGCGTGATACACCCCGCCTACCGGCGAATTTCGTTCTTCCGCGTGCGCGACGAGCGGCTAGAGAGAGAGAGAGAGAGAGAGAGAGAGAGAGTAAACAAGGTGCTGTAGGTATAAAGACTGACCGTGCGGAGGAACGAGACGTCATCCTGCTCGGAGCCTCCCTCGCTGTCGGCCATGCTCCAGCAGCGGGTGCGCTAGCGGGCTGGTCCGAAATTCAGCGGTGTAAATTCACTAGTGTAAAACTCTGCCTCTGGCTTTTCTTCTCTCACGTGAGCCTCGCGAACGATCGCCGGCCGCCGTCCTGCAGCATCGCGCGCTGCGGTCAGCGCAGCAGCGGCTGTCCAGCCTTCATCCGTCGTCGTCGTCGTGGCGATGCTGCGGTCGCGCGAGCGATCGGCTCGCTCCGTAGCCCTCGGGCTGCTGGCACTCACTGACTGCTGCTGCTGCTGCTGCTGCTGCTGCACGAGCGCACGCGAGTCGGTCTATAGCAGTATAGCCTCCTCAGCGCCTCGGTCTCGCTGCTGGCGCCTGCGCCCTCGCCTGCTGCCCCTTTTCCGCGCTGCAGGCTGGACTCGTTCCGATCAGCTGATGGCGCGCGCGAGCGCAGCGCGTCCGCCCCCTGCAAAGCAACACGGATAAAAGGACTGATTAGTGCTGAGAAAGCGAGGTGCGTTCGGGCGCTCTCGCTCTCGAGTTCTTTCCACGTGCTGCGTGCGGCGGTACACGCACGGCGTACAAAAATATCGTAGACCAACGTTACGAAACCTGACGGACTTTTGTTTGGGTATATTTAACGACAGGCAGAGAGAAGCTGAACGGCTGATTGTCAAAGGGTCAAGCTTTCAAAAACAGATATAACATCGTATTTATAGAGACCATCGGCTGGGATTATTTTTAATCTTCAAGTTCACGTCGATTGTAATACGCTGCTCGAGGAGGACTCAAAAATATAAGTACTCGAGTCCGCAACTAATCCGGAGCCATGAAGCTCGCGGAAAAGGCAAAAAAACAAATGAAAAGGCCGTGCGGGCGAGCCGAAATTTTACCGGATCCCGCACGATTTAGGTAGGTAGCTAGCGGGGAGTAGGGGCTCCCCTCGCGCGTACGCGACGGGACACGCCGGGCCGCTGCTGGTGCCGCTGTTGCGACTGTTTTTAAATAGCACATGTGGCTTCTCGCTTCTCGTTTCTCGCTGCCCGGCCAAAATCGCCGCCGCTACCGCGTGTGCATCTCTCTCCCATTTTACCTCTACTGGCTCCGTGATACCGGAGATATGGCGAGCCGCTCGACGTTGCCCCGCCGCTTGCGAGAGACGGGCGAGTGCGAAATTAAAATTTGAAGAGCCATCCCGCACCCCCCGAGCCGCGCTGCAGATTATCTATCGGTCTATTCTTACAGAGTTCGTGATCTATATTTTTAATTTGATTTACCGCCGCTAATTCACGCACAATTGCAAAACTGCATCAATGACAGAACAACTGTTGCATTGCGTGCGATTAGCAAACGGAATATTTCCAACACGTTACTCACTACCAAAATACTTTTGCTCTTGTTCTTATTTTGCGTACATACGCCGCTTAGCGTCGCTCAAACGAGCAGAAGAAGAACAACGAGTCGGTCATTATTGCGAGTGCAGCGCAAGTATTTACTCGAAAATCTAGCTGCTTAGTAACGACGGAAATAATTTTTTTGAATTTTTTGTTCTTCACTATTCGCGCCACTGAATTCCATTAGTATTATTAGAGATGCGCGAGACGACTCGCTTCATTTGACTGGGTCACGATTTCGGCGAAAGACGCAACTTTCACGACCGCACGATGACGAACGCGAGTGCCGAAGGTTTAAATTAATCAGCGGCTATAAATCACTGAATTTATGCGGCGCTGCTACATCGTCACTTCCTGCAGATACAGAGCAGTAGTGAATCCGACTGATCCGAGTAAGATCCGACACACGCACCAAACTGGCGGAGCACTAAATTTACTTTTTCACTCGGACGACGCGAAGCCCACTCGCATACCCGGCATTCCCAGAATTTTCCCGAGCGAGAATCGCGGATCAGGCAGTCGTTCAGCTGCTGATGTCCGGTACTCCGCTGCAGAATCGTCTCTGAGCTTGAAGCGAGTAATTGACACACTTACGACTCGCCTGCTGCTCTCGTCGCGTCGCGTTTCTCAGAAAAGCAAAATAAATTCAAAATGCACCTCGAAATACACTTTCTTCCGCACAAACCCGCGCACCCTCGACGTTGAGTAACCGCGCGCACATCAACTTGTTCACTGACTCTGAAGGGCCGTAAAGTGTAAACAAGTGCACAGGCCCGTCCGCGGGGGGCTCGAACGCGCAACTGCGGTACAAGAAGCTAGAACTGCTAGAGCCTCCTCGCGGGACGGCCGACGGAGTCGAGTGTTGGCGCGGCGGTTGGAACTGTTGGAACTTGGTGGGGACTGGGGGAGGGGGAGAAAACGCGTGTTCTGACTTGCTGAGCTGGGCGATGAGATGAGCCGAGATGCGAGGAGAAAAGAGAATTCACCTCGTGCAGCGCTAAAAACTTCCGGCGGGGCGGCCCGATTATACACACGGTCTCTCTGGTCTGCAGCTGAGCGATCGCGAGTCGCTCGCGCGGCCGATCGACGCTCTCTGATGCTGCGGCCGCAGTCGACGGTCGGCACCGACCGAGCGCCCGTCGACGATCTATTTTCGGCGCCCAGCCGCGACACCTCCACCCGTCCGTCTCTACCTATACTATATAGGCGGATAGCAGATTTCCCGCTCTTGCTCGCTCAACCAGCTATATCTACTCGCGCGGCGGAGACGAAAATACTTAGAGGGGGGGGGGAGGATTACGCGCTGATGTGCTGCACCTATATGAGCTATGGGGACTGGGGAGGGATGAACTGACAGAATACCTACTAGACTTTCTTCGCCGCGTTTTCCCGCACACGTCAAGGATGCCACTGTGCGATCCTATACGAGTTTCTATGCCTCTTTGTTTTCTCTTCTTATGTTTTCACTTGTCACACTGCAGCGTATTATTAGAGCTAGCGTCGCCACCTGGTAGTAGAATAGTGGACTTCAAACGCTTTAAATGTTAATTGTTATATCGCCTTATTTGCTATTTTTTAAATTCCAAACTTGCCGCACTTTGATGCTCTAACGCTCGTCAATAAAACGCTTGTCTGATAAAACTATAAAAGGGGCAAGCAACAGTCACGGGGACCCCCTCAATAACGTGTACGCATACACATATATCTAGTATAGCTATGTATACATATATCGACTTTCGCGGTCTAGCAGAAGGCATCTTGACTCTCATCAAGAATCAAGATCTTATGGACTTTGGAGCTTGCGCGTCAGTCGGTGCAGTCGGTGCGGCGTCGAATGTCGATGAGGCGAGCCTATAGGAGGATTATATGTCATCATTTAAACTGGTAAATAACTGTAACTCACGTTCAAAATGTTTTTCTATATTTCTGTACGCCTCCGATCCTAATTGTCATCATTTAAACTGGTCGTTATATGTTATTAAGTGTTCAAAAGGTTAAGATTTATCTTTGCCGACTTATAGGTTAGTTAGTCTTATTAGAGTTTTTTGCTGCTGGCAAAATTTTGTATGCATCACGTATTACTATTGATTTCAGGCATTGCAGATAATATGTACAAACTTTTCAAAGTAGAGAATTGAAGAACCATAGAGAATCAGAATGGGACATTACATTATATTAATTATTTTATCAACCCTTTGTAGTTTCACACATGGGGGTCTATTTGATGATGTAATATCATGGTATTGTGATATTTATGAATGTTGCGATAACAAACGTGTGCCTTACAACTTACCAAGTAGGTATATCGATGAATTTTAAGCTGAAGCTAATCTACAAACAATTTTATAACACTATACTTTTCAGAACTTAAATCTATGATTTCCATGAGATTGCAAGGACAGCATATAGCAGAAAATGTGGTGTTAAATGCCATTAATAGTCACGTGAAGAAGTCTAAAAAGCCTCTAGTAATGAGTTTTCATGGTGCTAATGGAGTTGGCAAGACTTATGTTTCCAGGATGATTGCTAAAGCATTCTTCAAAAAAGGAGAAAATAGCCGCTTTTTTCACTTTTATTATGGTTTGCAAAATTTTCCAAATAAGGAAAAAGTACTAGAGTATCAGGTATGTGTCATGGGATCAGATTAGAATATTCAGAAATGGTAAAATTTGAAATTCAATTATTAAAAAGAAATGTGATTTTTTTGTAGACTCAATTGAAAAGTGACATTGAAGCAGCATTGCACAGTTGTGAAAGATCTTTGTTTGTATTCGATGGAGTTGATCAAATGCCTTCACAGTTGTTGGATGCGCTTATGCCTTTCATTGACTGTCCAAATTGTGCTGGAAAATTAGACAAAAACAAATCTATTTTTATATTTTTAACAAATACTGGAAGTTCAGCTATCGAGAAACAACTACTTACAAAAATCCATGACGGCATAAATCGAGAAAATACTACTCTTCAGGATTTTGAGAGACTCATCATTGATGAAGCACACAACCATTCAGGAGGTTTATTCGAAAGTTTGCTGATTGATTCTCAAGCAATTGATTTTTACATCCCATTTCTTCCATTAGAAAAAAGACATGTAAAGTACTGTATAAGAGAAGCTTTTGAAGAAATTTTTGAAACCCCTAAACTTGTAACTCCAGATTTGGTGGAAAAAGTTTTTGAAGAATTAAGATTTGGTCCTGAGCCAGAAGCTTTGTTTTCTAATAGCGGGTGTAAAAGAGTAGCGCAAATAGCAGGAAGACTTGTAGCTATGAAATCTACAAAATTTGATTATTTTAATGAAGCAGATAATCATAGAACTGAGCTTTAGATAAAGCAATTCACAGTATTTTTTAAAACATTTTTTATAACTTGTTTTAATCCATAAGTAATGACATACCAAAATAAGTTTTATGCCATGGCATTTAAGTAGTCACGTAAGTGCTTTTACCCATAAAAGATGGAAATGTACATAATTTTTTATGTATTTTTAACGTGAATGATAATCTGTTATGATTGTGAATGAACAATATATCGACGGCCCCTGCGAAGAGTAGCACTGTTCAAACCTCTACGAAAACTATCTCGTTTCGACGCTTACCACGAAGGAAAGCATTGAACAGAACCATATGCGAAAATGAGCACGATTCAGCAACCATCCACGAAAAGTAGCACGACTCGTCGATCCACGACGAAAAAAAGGGTCTTTTACAGCCGCGCGAAGCCGAAGATTCGGCCGAAGGCGAGATAATCCCTTAAAAAAAAATCCCCATGCCTGACCTGAGGGAGTTTCAGACAGGTACCCAAGAGGTCAAAATTAAATAATATTGCTGTTTAAAATTTGAAAACAGCAATGATTGATCAATAGTTAACATAACATTTTCAATTAAGAAAAAAAGATTATTAAAACCGAATTTGAATCTTGAAAATCGGTCAATATTGAACACTTGAACGCGAATTTTGTTTCGGTACCACGGAATATAAAGCTTTTACTTGCGTAGAGTGGTAAGCTGGATATTGGCCGATTTTTAACGTTCAAATTCTATGTTATAGTTTAATTTTGTATTCGATATTTTTTATGCAAAAGAAACGTGTATACTTTATTATTTTTTTTTTAAATATATACAACATTAAAAATCGAGTACTGTAGTACGTTTTTATACTCATCTATCATGTTATATACCCAACGCAGTCAAACAATAATAAATATTCTTTAACTGTTATTTAGTATGTTTGAAGCGAGCGCGCCATTATAACCACCATGAAACGTACAGTTAACCTAGATTCTTTATTTTCTATTATATATATATATAATATATATATATGCGTCGTGAACGACAATCTACATGAATTTGTATCTCGTGACGTTGCGTTTATGCAGCTGCAGATGTCCAAGCAGACGCTAGTTTTTGTGTTCAATTAATTTGACGTTTCTGCATTGTTAATTAATTCTCCATAATGTCAGGAAAAGTCCGAACAAAGCAAGACAAACCGGATGGTAAGTGATGATGAAAATTCCTCTTTTTTTACCAGAGTTATTCTATTTTTTTATCTACAAACAAATTTAAAAAATCAATAACTTTATATTTTTGAGGTTAGAGTCAACAATGATGAATAAATAGTTGCAATTAAAATTATCATTTTTAAATTAAGTTAATAACGTTCGTTAAGTGTTATTTTATAAAATTATTTTCACAATAAATGCTAATTTATTACTAATCTGAACTACTTAACCATGTCCTTGATTTATAGACATTATCGCCTACAGTGAAGTGGCCGTAAGAAATAATGCTGCTGTTGTCGAGTACTGCAGAATATCAATGGCTGCTCTTTCAGGTGGTACAGCAGGTCTTTTAGGTCTTACGGGCCTCTATGGATTTGGTTTCTACATTTTTGCTGTTATAAGCTTATGGGTCAGTATTATGCAGTTTGATTTCTTTTACAAGTGCTCAATTCCCCCTTATTTACACTTTATTAATATTTCAGGCAATGTTGTTGATGAAAGCTGGAGGACAGTGGAAAAAATACTTTGTCAGTAGAAGAAGTTTATTGACAAATGGATTCTTTGGAGGTTTATTTGTATCCTTTGTTGTACATTTTATTTTTCAGGATTGAGCATGTTAACTGCAGAATTATTTTCCTTAATGCTACCTTCTATGGCTTGGCCACAGACTTACGTATTATTCTGGACGTATCCTTTTTATAAACCATATAATACAATGAATAGTGAAATAAAGATTATTATTGTGGATTTTCAAGATATCATTTCAAGATATTTTTCTTAACAATTATTTAGGTTTCTTTATGGCATGGTGCATGTCTATTGAGACTCCAAAAAAGATGACAACTATTTGTTTGCCAGTCAATCATCACCTTGTTGTATATTTCTATCAATTATGGATTAATGATTCATGTTCACACAAAGTGGTATCAATTCTCTTTGACCAAATAAATTATATAGAAAGATTTTTAAGTCTCATTGTAACAGTTTGTACAGAAATAAAAAAATGTAAATACTGTCATACACAATTAAATGATTACACTTCTAGCATTCCTTTAAAAACTGTATTCTTACTTTCATAATGTTCACCACGAATCTTTTTATTTCTATACAAATAGTTTTTTAATATATGTATTTTATAATGCAGATTGAAATAAAATAATTATATGTAAAGAGATGGGAATTTTTTTTTTAATTCGTAAATCAACGATTATATTTGCGAATCCTGATGGGATGGGTGCAGTATACAATTAGAGTTTGGGAATTTTCTAAAATTTTATTTTAGTATGTGGAATACATCGAAATACATGTTTGATAACCCTTGAACGTCGGCATTTATAAAATACAAAAATAACAAGTATATCGTAGAGAATTGCTTCGACGGCCTCTAGTAGTTACAGGACATGAATGTAGATTTTTATTACAAGTCTTATATTAATAGCAAATATCATTCACAGTTTTGCCATTCAAAAGTAAACATGGTGTTATCTGTATAGGGGGATTCACTCATTTTCGCTTAAAACTTATATATAGGTTCGTTACAGCCTCCTAGAATAATAATAATAATAATAATAATAATAACATTAATAATAATAATAACAATAGCTTTATAGTCTGAATAAAATTGATGAACTCCTGCAGTAAGCCTAAGGAGATTTGTACTTGACATGCTTTTACTCTTTGCTTTGTTATATCTTTCATCTGCATCTGTTTGAAAAAGAATACGATAATGATGCATTTAAAAAAATTAGAAATTAGAAATAGGTATATATTCGTGTATTTCTAGCGCGAGCTTACTAGCTGCTTACATGGCAACTTGTTGCGGTTGACGGCTGATCAGTTGAATTTCTTGGAAATACATCCCGCCTTTTTGAATGTTATATTTTTGTCTCGGAAGTCGACTCCGCGATCCCGGCGATGTCCTTATCCGCATCTTTCTTCTCCAACTGGAGTTTGTCGTTGCTGGTCTGCTCCTGCAGTACGGGCACGACGACGGTCTCCAGAGCGCCCAGTTTTTTGAGTCCGTCCATTTGATCGAGCTCGTCTTTGCTGAGGTGGTAGACGATGCCCGCGCCGAAGCCGTCGCCGAGTACGTTAACCGATGTCCGTATTCGATCACTGCGTACAAATGAAGAGTAGGCGTATGCGATTATCGAGCGACACGATAGCCTGGATTCGCGATGTTATATGTATTGTAGTGTCGTCGCATATAAGTACGATTAGGTGATGATCAGTGATGTGTGTGTGTGTGTGTGTGTGTGGTAATAATGAGAGACGCGGCTACGACTCACAGGAACCAGTCGACGGCGAAGAGCAGAGACACGTCGGAGGTGGGCAGGCCCAGAGCGGTCAGGACCAGGAGCATGGTGATGAGCGCGGCGCTGGGGATGCTGGCCGCGCCTATGCTGGCCAGCGTCGCCGTCAAGCTTATTGAGAAATGGACGAGTCAGTCGGGAATCGCGATTGGTGTTATATATATATACGTATATAGGTATACGAAGGTAATTATGGGATAGCCAACCTGACGGTGATGACCTCGCCGACGCCCAAGCTGATGCCGTTCATCTGGGCGATGAAAATGGCAGCGACGGCCTCGTACAGCGCGGTCCCGTCCATGTTGACGGTCGCCCCGACCGAGACGACGAACCTCGTGACCCTGGGGTCGATCTTGTTGTTCTCCTCGAGGCAGCGGAACGTTATCGGCAGAGTCACCGCGCTGCGAGAGGATCGACGTCGCTCATACATCAGGCATAAGTATATATGTATAAGCTGCAGGCCGATAAAATTGTACCTCGAGGCGGTTCCCGCGGCGGTGATCCAGGCCTGCATGATGCCCTTGAAGAAGACGGCGGGGTTGCGCCGCGTGATCAGCCAGTAGATGAGGGGCAGCGTGATGACGCCGTGGACGAGGAGGCCCAGCACGACGGTGAGCATGTAGAGCCCGAGCATCTGGCCGGTCGCGGCCAAGTTCGAGATGGACATGATCTTGCCGGCGATGATGCACATTATTCCGAAGGGCGAGTACCTGCGCGCGGCGCCGTCGAGCGTATATATATATATATATATATATAGTAAAGTATGATTACTAGCTTATACACATGTATTACCACATGACGATGAGGCTGACGAACTTCATGACGATCTCGTTGAGCGCGACGAAGAAGTCGACCATGAGCTTGCCGCGGGGCCCCATGTGCCCGGCCAGCAGGCCGAAGCTTATGCAGAAGACGATCATGCCCATGACGTTGGTGCCGTCCCTGTAGACGAGGGCCGGCTCGAGCAGGTAGCCGCTCTGGCTCGGGCTCTCGCCGATGACCACGACCTTCTTCTTCACGTACGTCGTCTGGACCTGCTGGAAGCACGCCTGCACGAGGTTCTCCGGCACCATGTTTCTGCGCGTTTGTTCGTTTTTTATATATACATACGTATCTGCACATAAGGATTACAAGAGCAGTATACCTATATGTATATATATATATGTATATATATATAGCTGCACGTGCCCACCTGATTATGTCGAGGATGGCGTCGAGGCTCGAGACCTTGGCCTCGTCGCCGGCGCCCTGGGCGACGATGTTTTTGATCCTCGGGTCGCCCGGGTGGATGAGCAGGACCACGGCTATGCCGACCAGCGCCGCCAGGACGGTCGTGGCCATGTAGTAGGTCAGCGCCCGAACGCCTATCCGGCCGGAGCTGCGCGCGTCCAGCTGGGCCATTCCTTGCGTAGCGCGTCGTCATGCAATGGTAGTATAAGGCTCGGTAAAATGTCTAATTATACATATAGTATACTACAAGTGTCGGCAACAGTCGGCAAGTCACCTGCGATCAGGGACGAGACGATGAGCGGCAGTATGAACATCTTGAGGGTGCGCATCAGGATCTCCCCGGGGAAGCCGATGAGCATGATGCTCTGGGCCGAGAAGTCGCCGAGCCGGCCCACGAAGCCGAGGAGGCAGCCCAGCAGAACGCCGAGGACCGTCAGGACGAGCAGCAGGTTCTCCCTCACCCAGATCTCCAGCTGCGGCGATAATGTAATAAGCGCGAGCTATTTTGCGACAAGCCGCGCTCTAGCGCGCCATGCAGGGAACGTACGAGTCGCGCTTACCAGGCCGCCCATCGCTTTGGCCCTGCCGGCGATCTTAGCTCTGCTCGGCAGTTTCTTCTCCGGCTCGTGCGCCGCCTCGTCCTCGGCAGTCGTCTGCTCGATCTGGGATCTGAAAGGAGGCCGATGTATCTCTCTCTCTCTCTCGCGCGCGCGGCGACTCTTACCTTTGCAGACTCGTCGACTCGAGCGGGGCTCCGCGCAGCACCGCGATGGCCCCGGAAATCCGCTGGAGCAGCGACATTCCTCCGCAGACTTCCCTCGGTGCGGGCCAGTGCCGATATCAGTAGCTTGCAGCCGAGCCTCTGCTGCTGCGCGACCGATAGAGCGCTCGCGGGGAAAGCCCTCGCTGCAGCCTACTCATAGCCCTCTGCTCGCGCGGGTTCTTTTCCCAAAACTCTCTCTCTCTCTCTCTCTCTCTCTCTACCTACTTACTGCACCGAATGGGTGGAATATGAGCCCGACGACGGCAGTGCGAGCACCACGAATCTCGCTCGGCGGCGGAGCTAGTCAATCTGCGCCCGCGTCAGATATTGTGCGAGGAGGCTCCCCATTCAGGAAGCTAGAACGTTGTAATGGGGCTAGCAGGGCTCTATCCACCTACTCTCTGCCTACTGCTCCAGCTTCCAGCCGCGCGAACGAGATCGAGACCGCTGGACCACGCGCCTAACGTACCTAACACGCATCTCTCTAATTCTCTGTAAGCTCGATCGAGCGCATTATATTCGCTCCATCACTAAAGTTGTTCATTTCAAATGCATCAAATCATCTGCGTGTTTTGGAGATAGGGACCATCAGAGAGGAAAAGTACGCGTGCGATTGTAATTTGTATCAGGACCGTAGGAGACGAGTCGCTCGTTTGCCTAGTGGGCATATATATATATATATATATGTGTGTGTGTGTGTGTATCTATAGGCTGTGTGGAGCGTATCGGTGCCGTGCGACCGCTGAGCCGATGAGTGGCCGCTTCCTGCTTCTTTTTTTACGCGGAGCTACTTATGGGCCAATCATAAGCAGATTAATCCACAGCGCGCTATACCCATACCTACCCATACCCGCAACGCGAGTTATATCTATCTGCCAATTTCCAAAGTACCAAAAAATACCAAAAAATAATAAAAGGCTTGGGAGCGGATGAGGATTATTAAATGTATTCACAAATGTATTCAAAGTTGATATTTTATTTGTCGTACAACTCTGCATGTCACATAATTTCTGCATTCATTTTTATCATTTTTTAAAATATCAAAATATTCTTTCTAGTGGCCTGCTAAACACTCTCTTGACTCATCGGACATGGAGGCATGCGCTAGATTATGTAACTTCAACACCTAGACTAGATTACAGAGGATTTCAACAGACCAGCCTTTCTTCTTCTTTCAATTTCCTCTTGAACCATATCATCCAGGTCATCCAGAGGTTTGTAATAAATGTGCACCAGCTGTGCTCCAGCGTATGCACTGAGCATCGACACGGCAAAGAAGCTTATGTACCTTGGCCAGGATACACCTGCAGGCATTGCAATCTTGGCTATTCACTGATTTCTTAATTTGATGCGTACTAGGCCACTCTCTAGTAGTGATGCTTTTTCTTTGCACTCTATTATCTCGTCAACTTGTCTTTTTTTGTAGGTACGGTAGAAGTTGGTTTCCCCTACAGTCCAGTGAATCATTAAGTACTCCAAAGCCGCCCCACCTAAGAAGAAAATCGGTAGAAAGCGGTATTCGGCAAAGTATTTTTTACCGGGATAGGCATTTAATAACCATCGAAATGAATTAATCAAGACCATTTAGAACAATGCGATGAAAGACACGCGAGCACCTATTATCATAGTAAAACACTAACTTTAGGTTAGAAATTCAGCAGATATAAAACTTAAAAGCACACGCTCCTTAGATGCGCGCATCGCGCTGGCGCTAGCAGAACACACGTTATGCGTGATCACGTGGGATGCGTGCAATAGCGCTGCGCATGTGTATATAACACCGCCGACCGATACTTATTCAAATATAGGCAATAATGAAAACGTAAGAAATTTATTCATCGTGACAATTCTCCATAATAAGCCGTAACTGCAATCAATTGACTGTCCAGAAAATTTTGCTCAAGTTCAATTTTAGAACCTGGGCCAGCTGTCATAGCTAATTGCAACGTGTTGATATTTTTTGGAAGAAAATATGCAATATTGTCTGATATTCTTTTTGAAACCTCAAACAATTTTATTCCTCCATGAGGATCCATTATATTTTCTATGTCAAATGACTTGTCCTGTATATAAGAAGGACCTCCCCAAGGAGGACTTAAGAATACCACATCTCCAAATAATCTCTCGGCTAAACAGAAGAAGTCACCAATGATAAATTCTATCCTATCTTCAACCCCATATATCCTAGCATTATGTCGTGCCATTTCAATTTTCTTGGGATCAATGTCTATAGCATAAACTCTTTCGCAAGTAAATGCAAAACTAATGGAATTTCCTCCAGCTCCACAAAAAGCATCAATTAACATGTCACATCTGCATCTTTCTGCTATATGCTTTGCAACTTTTTCTGGAGTTACAGAAAACCAGCTTTCGTCGTCTAACTTTATTCCTTCATCAAATTTACTGAACAGTCGATATCGTTTAGCCCAATACTTTTTAAGAATTGGATTCTTTTGCACATATTCTGGTAGCATACTTTTTTTCTTAGGACGTTTTTTGTTCTTCCTAACTCTCTTTGTGTTACTACTGTTGCTCTTCACTTCAACGTCATCAGTTTCTTTTTGATCAGTGTCCAAGTTTTCAACCAAATTGTCATCAACCACGCCAATCAGTTTTTGCTCATCTTCATATTCCACAGAATTCGTCTCATTAGCCAGTTGCTGTATCTCATTTGCATCTGCATTGATGTTTGGCATAGAATTGTTTACACTACTGTCAATGTCATTTTCATCATTTGCAGAATGCGTTTCATTATGTTCTGATGACATAGGAAATCGATTAATGTAAGACCATTTGTTTTTCAAATGCCTTCTGTGAAATGTAATATTCTTCTTTTTAAATATTACTTCACCCTTCAATTTGTCACCATTCATCTTGTTATCATATGCAAAACCCATTCTTTTCAAAGCACTTATAACTTCATCTAAATCCTTGTAGGAATCATTTTCTACTTCATATTCATTATTTACAACAGCATTTGATGATTCATACATATGCTGCTGAGCATGATTTTTACAAAATTCATTTGTTTGTAATAATCTCTCAGGAACTATAGATTCATAAATAACTTTTTTATGAAAGTTACAGTGTATATTTTTCAATGTTTCATCAACAAAATTTATTAACAAGTCTTTGCTTGAATTTATTCTTTTACAGGATTCAGATGGTTGATTTACTTTTAGAAAATTTGAAATAAAACAAAGTTTTTTAAGTATATCAGATTGTTCTACACAGTATTCATGAAAGAAGAAATAGCAGTTAACATATTGTTCCTCATAATGTATTTGCCATAAATGTTCCCATGTAGTGTCACTTGATAATACTACCAAAGCAAATCCGGGATCTAGCACTGAAGTACTTTCCAATTGAGAGCCCAAATTTGTTATTAGAGACAACTGCTTCTTATACTTTTCTGATAAAATTTCAGAGTTTATAACTTTTCTTGATTTTCTATACTTACTTGCAATATCACTCTCGGTATTTAAATAAACTATTTGCTCTTGAATACATTTTTTTATATTAGAGCAGCTATTATTCTCACTGATTTCCCATATCTCATTGTAAGCAGTATTCAACTGATCAGGATGTATATAATCTTTGTATTTCAAAGTCCAGGATAACTTTGTAATGTAATCTCCACTATTAGACCAAAAATCTCCCCACTGGAATTGAAATGAGGATTTGCTCAGAAAGTAATCAGCGAATCTGAAGTAATGAAGAAGTTTATAATTCTTGATAATATCATACTGTTGTAATTGATGACAGCTCTGAGGTACTAACAAATGATACGCTACCTGTTGCTCACAACAGTTTAAAATGTATCTAATAACAAAATTTGAATCTTTTAAAATAAACGATTCAACTATTGTATATAATATTGTTCTATTAGAGAATAATGATGTGTTTCCCAGGAAAATATTGAATTTATTCAATAGTTTGTTAACACATTGGATTTTTTTATATCGTAAATTATATTGATCGAAGGCATTATTATTTCTGTCTACAAGGTACAATGTGAAATTGCAATTCAACTCGCGAATATGAATTCTCTTTTTGCAAATACCTTTCTCATGTAAATTTGCAGCTCCTGTTGATTGGCAAACTATTTTTTCATCTCTGGTGTTCAAATCAAAATTATCTACTTCCCCGTCGCATTCTTCCTGTTCATAACTGCAGCGGCCTTCAATGCTTTCAACATCATTGGATAAAGTACTGGGAGTATAACTTCTTATTATGACTCTGCTGCATAAACAAGAAACATGTTTATTCCAATCATCATAGTCCACTTCTTTTGCAATATATATTTCAGCAAGACACTCACAATAATTTTTGTTCATATTATTAACTCAAGTAACTGTAGATTCAATATTTCATAACTATCGACAATATTCACGAGAAAGTTTGAGCGTCATTGCAACCGACTGTTTATATTTTATAGGTTATGTTGACTGTGCTCACGTGGTCTGGATTGGCCATCACCACATCATTAATGATCAAATGGACAAATTTATATATATATATATATATATATATATATATATATATATATATATATATATATATAAGTATATGGGATTAGGATAATGTGTGCAGGGTGTTTTCACTGTGTATGCGTATAGTTTTTCGAAATTATGTATACAAAACGAGTGAAATAATTACTATGATATTTTTGAAAAGCCAAGTCTCATCATTTCATAAAAATATTTGAATTTTTGAGGATATTGGAAAAATCGAAAGAATATTGCGATATAATAACTAGTATAAATTCAACGAATACTTGTGTGGGCACAATTTTTTTACAATATTACAAAAGTTTTATTACAAAAGTTGGAAAGTTACAATCATTTCATACTTGAGATGAATACAATGACAAAACTTAATATATTTACGAACAATATTCTAATAATTATTTATCACTTTTATTGTCAATACATTTGTCAATAATAAACTCGTCATTTTTGTGGAAATTATTTGGACCAAAATCGATGAGTATTAATAAACGATAATGTCTTAGGTACATGTTTTGATTGATACTTTAATAATGAATTATAATAATACTTGATATAAAAATACAAATAGCATAGAAAACTCAAACTTAATGAACATGGAATATTTATCTAGACTACACAGATGTTTTGATGCTGCTGATTGATGTTGTTTCGAACTGGCAAATCAGATCTTAGTCTCCGGAACAGAAGAATATGTGGCTCTGCAAACCGAAAAGAAAATGAAAATACATAACGTGCAGAGCGAAGTGCTGGTAAGCGCGAGTGAAGAATGAGAATTGCGAATAATGCAAGCATGTTGCAAGTACCTGGGCCGTGCATCATGTAGTGAACCCATCCGGGGCTCTGCTGGACGCCAAGATTACGCCACTCGGATTCCGTCATCAGATGGGATTTTGGCACTTGCTTTCCTATGTCCGGAGGTAGGATGACATGCCTAGAAGTATGAAATAAGGAAAATTTCAATCAGAGAAGGATTAAAAGACGCCAATGGGGCAGACAAAGCGGAGCGAAAAACTAACCTGTACTCGTATTTGTCGTCGGTGTACTTTTCGGAGTACTGGATTTGATCGGCTGGCATTTTTCTCCCTGCGTTGCGATTACTTGAGTTTCGCGCAATAAGTGTGGTGTCAAAACTAAGCACTTTGTAAAGTTTTCGCCCCAAAACGAATCAAGACGCTACCTCGATCAACGCCACAGCGCTTGTATCTTTCCGATGCAACAGTCAAAATTCGAATGTTTAAATGCGTTTCTAGAAACAGCAAAGAGCGCGTGTAAACCAATGGCCGCAGTTCTAACGCAAAGCAATATGGCCGGCGGTCAGTTTACAACATATCGTACCAAACGGCTGTAGGTCTGTTTGCAGAGCGAGAACTGACCTTTTCTTTCCTGCAGCAATGTCGGTAACTCGTAAGTCTCATGACGCAGCTGTTGAAAAAATTCAAAATTAGCTCATACAGTTATAGTGCATCAGATAATCGTCGAATAAATTGAAAAGACCGGCTGAATAATTATAATTTACAATTTTGCAAATAATAATCCAAGATCGTTATCGTGGAAATGAAGAGTGTTTTTGGGAATTTCCTCGTATACACGTCGCGATGATTGAAAGAGCGCGTGCCGCATAAATTATGCGCGCAAAATCGGTTTACCATTTATTCTCGTCCACACGCGCGCGCACGAAATGTGTTAGCATAATTTTATCGACTCGATAATAGTCTCTGGAAAGATTCGCGCGCGGAAAGTAAGTGTGCGCAACACTGAATTCATCACGATCGTACTTGCGGCTGATGAATTGCAAATGTGATTTCGTTTTTATCTTAATGTCGTCGGTACATTATAGTAATTGCGATAGAAATATTATATAAAGGCGCCGTGTAGTTTAAAAGAGGAAAAAAAAGAACCGTGAAAATGAAGCTCCTCGGTAAGTTGAAATTCGCGCGCTGATCGCAACTGTCGCCGCTCCCTCTCATCAGACCGAGGATCATCGGCGGCGAGAAGGCCGAGATCGAGCTGACTTCCCCTACCATCAGGTGTCCCTGCGATTCCTGGGGGGGTGTGTTGCAAGCACTTCTGCGGCGGTAGAACCTGCGCGCCACATCGCCAACGTCACGGTGCATCCGGACTGGCTGGAGAGCGAGGACGACATCGCTGTATAATCACGGTGCGCAATAATGCACCTATATATATATACAACGCGCCGGCTGGAGCTTCTGTCTGATGTATCGCGCTCTATACTGACTTCTCAGCTCGCGGAGGACATCGTTTTCGCCAGCCAGAATTTCAGAGCCGGCGCGCGAAGGCCAACGTTACCGGTTGGGGCATGCAGGGCCTCGAGCAGCTGTGCGCCTTCCACAGCAATGCCGTGCGGCCGTTTGCATGCTTAATACCCAATAGATCTCGTATATATTCAAAGTACCTTTCCTCCCACGCCACTGATCCGCGATCGTCTTATCTAATCTCGCCTCGGTCCGCATAGATTAGCTGATACAATATTATATAAGCATCGCGCTGTTTTTCTCTATAGGGAGACAGCGGCGGCCCTTTGGCTGTGGACGGAGAGCTTGCTCCGAGGTTGTCCCCGCCGAAATTTACAGCAACGTTTACGCGTACAGGGACTTTATCCGGTCCGTCGTGAGCGAATGAGCTACATGTATAGATCGATAATCGGCATGATTTTCCTAACAAAGCTAGTGCTTCCGAGAAAGACGTTGCGTCTTCTCAATAGCGAGTCTATTTTGTGAGATAAAAAATACAGAGTAAATACAAAACATGTTTGCCGCTGATTTTCTAATCGCCCCAGTCTCGCTGAATAGTAAGGCATGTAAAGCTTTGAAATGATCGTTGATGCTCAGAAAATTCCCCGAGCACTGCGCTCCTCGTCGGTATATTGTACACAACAAGTCCCCTCTAAAAAATAAGTCTGAAGCATTTATTGCTTATGAAGCGACATCTGTGTTAAATGGCGCCAAAATTTAAAATGTAATTTCAATTATAACAATAAAATCATTCTGAATGAGAAATTTGAATTTAGCATTTTCAGCGGCTTTACTTTTTAAAGATAGGATTGTCAAATTTTAACTCAAGTTTTAGAGGTCAAGTAACGAACTGGGCAACAAAACTGAGCGTGCGTAGCGCGCTGGACTTTTTGCTATAGTAATAACGAAATTTCACAGTGCTTAGCTGCTCACGGCGGCGGCCTCAGACCGAGAATACTTAGTCGGGGGCTCCGACGCAGAGATCCAAGACAATTTCCTACCAGGCTTCCCGGCTGAAAATAATCATACGAGAATCATATGATACTTTCGACCGAATTCTCATATAATGTACCGCAAGTTTTCATAAAGATTGATTATCTCTTTACTTACTTATTTCTACCGCGCTCTATGACGCTTATTAGATTTGTTTTTTAGTAAAACTGCTTTTAGATTTTATTATTTTTTTTTTTTAATAAATAGTACCGCCGTTACACAAAACCCGGACTCGCGGAGATTCGAACCCGGAATCTTTCGATTATGAAGCAAGCGTTCTACCACCGAGCCATCGTGGTCTTTGATATCTTTAGATTCAAATCGTCATTATAACTTACACGTCCTTGTGCACGTTCTATTTATTATTACTTGATTATACAATTAATTAGTTTATTTACATCTAATTAGTTTACAATTCTTGGATTACAACTTATTAGTTAATTTTCTTGATTACAATTAGTTTATTTTATTAAAACTGAGTGCTCGTATGATTCTTATTCGATACGACGCAATCACATTATAATTACGGGAGTTGGGGGAAAATGTTGAAACATCAAGCGCGCGCGGCTCGAGGACGAGATCGTGTTCGACGAGTACCAGCAGAAGATCGAGCTCTCCAGCCAGGACGTCGAGAGCGGCGGGACCTGACCTTCAGAAGCTCAGCAGCACGCAGTCTCCTGGCGGTCACCGAGAGTACCCCGACTTCGTGCTCTACGCGGACCAGTTGCGCGCGTTTCACGCGAGTACACCTATATCCGCGTGTCTTTCGCTGGTATACATATATTATATGTACATCAAATTACGACGACTGGTCGGCATCGTTTCTCGGGTCGATGAAGGAAAGTGTGCCAGTGGAACGCCCGAAGTCTTATACACGAACGTCTATATGCGCACCGAGACTTTGTCAAATGCGCGATGAACAAATAGAGGCGATTGTCGTCGGAGGAGCTCTCATCAAATGCTGCGACCGATCGAACGCATATGCAGCGGACGGTTCATTACAACAGAGTCAAGTAGACCAATCGTTTTTTTTTAAAATGTTTTTTATTTTTTTCTCAAGAGGAAGGCAGGTAAATGGGTCTTGAATCGGACTCACGGCGAACAATTTGAGATATTTTATTTGGAAATAAAGTTGTCGGCGGAAATCGAAGCGGAAATAAAGTAAATTTACTGTTATATCGCATGCGACGAGTTCAATTCGTTATAGAAAAGGCCTTAATCTTGATAATTGTGAAAAAACCTTTTTCCTTTTTAGAAAACAAATAATGTATATATATATATATATATATATATATTAAATTTAAATAAAAATAATCAAAACATTCTGGTGGTATCACGCTATATTGTTGCCACTTTTGGTTTTTATAAACTTATTATCCACAGTGTTTTGGCATTCAACAGTTTCATCGCTTTTTGTGTCTTGACTAATCTTTGAAGACGAGCTGACGCTTTGAATCTCTTGCACTGTGGCCTGTATCTCCAAAGTGGCGTGCTCCGGCTCGAGATCCGAGTTGACCTGGAACATATGAAACATATCGAATTCGACAAGGCTCGCACAGTGGAATATTTAATTAATGACCGCTTAGTGTGTATTCTGCGCTTATACCTGTCGCGTAATCGCTTGAGAAGCAACGAATAGTCTATCACTAGTATCACTTCCACAACTCGAACTCTCGCTCAATTCTAACGAATGCTTCCTCGACGTTCGCGGACTAGCCGAAGTTCCTTTGCAAGGAGTTCCTAGCTGAAGCATGGTACTTTTACCGCATACTTGGGACTGAATGTGCTCGCAAAGCCTTCTAAACCTCCTTATGTTTCCTGCGCGAAAGGGGGGCGTTAAAACAGCGTTTTCTCGTATAACTTCTATTATATCCGTAGAGCTTACCATTAAGAAGAGTGAACGTGATGGCGAAAAGAGCCTCGGATGACTGTTTTGATATTTCACTTAAATCTACTTGAAAGCGTACTTGTCTTTGAAACATAACTGGACCCGTACTATTCCTCTTGTACTCCACCTTGAATGACATAGGAGAACTCACGTTGTGAGATAGTTCAGCGATCTGAAAGGAGAGCGACGTTTTTAGGCCCCGCGTCGGTAACTGGCAATAATATATATAGTAACGATAACAAATGAGTAGTGTAGTTGCAGGCTACCGAAAGAAAAGCGTGAATCAGATCAGCTTTGAGAGTAGCTAATGGCTTTCCCTTCACTAATACTGTAAATGTTTCGTCCTTCTCCGTGGTCATGAGGTTCCCGAACCAGGACTTTTTCGTGAACTCGGGAGACGACTCCGGAGTGAGCTGTACCTGCGGAGGAGGCAACTAATTAATTATAATCAATCAATGAAATGAGTGGCGCCGGGCTGGTTCGAGAAATACTCACGCTTACGTCCTCGGCGCTCGTCAACAGCTTGCGGCGATGAAAGCGCGGACTACCGAGGAAGGAGTTCTTAATAGTGTTTAATCTCGATCTCCAGTGGTGCACACCGCCGGAGCTCGTAGCAGTGGTATGCGGGGATCCGGGAGGCGTTTCTTCTACGTTTGCAACTGGAAAAAAGCGCGAGTCGCGCGTTAGCGTGCCAATTCGCACTGGGATGTGCATGCTCGTATATGCTCAATTACTATACCTGGCTGCACATCGTTAATTTCGATGCCGATGTTTGCCAGTGGCGAAGGCGTCGTTAGAACGGGAGTTTGATTGGAGCAGTCGTTGCCGCTGGATATTACGCTGGGGGACATGCGCCTGGGGCTGCTCACTTGGCCAGCTTGCAGGCACGAGGCAACCTTGTGAGTGCCGCTGAGGTTTGGGGCGAAAAGCGGCGAGACATTCGCCCCGGGCGTAACCGAGTGCGTCACGTGGATGTGGGTGCCGCTCGGCGAGCGCTTGGAATGCTGTCGCAAACTGTCGGGAAGAAAAAGAATAGAATAGAAGAGCGAGAGGGAGAGAGCGCGCGCTTTGCTTACCTGGATTGCCTCCTCGGTGTGAGCGGAGAGCCCTGGCTAATTTGGCCTAAATTTAAATTGCTATTGCCGTTGATTCGACAAGTGTCTATGCGCTTCTTGGGGGGATCTTCCTGAGTCGCGTTGGCCCGCGTGCTGTTCCGCATGACCTCCAGCTCGTCCTCGCAAGCCGGTCTCTTGCGCTTCCGCTCGAGCAGAAGAAAGTATATGACCTTCTCCGTGTTGTGGCTGCAAGTTGGGAATGCTGATTACGCAGATCAGGCGATGCGAGAGGAACTTACTTTGGACTGAGCAGCTCCTTTATGAGCTTCTCTCGTTCTTTGAAGCAACCCAGGCTCGCTATGGCTTGCAGGACGTCGGGGTCGATCGCATCCTCGGACGGAATCACATGGGTCTGCACTACATCCATCATCGACAACTCGAGCTCGAGCTCTCCTTTGCCCGCCGCGGTGACCCACACGTGCCGGTTTATCTCGGCCAACTGAAATCGAGCGCGAGCGCGAGCGAATATAACTATAATACGAGGCAAACGCAAGAGAGCAAGGTACAACGATAAAAGTACTCACGGTCAGTCTTTTGTCTGGATTGACCTCTATCATAGACCTCAGAAGATTTTGGCAATCCGGAGGAACGAAATGTGGAATGTGAAAAACGCCGCGCTTCACTTTTTCGAGCAGTTGCCTCAAATTGTCGTCGTCGAAGGGCAAAGCCCCGACCAGTAGGGCGTAGAGAATGACCCCGCAGGACCAGACGTCCGCTCTGCGCCCGTCGTACTTCTCGCCCTGCGGGCGCGAGGCCGTCGTTATACGTGCGCGAAATTACTCGGAAAATAGGAGCAGCATATATACGCACCCTGATGACCTCCGGGCAGGCGTAGTGAGGCGAGCCGCAGCTCGTTTCCAACATAGAGCCGGCCGGTTGCAGGGAAGCCATTCCGAAGTCCGCTATCTTTATGTTGTTCTTCTCGTCGAGCAGCAAGTTCTCCGGCTTGAGATCGCGATGGCTGAAAGAGACGGAGTTAAATAACGCCAAAGAGTTAAAAAAATCGAGCGATGCGCCGCCTCACCATATGCTGTGGCTGTGGCAAAAGTCGAGCGCAGAGATGATCTGTCGAAAGAATCTCCGCGCCTCCTTGGGCGTCAGTCTGCCCTTCTTCACCAGATAATCGAACAATTCGCCGCCGGACACGTGCTCCAGAACGAGATACCTGCAAAAGGAGGAAAGCGAATTGAGCGATAGCGATGTGTGATAAAGTACTGTGCGCGCTGGTAGGTATCGCACTTACAAATACTTCTTATTCTCGTAGACATCGGATAGGCCCAGAACGTGAGGGTGATCTATCAGCTTCATGATGGCGATCTCCCTTTCCACTTTGATCAGCACGGATTCGGACAGCTTCTCCCGGTTGATGATTTTTACGGCGACCTTTTTGCCCGAAACGCAGTGGACTCCCAGCTTGACCAGACCTGCAACAGAGTCGCGAGCGATTGCACGATACCTATTGCGATAATGCATCCCGGGCAGACTAAACACTCACCGGTTTGACCCTTGCCCAAGGTCTTCTCTAGTCGGTAAGGCCCAACATACTGATAGTTGTCTTGGTTACTCGAGCCTATAGGATTTTGTTTAGTCTGCTGCATCGTTCTTCTTCAGTTGATATTATCTGAAGGAAGCTGCCGTCTTAATCGCTAGCGAGCGATCTAGTAGCGTGATTCCATTGAAGATTGAGCAAATACTTGGCACTCACAACTTGACTCTTGCTTTGGCCTTAGGCACGCATATTGACTTTTCCACTGCTGTATAAACAACTGCTCTTGCGCTTACATTATTTTCGAATGATTTGTTCTCTTCTTGCGACATGTTTTTTTTAATAAAATACTATCTTCTATTAAAACGCTGAAATTGTTATTTCTCCTTCTTTTATCTATCTCTAGGGGAGCATCCTGCAACAGAAATCATAATATAATCTTTATCTCCGCAAATGTCTACTTTGCCGACTTTCATAAACGCGACGCGAGTCGCGCGCAATATATCCGCAGGAAGAGAATGCTTTGCTATTGCGGCAATAGAATTCGGATGCGCGTTTCGATTTTATAATATAATGTGTCGGCGGCCGAACGTCCCGTCTACACATGCGCGCAACGCCGCCATGACGATATGCGATGTCGGATAGATGTCAGATAGATGTGTATATTTCTGCGCTGCAGCCTCGGTAATCGAGGAAAAAGTCGAGCTAAACCTTTTAGCAAAACACTGGGGTTGCGAGAAATGTCGTGCCGCCTCGAATTTCCCTGCAGCTGTCTCGTGATTTTATGATTCCGCCATATGCGCGATCCAGTCGGGCTGACTGGGTTGGTTATGCAAGCCCTCCTATCACGCGGAGCACACACGAGATCCGCTAGTGTACCTATACAGACATAGACCTATAAAATCAAATAACATTGCAAAACTGCAACGCGGCGGCGGCGGCGGCAACTCGCTAAATCGTATTAAGAGAGCATGATGCTATAATATTGAGAAGCGAATGATCCCTTTAGACAACGCGTGCAGGCCAATCCAATCGATATATATGTATATGTATATGTATATGTATATATGTATATATGCACGCGTATAGGCGATAGAGCTAGAGCGCGGACGATCCTCTCTGGCCGCGCCACGAAATCAATCTGCAGCAGAGTACGCGTGCGAGGGACGCGTATAACGCATTGTAAGACAACAAATTGCAGAGCGCGCGAGGAGGGAAGCTGGCGCGGCGTTAAAAAAATTATGCAACCAACAGTTGTTGTTGTTGTTGTTGTTGTTGTTGCTGCTGTCGTACTTACGACGGTGCCTCTGCACACTGGGGTCGTGGTGAATGCGAGCTTGCGAGCGAAATTCTCGGAATCCCAGTGGCTCTCCGCAATAACCTCATCGGAGTAGGCACGGACACTTGCGAGTTCTGACGAGAGACGCTGCTCCTGCACTTGTCGGGGGATGCATCTTATATTCACTGGCGCACTGACTATCCGCCGGGGCTGCTCGCTCGACTCGACGAATCCGGCTCAGAACTGCGTCGGGACTGTCATTTTTGCAATCATCGATGAATTCGATGAGGACGAAGCAGAATACTCCCTGTTCGATCATAAGCTACTGAAGGACGGGGCTGCGCGCGCACGCAGCCCTGGCATCACAACCCCTATACTCTCTCTCTCTCTCTCTCTCTCTCTCTCTCTCTACACGGGTACCATCAACCTTCGGTTCTCGGCGGATTTGCTATACTGCTCGCGCCAGCAGTTAGTATACAGTCATCGCAAGGGTGTGGGCATCGATGACAAGCGCCAACCCAGCAGACTACCCGCACGAATAGAACGCATTTTCCCTTCTTGTTCAGCGCCCCAGGTAGAGATCAATGAGAGGAGGAACGATTTGTTTGCGCATAACTCTTTTATTTCAACGTATTATTCTTACATAAACTCATCGTAGTATGCTACACTCTCTTTTCCTGACACATGCGCCACTCAAACGTTCCGTAACATAGACAAAGCTCCACAAAATTCGCGTTAACATATAATTTCTCTTCTCAACACCTCCAAGCGCGCTTCAGAGTTGGATAATGTTGCTCGCTGCGCTATTTCCATGCAGCTAAATAATCTACTATATGCGTATATCATAATTAATATTTTTCAAATAATTTAAATACACTTTTTTCGACATTTTTCCAATTTTCCATTCTACCCGGTGTCACGATGACCCAATCAATCGATATTTACTTAGCTCGTTTAAAAAAAATGCAAAACGTACATTCTTATAATTATAGTGTCGTGATATATTTACTTCTCTTTAACAATTTTACAAAAGTGTTATATATCTCTTTGAAATAAATACTCACAGAGAGAAAAGTGCAATATACAAAAGTACAACAAAGTATATTTACAAGTTACTTTTACAAAAGCCGACATGATGTACACCTTATCAGCTGAAAAAGATAGCTTCCATACCTTGGTCAACTAAAAGTTAAATGCACTCAAGTTTGTTTTATTTATACGTCGTACGTATGAAAGTAAGAACCTCGGTGTACCTCCGTTATTCATTGTACAGTGTTCTCGTTCAACATTTGTTCTCCCTCTCTCTCTCTCTCTCTCTCTCTCTCTCTCTCTTTCAAGATTGTTTGTGGTTATCCGTATCCTGCGTGTAGAAAAAATATCGTAAAAATAACATGGTACGGAAAGCGTTGAAATGTTCTTGAAATGACTGCAATCACAGCTGATGGATACAAATCAAACACTGTACATTACTTCAAAACAAGATGTAATAAGCGAGGCGTTCTAAATCAATGCAATGAAATTTTATGTTTTCACAGGACAATTGTTAGGGACCTTATACGCAGCTGATCTAATGGAACTCGGCCCCGGAAGATCCATGCTGCTCTTTATAATTGGCGAATCGTTCAGGGCTGTCCGCTGCATTCGTTTCTCCAGTATTTCCTCGGATTTTTTACCGTTCAGCTCCATCAAGCCCGAATGTATTCTGAAGTGTAATCTCGATTCAAGTGAATAGCCAGTAAAGTTTTTCCTGTGCGGCGAAAAGAAAGTTTCCATAGCATAATTACAACTGAGGTCAGGTCGGGCGTACCGAATTTCACTTTGTATACTTACTTGGCGTCCTCCAAAAGCGATATCGCAACTTGAGTATTTCCTTGATCCCGAGCCAGCATCGCCAGTTCGACGGCAGCAAACGGTAGGAGGTAGGTATCTTCCTGAATTTCCTTGTCCAATTTCAGTACTCTTGTCAGGCAGTCCTGCGCCTGAAGATACAGTTTCATTTGCCGAAGGCAAGCTCCCTTGAGAAGCAATATCAAGGCTTCGTTGTCGGCGTGGAACTGAGTTTTCCTAAATGTTCAAAACGAGCTGTTATCGACGAGGTTTCACAGAAATTCAATCCGTGCTCGCGGAATACACCGAATCGCGACTTACGGACTTGTCCTCAGTGCAGCTTCCTCCTCTTCGATAGTCTTAAAGACAGCCATGAATTTGTCTTGGTGTTTGCCAACAATCTTAAACAAGTTCCAGATGTACATGAGCTCGAACACAGGAAGGACTAGATTCTTCTTTTGCGCGAAGTAGCGCTCGGCCTTTTTTATCACAAATTTTTCCATCGGCAGGGACTTTCCAGCGATGCGCTGCTTGTAAGTAGGGGCTTGAGTCATCAGCTGATCGACCTTCAGTCTCTCCTCGCTTCTCGACGACGGCTTCGTCATGATCATAATAGCAGCCTGCTGGTATAGGTATATCGTGCGCGACCAGTTGGACTCGCTGGACAAGGTCTCGGCATAGCCTAGCGCCGGCTGCCACTCTTCTTTGACGCAATGAGCCCACATGAGCTCCCAGAAGCAGAGGTGGTGGAACTGCGGCCAGACCTGCTGGCTCTTCCACGACTTGGTGTACCACTCGATGCTCTCATCGATATTGCCGCGGGTGAATTCCAGCTTGGCCTTCAAGAAGAGGAACCAGACTCCTTCTGGGTACAAGCTCAATTCCTCGTCCAGGGCCTTCTCGCACCACTCCAAATCGCCGTCGGAGTGGCTCAAAAAGAATGTTATTATCAAGTTGTAGGAGAGCAAGGTCATGGCGCAGAGAACTTGTCGGAGGCCTCTGCGCTCCTCGTAGCCCGCTTGCAGCTGCCCGAGTCCGTATTTCTGCAGCAAAGAGACAATGCCAACATTTTACCACGGCCGAGTTCATTGACCTGTAAGAAAAGCAAAGTAAAGCAAAGTAAAGCAAAGTGACTCTACCATGTCGCCAGAGAATCCAATGAACTCCAACAGCTTGATAACGCGTCCGGGTAGCAGCGAGACCATCTGAAAATGAAAAAAAAAAATTGCGATTCACTTTTGCACGACTACGAGCATCGGCTAATTGCGGTAGAATAAGAGCAATGCACGAACCAAGTTGAAAGTACCGAGACCCATTCGAACGCCGCTTTCAAAGTGTATCCTGTGAGTTTCGCTTTCCCACTTCCTCGTATTCAAAATTGCCAGACATTCTCTGTGAAAAAGAGTACGTCAGACTCGCTGCTTATCTGCGGCTAGATAGTAACTCACTTGTATAATAGGAAACAGGTACGTATTTTCAGTCCAGCCTTGACGAAGCTGACCAGTGTCTCGTCCTCGACGAACGTCAGCATCGCCTTCAGGAGCAAAGACTCGGCGTAGCAAAGTTCTGCGTGTATTTCCACTGGAATCATAAGACTCGATGAGTCCAACTCTATTTTGTTCTTCTGAAGAAATTACTTGGCATAAGGATTATGCGCAAAAAGAAGGAGATAAAACATCCCGAAAACCTGTTTAGCTTATAATGTAGGTATAATGCGCATGCGAAACGTTTCTATACGCGCGCGCTTAACTGGCACACAACGGAGCTGGGAGAGCAATAAGAAGTCTAGGGGTAAAAAAGCATCATCACCAATGGTGTAAGAGTCGTAGTTGGTCTTCTTGACCATTTTGCCGATGTTCTGCATGGTGGTGGTATGGCGACGATGTTTCGAGCAGACGGCCATGCACTGTTTCAGGGCTTCCGAGGCCTTCTCGGTGTGCTTCTGAAATTTTCAAAGAAATGCCATCAGTCGTGGGAAGCTCGCAAGGATTTTTCGCGAAAATCGCAAGACGGACTTACCCGCTCGAACGTGAGCGTGGCCTCGAGAAATGCAAAGACGCTGTTCCCCAAGGAATGATACATGCTACTGTCGGCCCACGGCTCCAGTATCTTCCTCGCTTTCTCAAAGTCATTATTGAAGAAGTAGTGGATGGCTTGCTTCGATTCTAGGATCGAGCTGTCCAAGTCCATCGTGGTTGGTCTGCCAATATTATATTATTACAGCCGGAGATGAGTTTGCGGATCTCATTGTTGAAATTTTTATCGCGAGGAGATAAAATTGCCATACTCGGCGCTCGCGTTCTCGTCGCATTCGCAGAAAATAGTCCGACTATTTGCGCCGATAAGCGCATCGTATTATTTTAAACGCACGCAAACAAGCTGCTGCTGCAACTTGACCACTCGAAACGCGCTAATTAAAATACTCATCGCGAGCGAAGGTCGGCGCTTTTTTTCAAATCAAACGTTTCGTTGTTTCTCGAGCGACAACTAGTTGCGTTCCTGCAATAATGGTCGCGACGTCGACGGGGCGGAGCTGTTGCCTATAGCTACTGACGATCCGTAGCGAGGCAAAACAATGGCACTAGTTTGGACGTCGCGTGTACTTTAGTCGTCGCCAATTGCTGACCGCGTGTACAGTATATAGCGCGTATGTTATTGAAAAGTGACAGCAGTCAGGGCTTTCAATAAGAAACTCTTCCGTATAGGTATAAATTGTTAATCGCACCAAGATACTCACGGCGGAATCTCTTCCTGCGCGTCCTGGAACTGTAAGGGAGAAAAGAAAAAGTGGATTATTCCGGCAAATATAACTAGATTTTGACGGATTGGCAGATTACCTCATCTTCTCCCTCGATGTCGGACATGTCGATTCAGCAAGTGCGCGCGCCTCTGAAACAACCAAGTGCACGCTGTGCTGTGTGTATTGTGCGGAAACAGGTTATTACTCACTATATGAGTATATAGGTTTGGCGCGATCGGGCGACGGTGAAAAGGAGAAAGGCTTTCTCCCGCCGCAGAGGATTTCTAAACTGCGCTCTCCTTCGATTTCAGCTCTCGTTATTCCCGCGCGATCTCGCGCATTTTACTTTTCCCCTCCAAGTAGCGGCCCCGCGACAATTGCATACCGCAGGCGATCCGGCTCGGGGGCTCGAAACTTTCCTATCTCGAAATTTTAATCGGGCGTTGAAAATTGCAGCAGCGGCAGATGCCCGATAAAACCTGAAACGTATAATGTAGAGTAATAGAGAGAGAGAGAGAGAGAGAGAGCGACGGGTTGTTGTCAGAGTCCAAGGCTGCAGACGCGCGCGCGGGCGATAAGAGCAAGCTGACGGACCGCTGCAAATGCCCGCTTGCGCAGCCCGATAAGAGCGTCACGGCTGCGAGTATACCTGCGCGGTCCTCGCCGCGCACTTTCCAACTTCTCACAAAACGTATATGCTCGGCATTTTCACTCGCTGAGCACGCGTACGCTCTAATCTCCCGAGCTGGCTGCTCCGTGCTCGCTCGCGCTCCCGTTCTGCCGACGAGATAAGCCCCGAGCCATCGGAGAGCTCGTACATATATATACATTCCCCCTGACAAGGAGGCTCCCTGCGCGGAAGCCACACGGAATCGGTTTCCACCTCGCTCGGACGCGATTTGTAGGTTTTCGGCCTCGCGGTAGGCTATAGCTTGTTCCGAGCGCGCTTATCGCCGAGCGATCTCTCTCTCTCTCTCTCTGCAATTAATCGCCGCTCTAGATTGCGCTTTTTGCGATTCTCACCGAGCGCGCCTGCCGCCAGCTCGGCACTTTTCAATTTTTTACCGGCGACGATACGTTCCAAGCGGATTATTACGCGCTCGCGCTTTTTGCCCCGATGGAACAAAAAGCTCCTGCATTATTGACAAGACATTACTGATACAAAGCTTCCTTCTTCCCGACTCGTTATACGGAAAGTCCTGTTGATATTCGCGGAAATTCAATTTGCATTCGAGCAAGCGAGCCATTTAAAGAGAGACTTGAAATTTCACCGATACATAATTGAGAGCGGCGGCGAAATGCGCAAGGTAATCGAGTTAGTCGCGCGAGCGCGAGAACGGACCTATAGATACGCAGCGCGAAAGGAAACGCATCGACAACGACAACGTGTGCGCGCGCGCGCCTATAAGTAGACGTATTCAGCGGGAATCGGCGCGGAGAGTAGCTGCCGATGATGCGGCTCCGACTCGCGGGAGGGAGAGCGAGCGGCCGAGCTGGCGGGAGAAAGAGAAAGAGAAAGAGAAAGAGAAAGACAAGTCTATAATGCGAGAATGTGGGTCGTCGGCGTGGAACATCGGACGCCTATGCGTTATATACGTTATGTACATCGCATATCCTCGCGCGCGCGCGCGCGCGCGCCAAACGGAAAAGCCCTCGCAGGCTGCCTCGCCTCTCCTCTCCGCAGCTCTTGTAACTGCGTTATCGACCTCTGCTCGCGCGGCGCCTCTCCCCCGTCGCTGTCGCCCGCGCGCAAAACGTTTATTCGTTTATTTTCGCCCGAGGCTTTTCCCCGCCTTGAACGCTCGTCGGACTGACACTGAACTTGCATCGGGCTCAGCGAAAATGCTTACCAATGGCCCCCTAAAAATAAAGCGAGAATCAGCGAAAGTTTATTTTTAACCGACGCTGGGACTTCGGCGAATGTTGTTGTAAAAGTATGCCGCTCTACGTGTCTGCGCTACGATGCGTATACTACTGTGTCATAGACCAAATAGACAAGTCGACTTACGCAGCAGGGTGTCTTGACGAGATCAGCTGGAGGAGCTGCCGCAGGTGGCCCGAGAATCCCAAGATCCAAACTCTCCGATGAGATGACAGCTCGGCAGCCTAGACTCCGTCGTCTGCTACTAGCGCCAGGTACTGTTATCTCTTAGTGCCGTTGCGAAAAGGACGGAAAAGCTGCATTCCCTCGGGCCGCGCGCGCACTTATTGTACTGATTGCTACAAATGTGTAATACACGCCGCTTCCGTGAATCCGTATATTATATTCCGCGTATACCGCATACGCGCAAACACGCGCCTGCGCGGCCGCGAAAAGTGCCGAAAATGTCCTGCGCCTAACCTCCTGCAGGCCGAACGAGAGAAATCGAAGCGCGGCCGACGAGCTGAGTAGGCAGACTGTTGACTCGACTTCGACTTTTAGCAGAAAGCTCGCGTCTCCGTGCCGACTGCCGCCGCTCCGCGCGGGCACTGCTGTCTGCGTCTCTGCGACTGCGACTGCGACTTCCTCCTATACATCCTACTACTACTTACTCAAATACGCTTATTAGAGCTAGAGGCACTCTCGCGCCGACGACTCGGCAGTCGGCACTGATCAAGCAGCTGCCCCCACCTTATTTCTCTCGCTGATGCGCACGCGCGCACCTCACTCGTCCCGATAATTTTCTATGATAAAAATGACTATCTTTTTTCTTCGAGTGTCTTCAGTTTTGTCGCATTCGAGTCGTACAAGTCGTAAAAAATTGCCGATTATTTACCAAGGTTCAACAAAATCTGTCATGCTTTTTCGTTCCATCGTATTCTCACAATCTACCTACTTCTATTGCACATGACAAGATCCGTCGATATTTTCATGCGACCAATTTCGAAGCTGCATTCTCATCCTAGTTGAACTTTTATTTAAATATTAGCGCTCGCGAGAGAGAAAAAAAGTATATGTATATACACTAACGCCCAAAAATTCACCTTGCGGAGAAATCATCAACTAATTTTCAGGTTCCAGGTTCCAGCTGGTTCCGTTCCGCTGTTTCCGGAGCTATCAACCACGACTATAATATCATTAATATATATATATATATAATATATCAAGTCCGCACGGACTGCAGAGTTCCTCAGTTCCAACTGGCGGCCGCTCCCAGAGATCTGGCGCTTTTGCCGTTTGCTCTTTGCTGCTGAATTTTCCCGCACTTTTCTGCTATTTTGGAAAACGGTCCATATAGGTACATATGTACAGAGCTATATCTTCTTACACCAATAATTTTTATCGCCAAAGAAACATCAGTAGGTAGTGTCGTCCCATAGATGCATATTTCAGCTTATCAAATTCCTCCGCGTAAGTTGTCGATTTTATGTATGCTGATGCACGTTTTTAAGAGTAAAATGTTACAAGCTCAACCATCGTAACTCGACTACCTTATCCGACAATCTATTTTGCTTAGCCACTGTGCCGATCTGCCGACAGTGCCGACAAGTAGCAGCTTTTCTCGCTGGAATTCGTTTGTTCGTCGAAAGAATATATTTTGCGGTAGAGTTGCGTGAAATCCTTTCTCTTTTCCTGCTTTCGTTATCAAATTCTTCTCGCCGCTGCTCTTTCGGCTCTCACGTTCGATCAATGTTGAATCACATTTTCTAACCTTTCCAAGTGCTTTCCAAATCCGACAGTTGAGATGTTGCGATTGGCAAAAGGTGTGCATGAAAAGATGATCTTTTTTTAACCTCACAAGGTAATGTTTTTGTTTGCCCAGATTATTGTACATAGATTTTAGAACAAAAAGACTGAAGTTTCAAGTATGTCTGGGTCCGAGGTGCAAGGATCCTTAAAGGAAGCTTTGTACGAAACATTAAGTGGCATACTTGCTGCAGAAAGAGATGATCGACAGGCTGCCGAGCAACGTCTGACAGCTTTGGAAGTCACAGAAGAGTTTGGTGTTCATCTTACCGAATTTGTAGTAGATCCTAACGGACCGCTTGCCATTCGACAACTGGCTTCTGTTTTACTGAAACAGTATGTGGAAAATCATTGGAGTCCATTGGCTGAAAAATTCAGTCTTCCAGAAATTAAGACCCACATAAAACAAACAATCAAATCTTTATTGCCTCTTGGGCTGCGTGAATCTATAAGCAAGGTAGGTGATCTTTCCGAGCTACAAACTCGAAAAAATCATCAGTCATCCACGAAATATTATTTTCATTCTCCTTTCATCGCATCCTCCAGGTCAGAACTGCTGTGGCTTATGCAATATCAAGAATCGCGCACTGGGAATGGCCAGAAAATTGGCCTGAACTTTTCGACATATTGGTAGGCTACTTATCTGAAGAAAATCAATTTGCTGTCCACGGAGCTATGCGAGTACTGACAGAATTCACCAGAGACTTGACTGACACACATTTACCCAATGTTGGTCCAGTGATCCTGCAGGAGATGTATCGAATTATTCAAAGTGATACTGTGAGTCTATTCAAATTTTACATTTAAATTACCAGCCAATCCTCAACACTTGCTGAGATCAATCCTATTCACATAAATATCCTGTATGTATCTTGGCAGAAATATTCAATTCGAACTCGTGGAAGAGCCATAGAAATTTTCACAACAATAGCAAGTTTGGTTGCTGAAACGGGTGTATACAGTCGAGGATTCATTGAACAGCACTTACAGCCAGTTATACCCATGTTCTGTGCTAAATTTCTTGAATTTTTAGCTGTACCTAATGGACCTACAAGTGATAGTGGCCTTAAAACTGAGATTATCAAGTCAATTAACTGTTTAGTCACAAAACTGTCAAAGTACATGACAACTTTTGTACCACAAATTTTACCTTGCATCTGGACAACTTTGACACAGAGTGCTATAATTTACCAAGAGGAAGTTGTCAATGGAGACGGTGAAGTTAATGATCAAGAAGTTGATTCTGATGGTGAATTTAATGAAACATTTATTGTCATTATTATTATTATTATTGTTTTCATTATATATACAAATGAGAAATCCATGTTATATTATTCCAGGTGAAGTCATTAATTTTAACAATTTAGTTATTGCAATATTCGAGTTTATCGGTACCTTGATTGATCACAAGAAATATTCCAACCTATTGAACAATTTTTTGCCAGATATAATGTATTATACAATACTTTTTATGCAAGTAACAGAAGATCAAATGGATATGTGGACCAATAATCCAAACCAGTTTATTGAAGATGATGATCAATATGCGACCGTATATAACGTTCGAATTTCAGCTCAAGAACTGCTTGGGGTAAAGTAAATTACATGTCAATTGCTAAAAAAAAAAAAAAAAAAGAACCTGCTCAATAGATATTTTATGTTACATTCGCAGACACTTTTATCATACTCCGAGGAAGCTGCCGTGAATGCACTTTGTGGGGCCATAACGCGACATATTGAAGCAGCTAATAATCCACAGTCGCCAAATTGTGTGACCCGAGATGTCGCGACTATTTGGAAGATATACGAGGCTTGCATTGTATCTCTAAACACTGCCAAAGAGTCTATTATCGAGCAACAGCAATCTGGAAAACTTCAATTTGACATTATTAGATTTCTAGATACCATAGTTTTAGCAACACTCAATAATCCGGGTAAAATTTACGTTACCTTTATTGGAATTAAATAAATAATTAAATAGATTAAAGAATGATGATAAATCTTGCGTTATAGGTGCGCATCCGTTGCTTTTGGGTAGATGTTTATGCATAGGTGGACGCTATGCCAAAGAGTTACCTCCTGAAATGAGTGCCAGGTTTTTAGAAGCGACTGTAAATGGCCTGTTGGAAACACAGCCGATTTGCATACGTGTGAGCGCCATAAAAGCAGTTTACTGGTTTTGTGATGCTGCTATCATAGAAAATAGTCCGCTTCTCAGCATATTGCGTCTCCAGTTGCCAGCAATCTTCCAAGGACTGTTTACGTTGTCCAACCAACTTTCGAAAGAAATCTTGATTCTCGTCTTGAATGCTTATTCTGTATTAGTACCGGTAATAACATGTTGCGATTAAATTTAAACGCTTTCAATTGCAAAATACAGATCGACATTTGAATTTTCAGATCGACCCAGCTTTTACAGCTTCCATAGAGAATAAAATTTGCCCGTTTACGATAGCAGCATTTATAAAATTCCACAGTGATCCAGAAATTCTCAATTTGTGTCAAGACATATTTAAAGAACTCAGTGAGATTCTAGACTGCGTCGGTCCATTACAAACACGATTGGTACCCACCTTGATAAGTATGATGAATATAACAGCAATGGACAAATCAAATGATGGTACTTTCTACTTTGTAATAATTTTATCGTTTCAACATTTTTCGGCACTCTTCAAGATGTGTGTTCGCGTTGGTATGTACATCAATGATTATTAATTTCAGAGGGAACTCGTAGTGTAGCTTTGGATGTGCTGGAAGTGTTAGTTCAATATTCTCCACAGCCACTGAGCAATATTCTGATAGACAATGCATTCCCAGTAGCATGCCATTGTATTCTAGACTCAACAGACAATGGAACACTACAGAATGGGGGGGAAGTAATTCGAACATACCTTTCAGTAGCTGCTCACCAGGTTATAGAATACACTGACAGTGAAGGTCGAACTGGTTTACAGTTTATATTACAGATTATTGCTCAACTGCTGAATCCTCAGGTAAGCAGAAAAAGTCTTTTTTATGAATTGTTAACTATTGTTACTAAAGGACGTTGCTACGTTTCTATTTACATGTCAATTACTTTGGGTATAGTCCAGTGAATTCACAGCCGCATTTGTTGGCCGACTAGTCACAACTTTGATCAGAAAAGCAGGAAATTCGTTGGGGGGAAATCTTGACCTTTTGTTAAAAGCGGTTCTTAGCAAAATGCAGCGAACCGAGACCTCGACTGTGATGCAAAGTTTGTTGATGATTTATGCTCATCTCATCAATTCTGAATTTGACGCTGTTTTAAACTTTTTGTCTACTGTTCCTGGTCCAACTGGAGAAAGTGCTCTTGCCTTTGTATTAAGTGAATGGGTAAACAAACAGCAACTATTTTTCGGAAATTACGATCGTAAAGTGTCAACTGTGGCACTTGCTAAAATATTGGAGTATGGTGTCACTCGTGACGATAGTCGATTGAACGAAATTACTGTAGAGGGAGATCAAGTCCCTTCAGGTGTGAACAAATTTTAAAAGAAAATAATACAATTTAATTTTTTTAACTATGACTATATACTTTGATTCTGCGTTTAAAACAGAGAATGAATCAAGTGGTGTAAGAACAAGAGGAAAAAGTCAGTCCAAGCCTATGCAATGGACTACAATTCCAGTTCTCGTCAAGATTTTTAAACTCATTATCTATGAGTTGGGACATTATCTCGAAGCTCATTCTGCTGAACAAGAGAACGAAGTAAGATTTTCGTTTTTTTTTTTTACACATTACATAAGACAGTAAACATATACAGTTCGATCGTTAAGAATGATATTTTTCACTACAGGAAAGCGAAGACGATGACGACGTAGACGAGGATGCAGTAATCGATCCCGGAAACGACATCAATCAATTATGTATGATTTTTTTTTCTTCTTATTCTTAACTTAATTTTATTTTATTTTATTTGTTTTTAATTTCTGCAGTAATGGAGAATTTTGAAGATGAAATTGACGAGGAACAAGATCCAGATATCCGGCAGGACTCGATATACAATTTGAATCTCGGTCAATACTTACGTGATTTCTTGCAGAACTTTTCTACGCATCACGGTTTTCCTATATTTGCTCAACATTTGAATGTAGCTGAAAGGAAAATCTTAAACAGCATAAATATATTTTAAACTGGTAATAGAATATAATTTGCGAAAAAAATGGTTAAAAATCATTTTGCTTTCATTTGATGTTATGCAACTTGTTAACTCGTATATATATATATATTTGTATTAAAATGAAACGAAAATCAATAGTATAAATAACGTATTTTCCGTCTGTAAATATACTTTTTACGTGATCAATATCAATATTTATAACTATCTTTGCAGAGCGTTTTTAATCGAAGACAAAATAAATTCTTTATCGGATATAAAAATTATATTAGTTATTTAATTTTTGTAGCATTTGCATAATCTCGATTTATGTGATTTTTTTAAACACTCTGCAAACATGCACTAAAAATTTACGAGTTGGGGTCTTACTTTGTCCAACCTGCAGGACAGGTACTTGAAACTTAAGCTTTAAGAAGCGTGTATGATATAATGTTAGGCATACATTTTTATATCTAAAAGTTGTAGAATTTTATAACTCTTATATTGTAATTACATAATAAAAATGTATAAAATTTTTTAAGTCGTGTTATGGTTCATTGATTTTAATTTGAACAACTCATAAATAAAAATAATGTATTGTGCGTAATATACTTGTTAAACTGCTTAGCAAACGAGATTTAGTCAGCTACACAAGGACTACATATGATACTCTTTCAGATTATATTTTATTTCTACATTAATCAAATACATCGTTCAGATTATCACCAGAAAATAAACAATGTGCCATAAAAACTCATTTTATATTCTGCGAATCTCAAATATGTTTCCTGCGACAATTTTTAATTTTGTTTCATCTTCGATGACATCAAGTTTTTAAACCCTACTTCAACTCTAATTACGAGAATGCATCCGTCATAATGACTTTTCTTGAGCTTATTATTGGTGTGGACTACACTATCACAGATGTGAGTCAAGGGTACTGACCGCAATGCAAGAATAAATATTGCAAAGATTTATTGTCACTGAATTTGACCCACAGAACATATGGATATTTTTGATGAAATTAGCGTCATTCAATATTAAAATATGCAAACCAGTTAGTTCATTGCGGATAAATGCGGTAAAAATATGTTGAATTTTTTATATAAAATCTATCGTTTTTAATAGTCTACCTCGAACTAGCCATTGATTTACCCTGTTTGCAACGTTTTGATTAAGTATAGCTAAATACTATAGAATGACTTGAGGCAGTTTGATATATCATTATGTGTATATAAAATGGATTTTCTTTTGTACAAATCATGTATAACGAATTTCGCTTTAATATTTGTCTCGACATATCGTGCAACGAAGTAGTCGATAGATATTTGATTTACAATAATAGGTATTTGTTAGATGAAAAAACAAGAAATATATGAGAAAAACGATTTTCGTCTATTTAAACAGATCGCAGCTAGGCATATAGGTTAAAACGATTCAATGAGAGATGAACAAAGAGCATTTTTATCGAACCAGCCTTCTGCTCCTTATATCAATTGCATACTAAAAATACATTTTTCGATTGTGCCGTTGCACACCTTTTTGGCTTCAACATCTTTTTGTTCTAGTTTGATTCGCAACTTGTCGAGTTGGCATATCTTGAGTGAATGCATCGTTATCGTTATGGTACATATCTACAAAGTTAAATTGAATGCTATACGGTGGTGGCGTGCGAACGATTATTATACGCGCGTATTATGCGGTGTCGGTGGCACTTAAGATTTGTAAAGACGTAATAATAGAGTAGATTGTATTCGTCAAAGATATTTACAGTGTAATGTACAATTAAAGGAACGGCCGCGCGAGAAGTGTTTTCTGCGAGGGAAGTTGATGGAAAATGTGTACAATAGAAAGATAAAAAATCCGTCGTCTTATGGTACAAGTTTACACGTGAGATCCTGGGAGCGGGAATCAGTAGGAGTGGGATCAAACCGTGGTTACCGAGAGCAGGCCCATGAGCTTGCCAGCGGAGTTTTGCGTGGCCGAGCCTACCCTGTTGCCGTGCACGAGTATCTCCTGGACCGTGGCGAAGTCGTCCGCGGGCGGCTTTTTCCTCGCCGCCTTTTTCTGGGCCTGCTCGACGAGGCTGTTTGGCGAGTTCTTGAGCGTTTTGCTATCTTCCGAGTAATCGTAGATGAGCTGCTCGCTCGACTGCTGCTGCTGCTGCTGCTGCTGCTGTAGGAGCTCTTGCTGCCGCTGCTTGCGCTCCTTGGCTCGCTCCAGCTGCCTCTTGCGCTCCTCCTTGCTCCAGTAGCGTCCGACCTGTTGGCCGCGAAAAGGGCAGGAGAATAAAGTGAGAAATGCAAGGATCGTTCGCGGGCACGTACCTTGATCTCCGACACGGCGTCGTCCTCGGTGGTATGGCCCTGGCGCTCCTCGTTTATCCTGAGAGCGCGGTTCCTCAGGATGCGGTTGCGCACCGGCCGCCTGGTGATGTACCTCGAGCCGTCGGGTCGGCGTTTGACCTTCCACTCCATCTGCACGGGCTCCTGCAGCAGCAGCTGCCGTTGCTGCTGCTGCTGCGGCCGCTGCTGCTGCTGCTGCTGCTGCTGCTGCTGAGGGCTGCTGGCGAACGGAGCCGTGGGCCCGCTGACCTGGTGGCTGGCGACGAACCGGTACTGGGCGAGGCTGGGCGCCTGGAAGGCGGCGGTCTGGGCGCGCGAGCGTCGCGCGTACCACGCGTCCCGGACGACGCCGGACTTGCGCCTGCTGCTGAGGGCCTGCTTGAAGAGCTGCTGCTGCAGCCGCATGGTCTGCTGCAGGTTCGCCGCGTTCGTGTACATCGTCTCGGCGGCCGGGACCGGGGGGCCGCGTCGCGCGACCTGCTGGAGCTTGCCGCCGGCGCACTTGGCGGGAGGCGGCGCGAGGGGCACGGGGCAGCTGCAGGCCGCGCTGGCCGTGGGCGGGCAGAGGACCAGCGTGCTCCGGTGGTGCTCCGAGGGCTGCTGCAGCTCGAGCGTGAGCGTGTTGCTGTTGCAGGACTCGCCGGTGTTGTAGGCGCTCGAGCTGTCCTTCTCCTCGCCGGAGCTGTTGCTCTTGGAGGAGCAGTGCCAGCTGGGCTTGGGCTGGCCGGGCTGCTGCCTGGCCGCGGGGCAGCTCTGCTGGTTGTTGCCGGGCTCGTAGGGCCAGTGCCGGTGCTCGTAGGGCGACGAGTAGATGGGCTCGCTGTCGGACTCGGGAATCGTCTCGTAGATGTGCTCGGTGTCGCTCCACACGTGGCTCGAGTAGGCCTCGGCCAGCTTGACGGCCGACTTGTGCTGCTGCTGCGGACTCGGCGTCGCGCCGAGCTTGATGTTGTCGACCCTCCTGGCGCACTCTTTGAGCGCCTCCTGCATCCACTTTTTCCGCTGCTGCTCGGCGATGTCGGGCCCGCAGCCGCTGGACTTTTGCGAGGAGCAGGTCGACGAGGGCTCGGAGAAGGCGAGCTGCACGTGGGAGGGGACGGGGGGCGGCGCTTCGCTCGTCGGCTCCGAGTCCTTGGCGGCCTCGTCGCCGTCCTGCTGCTGCTGCTGCTGCTGCCGGATCAGCTGCTCGATCATGCTGTTCTGGTAGGCCGGGTAGGCGCGGCTCTCGTCCTCGTCGTCGTCCTGCAACGCGAGCAGCTCGTGAGCGGAAGCGCGGAGGGGGGGAAGCACGAGTTGCGACATATACGAACCGTGTAGAGGCAGCGGCTAACCAGGATGGTCACGTCGCTCTCGGTCTCGGCAAAGAGGCTTTCCGTCTGCTCCTTGCTGGCGACGTCCTTCCCATTGACCTGCAACACGCGCGCGGATCGTACTATTCGTGAAAGCTCGCAAAGAGCCAGGCCCGCCCGTCAAAGCACTGACTCGGAGTCGGCTAGTGTTTGCACTTATTTCGATTTACCCGCAAAATCTGGTCGCCCTCGCGCAGCCGGCCGTCCCTCGCCGCGAGGCTCTCGGGAACTATCTCCGAGATGTAGACCTCGGTGTCGGCGTCCTCGCTGCCCGAGCCGGCCGAGCTGTAGCAGACGGTCAGGCCCAGCTTCTCGGCGCTGCCGCTCCTCCGCAGCGTCACCTCCTGCAACAGGTTCAGGCTTGATAGAGATCGCGCTCGCCGCGCTCGCCGCGCTTTCGCTCTTCCTTTTCCAGGGCGGTGCCGTACCTCAAAGTCGATCTCGGGGCCGAGCATGTCGTCGAAGCTGTCGTTGCAGGTCTGCTCGTCGGCGTGCAGCCTCACCGGCAGCAAGTCCTCCTCGTCGACGAGGCCGGCCCACTCGGTCTGCACGCCCGTCGAGACGAGCAGCGTGAAGGTCTTCTCCTCGGCCCCGTCCCCTCGGCTGGGCTCCTCCGACTCGTCGGGCCCGCGGCGCGGCTCCTCGGCGGCGGCAGCGGTGGCGGCGGCGGCGGCGGGGTAGCGGCGCAGCACCTCCACCAGGATGGGCTCCTGCGCCGACTGGAAGCAGCGCACGGCCTCCTCGTGGCTCGAGTTCGACACGTCCTGGCCGTTCACCTGCAAGCGCCACAAGCGTACATCAGCGGAGCGCGCGGCTGCAGTCTAAACGTTTACGCGGCGGGAGCTGGGACGAAAATAGCCGCGCCCGCGGCTTATTATTCAATCGACGAGATCAAACGGGCCGGGAATTGACTGCTGCTCGGCACTGCAGTCTGGCCGTGTTAATCGAATAGTTAATCAGCCGAGGCGTATGCTCAAGTAATCTCGAAAATAATCGCACGGCCGGCGGAGGCGTGAAGGGATTAGGACATTCAAACGAGAGCGAGCTCCCTCGAGGCTTCCATTAAGGGAATTAGCCGCGATAACCTCGGCGAATCCTGCAGCTGATCGAATGTGTACTCGCCGTGCACACATCGCCGGCTCTCATCGACTGCGCGCGCCGAGGGCCGGGAGAAAGTTTACTTTAAACTTAAAATAGAGAGAAAGAGAGAGAGAGCGCACAATGCGCTATCTTTAATACGGGCATGTGCAGCAGCAGCTAAAATAGGAGCCCCCGCATGCAGAGAGAGAGAGAGAGAGAGAGCGCGACTCGCGCGGAGCTGAAATCGCTGCGGCTTTGAAAATGCGCCGTGTGCCGAGTACGTTTGATGTGCACGGCGGGGGGGGGGGCGGGCAGATAAGCGCCCGCCTCGACACCTCGCGCGCGTATGCACCGCGTGTATCTATCTGCGGCGGCGAAAACTTTCCACTGCGGAGACGCGGCTTGTTCCTGAAAACATTTATGAGTCAGGGTCGCGCGCGCGTGGCTGCCGTCGCGAGTTATCGACTCAAGAGCGAGAAAGAGGGCGGGGGGGGGGGAGGGAGCGGGACGACTCGGACTCGGCGCGCTGCAAGATGAAGAAGAGAAAAAGGAGAGAGCGCGGAGCCAGCGTTTTTCCCGCCGCCGCCGGCAGCAGCAGCAGAGAAGCAGACAAAGAGAGAGAGAGAGAGGGAGCACGCGCGCGGCGTCCCCTCCCGCCCTGCAGCAGTCCCTACGCCAAACGTGCCTCGAATTCCAATAAAACACAGAAAAGCTGCATTAACGCGCGCGAGTACTTTTGCGCAGCGGCCATCTTCGAAACGGGCCGCAGTCGTCGCGGGCGATATTTATGGGCGGGCATGCGTGCGCCCGGTGCGGATGCGCTATCACGTTCCGCGCGGCACTGTCGGCGCGATACCGCACAACGGAAATGGAGGCTATTAGGTCTGTCGCCGACTCGGCTGCGTGTCAGCGGCATCTCTCCCCGAGTGCATCCCTCGAGCTATAGGAACTTATCGATTCGGCCGCGCGGCGAGGAAGCAGGAGCCGCCGCCGCCGCCGCCGCCGCCGGAGAGTCTGGCGAAATTGCTAACTCGCTTTCGAATAAAATAGCTTCGTTTACGGGCAAACAAAGCCGAGCCTCGAGTCTGCAAATTCAAAAGCTTAATTGCCCGCCCGGCCTCTCCAGTCGACTCTTTCGCCTCTCGTCCTCCCGCTGAAATTCGTTAAAGCAGCTACTCGTGACCGGCCGCAGCGTGCCCGATTCCGCGGATGATCCTCGAAGGCGCAGCGCAGCCGCTCGCCTGCCTCTCCGCGGCATGGAATCGACTAATTTTTTAATCGATACGCCTGCCGCCAGCAGAGCCGAGAGTCAAGGGTTCGGGAGGCAATTAAAGACAAAAGCCGCGCAACAAAGATCTCGCCCCCCCCCGTGCGCATTGTTTGAAAATTTCAGGGCCTTTCGCTGTAATGGACCGAGCGTGAAATCGGCGCCGTTAGTTGTCGAGCCGTTTGAAGCGCGCTCTGAAAGCTCGGCTGCTGCAGCTCTCTTCTGTAAGCGCGCGCGCGCGCGAGCGCGTTTTAGTCGGCGCTCGACCCATTTCTCGCGGCCGTCGAGCGAGGAGCATAGGTGCGATCGCCGCTCGCTGTCTCTCCCCGCCGGGTACACAAAGACGCCGGGCGAGTCTAGGAGGCGCGCGTGTATCGACCCGAGCCGCCGAGAGAGCATTTATATCGGCTGCTGTGTGCTCGGCTGTGCAGTGCTGGTCTGCCAAGGGGGGACGCGACGCACAGCAGGCTTCATTAGGGCGACCGAGAGAGAGAGAGAGAGAGAGAGAGAGAGTCGATGATTGCGCGCGTTATACCCTCGATCGTCTGCAGCGCGGGAAGGCACGGCTTTTAAGCCTCTTTGTCGCGCTCTCGGGGCGCGAATGAGCCGAAATCGGAGCAATGTCAATACACAGTCGAAATTGACGAACATTGAGTTTCGCGTAATCGGATGAAGCAGAGCGGCCTGATTAATCAGCGAGCAGCCGCGAGGAATTCGGGGGATCGTTGTGTTCCCCGCCGCGAGCGGCTGCTGCGTGCCCTGCATAACGGCCGCACTGTCATCGACATTGTTGTGCGCTGCCCAGACGGATAGACGCCCGCCTGACGTGGCTCGCTCCGACTGCGGTTGGCCCGATGCGCCGCCGCCGGTTTCCATTTGGCCCCCCCCCACCCACCACCCCCCGCAGACGAGCAGACACGCGCGCGACACACGCGACTCTTTGTGAAAGGTGAAAGGCGCTTTTAAGCGCATCAGCGACATTATCGGCTCTATTAGGCGGGCCGCGGCATGATGGAGCTTTCTGTACTGCAGTAGTTGGGCGTAAAAGACAGCTGATTGCAAACGCACGTGGCCGCGAGCGCCGGCGAGTAGGAAAGTTTCGACGGGCGCGCATTAATGAGTTTGTCAAGTATTAATCGGCGCCATTGTCGGGGCTATTTTTCCAGCTCTGTTTGCCGGCAATTAGCGCGCGCGCGAGCACAGGCAACGCAACCTCCGGCTCCCGTTTCTATGCAATCGAGGCGCTGGGGAGTGGCGTGCGTAGATAGGAGTAAACGTCGGCGCTCTACAATTAGGCGACACTCAAGACTCACTCTCTCTCTCTCTCTCTCTCTCTAATAACGTTCGGCAAGTGCCAATTAAAAGTTGGCTCATTCGCCGCGCGCGAGAGAGACGCTCCCTTTCCATCCCGCGCGATCCGAAAGAATTCGGCTGCATATCGATCCCGGCTCCGCTCGCTCCAGCGATTATCAAATGCCGCCGAGTTTTCTCTCCGCACGTCGGATGTCGATATGCGCGGAGAGGTGTCGAGGCCCAGGTCCAGGAATCAGCTTTTCCGAGCCACTGGCTCGCGCGACGCGCCCTCGTGCGTATCGAAATGCCGCAATCGGGTTTCGCGCGGCAGATCGAAAAATCATCTCCGCGAAACTCCATCGCCGCGGATGAATGAGGCGCTCTGTGCGCGGCCTGTGTGCCTGCCGGCCGGGAACAAAGCCGGAGCTGTAAAATGTAATCGCGCGCCCTCGATGGCAATTGTCGTCTCATTAAGCAGCGGCGCGCGGATACGAATTAAAATCGAGCGCGAATCAATCGCGGCTTTCATCGTCCGTTGCTTTTTACCATCTCATACACATACATGTGCCGGCCGTCGCGGCTTCTACCCAGCGCGTCACCTGCCCGGCGACTTTTAAAGAGGATCGACTCGCTAGCAAAAAGGGAGGAGCGCGCTTCTTTGTCAATTTCAGGAGCGGCCAAGTGGAAGGCTCCTGGACGCAATTTCGAGATTATGGCTGTCGCTCTCGTGGGAGAGGCCTTTTCCTCCTGGCTGGATAACGCCGCGAAAAAAATGCACGCGGAGAGCTGAGCCGAGAGGGAGGGGGAGGCGGCTCGGCGGAAAAAGAGCAAATCGATGCGCGGCCGCGTTTTTCTGCGCGCCTGTGTCAGCGAACTTTCCGTCATCGAGAGCGGCTTTCAGTACCCCTAATCGCCGTTACCATTGCCCTCGTCGTATAATTTCGCCCGTTCGCCGATCGCTTCCGGATATATTGGCGCCCTCGGCTGATCGTCCGGCGGGACGGAAAAGAAAGCAGCGCTCGGGTGCCGTGACTCGCGCCGCTGAACGAGATCAACGGGGACAAGATGCCTGCGCCGACGAGGCTCACCCGCGAGACGTCGTTCAGTCGATGCCTCTCATAATCGGCTGTGTTTCTCGGCTTTTTCCCCCGCTGCGAGAGCGAGCGCGGATTGCATTATGTCGCGGGCGGCGCGACGCGAGGCCTACAATGAGCCGCAGGCAGGCAGACTTTAGTTCGCGCGGGCGCTTTTGTCAGCGCGAACGAGTCGTCGCCCCGACCAGGCTCGGGTAATTGCGTTATGAGGCGCGAAAACTCGAAACGCAGCGGCTGCAGCGCTGCGCCGGAAAAGATGAAATTCGATCTAGCCGCCATAATCGGATCGGGGTGAAAGGAGCTCGGAAAGGAGCTTATATCGGCGCGCTCGGCGGCGGCGGCGGCTTGATTAAAGTTAAAGTCAAAAGAGGCGCGAGGCAAGGAGGGTTTCGGCAGCGCGGAGGAATAATAGTCGCGGCGGGGGCCGCCCGCGCGCAATTTGCATAAAGTGTCGAATTCGGCGCGAAGGCGGAAGCCTTGCGTTTCGTCCGCGTCATTATTTCCCGCGCGCCAGGCCGGGGCGCGATCCAAGTCGAAAGCAGCCAGAAAGAATATAAATACAATAGTTTTTGAGACAAAAGGAGCCCGCTCCGCTATATGGGGCTGCCAGTGGCGCTCTCGAGCAGGGAGCAGGGAAATATCGCGCAGGAGCTGCTTCGCTTCTTTCTCCTCCCCTGCCCTTGGGGCTCCGCGGAAAATCCGCGCGACAGCTCCTGTCCTGCCGGCGAACGGATAGCGCCAAGTGCCCTCCGCAAGGGCGAACAAAAAATCAGAGAAATAACGAGGCAGCCGCGTTGAATAACGCCGCTCGCGCAGACGCCGGTATATTGAATAATAGCCCGACTGCTCGGCCATCGACGAAGCTCGTTGTTGCGCGCGACGAGCTGGCGAAACATTGAAAGCAGTCCGACGACAGATCCGCTTAAACAACTCATTGTCCGCTCTCCTTAATTATCTCGTTTGGCCCCGCGCGGCGCATCTCGTAGCGCATCTCGCGGCCTTTCAATTCCTTTCTTCAATTTCCTCCCGCAATTATGCGCGCCGCGTGTTCGTTTCTTTCTCTCGCGTGCGATGCGCCGCGAGCGAGATCGCGCTCGCGCATTGAATGGCATTTCGGAAAAAGGCGCGGCCCCCCCGCGCGTCAAAGCGCGCAGCCAGATGAATAGTGGCGCAAAGGAGAAGGAGAAGGCGGAGAGGCGTAAAAAATATCAAGGCGAAATTTTTGCTTAGCCGGATGTGAATGGGACAGCCCGTGTGTATTTATAGCCTCGGCGGCGGCGGTTTCCGAAAGCAGAGCCCGCGCTTCGGCATAAAGTTTCTTTTGCTCGAGAGGGAGCTCAAAGGTGAAGCTTATTAAGCCATGCTCACGCACCTCGAGCTCGCAAACATGTTATAAGCAATGAGCAAAACAGCTCGGCCTCGCCAAGCGTAAGATGAAGGGAAAAGAGAAGAAGATTTCTTGCCAACAGGCTTGTTAGCTCCGCGCAAATGCCCCCGCTTTGCACTAGCTTGCGCCCCCCCTGCATTTCCGAGATTCCGAGGTTCCGCGAGTTGCTGGATTCTCGAATGGCGATCGAGCAGAGACAAAATAACAATTATTAAGCTCGTAAATTCCCTCTCTCGCTCTCTCGGCCGCGCCCAGCGCCCGGCACATCTTTTCTCGGAACGGCCGCAGTTCCTCGAACGCCGAGACGGAAAAATTTCAATCGCCCGAACAATTGGCGCAGCCGCCAGCCGTTCGCGTAAGGGAGCGTGAAAATAATGGTTTTTCGTGCTCGCGGCGCGAGGGAGACGCCTGCAACGCGTTTCGCGACAACTCGGCAGAGCTGTGTAAGCAGCGAGTACACACGCGCGCGCGCGACGCCGTCGCTCGCTGCACGCTTAGGTGCGCTCGAAAAGGGGGTGGGGGCTGCTGCTGCCGTCGCAGCCGCCGCCGCCGCCGCCGCCGCCGCTGATACGCACTCTCCGTTGCTGTGCATACATAGCTATGCGCGCGCGAAAGCCTCTCTCTCTCTCTCTGCTCCCTCACACACGCGCGCGTAAACTACTCCCATCAGGCCGAGTGTGCGTCCCGACGCCGAGGCTGCAGCTGCTGCGCTGTCCTCGCGTTTGCACCTCCGATTTACTATGTACCCAACTAGGTTAGTATCACCGATCGACGCGGGCTGATTTTCATCAGCGGTAGCGCCGTAAGCTCGCTCTCTCACGGGCACACCGCAGCCCTCTCCTCTCCTCCCTACATTTCGCGGAATGAACATTTCAGAGACATAGTAGAGCGTGCCGCGATGGCAGAGGCAGCGCGAGAGTGTGGCTCCTCGAATTGTTCACGCTCCACATCTGCGCTGCTACTATGTCACACGGAAAGCCTCCGTCCTTCGAGTTGCGCTCGGAGCGGAGAGAAGCAATATGCAAAAGCTGCTCTAAAAGAAATGCGAAATATAAGGCGAAATACCTTTCTCCGGCTAGAACTAGAATCAGCTGCAGCTCCGCCTCGATGAATAATTCAGGCCTCCGCTTATTGCTCCGATCGTTAGTTTGTATCGCTGTCGGATAAATCGAATGCGCTCCTCGATGCGAGTGACCCTCGCCGAGGGCGCGGCAATCAACACATCACTCGAGCCTCTCTGCAGCCAGCCCCGAGTGCCCTTGTTCGAGACAAACTTTCAGCGGGGATCGCCACGAGTGCCGCGCGCGATCGTACAATCTATTCCCATCAGTGCAGTTGTCGTTTGTATCGCGGGATCGCGCGGAGACAGCTCAATCCTATCCGAGAGCTACGTAAATTCGCAATTACAATAATGCAAAGTAAATCTTGGTAAATTAATAGCGGTTCAATTCGCTTGGGAGGCATACCGCGAGCGCTGGGCCCCCCCCCGGGATCATTGTGCAGGTCGATGCACGCGGCTGCGGCTCGCTCGAATTCCCTCGCGCCGCCCAGTTATTTTCCTCCTATTCACTCGAATCGCGAGTAAACATTGATTGTATAAGAAACTCCCTCGGCCGTCTCGACGATTCGCACTCTTACTTGCCAGTCTGCATAACGACAACGCAAGCGCAAAAGACACACGGGGCTTTCAATATTTGTCGAGCTAGATCGGCGCCGCTGTGTAACTCTCTCTGTGTATGTGTGTGTGTGTGTGTGCCAGAGTCAAATCCAAAGCCCGAGAGCGAAAGAAAGTGCGAGCGGGAGAAAAGCAAGCGCAAATACGAGCTTCGCCGCACACAATATTATCGCGCCGCGGAAATCTAAGCTCCTCGCTGTCGTTAAGAGAGCTGTCTTTTCTCTTTGCTCCCTCTCGCTCTCTTCAGCTGCACATAGGCGCGGGCCACCTACTTTTTTCTCACTCGCATTCAGGCGCCGAGATTAGCCGCGCTCAGCTTTTTTGGCAAGCTTGCAACATTCTCGAGCAAGTATTTCAATCAAGCTGAAACGACTGGGAAAACTGTTTCTCCTCGCACTCCGACGCGTGCACGCAGCGCCTTTCACGTGTGCAGATGGAAGGCGTTAATCCCGCGAGTGCACGTCCTGCCCGCTGTCGCGAACGTCCGCCGCGTCGTTTTTGTCGGCTTTTTCCAGCGAGAATCTCGTGCACGCGGCAGCATTCAGCACCGACTTATTCGCGACCCTTAATTGCGCCCCGATCAACTGAATGCGTAAGAGCATTCGCCAACCTCATCTCGGATTCCCCGTATTCAGCGGCGCTGACGCAGCTTGCAGCAACGTTGTCGCGGGGCTACTCGCGGGCACACAGGTGGTTAGAGAGAGAGCGAGAGAGAGAGAGAGAGAGCCGCTAACGACGGGCCTATGGCCAAAAGAAACTGTCTTGGTCAAGACGGGAATAATCGTGCGGCGAATGACGGAGAGAGCGACTACTTGCGAGCGACGAGAGAGTGAAAGCACGCGGCAGAGAGCTATAAGGCATTAGCTTGCGCGTGTACTTACACGAGGCCGAAAGAGACAAAAACTGCATGAGGAGGAAGGAAAGAGAGCGCGAGAGCGCGAGAGCCCGAGGAAGAAGGAGGAGAGAGAAAAGAGAGAGACGCAAGAAACCTTTACACTCTCTTTTCATGCGCAACCATGGCTGCTGCGATGCTAGTATAGAGTAGAGGCCAAAAGACCAACCAGTGCAAACTATATGCCATTCATTCTGCGCAGCTCTGCTTACCCGCCTGTATCGTCAAACGTTTCCTCCTTTATTCTACTCGCTATACCTACTCGTAGTAATTTCTCCCCGCGACAACTTCCGATTTCTCCTCGCCCTGGCTCACGGCTCTCTCCGCATACCCTCAATTTCCGCGCTGATAATACATGCGCATAACGAGCCTCGTTTATTCGACTAGAAAATCTACTCGGCAATTTTGCCACTTCATCTTGATCGTCGATGAAAGCCATCGATGCTTCATCGCTATCGACGAGAGAGCCTGATTCTACACGGTTCTGCAGCGTCTTTGTGCGATGGCCAAGTGCTTATTCAATTAGCGTCAATAGTATAATAGCCGAACCCCCCCCCCCCCCCACCCGTCGAATACCGGATTCTGTACTGCCGTCGAAGCTATTGAAAAGGTCATTGATACCGAGTATTTTTCGAATCGCCAATCCAGCCAATCCTGATCCAGCCGTCGATCGGCGCGGAAACTCGAATAAAAAAAGTCTAGCTGATTGTGTACTGCAACTGCCGGCGACTCTCTCACTCTCCCCTATTTATCGGCGAGGCTGTATGCGAGTGTGTGAATTTAATGAGCGGCTATCGAACGACGATTTACTGCTTTGTTTTCGATCGAGCTGCACGTCGTTTAAAAATTGCAGACCGACGGGACAAAAGAAAGTTGTTGATTTTACCTTGAGTATGACAAAGTCCATGGCCTCTCTGTCAGTTCAGTCTCTATGGCCGGCTGCTGAATGTATGCGAGCCGTTGTCGGTCGTTGCAGTGTGTCACTGAACTTGGCCAAACGCAACACGGAGTGCAGCGCGCAGTCTGGTCACATGTTTGAGCTTCTTGAAAAATCACGCCTATGCAATTGAAGCGCGCGCGGGATAGTTTTACCTCTAATGCGAGTCGGGCGAAGCAAGTGCCGCCGACGAGTAGACGTTGGGCATTTTAGCGCTCCAGCCACGAGCCTCGAACTTGCAAGTACTCTCGCGGAAGCGGAAACTGAGCGGGTGCAAAAAGTAAAAGCAGACCGATAGCCGGACACGAGCTGCGACGGATGCGCCGCTGAGTTGACGCGCGCTCGACGGCTCGGCGTCGACTGATGAAAGGAAACGCGAGCCTCGGTAACGCGGCGCGCGAGTCAGCTCCTGCAGCTCTCGTACCAAGATTACGAACCCACGAGTGGAGCCATCTATCTCTACCTTTGCGCCGCTCCATCAGGCTCCATCGGATATTCAGAATATTCGGATTTCACTATTTCAGACAAGTATAATATATTATATATTATTAATATTATTAATATTATTATATTACATGCCAGCCACATCTAGCATAAATAATTTTACTATCCGCTTCCTTTGCATTCCATACTTCAACCCCAAAATTGGTTTATAAAAAAGCGTATATTTATCTGACATCATACACAGCATATAATTCAGCACACCTCATACCGAATACATCATTGGATTAAAAACTTAATACGTTTAAGCATAAATATCTTCAACTCTTATATCACACAAATTTAACGCGATTCGTAACAGAAAATTATATACAAAGACATATCTACAGAATGTGACAAGTTGTAATAACAAAATCTCTTGCTTGCCTTAATAATTATATCTTAAGAATTCATTGTATTTTCAAATAGTTCCAACATTTTTTTCATATCCTTCCTGCAACATTGAAAGTTAATAAATTTCACAATTTACCCTTGTCAATTTTTCACTTAAACAAATAGTCCATTCTACTCACACTTTTTCTGACATCTTGTAAAGAACGCTCATAGATTTAGACAGTTCCTCGCATTTAGCCATCAACTGATACATCGATTTTATGTTATAATCAACTGCATCGCATGTTTTGCATACAGCATCCCGATACGTTTCTAAACAGCCAACTGTGAGCGCAGACGCCTGTACAAATTCATAAATACCCTTGGTCAATAATTAAAGTAGCTTATTCATTTAGCAATGGACTTACGCTATGCAAAATTGCTGCTAAATTTTCTGTTATTGAATCTACTGATGTGGCCACTTTCCTCGCCTCATTTTCCAGCTCATTGAGTATATTATGATCCAAGGCAGGTAATTGAGGTGTTAGAGCTTGTCTATAGAGACAAGGTGTAGAATTCCTTGAATCTAAAAAGGATGTTTCTCCTTTTTTTGCGATTGGACTAGATAGCTTTATTTTATTCTCTAAATCTTCTGCCACAAATAGCACCATATCACCTTCTTTCATTACAGTTCCTTCAGATTGTAAATAACCCATTGCTTTTTCATAGCTTATTGGATCACAGCCACTATTACTTATCTCAAGTTCATCCGTATTTCTCAAGTCTAAACAATCTGGTCTATTAGTTTTATCCGTAAGATACATTCCATTGCTCAAGTCTGGTGAATCAATAAGTGATCTTATATCTGAAGCAGGTGGTGATGATGGAGAATCAAATGATATTTCCGAGTAAGATGCAGTCATTTCTTGCAACTAAAAGAAAACAGTGAATTAATAAAGATCAATACAATAACATTCATCAACTTTAAATCTAATCTAACCTTACTCTGTCATCATCATAATCAGTTGCCTCTGGATGAGCTTCAGTACGATTTGCCAATTGATTTGGTTTACCATTTTCACTAACATCCACATTCATCTTTAAATATACTCTTGCTTATCGAATGCTTAACATGGATCGTATACAAATTAATTTCAAATGAAAAACATTATTCTATTCCGATGTTAACTTTATGCCTTATACATAGAATCTGTATAAGTATTATGGGTATGTCGACGGTAGGAACTGCGCCTCTTTAAGTATACTTTTTACCTTCTTTAACTTAAATATTTTGTATTATAAATTCACTGAAAAGCAACGTTACCGCGCCCTATACATACGTATGTGTGTACACATTGCCTATATACCTATATATATATACACACATATATAGGTATGCGGTCAGGTCAGGTCGGTCTATAATGCCTATGGGCACAAACCGGCGGGAAACGTGAAACTTATGAAAATCCCAAAATTATAATTAATTGGCAAGTCGCTAGTCTTCGTAGAGACGATTATTTATTATTATGAAAAATATTATACTATATACAGTAAGGTTTCTAAATTACTTGAGCATTAAAAACATTTTTTTATATATGTTTTTTTTTTATTAATAACATATAAAAATTCTTAAACAACAGACAATAAAATTTATAAATATTTCAAAATAGTAAATTGTAGGCTTTTTTTCAAAAATCTCGTATCAATCTCTAACAATCTGCGAATAAAATACATGTATAGATTAATATATCATAGTAACCAAACAATAAAAATTTCCAAGTATTTTAGCTTACCAGTTGCATAAATTATGGCAGTACGACACGGTGCGTATACAAACATTCTGTTTGCTCTATTAGCAAACGGTTCTGGTTTCGTAAAATGTGAAACTTTCGAATCGATCCGATTCTCACCACCATACTCTGTATCATCGCTGCTTAAAATTACTTTGTAAGTTCCAGCACGGTCTACTCCCACAGGGTAATCAGCAAACGACTTTGACGGATGAAAATTAAATACAAAAACTAATCCAGCTCGTTCAAACGCAATAATTTTATCATCTTCGTGTTTCCAGGAAACATAAGCCTACGATTGTAAAATTTATAAATTGCTTATTGTTTTTAAATGTTAATACACTTGATATTATATTATATTCCTCAGATAACAATAACGATATTCAAAAGATCTAATGTGAAAAAATTATCCAAATTGTTATTCATTTCAAATAAGTTTTAACTTACTGGATTTGAATGTAACCATCCATACTTCTCCTCTAGTGAATTCACAGCTGCATCCCAACTTCCCATATATTTGTATTTAAGCAGTTCATCGTCAGCTAGATTCCATTGTCTTCTAGCATAAGTATAACTATTATTATTACCTACACGTGGAAAATCTAACCATTCTGGATGTCCAAACTCATTACCTAAAACAATCAAAAAATTTCGGTTTAGCCAAAGTACAAAAAAAATTTCACCACAAGAATAGATTCTAGGTGCAATTCTTAAATAATTAAAAATCACCTATAAAGTTAAGGTAAGCTTCGCCCCCTAAGGCGTGCGTTATGAGCATTATTATATTGTGCAATGCTATTCCTCGATTTATAACTGGATTTGGTGAGCTTAAAACACTCATATGGGTGTACATATCTTTGTCCATCAGCCAAAAGGCGATAGTTTTATCGCCAACAAGAGCTTGATCATGCGATTCTGCATAGGCTACTGTTTTCTCCATCCACCTTCGATTAGTCAATGTCCAAACAATATCGCCCATATTCCAATTTTCATCAGGGGTTTCTTTTAAAAGTTTAATCCATTTATCTGGAATAGCCATTCCTAATCGAAAATCGAAACCAATACCCCCTTCACTAACTGGCCTATATTATATACACAACGTAAATTTCAAATATTTAAAAATGCGATTTTTTTTTAAGTACATTTTTTAAATTTTATATTTTTACCTGCAAATTCCGGGCATTCCACTGACATCTTCAGCTATAGTAATAACTTCAGGATAATAATGATGCAATAAATAATTTGCCAGCATGAGATAAACAATGCCCTCAACATCTACATTCAACCCAAAATATTCATCATACGATCCACTAAATCCTTGCCCAAGACCTCTAGAATGGTAGAGCATAGAAGTAACGCCATCAAACCTGCAAACATAATCACATACATTTCTAAGAATTTTTGAAATCGCTAATCACACATTACTAAGCAAAATAACAATGTCACGCAGCTGTAAGTTTCATAAATCAGGCGAGAAATTCATTTTTTTTTTAATTTTCATACCTGTAACCATCAAAACCATATTCTTCAGTGTACCATCGCAAATTCGAAAGTAAAAACCTCAATACTTCATAGTCTCCATAATTAAATAATCTACTGTCCCAAAGTGGATGCTGACCTCTACTTCCCGAATGAAAAAAGCAGGCATCAGTTCCATCAAACATATTTAATCCGTCAAGCGTATTTTTCGAGGCGTGGGAATGAACAATATCGAGTAAAACATATAGACCATTTTGATGGGCAATATCTATTAATTCTTTCAATTCGTCTGGAGTTCCAAAACGAGAGGATGCAGCAAAAAACGAAGTGACCTGGCAAATAAACATTCATTAATTAAAAACATGAAAATTATATTTGTTTGGGCATTATAATAAAGATTTTAAACCTGGTAGCCAAAAGAAGCATAATATGCGTGTTCCATTACTGCCATTAATTGGATTGCATTGTAACCCTGTTTTTTTATACGAGGTATAACATTTTTAGCAAATTCCAGATAGGTGCCTACACGGTGTTCTTGAGTTGCAATTCCCACATGACTCTCATATATGCGAAGACTTTCTGGTTTCTTTGGCTTTGGATGCTTGGGTTGATACACCTGCAAAAAATATTCATTCTGGAGGGTCTAAAAGATTTTGTGATAAAATCATCAATCTAAGACCTGACATAAGCCAATAACTTTACTAATGTCTGACTAAAAGTACATATATTACAAGACAAGTCCTTATTGATCAAACCAGTGAGAATATAATTCATAGAGTAGTTTACTAACATTTTGTGGTCCAGGGTACCAGATCCTTTGTTTGAAAGTTGTGCCCTCATCCAGATTTTTAGATTGAGTGACATATGTGGCCCAAGGACTAAGCCTCTCAATTAGCTGTCCACTTTTATCTCTAATAATGATTTTAACTTCAGATAAATGCTTGATAGGACAACTCCCGTCATTATTTTGCGGTAACTGTAACTCCCATTTTCCAAACTCCAACTTTTTGTATGGGTGTTTTGTCCTATCCCAGTTATCTGAAATATTAAAAAATTGTTAAATACATTTTATAATTTAATGTAGTAATAATAAAAAGGTTTTATGATCTAAAAAAATAATGAAAATCTCTGCTGTGCAAAATTGGTAATTACCAATTGTAAAAGAACAGAAAAATAATGTACTTGATTTTGATTAATACTTTTATGATCGATTTTAAATTAAGATGTCTTTCAAGGTTTTGCTTATTTGTAATATCAAATTATTAAATCTATAGTATGTATTATATAAATCAAAATTTACTGAAGTCTCCTGTCAAGTAAACTTGTTCAGCTCCTGGTGCCCATTCTTTCGCAATAACAGAATTATCTTCATTGATATGTATTCCAAATTTTGTATATGATTTAGAAAACTGGTTCAGATCCTTCTCTCCTGACTCTATCTTATCTACATAGTCTTTAAATAGTCCATATCTGTCAGAAAAAAAAGCAAGATTAAAATACTCAATAACTTGTGCGTCTAACTTAATGCAGATTAAAATTAGTTTTAAAAATTATATAAAATACATATGACACATCAGTTTTATGTATATCAAGTATTTTTTTAGCATAAATAAGTTTAATTACAACAAATACATGAGTGCAAACGGATGGTTATCGTGTGTGTACAACTGGCTCTGTGAGCATAAGAAAAGTATTCACACATAAGGAATAACAAAGTTTAAATAAAAAATGTTATCAAATTTTTATGGAAAAACATGACGGCCACCTGTTGATGAAAAAAAATAGACAATGTTCAGAATCAGGGAGTGTACTGATTTTTCTTATGGGAAATAGCATCGCTTAGAAAGAAAATTGACCAACGTTAATGCTTATGCTCTTGAGAAATGACGAATAAATTTATTTACCTTTTTCTTATTTCTTTTTCATAGGGCTTCAAGTAAGGATCCCTGTCCAACAGTTTATCTAAATCAGGCACTGGAATTTCCATAGGATCCATACTCGACCACTTTCCACCCATGATAAACGTGATTTTCTTTTTCAACAATCAACGGAATATTTAACAGCTATACGATACAGAGTGGAAAATAAACTTGAAATACGAATCAAACGGACGATCTCTGCGCCGGTTACAAAACGAATGACAGTTCAAGGTGAATTGAAAATGTGAAGATAGCTCACGCAATGCTGCCCTCCGTTGCCGTTGCCGGCGCTGTCCTTTGCCTTTTCCCCGCATGTGCGGCCGGGCCGCGAAGTTCGGGGTTCGGTTCGGGCTTTCTTAATGCATACAGCATATATCTCTTGCATATATTGTAGAATAGCACAGCAACAGAAACAGCCGGTGCGCCCGCTAGCGCCAGCTAGTAGCCGCAGACCAGAACTGAAGCCAAGCCTGCTGACTGCTTCACTGGCTCAATGCTGAGACCAGAAGACGGGCACGGGAGATCCGAGTGCGGTACAAGTGTAAACTCTGGTGTAGCGAAAATAAGTTATCTGCATGGAAAGAAAAACACGAACAGCAGACAAATAACTGTGCATACATATGGAAGCTGTTGAGCAGTTTCGAGTGAGACCGTCTCAACGAGTTTGCTGCAGCGTAGCCAGTCCGGCAAGGGGGCTGTCGTGCTATGCAAGTATGCAGACGGCAGAGTAGTGTGTCCGCCGTGTATGCTCCCCTTCTTCACGTTCACGACGCAACGAGCTCGACATAATAGTAATATAAGGAGCTAAGTACCTACTGCTGGAAAACTGGAAGCCCGACCAAGCAGTCTTCAGAAGCCACGTCCTGTCCCTGCGTGTACTACACATTTAATTACCTATACATAACGCACTTGTAATTAACCATAAGTAGTGACTAATCTACTAGTAGTAAGTACTTACTTCTCTCCGCTCAGCCCTTTGAATCGCGCACTCCGCGCATTTGGCTGCAGCCAGTGCGGATGTCGAGGCGACGTGTCTCGTAAACAATAACACAGGTGTGCAGGGAGCGATTGAAGCCGTTCCGTCAGCTCGATGACGTTTTTCTCGAGTTGGCGAAATCGTGCGCGGCCGATCGGTAGTATTATTACTCGATCGACGACCGCCACTCCCGCTGCTGTTGCTAATTCTACTTACCTGGCTACTTTCTCGGCTGTCTAACCTACAAACAACTTTTTCTCTCTCGTTGTCGTTTCTCTGTTGTAATGACGGCTCCATCGTCACGCCAGCCCAGCCTTTGCTCAAACTCTGCACTGCAGTCTGCTGCACCCAGCATCAAGATTTCTTCGACGAATATTCGCCCTCGCCTAACCCTCTAAGTATTCTTTGTTACACCTCGACGAAGCTATATAAGTACTTTATATCTCGATTCTCTCTGCCTTTAATTACACGTAGCGCGTATGTCTACCTAATCTCGTCATATCGCGTGTCTTTCTGCACTGCAAAAGAAACATGCAAGCATTTGCCAAGTGGCTCGAAAAGCCATGACATGGATGATATTTTGTTTGGGTTCTTGCATTCAATCAACTCTGGAGCAGGAGCATAAAAATTTACTGACAACTTCATCAACAACTCGCTAGGTACATACATGCAGTAGTTTTATTTGCACCAAAATTTAAATAGTACAATTTTACTGTCATTCGCAAATTAACACTTTTCTACTTGGTTCATTTCTTCAAATCACAAAATTTTATTTTATTTTTTTAAATTTCAGGTCTACTGCTTTGTTCGTTACAGCTTGTATATTACCTATGGCAACTACTTCAAGTTTGTCATTTTTTTTTATCGATCAACATTTTTTGAATTGATTGCTCGGAATTATGGAGAACCAAAGTCGTCACCATCAAGTACATCAAGGGTATCAATCATTTTGGAAAAAGAATTCTCGAGCAGTCCCTGGAAGGTGAAGAATAAAAGAAATTTTTAGTAAAATTATAGTTTACAGTTCCTATCCAACCTCTACTCTCTATTATAGACCTAGCTTGAAGCAAGATTCTAGACACGAAAGAAGTGGTTCTATCACAAATTCGTTAGGAGGGACAGGAGGTGCGAGTACTGGAAGTGCTGGTGGTCCAACCTCTTTTCAGGACTTTCAAGAGAGCGTTGATGATGCCTGGGATTCAGGAGATGATGAATTCTGCTTGGTTTCAGATGTGAAAATATCAAAAAAAGTCAGTCATTCGGCAGCTATTAGTGTTATTAATCACCACAGATCTAGTACAACGGCTGCATTGCCACAAATGAATAGCAAAGAAAGTAATCGTCAGGAAATTATTTCTGAAGAAAAGAAAACTGAGGCCCTACAAAGATTAGCCGTCCAACCACTACATTTACGAAATGCTAATTTCAATGCGAGTGCCTCAAAAAGTGATTCTCATCCGCAGCCTGCTTATGATTCTGAAACAAAATCAGGAGTGCATCACCAGCGTCATACACAATTTCCAGGCAGACCTCAACCCTTGAAACAGCCAAACTCCAGTGCTAAATTTTTTGTACCATCTAAAGAGCAAGGTAAATAAAACTATTCATACTGTATGCATATGACAAGAAGGAAATTGAGGTTTTTACACAAAGATGTGCAAGTTGCATTGTGTGCTATTTAAAATAATATAAAATTTTGTCTTTCAGATGGAGAAAGTAAAATTGATAAGTTCCAAGTACTTTTAGAGACTTCCTTACTCAATCTTGATGAATTGAGGCAACTCTCGTGGTCTGGTGTGCCTGCAAAGTTACGATCTGTTACATGGAGGTTGTTATCTGTAAGTTGAAAGATAATTAACATAAAATTCAATGTGCAAATGTAACTTCTGTCAGCTTACAAGTTTCTCACTTTTGTTGTAGGAATATCTTCCTGCCAACTTAGAACGCAGGGAGCATGTATTAGAAAGAAAACGTCTAGACTACTGGAATTTAGTAAAACAGTACTATGACACAGAAAGAGATGAAGGGTTTCAGGATACATATCGACAGATACACATCGACATTCCAAGGATGTCACCATTGATATCGCTTTTTCAACAATCAACTGTTCAAATGATTTTTGAAAGGATATTATATATCTGGGCTATTCGACATCCTGCTTCTGGTTACGTCCAGGTAATGATGGGAAAACGTGATTTTTAAAATTTTGAGTGGTATTTTTACAATTGCTAACTAAAATTAATTAATTTAAGGGAATGAATGATTTAGTCACACCATTTTTTTTGGTGTTTCTTCAAGAGGCTGTGCCAGTTTCAGCATGGCAAGACATTGAAAATTATGATGTAGCATCTCTTCCAAAAGAGCAACGAGACATAATCGAAGCTGATAGTTTCTGGTGCTTGTCAAAATTCCTTGATGGCATTCAAGATAATTACATTTTTGCTCAGCTAGGAATCCAGCATAAAGTTAATCAATTGAAAGAGTTGATTCAAAGAATTGATGGTATGTCCCTTTTAAAAGGTATTTTCAATTTTGTTAAATTCAAAGCAGTTCATATTATATACTCTTTAGCACCTTTGCATCAACATTTACACCAACATGGGGTAGATTATCTGCAATTCTCTTTCCGGTGGATGAATAATTTACTCACAAGAGAAATTCCGTTGCATTGTACGATTCGTCTATGGGATACCTACTTAGCAGAATCGGATCGTTTTGCATCTTTTCAGCTATATGTCTGTGCAGCGTTTTTACTACGATGGAGAAGACATCTGCTTCTTCAACCAGACTTTCAAGTAAGCTAAATACTTTACTCCTGTTCTATAAAATTAGCCTTATTCTTTGTTATCAAATTTCTGAAAGATCAAATAATTTACCAATTTGTATTAAATGCTATTACTACGAACACGCTAAAACGAGAAAGCGTAACACACGTATGGTATTTTTTTTTTATTTTTTTTTTCAATTGCATTTTCATTAGGTATATAAATATATTCTACACTGTTACTTTTTTGTAGCTCAATAGATATTTTGAATCCGCTTTTCGAATTATGAAAAGTCGTAAAAAATCATACACATGTCCTGAGTTTTTCAATTTATATTCAATACTTTGTATTAAATTACAAATTGCTATTGACATTCATAAAAATATATTGTGTGCATATTTTTAAAGGGACTGATGTTAATGCTACAAAACCTGCCTACGCAAAATTGGTCAGACTCCGAAATCAATATTTTGGTAGCTGAAGCCTACAAACTAAAATTCACGTTTGCCGATGCGCCGAATCACTTGCAAGCGCACGATTCTAGGTGACCATATTTACTTATTAGTTAACCAATTTTTTGGTTAACCGTTGTTGCAACAGTTGCCAAACGGACAATATTACATCCGATTGTTCATCTGTTTCACCAAGTCAATGCGAAGCTTTCGCAATCACGAAATGAAAGATCTTTGTCAATCGATAATATTATCCTTAGCTTACGTTACCGTTGAGTTTTTATAAATAGAATTTTTCCATTTACATTTTAAATATACTTTGTTTATGTTAAAAAAACGCAAATTTTAGTTTACGTCACATAATTATATTATATTTGCTATTATTGTATTCAACAGAAAATGTTATCCCTGTGTGATAAGTTCACCTTGGAATACAATATCTTTTTGCATCCAAACTTGTTTTTTAAAAATCGTCTTTAGAGCTATAGATGGATTCTTATTTTACGTTTATCAAAAATAGTCTTGAGCTATTTAGCATAACAAAGCATGATATATTGTATTTGTATATAAGGATGGATTTTATCACTAGAAAATCGTTTAATTTGTCAAAATAGAAAATCGTGCTTTGTTAAGACAAACAAACATTGTCGCAACTAGATTTTGATAAATGCAATTCGTTATTATACAAAAAAATGCATTAATTGCATACTTGTAATGGTTAGGATTCAAGTGGTCTCCCTAATGTAAAACTACAGCTATTGCATGAAAATTTTCAAAAATATGAAATATCTGGATAAACGAAAGTACTAAAAAAATGATCTACAAAAATAATTCAATAATTTATCATTGCAAACATCCGAAAAACGAGCCTTTTTGTAAGATTCTGCTGCAAGACAATTGAATATTTAGAAAGACAAGAAGTCAAAGGCTTAATTATGTCTATATATTATTTAATAAATCTATTTTTGACTGTGATGAAAACCGTATTCCTAAGTTTATAGCACGAGTAGGTGCCAATTTTTGTAGTGAACAAACAATTTATCTGCATCATTGCATCATTCTGTTCGCAATTTTCGTATGACCATGCGAATTACAAAAAATACATAAGCGATTTTAGATGACCTCGAGTCTTGCATGGAGAGATCACTTAAACAATCGATTTTACATTTTTATAAGGGCGGAGCTAGGTTTAAAGCTTATATTGTTTCGAATTTATAATTAAATTTTGTACAATATTTTATAGAGGCAGCAAAATAATTTTTTATTGAATTTATGTAAAAAGTAAGAGTAACTTTATATTGATTAGAAGTTGTAATTAGAAAATGTATATGATTATATTTTTAAAGCAAATAATTTAAATTATAAAATATTTATACGAAATATGTTGAACGCATTAGCAGTGTGTACAATGTACATAAAAATAAAAAAATATATATTTGAATTAATTGTTTGAGGTGAACTTTTTGCATTTGGATTTCAACTATACAATTTTAACGAAACACGCTGAACGTGGTAAAGTAAATCCGCAATATTTGAAGTTGTTAATTTTTCTCGAATGTTATGGTACACCTTATAATTGTTTGGGAGTAAATATACTATCCTCAAGCAAAACTCATAGATTTTATACATACCAAACATAATCATTGTCCTCCAAAATATCATATGAAAATGTTTTTACAGCATGTAAAATATGCGTTTTAATTTCAGCACAATGCAGGGTATTACTTTTAACTTGCTTCAATAAAATTTCGCAGCGATAAAAAAAGGATGGATTTAAGGTTGTATCAAAGTGTATCAAGTGTTTCTGTTATGAATCGCAAAAATATTACGTTAATTATAGGTAGATAGAATGTCAGCTGTCCAGATACTACCACAACACTGACACTTACCTGAGTGAAAAATTACTTTTGTATAAGATGTATAGGCATACGTGTTATGTCTATTTCCTATGTTTATTTATAACGTTTTTTAGTACAGCATGAGCACACAAGCCGAAAAGGGTGTATTAGTTTTACAATATGCAACGTGATACAGTCAAACACGAGACTATTACATACGATATTATAGAGTAACGGAAATAAAAATAATGAAGTATAATAATAAGTATACATTACGATAACGCTAATAAAACGCAAGGCACTCATCCGAAAGTGTTGACAGAGTGAAAAAATCTCGAATCGAAAAAAAATCTCCGACAGTAAAAAATGATGTAATAATAATAATAATGATAACGATCAATTATTTTGATTTATTTGAGAGGAATAAAAATGTTTCTTACACAACGATAAAGATTTCGTACGTAGCTCTGGCATCCCCCACGGCACGCACTCGTTCGGCAGCTCGCGTGCCCTGACGGCTGACACACGTCGCTTTAAAGTCACATACATTGAAGCGCAAAGAGTATATAGAAGAGATATAGATGAGGAGAGCGGAGGTAGCAACTCGGAGTTGGCGATGTCCCCTTCGTAATAATTAATGAAAAGCTAGGAGTTTGCCCGCGTCTCGCCTCAATCTTCGTCCCCGTCGAGCTGGGCGTAGTCGTCGTCGATGGACTGGAGCGAGGCCATGTCGTCTTCGTTGAAGGTTTCCTGCGGCGTGCAGAAAAGGCATCAGAGAAATGGGCACCGTTGCTTTTGCCGAGGAGCAGAGTCGGCACGAGTTAGAACGAGGCATACGAGTATACAAGTATAGCAGAAGCGCGACTTACGCTGCCAAAGTCGACGGCGACGGGCACGGGGTAGTCGCAGGGCGAGCACTCCATCCGGGTGAGGCCGTCGTTGTTGGCGATGCACTCGCAGAGCTGGCAGTCGCTGGGCCGGGCGGTGAGGGCCAGCCTCTTGGCGAAGACGCCGGCGAACTTTTTGAGCGGGCCCAGCTTGCCGGAGTCGGCCGCGAGCCGGCGCAGCTTGCCCCCGCTGAATATCGTGCCGTTGGTCTCGAGCGCGAGCGGCGCGCAGTAGCCGAGCGCGCTCCTCGACAACTTGACGTGCCGGCGCAGCTCGACGTCGCCGAGCAGTTGCCGCGCGTCCTTCTTCGTGTAGGAGCGCGTCGCGTCCAGCCCGTAGAAGATCTTGTTCAGGCGGCCCGTCTTCTCCAGCTGGAAGTCCCCGTCCATGAGGATGTGGAGCGTGATGCCGCGCTCCTGGAGGGCGTGGTAGAGCACCGAGTAGTCCAGCTGCGAGCGAGATAACGCCTGCGTGAGTGAGTGCAGAAATACAAAGAGAGAATAGCTAGATAAGGATAATGCGAGCGAGTAGAGCTCGGCGCACCGACCGTCTGCTTGTCGGCCTCGCAGTGCGAGCAGGGCATGAGCACGAACGTCTTGGAGACGCCGGCCCGGAAGACGAGCTGCGCCGCGAACCGGATCGCCTCGAAGACGTCCTGGCTGCCGTCGCCCACGGGTATGTGCTCGAAGTAGTCGGCGAAGCGCGCGGCGTCCCTCGCGAAGACCTCGTTGTCGAGGATGAGGCTGCGCGGCGCCTCGTGCACGCCGTCCCCGCCGAAGGTGACCAGCGACCAGCGGTTCTCCCGCAGCCCGGCCTCGCCGAGCTCCCGGCTGATGTGCGCGACCAGCTGGTCGACGCCGCGGCTCCGGCGCAGGCCCCTGTTGCACTCCTTGGCCTCGACGATGAAGATTACGTCCGCCGAGCTGGGCACCGCCTCGCCTGCAAACCCAGCGCGCGACGCAGCAGCGCGGCTCAGTATGTGCTCTATGCAACTATGGATTAACTACAGAGGAGTGTATACTCGTAATCAGTCAGGCACACCGACCCTCAAGCTTGCGGAAGTCGCCCTCGGGCACGTCGAGCTCGCCGAGCTCGCTCATGCGGCAGGGCGTGCACTGGTCGGGTATCCGGAGGTAGGTGTCGTGGAACATGCAGCTCTGCAGGTAGGACATGGCGAGGGCGCAGGCCTCGCGCTCGCTCGCGCTCTCGGCGCAGACGCGCCGGTAGGCCTCGGGCTCGACGATGCCGAAGCACGAGCTGAACTCGGAGCTCTTGTTGCTGAAGAGCTCGCGGCAGAAGGGCCCCTGGGCCTGCTCGAGGGGCCGGGCGGGCCGGGCGGGCCGCGGCGCGGGCTCGCCGGGCCCGAGGCGGCACTCGGGCTCGAGGGCCCAGCTGCGCGCGAACTCGGCCACGTCGCGCTCGTAGCGGCCGCTCGAGGCGAGCGCGTCGTCGTACGGCTCGTTGCTCATCGTGCCGAGCAGCCCGGCCGTCTTGCCGTGGTACCAGCCGGCCAGCTCGAGCGTGCACAGGTCGTACTTGAGGTTGCACTCGAGCTTGAACTGCCTGTTCTTCCGCTCGACCGTCACGATGCTCTCCTCCTGGTAGACGAAGACGGTGCCGTTCTCCAGCTCGATCGGCAGCTGCAGCTTCGCCGAGGGCTCGCGCTCGCCCAGCAGCTTGACGCTCTGCGCGCAAAATCGTGTATATTATGCCGAGTGAGTATCAGTGCATGCGCGAGTATACGCGGTCAACTCACGTCGTTGAAGACGTCGAGCTCGATGGCCTTGTCCCCCACGAGCACGATCAGCCTGTGAGCGGTGCCGGCGCTCTCGTACTTGATCAGAATGGCAAAGTGGTTGCGGACAAAGTCGCGCGCGACCAGGTACGTGCAGGAGCCGGCAAAGTCAAAGTGCCGGCCGTCGAAGGTCCGGAAGTGCCGAGGCCCGACGATCATCGCTTGAGCTGAAAGTCGTTGCTCCAGTTGAACTAATCGTACGCGAGCCTGCGCCGACTCGAGGGCTTACCTTTGAAGGGCGGCAGCCAGTTGGAGGGCTCGGTCAAGGGCTTGATCTGGTAGTAGAGAGTCCAGAAGGTCGTGTTCGAGGCCGCGAAGTAGGAGCCCATGTCGAGGATGGCCCTGTACTCGGGGATCTCCTGGAACTCGGGCGTCTGGTTGAACGCGTGCCAGGACATGGGGAGCTTCTGCTCGAGGCACATGAGGCCGTGGTTCGGGTCGTAGATGAACTTGGTCTTGGCCTCGCGGTAGCGGCTCTCCGCCTGCAGCGCCGTCTGGCTGATGTCCATCAGCTTCGAGTGGATCAGCCGCACGGTGCTCTCGAGCTTCGCCCTGACCTCGAGGTACTCGTAGAGGTAGCTCGCCCGCTCGTAGACCTGCTGCACCTTCTCCAGCGCGTACTTGACCGAGGGCAGCTTCTGCAGCTCCTTCAGCTCGTTGACGATCTCGTCGACGACGTCCTTGAGCTCCTTGCCGAACGGCACGAAGGCGAAGTAGCGCTCCTTGATGAACTGGATCACCGAGGCCGAGTACTTCTGGATGTTGGTGATTACGTCGTTGGCCTTGATGTCCCGGTAGAACTTGTCGATGTCCTGCGTAAAGTTGGAGAACTGGTCGTAGTACGGCGAGCTGATCAGCTCGATTTTCCTGTCGTACAGGAAGTTGAAGAACTCCTGGACGGCCTTCCAGCCGACGGTCTCCAGGTAGTGCGCCAGTCGGATGAAGACGGGCTCGATGTGCATGAGGAATCGGTGCCACTGCGTCAATTGCGAGAGCGTTGCAAGTATAATTAATCTCATTTAAGCGATCTGTTCGCGATCGATCAACCTACCTGAAGGGAAATCGTCTGGTAGATTCTGTTGTAAAGGTACTCGATGTACTGGATGAACGACACGTGCAGCTCCTTGACAAACATGTCGTACTTGATGATCAGCTTCTCCACGATGCTGGCGATCTGATTCATCGAGTCCCCGCGAAGAATGGCGCTTACGATCTCCGAGAGCTTCTGATAGGCGTTCTTGATGGTCTCGATGATCCAGAGGAGCGAGTTGCGAATCGCTTGCCCGGACTCGCCCATTATCTCCCAAATCTCGTTGACGATGTTGGGCAGCGATTGAATGTGGCTGCGAAGGGACAGCTCGTCGATCACGTACACGCCCATCATCACGATGTCCTTGATGTAGAAGTCGTTGGCGTTGTAAGACTCGTTCAGGTAAATCTTGAGGTGCTCGAAGTCATCTTCTATCAGCTTCAAGTCGCTGCAACAATCGTATTAATTGCATTCATCTCGTTCGAGCATTAAAGTATGGGAAAATAGAGAATTCGTTATCCGCTCACTTGAGGTCTTCCAAAAATTCTTCCAGATCGTCCTTGGCATCGCTCCATACGTCGGATATTACGTAGAGCGTTTCGTGTCGTATGTAATTTCTCCAGTAATCGATGTCTTTGCTAAGCTCCTCGTACGAGCTCGTCAAGGCCACTCTGATGCTGTTCTGTTTAAAGAAAAAATAGTGGGATCAATTGTCAACGCGAAAAACACGCACACACACACAAGGCGAGGATAACGACTCACGATGATATCCGACTTGAGCTCCGGCCTCCACTTCAGTGTCGAAGTGACGAGTCGCGAATGATTGAGGCGCAGGTAGAACGAGACGTCCGATATGGTGAGGTCCTGATCGTAAGTTCTCCAGATATTGAACTCGGCATTTCTCGCGTCCGGGATGTTCCCGTACATTCTCAGGCTCTCCGTGGCATCTGTCGATGTAGAGGACGAAGGACGTTATAGGTGCGCGCGGTCGTTTAAATGCGGCCTCTCAGTCCGCCTTACCTGCAGTGTAGTTCAGCATCATCCACGTGAGCTTATCCCGCAAATCGATGAAGAAGGCTCCGGTCGCGTCGAGCTCTTTTCCATTTTTGGCGGTGCCGTTGACCACGTACTCGGGGTAGTTGGGGTAGTATCTGGTCCGCAAGTACTTGACGTAATCGTTGCTCGTCCGGCTGAACTCGAGCTCGTTCTTGCCGAGGTCCACGCGGGCCAGCAGCTTGCCCAGCTCCTCGGGCAGGTAGCTGCGCTTGTACGCGGCGCTGTTTATCGTCTCGGCCACGATGGCCTTGTACTTCTTCACGTGCCCCCTCACGTCGAGCTTCAGATTAGTTCTCGGGTGACTGCCGGTTATCGAGTAGCTGTACTTCCTCTCGACGGGCAAGTCGCTCTCGTCGCGCAGTATGGCCGACAAGTTGAGCATGCGGTCGGCGTGCATCGAGTAGTCGACGGTCAATCCGACATTGAGCAAGTCGCGGATGTCTCTGCGCGCCAGCCTGCCCGTTAGCTTGACGTCCTTCTCGAAGCTCGGGTGCTTCAAGCTCAGCACTGCGCTCTGCTGCGCGATGTTCTGCTCGGACGTAGTGTTCCTCCAGTCGAACGCGGCGCCCAGAGTCCTCGGGCTCTCGAGCTGGCTGTCCCATATGAGCCTCGCCTCGGAGTTCAGCTCCGCATCCGTGATCCTGTACGAGCTGTCGAGGGTGAAGTTTCGCTCCGGGTAAACCAAGCTCAGCACCATCAACTGGTTCTCCACTTGTTCGGTCGTCTTGTTGACAACGTTGATGTGGTAAGAGACCCAGGCGTCCTCGGCCAGGCTGAACGAGCAGTTTTGATCGAATTCGCCGGGCAAGACGTCGTAGTCCGTGCTGAATTTCACCGTCCGATTCGAATGCACTGCCGTCAGCTGAATTTCCTGGCCGCTGTGAGTCGTTCGTATCTTGGACGTGCCGGAAACGTTGAACGCGCTCGCGTTGTTCAACTGGTAAACGTTCACCTGGGAAGCAGAGAGCAGGGCAAAGCAGCGGTGTGCGTTAATGGTTGCGGGCAAAGGAATCCTCTACAGCCTTCTCGCGATCTTTCAGCTTACCTCTTTGTACTCGACCGACGGGTAGTTGGTGCCCTCGTTACCCGCGCTGTACTCGTACTGATTCACGTAAATAATACCTATGGGCTTGAGGGCGTTTTCTATGCTTATGTCGATTCGGTCCTTCTCGAATCCGGCCCGTGACTCGCTCTTCGAGTCGTAGCGACCCTCCATTACCTTGTCCTCGTTGTAGCTTAGCTCCGAGTAGCCCGTCGTGACGAGCGGTCGCTTTTTGTAGCCATAGGTAAAGAGACCAATGTGACGCGTGTTCAGAGGAAATTCCAGCCTAATGTGCCCGTCTAAATTCGAATTCAGGCGCTCGCTGTTGTACGTATACTCCGAGTCCAGAAGTGCCGAGCTGTCCTGCCAGTGGAACTGGATGAAACGCTTGTTTTGCTTTCTGAAACAGGCACGCTCGCGTTCAACCTCCACTAGCTCTCGCCAGCCTACTCTTTTATCACTATTGTTACTAGTATCAAGAGTCGAAATACTTACAGCCTGGTCATCACCACGAACTCGCATCCGATTTCCGAAAAATTAGGCAGCGGCGTCGACGCATTCAGCGTACCGTTGATGTTGATCAGGCTTTGGTAGGATATTTCAGCGGAACCTATGCGCTTCCGTCCAGGATAATGGAGGTCCGTGTTGATTAATGTGTATTTTTCCAGATTGGCGTCGTACTTGGCGACCAGCAAGATGGTTTCTTCGCTGACGAATTTTGGCGTGAATAGGGAGTACTTCAAGTTGATCTCTTTGCTGTCGAATGTTACGTTGAAAAGATTGTTGAGCGTCTGTTCCTGCTGTAGACCCCAGGTGAGTCGAAGATGTCCGTTGATGTCATTTGTATTCATTTTTATCTGGTTATTGGGCAAATCATAGTAATATAAAGTACTGCGTGTATTCTTCTTTTTTATAAAAGATTCGAAAAAGTTGCCATGCTTACCGAACCATCGGACGCGTAATTAGATTTAGCCAGGTCAGCACTGTAGCCGACGATGTAAGACAAATCCCTGTGGTCATTGTTCGCGTGATAGCTCAAAAGTATGCTGTGGCTATCTTTATCTGGCGGTGGAAGGCTGACTTTCAGTATGGCATCGATGTTATTCTGATTCCGTATGCCTACTGTAGCGTTCGTACCGAATCTCCATTTATCGCGATCGACGTCGATATCAAATCCAACTTCGATGTTTCTGAAGGCTTTCTTCGGATTTGCGTAAAATACCACGGCGTTTATATCTTTTATGTCAACTCCATCTTTCTGATAGCCAGCGGCAAGGTTGGCATACATGTCTGCCAGGTAGAAGAGGCGCCAGAGGAAAAGAACGTGCCCGGAATCTTCGTTAAGCTGATGTTTGACGCGAACGTTGCCCGTCTCACTGTCGAGCAAAAGATTACCCTCGAACGCGATCTTTTCCATCTGTTTCCACGGCGTCTCAGCTTGAAGATACAATGTTGTATTCCCGTTGACCTGGACATTCATGAACGTGGCAAAGTCGAACGACTGGCCGTTCGCCTGCGACAGTTTGGCTCGCAAATCCCAATTGAAGGAGTTGATGAGGTTCATCTTGACGTTTCCATTCATTTGGCCACTCTCCCCTTCAATACTCAACCCGTACCGTTCTGTCCTCAATTTTAATTTGATGGGCTTGTCGCCATCGACATCTGTCGCAGATTTTGGAGTAATTGTCATATCAATCGAAGAGATACCGCCGTTATCCATTTTTATTGGACTCGCTACGTGGAAAATCTCGGACGTTTCTACATTTGTCAAATCGCCAGCGAGGTGATAGACGTTCTCGTTAACTTTGCTGACATCTCCACTAAATACAAGTCGCCTAGGATGGGCGGGAGTTTCTAAATCAAATTGCACTTTTTCCTCCTTGTACCAACCGTTCAATGCATAAGCTTGATCTTTATGATGTTTGAAATTCACGTTTAACAATGCGCTATTATCCAAGTTTATGGTATTGTTGCAAAGTATCGAACCTTCTACATTAACCAATGGTTCTAACCAAGTATTCAGTGCTACTGAAGCCTTCGTCAATTGTTCTCCTACCAACCAACTGGCTTGGAACGTACCCTGCGGATAGATAATTTATTTACGTTTTCAAATTTCAATTTCAAAAAAGACTCATTCGAATAAATTTTAATGCTTACCGATTTCTTCGCATCTTCTGACCCTACATCTAAACTGAATTCCATGTGTTTTTCTTTATCGGTAAAGTCTTTTTTGCCAGTAACTTTTGTTTCAGGCACAGTCAGTATTGGACTTATTACTTTCGTTTGTACAATCACATCCAAGTAATTCGTATCTTGCTAAGGATATTCAAGGATGTTCGGTTAATCATTAATGTGGCAGTTACATTTTTCAAAATTCGAAAAAAATTTACCTCCAAGAAACCACTGAAATTCAACGAACTTTCCACAGATTTGATATCGACGTTCGCTTTGTAGGAATTATCGTCAATTTCTAGCATGGTTTGTGAATTCATGAATTTTAAGAAACTCATAGGCGTTTTTAAGTCGAGCTTCAGTGTATGGAGCTGCAAGTCTTGATCTTCCACACCTAGATACGTGTAGTTGACGTTGAATCCGCTCTGAAAAAAAATAAATAAATAAATAAATACATAATTATAAGAAATGTAAGCTTAAACGACGAACTACTTGATTAGGGCGTAGTTATGAAAGATTTTCGTATTGAGGCACTTTCTGTGTTTTACCTCGATCCATTCTGTGTAGTTTTTGACGTTCAAGCTCATGTCCATCAAGTACATGAAATTTTCCATATCCACAGCAAGAGAATATGCAGAAACAATTTCGGATGCGCAGTGGAACGGAGTATCGATGCTGAGGTCATTTTTTATGTGGAAGAAGTCTTCAAAGTAGAAACGATCTTCCATAACGATTTTACCCTGAGGCAGTTTCAAGTGAGCCAAAACTTTATCCGTGGAACCTTCGCGTTCGAAATCGATAGATGACGTGATTGTTTCTATTATAACAGCATCCAGCTGAAAAATAATCGTAACGATTTGTTGGGTAAAGAGAAAATAGTAGGTATATCGAGTAAGAAATTTATGCCCAATAAGATAATAAAATTCATCTTTTCACCTCCATTTCGGCTTTCCAGTAGAGATTGTTCTCCGCGTCTTCCGCGTCATCGTAAGTATCTCGCTCAGAGTCTTCTCGGGAGAGTTTGAGTTCTGATTTCGGAGGGATTGCAACTGGTGGCGGTGGCTTTGGTCCAGCGTGGATTTTCATACCAACCTTGAGCTCCACAACGCGCAGAGAGAACTCTGAATCGATATCCACCAGACCTGTCGGATCTTTGTGCAGAGCCACTAACTTTGTTATAGCTCCGATTTCATGGAATCCTTGCAGCGGAGTATAGAGAATGTAACTGTAGTGGAAGTTGGTTATGTTATTGTAGAACCACACTCCCTAAAACAAATCGTATTCGAATTAGAAGATGCGCGAGAGAAGATGAAAAACAAAGTCTACGAGTTGAGCTGCGGCTAATAATGCAGTGCAGTGCTGGTTACCTGAAAACCAGCAGTCATGTTGTTGTAAGCCACTCTGAAGTCCGCTTCTTGCTGATTGAGTTTGGCAATGAAGAAAGCCTGCTGTATGACGTCGATCGGAGTGGCCAGGAGTAATTTTATATTGAAATCGTAGTTACTGCTGAACAACTGGCAAATGCCCTCAACGCCTAATGGACCGGCCGGAGTGGCTATCTCAGCGACGACGTGCTTGTTTCTTTCGGACAATCCAAATCTGCCCCGTATGAAAGCGTACTTCTCGAATGGCGTCGTGATGTTGAATTGGACCTGCGAAGAGTGCACGACATATAAGATCGGGTGAGCGAGACCGAGCCGAAATTTCAATGGGCAAGTAAGCTCACCATTGATTCCTTGAGTCTCGTCAAATCCCCGAGGAGGTGAGCCGTGTACTTTCTCTTATCTAGATCGAGATTGGCCGCGCCATGGAACTTCCAATCGGAGCGCGAGCTCAGGTGACACTTGAGCTCACCCTTGCGGTAATTGACGACTGGCGAGATGAGCTGCAGATTTCCCGTGATGTTGAACGTGTCGTCCTTGACGTTCTCGATGAGCCAAATGCTTCGAGCGTCTATGAGCTTGTCGGGATGGAAGCGGATGACAAGATGCGAGTCCGCGCTCTTGGCGTAGAGGTGAGCGTGCGTCAGGTTGAGCGTGACGTACTGGATGGTGTGCACGGTGCTCACGAGTCCGCAATTGGCGTTGTACTCGGTGATGCCGTCTGGCGATGTCTTGGCGTTGCCGGTCACGTCGAATATCACGTGCTGCGAGTCCTGCCAATAGACGCTGCCAGTCGCGGTCAGGTCCGACTCCGTTTGCAAATACCTGCGAAAATGAGATCGTACGTGTGTAGGCATGGCGCAATGGGTATGAGGTATCGGTAACGAGCAAACGCCAGCCGAGACTCACTTTCCGTTCAGCGACGTCTTCTTCCAATTCTCGAAGGGAGTGAGCAGCTGGGACTCGAGTTTGAGAACCTTGATCCAGTTCTGCGCGTCGTAATCCGTGTCGAGGGTGAGCCTGACGGCCCGGTTGGCGCTCCACTCGAGCTGAGCGTCCATGACGTAGTTGTTGCGCGCCCTCAGCGCGAAGAGGCAGGACCCGACGAGCAGTCTGCCAGGATAGGAGACGCGCACCAGCGCGCTCATGTTTCTGCCCTCGTTCTCCGCGTTCTCCGAGACGAACCGGCTGAGCAGCGCGTTGCTGACAAACTTGAGGCTCGGATCGCGGCTGGCGTCCCACTGTATCTCGACGCCGTACTCCTTGTTGCTCTGCTCGTTGATGCCCGTCACGATGACGCGAACGTCCCGCCACTTGTCGAGGTGTAGGTCCACGCTTGCCCGGCGCTGCATGTCTATATTCGACAGCATCGAGTAGGTGCTGTTCTTGTACTTGGCCTCGAGGAACGTTTGGAAATGCAAGCCCGACATCGTCGTGTGGTTGAGCATGAGCGCGTACCTGTCGATGTCGATCTGTTCCACGAACATACCTGCAGCATCGCGGGCATTGCTCGCGTTACTCGCAAGCTCGGATAATATCGCGGTATGTGCGAAGGGAAAATGAATGAATTCTGGGCTCACCTATTCTCAGATCGGCCGCATCGCGATACAGTTTGCAGTCGAGCCGAATGTCTCTGCTGAAGCTCGGGGACTTGAGGAGGATCTTGAGGTTGTGGTTCGTGACGACGACGGTCGAACGATCGCAATAGGAGCCGAGGGCGGAGATGTTGTGGCCGCTGAACCAGGTGCCGGCAAAGTCGAGGTCGTACTCGTTGCGCGAGCGTTCGGTGATCTTGGCGCTGACGAGCATGGAATTGAAGTTGGGTACGGTCAGGTTCGCGCGGCCCTCAATGGCGAAGAGCGTGCCCCGCGGCATTATGAGATTGACGGTCAGGGTGATCTCCTTGCCGGGCGCGTAGCGGATGAGGAAGCGCGTCCTGGACTCGGGCCCGATGGAGTAGTAGTTGACGCCGACCTTCAGGTCGATGTCCTGGGCTGGCTTGGTGATGGCCACGTACGCGCTGACGTTGGCACCTTCGTTAACACAGGTATAACAGTTAAAGTAGCTGCGCGATTCGAGACGATATAGTTAGGTAATTACTGTTGGACGAGGACGCAGTACCATCGGTCTGGAAGTAGGGCTTCGAGTAAGTGGCAACGAATTGCGCGGTGAGCTTGTGCCTGTCCGCGTTGTGAAGATGCGGGCTGGTGTTGACTTCGATGTGCAGCTCGAGGTTGCCGAGCGCGTGTTGATAACGCAGCCCGGCGACTACGTTGAGCTGCGGATAAGCGGTCGAGTGCAGCTTCATGTCCGCGGCCTTGTACGTCAGGGTTTTGGTCGATCGGTTGATCAGGGAGAATTCCGTTTGCAAAATTTCGTCCTTGGACCTCTCGTGGAAGCGGTACTCCACCTTGACGTTGCCGGAGACGCTGACGTTTCCCTTCAAGATGTAGCCGAAGAGGTGGCTGGAGAGGTTCTTGGTTTCGAAACGCAAGTCGATGTCGCACTGCGAGGAGTTGCTCTTGTCCTGGTTTCGGATTATTCCTGGCGATGCGAAAATGCGAAAATGCGAAAATGCGAAAATGCGGTGAAGTGGCCGGCGGAATGTTGAACTTTTATAGCCTTTCATGCTCACCAGAAAGATTGACGATCCTCTCGTTGTTGATGGCCAGAAAGAGCTTCGGAGAATAGGCGTAGCCGTATTTGGCCCTTTTCCTCGAGTAGCCCACGCTGGCGTCCAAGTGCTTCGTCCCATTGCTGTCCAAGCCGATGTCGATGAAGGTCTCGTCGTCCGTTCTCTTGTAGGTGCCTGCGCAAAAGATCATTCGTCGAGCTTTAAGAGCGAGACTACAGGACGCCGCGGACTCGCGCGAGTCGAACTTTCATTCGGCGAAATACTAGCCTTGAGCGATCAGGGAGTTGCCCTTGGATTTGAGCAGCAGAGTGACGTTGTTGTTGAGGGCGTCGAAGGAAACGGTCGCGCTGATTTCCCGCTGCGTCTGCGAGCCGGGCGTGTCGAAGGCGAGTCTTATCCTGCTCTCGTTCTGAAAGACGAGCGCGTTAGTCGAGTCTGCGGGCGACATGCGCCGAGCCGGTCGCGTACCTGCGTTCGCTTCCACCTGTACTCGAGGAGATAGCTGTCCGCCGTCGGGTCGGCCTTGATGAGCGAGAGCTTGAAGAGGGTCGGGCCGTTGAGCAGGAAGTAGGAGGCGTTGGCGTCCTTGGTGACGTTGGGGAACTGGTAGTCCGCGCAGAGCTTCAGCCCGACGAGCCTGTCCAAGGCGGACCAGCTGCAGGTCGTGTTCTTGACGATCTTGGCCGAGGCGGCGGACAAGTCCTTGCGGAGCTGCTCGGGCTTGTCGCCGGTCAGGAGGATCCCGACCGGCTGCTCCTTGTACTCGGCGCCGTTGCTCGTGACGAGGAGGACGTCCGTCGTGAGGGAGAAGACCTCCATCTTGTGGCTGGGTATCCTCCAGCTGAGCCTCGCCAGCTTGAGGCTCTTGATGCTGAGGTCGGCCTCGACCGCGCCCACCGAGTACATGCTGCTCTTGAGCTTGAGGCCGGCGCTCTTGTAGAAGGCGTCGACCGTCATGCTCCCGGTCACGTCGACGCTCAGGCTGCGCGGGGCCGGAGGAGCAGCGAGAGGAGCAGCGAGAGGAGCAGTTAGAGGCGCGATGCCGAACCACATGAGGGCGTATAGTATGGTACAGTACTCACCTCGGCGTGATCTTGCCGCTGATCTCGAGCTCGCCGTCGCTCAGGAGGAGCTCGCTGTTGACGATGCCGGAGAGCTTGATGTTGCAGGCCGCCGAGCCGGAGAGGTCCAGCCGGACCGGCAGCCCGGCGCTCGTCGGCACGACGTACGACGAGTCGAGGAACATGGCCGCCTTCTCGTAGTGCACGACGTCCCGGCCGGAGAGTATCTCCTTGACCTTCTGCCAGGGGTCGAGGCTGGCCAGGGCCGCGCGGATCTCCTGGTCGCTCTCGAGCATCGTGAACTTGAGCTCGTTGCCGAAGACCTTGTAGCCGATGCTGAGCCGCGGCCGGTCGAAGTCGTTGTCGATGACGTTGGGCAGCCGGCCGAGCTCGCGCCAGTAGGAGCTCGCCGAGTCCGGGCGCTCGGCCGAGCGGCGGAAGTGGCGCAGGAAGTGGCGCAAGTGCTCGCCGAGCTTGAGCCCGCTGAGGGGCGCCCCCGGCCCGAAGAGGCCCTCCGCGTAGAACTCGAGGCCCTCGGCGCGCAGGCTCACCTCGAAGAGGTTCACCGACTCGCCGAGCAGGTCGAGGGTCAGGTTGAGCGAGGCCGAGCGCGGCACGTAGGACTTGGCCGAGAAGACGAGGTTGCTCTGCGAGTTGGCGCCGAGGTTGTGCTCCTCGCTGAAGAAGGAGCTCTCGTAGCTGCGCGAGAACTTGCGCAGGTCGCTGTTGAACTTGCTGCCGAGCTCGCGGTCGGCCAGCAGGCTCTGGATCTCGATGCGCGTCGGCGAGCTGGAGGAGAGCAGGTTGCGCAGGTGGCTCCAGACGAACGAGCCGACCTGGTTGACCTCCTCCTCCTCGAGGCTGCGCCGCACGAGCTTGACGACGTTGTAGTCGGGGCAGCGCATGAGCTGGAGATAGGAGGCGATGCGCAGCTCCGCGTCGAGGCTGAAGTTCCGGTACTGGCCGATGAGGAACTGGTCGCGGGCGGCCTCGCAGGAGGGCAGCCGCCGGTGGGCCTCGATCGCCGCGACGCGCACCTCCGTCGGCAGGAAGCCGCTCTCGTCGGCGGCGCAGCCGCGCAGCAGGCCCGGCAGCGCGGCCGTCTCGACGCCCGCGTTGCCCACGGCCTTGAGCGCCTCGAGGGTGCGGCGCACCTCGGCCCGGCTCTGGGCCCGCGGCCGGCAGCCCCGCTCGAGCCGCTCCTCCAGCAGCCGCATCAGCTCGGCCACGGGCCCGGGCGGCCCCTCGGCGCAGCGCCGCGGCTCGCGCTCGCTGCAGTAGCCGTGCACCAGGGCGGAGAAGCTCAGCAGGAACTGCGCCTCGGCGGGCAGCTCGGCCTCGCGGCGCAGCAGCGGCGCCAGCGCGAGCAGCGTCTGCCGGTCGGGCCGCGGCACCAGGCCGAACGCCGTCACCCAGAGCCCGAGCTTCTCGGGCGCCACCTGCCGGCGCAGCAGCAGCTCGCGCATCAGCGAGAGCGCGGCGTTGCTGCCGACGAAGGGCAGCGCCTCGAGCATGTGCGCGCGGCCCGTGCGGCAGATGTCGCGCGCGCGCGCCAACAGCTGCGAGAGGCCCTGGTAGTCGAGCATGCGCGCCGAGTGGACGAAGCTGGTGAAGAGCTCGCCGAAGTTGCGCCGCAGCTCGAGCGGCGTGCCCAGCTGGCACATGGTCTTGAGGAGGTCGCGCGAGGCGCGCAGCTCGCCGTAGATGGTGCGCGGCGACTTGGCGTGGTCGTAGAGGAGGCTGCCGCGCCGGGGCAGCACGTCGCGCGGCACCTGGGGCTCGGCCTCGTCCGGCTCGGGCGGCCCGGCCGGCAGCTCCGCCAGCAGCTCCAGACTGGCCAGCAGCTCGGTCCTGGCGCCGCTCGCGCCGCTCCCGCCGCTCCCGCCGTCCCGGCCGCCCGAGAGCGGGCGCAGCCGGTGCTCCTCGCGGCACTCCACGCGCTGGTAGACGTTGTGGTCGATGCTGATGTCGCACTCGAGGCTCGAGGCGAGGAGCGCGCCGCCGCGCCGGCCCGAGGCCCGCGGGCTGCGGTAGCTCTGCGAGCGCACGAGCGAGAGGTGCCGGCCGGCCTGCCGGCAGCTCGCCAGGTCCTTGCTCTTGCGCACGATCAGGCTGGTGCGGCGCGCCTCGCGCAGCCGGTACCGCGTCTCGCAGACGCCGTGCACGTCGAGCTCCTCGACGCGCCGGTCCACGTCGAAGCGCAGCATGCTGTTCTGCAGCAGCGAGAGCAGCCCGCGCTTCGCGTTCAGCGCCCAGACGGGCTCGCGGCTCGGCTCGGCCGGGCAGAGCTCGCGCACGAGCCCGTCCTCGAAGCCGAAGCGCAGCCAGTTGCGCTCGAGCCCGGCCTTGAACTCGGCGCCCGCGCGGTCCGGGAACTCCGGCTGGTAGGCCTGCCGCGAGTGCGAGAGCGACACGTTGCCGAGGCGCAGGGCCCCCTCGCACGCCGAGCCGAAGCGCAGGCTCACGTCCGCGTCGAGGTAGAGCCGCGTCTCGTTGGGCCCGCGCCAGAGGCTCTCGCCGAGGCTCGCCGACACGTCCACGCGGTAGCGGTACAGGTACGTCACCCTCTCCTGGTACTTGAACTTGCGCTCGCCCGCGGCCGCTGCAACAGTCGGCGGGATTAAACCTGTGTCGGGCCCTGCGGCTCGACTATATACGCGCGACAATGACAACGACACTTACCCTGGCACTTGAAGCGGCTGCACAGCTTCGAGTCCTTGACGACCTCTGCAAGCGAAAGGGCCGCTGGTTAGGCATGGGAGGTATAGGACGAGGTATTATAGGACGACGTATACTCACCGGAAAAGGCCTGGCCCTCGCCGAGGAGGGCGAGCAGCGCCAGCAACAGCGCCAGCAGGGGCTGCTTCATCTCGAACGGGATCTTCTCAGGCTCCGGCTCAGGCCTGCGTGCGCGGCATCCCCTTACGGCGGAGCCGAGTGCGGGTTGCTCGATCGGTTGGGCGCTGGCTCGACTGAGCACTGAGCGGGCCAAGTATACGGAGGCTGCTGCTGCTGCTGCTGCTATAGAGTTCCGCTGTTAAACGGGCGCTTCCTGCTCTCTGAGGTCGCAGCTGCCGACTGCTCGCCGCAGCCTCCGTGCGGCCTCGGCAAGCGCCGAGCTGCCGAGGGGTCGAAAGGTCCCCTCGCGCGCAGATAAGATAAACGGCCTTGCGCGTCCACAGCGGCGCGGCCCAACTGCCGCAGAGTGCGGGTCCTGCCGTGCACATTTTCCACACGTGTTGGCCGCCGGCTCGGGCCGGCTCGGGCCCGCACGTGCGGCCGGGGGTTTTCACGCGCCTCGCCCCGGGCTGGCCCGCGGGAAAGCAAGCCCGCCCGCGCAGAGCTGCCTTAACTGCGCGACCTCGAGGAGCGAGCGTTTTTTGTGCGAGCGGCGCGGCCAAGATAAAGTCCGAACTCCGTCGCGCTATCTCCGTAGACTTGTGTGTTATTGGGGAAAGCGAGAGCCGCTTATCGCGAGCTATCTCCGCCTGCTCTAGGATCGCCAGTGATACACATTGGGAATTTTCTGGAAAGCTAGCTGCGCACAGGGAGCATAAAAATTCTTGTTTACTCTGCGAAATTCGTAAACACGCGCTCAGCGAGTGGCCGACTCCGGAGTAACGATTTGCGAAATATGTGCGAGCGATGCATCGGCTAGCTGCGATTAGGCCGCTGTATCGCGGCGTATGTATCTACATGGTACACACGTCGCACGCAGCTTTATCGAATTATCGGGCTCGCGCGACTGAAGATGACCCCTATCGCGGCCGACGCGCGCAACTTTCAGATAAACATGCTTACATTGATACACGTTACAATCCTCTTGCGTATTATTTCTCAATGGACTCGCCCCCGTGGCGGGAATACATCCAGCGCGGCGCTGCACGAACTGGAGCAGAATCGTCAGCGCCCACCGCGTAAATATACCCTGCACAGCGGAGGAGAATTCCCGACTCGATCCGGAGACCCATCCAGCAGAATCTATCGCGAGTCGGAGCATCCGCGACTGTTGCGCTTAAAAACGTAGACCGAGAGAGGTCTAGTGTCAAGTGGATAATAATTATTCGAAAACACGCTTAACTAGCGCAATCGCGGCGCGTAGATGGAGCCCTGGTCGATCGTACGAGAATATAAGCACATAATATCAATCGGCACTGCTTATGCTGCGCTTACAACGTACATATATGGATATTGACGGTGGGGGCGAAGCCATGCGAACCGCGCTGTTGACTGATAAATGAATATTCAAGCCGCATTACCGAGCAACTTGGCCAGCGCGATTTACATTGGCCGGATTAGTCTTGGCTCGCATGCAGAATCGGAGCGGCCGCCGAATACTTGCTGGCTTTCCATTTCACGCGTAAGTGCAACTACAAGTATCTATAGAAGCTCTTATTCCGCTTTGGAAAACACTCTTTACATAGCTGCTGGCGTCTCGCTTACAGCTTCTAATCGCGTATGCTTAAAATCCATATTATTGCGAGAGGCCGCGAAGCCGAAACCGAAATTTCGGATCTGCGAAAACGAGGGCGAAAAGGTTGGCGAAATAGAGCGATCCGCGTGCACTGTGCAGTTCGCAGGGAGAGCGAGCAAAAGTACTTGCACGAGCAGCGAGTTACGATGGAGTTATGGAGTGTACACGAGTTTGCGCGCATGCGCGCGAGCGAGCTCGCTCCTCCGCGTGTTGCGCCGCGTAGTGTATGTATATAGGTATATAGGTAGTGCGGGCAACGAATTGCGCCGCTGCCGCATCATCGACAGAAGAAAGACGGCGCGACGTCGCCACTCAGCAGTCAGCTCAGCCAGTCGCGCACAAGTCGCGTTCGGCGAGACCTCGAAAGAAGCATGACGCGCAGTAACCCGCAGTGCCCGAGGTGCCAGTGAGACTGGCCGAGACGCGCTCGAAAAACATGCAATGACGCACAAGTGCTGCGTGAGGGATTGCGAGGAAGTGGTGAAGGAGACGCGCTCGCGGGGCCTGCCGCTCCACAAGTTCCCCAAGGATCCGCTGCTGCGAGCCAAATGGCTGACCAGCGGCGGATTCGAGCCCGACTTCAAGCCCACCTCCAGCCAGATCGTCTGCTACCGGCACTTCCGACAGTCCGACTACGAGATCGGGCGCAGCCACAAGCTTTTCCTCAAGAAGGGCTCGGTGCCCAGCATCTTCGCCGATTACCAAGCCCACCCGGATCCCATCAGCCCCACCTCGGCCTTCATAACCTCTCGGCTGCAGGCCCGCGAGGTGAAGCTTGCCGCCGCCGCGGCAGCCGCCAACGCCAACGCCAACGCCAACGTTCCCGCGGCCGCCCTTTTGCACCCGGCCTGCACCTCCGACTCCCCGCTCGAGACCTCCTGCTCCAGCCTCGAGGCGTCCATGGACTCGTCCAACTCGCTCCAGTCGGCCAACGCTATTCGGACAACGCCGCTCCCCGAGCCAGCCGCGGCCGTTGAGAGCCAGCTGTCTCCCCAGCTGCCCTGCAAGACCGAGCAGCTCGCCCAGCCCCCGCCGCAGCCCCAGCCCCAGCCCCAGCAGTCCAAGCCCGCGGACCCGAGCAAGCCGAGGCTCTTCAGTCGGGACCTCAACTTCGCCACGGGGGACAAGCTCGAGGCCAAGGACTTCAACGAGAAGTGGTACTCGGCCAGAGTGGTCGAGACCGACTGGGTCGAGAGGGAGGTGCTCATACACTTCGACAAGTGGAGCTCCAGATTCGACGAGTGGATACCTATGGACAGTTCCCGGCTGCGCGCCCTGCAGTCCCACAAGGAGCCCAAAGCCAATAAGGAGTTCGCGGTGGGCGAGAGAATCCTGGCCACCTGGGGCGATGGCAAAAAGTACCCGGCCAAGGTCAACGCCGCCTTGGACAACGACAAGTACGACGTGCTATTCGACGACGGCTATGCCAAGATATTGAAGGCCTCCAAAATGACGAAGCTCCTCGACATGCCCGTCAGCAAGTTCCCCGAGGACAGCAACTACGTGGGCAGCAAGCAAGAGAGGCGGGACAAAAAGCGAAAGCACAAAGTTACCGAGCTCTTTCCTCACCACTCCAAGAAGAAGGTGAAAAACGATCTTGACAGAGCTGCCAAGAAACATGACGCGGCTGACGTTCGCCCTGCAAAAAGTTCTCCCAAACTGGAGCTTGCCACCGCGGCTCTCTCGATCAAACCCGAAGCGGAGAGCAGGCTCGATGTTCAACCAAACAACGAGCTTGCAGGTAAATCAAATAGACCATCTCAAAGAGCTTTATTTTCAGCAAAAGCAACTGACACATCCGCTTATGTTTTCAGGTGCCTTAGTCGACGATTACGCTACCTTCATTGGGAATTTACGAGTAGAGATCGAAGACAATATATACAAGTGTCCCAAAACTGGATGCATTAAAAACTTTAGGAAAGAAAATCTATTACTGATGCACATAAAACATTACCATCCTGAGTACTGCAAGTATCTGGGCTCAACTCCGAATGTTGCCGATTTAGCCTACGCCAGGACAATCGGCGAATCAGTCGAGGATGTTATTCCAAAAAAATTAAAGCTCGGCGCATCTCTACCAACTCCAACTTTTCATGTCACGGCTGCATCGGCTGCCCATGCCACTCTAGACTCAGATTTCCATCGAGTTGAAGTCGACAACAATAAATTGGAGAGTAAGCTTCCCGTGGAAAATAATAGTTCTAGTCCAATGGAAGATAATTCCTCCGAACAAAGCAACAGCTGTACAATGTCTCCGGGAACACTGTTCGATATGCGTTTCAAAGAAGAAAGAACTCACACTGGCATAAAGACCTTGCCCCCGGTGAGACAACCAACATTCCATCAGGTGGATGATGGCGAGCCACTGCAATATTCAAACATTGCGAGTGACGATCAAAAGACAACACCTATGGCGGAAAAAGAGAAAAAGCATAGAAAGAAGCAACAACCATATTACTGTGACTCCATAGTTAAAGTAAAAAGGCAGGGAAGGATGTCGGAAAATGAAGAGAGTTTTGATCAGTACGATGATAGCCTGCAAGATGTTGATGACGTCACGGAATCCAGCTTCAAATGTAATAATACCAGTAATAACAGGCTCGAAATAGAGAATAACGATAGTACACAGAGTAAAAGTGATGGGCTTATGATGATTAATGGCGAAATGATAAAAGTGGAAAAATTGCGGAGGGAGGAGATAATTAATTGCACCTGTGGCTTTACAGAAGAGGATGGTCTAATGATACAGTGCGACCTGTGCTTGTGCTGGCAGCATGGCCACTGCAATGCTATAGAGAAGGAAACAGATGTTCCCGAAAAATATATTTGCTATATTTGTCAACATCCTTACAGACAAAGAGCTTCTAAAAAGTATATCCATAACCAAGACTGGATAAGGGAAGGAAAATTGCCAAGCGTCTATTCTCGCCCTGTGGACCCATTGAAAGGAAATGAAAGAGCAGCTTTGTTAAAGCGCTCGTGCGATTTGATTGCTGCACTTCTGCAAATTCAAGCTTTGCTTCACAGTTTAAGGGTGAAAGTAAATATTGCTCAAAATAAAGATCATCCCAAATTGTACCTTTGGGCTAAAAATTGGAGCAAAGTAAACATTCCCACTTTTAACAATGAGCCAGTGCCAATAATGGAGATAATTAAAGCAGAAAACACCAGTGACAACTTTCAAAAAGGCAATACAAAGGAAAAGGCAGAATTCACTTTTTCTGTTAAGAATGAACTTGATGAGAAATTAATTACCTCCGATACGGAACTAATGAAAATTCTTGAAGAAGATAGCACTCAAACAGAAGAGCCAAAACCATCGACTAGACACATCGCATCTGGCAATTTCAAAGATGAGGGTCGAATATTATTGGATGCATTGACTAGAAATGGTTTGGAGGATCAAGATCAGCAGGAACAGTTGACCAAGAGTGAAGTGAACAATCTGGATTCACCAATAAAACAAAATTCTACTTTACGTTATTCTAGTCCTGAAAAAAGTAGCAAATTTCAAAATATGTCATCGCAAAGTGGGATCAGTGAAGCGTCTATATCTCACCCAGTGATACCAGAACCAGAAGCACCTATAGATCCTGTTGAGTGTAAATTACGGTTACTGGAACACATTGAACATATTCAGAATTATGTTGACACATCACTGAGCTATGTTGAAACTCAAATATCTGCCTTAGAAGACATGAGTAGCGAAGAGAAGAAAAATAACAATCAGCATATACAAACTAAACAAACAATACTTATGTTACTCCATGATTTGGAATCTATTCGTAAAGTTGCTGCGCTGTGTTGATGTTCACATTTTCGAAAATTATTTTCACTTTCATTGTTAATAGCCCATCATTAGTGAAATAAGACTTTGTAAATGTATAAATAAAAATTTATCATAGATTTATTTATCATAAAAAGTGTATCCTCATTAAAGGTCCGACCATGCACAATATTTTTATTTCGATTTTTCTTTTTAATTTTGAACGTACTTAACAATAACTCGTGTCGTATAAAGCAGAAGCGTCGTCAGCTGATGTGAAAATCAAAATTTTGACGGAACTCGGAGTTCTGCACTGCAACCGGAATCCACAAAAGTACTGTAAAACGACATTAATTTTGTATACTTATAGTTGTAGGCTTGCGGGGAGGAATCACAAGGACTGTCGCGTTGTTTGGAGACGATGCAGACTCCGTGGAGGATAGCGGCGCGGGCCGCCAAGTCCGCGGTAGCGGTAGCGAGACGAGCACAGTCCAGCAGCAGCAGCAGCAGCAGCAGCAGCAGCTTCCGACCTCTGTCGCACCTGACGGAGGACGAGGAGATGATGCGCGACACGGTGCGTCGGCTGGCAGACGAGGAGATCAGGCCGTTGGTGCGTAAGATGGAGTCCGACAAGCGGATAGACCAGGGCTTGCTGAAGAAACTGCACGAGAGCGGTGTCATGGGCATGGAGATTCCTGCGGAGTACGGCGGCACCGGAGCCAATTTCACCTCGACGATGATCGCCGTCGAGGAGCTCGCGAAGGTCGACGCGTCCATTGCTGTCCTCGTCGACATCCAGAACACCCTGATTAACGCCATCGTGCGCAATGTCGGCTCCGAGGAGCAGAAGCGCGAGTACCTGCCGAGGCTCGCCGGGCAATACGCCGGCAGCTTCTGCCTGAGCGAGGTGGTCTCGGGCTCCGACGCCTTCGCCCTCAAGAGCAGCGCCAAGAGGGACGGCGAGCACTACGTCCTCAACGGCTCCAAGATGTGGATCTCCAACTCGGACATTGCCGGCTTGTTCGTCGTCTTCGTCAACGCCGATCCCTCGGCTGGCTATCGAGGTGAGAGAGCCTGCGAGAAATATAATGAATAATTGCAATTGTCATTGCAGTGTCTCTGATGGGATCGTTGGATGCTTGCAGGCATAACAGCGTTCCTGGTCGAGCGGGACACGCCCGGACTGAAGATCGCGCGGCCGGAGTCAAAGCTGGGCCTGGAGGCGTCGGGCACCTGCGCCGTGCACCTGGAGGACGTGCGAGTGCCCGCCTCGGCCGTGCTCGGCAAGGTGGGCCAGGGCTACCGGTACGCGGCCTCGCTGCTCAACGAGAGCCGCATAGGGATCGGCGCGCAGCAGCTGGGCATCGCGCAGGGCTGCCTCGACGCGACCGTGCCCTACACCCTCGAGCGCAAGCAGTTCGGCCAGGAGATCTTCTCGTTCCAGGCGCTGCAGCACCAGCTCGCCCAGATGGCCATGGAGGTCGAGTGCGCGCGGCTGCTCGTCTACAACGCGGCGCGCAAGCTCGAGCACGGCGAGGACGTGATGCGCGAGGCCGCCATGGCCAAGCTCTACGCCTCGGAGATGGCCCAGCGCGTCACCTCCAAGTGCATCGACCTCATGGGCGGCGTCGGCTTCACCAAGGACTACCCCCAGGAGAAGTACTTCAGGGACTGCAAGGCCGGCACCATCTACGAGGGCACCAGCAACATGCAGCTCACCACCATTGCCAAGTCCATCCGTCAGCAGTACTCTTGAGTTATAATATCAATAAGCCGGTGAATTCCCAGCTTCGGACTGCTTGCTGCGGCGTGTGCTGTGCCAGACATTCGAACGCTCGCCCAAGTACTTGCGTGCATTGAGAATAAAACTTGTCATCCTTTCAATCGGAAGGTCTTCTCTCTCTCTCTCTCTCCCTCTCTCTCTCTCCCCCCCCCCCCTATATCTTACATGCGTTTACACGCGTACGAATTTGCCGCGGTCGTGCGAGCTTATATTATTACCGACGCAGCGAGCGTTGCCTGCGGTCGCCGCCGCGAGAAGGCGCTCCCTGACAGAGAAAGAAAGACGCGCGCTCGCGTTTGTCCTTATATACATACTCCTTATGGCTTATCCGCATCCACGACTCTGTAGTCTGTGTGTTGTTATCACCCCGTGTCTATGCTCGCGTTAGCCGTTAGGCGTTGCTGCTCTTGCTGCTACCGTCGTTCTCGTCGCCAATTTTGGGGTAAAGGCCACAAGTTTTCTTTGCTCTTTACTGGCGCAGAGCAAAGACTTTAGAATGGAAGAGGTACTGACGACTTGCGTCTGCGGCAATCCATTCGACCCGGACCAATTTATGATACAATGCGATATTTGCAGAGGATGGTTTCACGGAAGGTAGGCATACCCGCTCTCCTCGGCTTGTTTACTGTATGGATTCTCCTCTTGTTTTACCCTGCGTACGCCACGCTCGACACTCCCTCAAAACTAATATTTCTGCTCTCCTCTCTCCCTCAGCGAACCCGGGCTGCTTTCGCTCGCACTTTTTTCCTCTTCGATCCTCGAACACGAATATTTACGCGCGCTTCTTGAGCGTTGTTGTTGTAAACATAACCTGCATAGGTGGCTTGCTCTTCCTCAAAATTTCAATTTCCTCCCAATTTTGTTGCACCACTATGACCACTATGTAAGCTGCATTACGTATCCGCCAAATTTAAATATACTTGTCCTTTTACACTTGAAGATGCGTAGCAGTCAAAGAATACATGGCAACAGAACTAGACAAATTCCATTGTCCTCAGTGTCAGGAGAAACACGGTCCGTCTCAAAGTAAGTTTCCACAAATATGCTTCTTCCTGCGTACCCTTCGAAAATGTATCTCAAAATCCATTAACATGCTTGCAGTGAAGGTAAAGCTCAACTGGCATAGACACAATTACTCTGAGATTCAAGCGGATTCGAAGCCTGTGCAAACTGGTACGCCCGTATTCATCCGGGAACTCAAATCCAGGCATTTCCCTCGAGCTGATGATATCGTTAAGCACCTGAGAGGACAGCAGCTAACAATGCAGTACCTGCAGACAAATGGCTTCGATATCCCAATTATTGTTGATAGTAAAGATGGTCTTGACATGATTGTGCCACCGCCAAACTTCAGCCTTTATGATATTGAAAATTATATTGGTAATTTTTCAAAACAATATAATTGTTTTTATTTCTTCAATGTTCTCATGCCAAATCATGATTGCAGGTGGTGATCGAGAAATGGACGTCATAGATGTTGCGAAACAAAATAATATGAGAATGAAATTAAAAGATTTTGTTGAATATTATAATGATCCTTATCGATCGAGGATCCTTAACCTCATAAGCCTAGAATTTACTAATACTGGGTATGTACACAATTGTTCCTGGTTTTATACAATTACATCGTATCAGCTATCGCTCTGCATGCCAATAAAAAAATGAATCTTTTAGACTGTCACCACTGGTTGAAGCACCCTACATAGCCCGTAAATTGGATTGGGTAAACTACGTTTGGCCTCGTGATTGGCCAGAAGATAGTGAATTAAAAAAGCCAGAAGTGCAAAAATATTGTCTTATAGGTGTGAAAGACAGCTTCACAGACTTCCACATTGATTTTGGTGGGACTTCCGTATGGTATCATGTTCTACGAGGGGAAAAAATTTTTTACCTCATCAAACCAACGCCCGCAAATCTACATTTGTATCAACAATGGATGTGCAGTTCTACACAAAGCGAGACTTTTTTCGGTGACCAAGTTGATGCATGTTATAAATGTGTCTTAAAACAAGGTCAAACAATGCTAATTCCAACTGGATGGATTCATGCTGTTCTAACACCTTTAGATTCTTTGGTATTTGGTGGTAATTTTGTACACAGTCTGAATATACCAATGCAAATTCAGTAAGTTTTAAATATCGTATTGTTACTAATAGCATATTCTGCTCAACAACAATAATATAATCTACTTTTTTTCTTCAGAATTTACGAAATAGAAAGAAAAATGAAAACGCCAGCGAAATTTCAGTATCCTGGTTTTGAAACCATCCATTGGTTTGCAGCTAAACGATTACTAAAAGAGTTGAAGGATCTGAATAGTGAAGAGAAAAAATGCCCTACTTATTTTTTACAAGGTGTCAAAGCTTTGCTAAGTATACTCAAACAATGGAATACAGATAAAGACGTAAGTAAATGTTATTGCGTATTTTTATATATTGTTATTTTCTTTAACGACGAATGTTAAAGCTATCAGAATATAAAATTCATGCCCTTTATCATTGTATTATAGTACAGCATGGTGAGCAGAGGACAAATACCCAATACGATAAATAGTCAAAAATTGCTCAAAGATCTAAGTAAAGAAATCAGACATGCAGAAAGATTTTTAATGGCGCTAAATCCACCAAAACCGGAACGAGAAAGTAAAAGAAAAAAGAAAAAGCCGTTTAACAAAGATTTTGTGGATTTCAATGTAGCTGATCGCGTAGCAGAAAATTCAAAGGTCAAGTCTCCAGTAAAGGATCAATCTGCAAAAAAAGACTTGTCTGTCGGTAACAAAACTGCCTCTAACAGACCTCCGCTGAAACTAACGTTACCAAAGCCTGCAACGCTTCCGTATGTTCAAGATAATTTAACAACCGAAATTTCAACGATATCAACTGTCATAGGGCCTGTAAAAAAAATAAAAACCCTTAGTCCAAAAAATTCGAGTATAAAAAAGTCTACCGCTAACAAAGCAGCGAGCAGTAGTAAAAAAGCAGTTAATGTCAACAAAAATGCGAGTATCAAAAAAGCTGGTAGCATAAAGAAAAAAACTGTGTGTGAGAGTAAGAAAGCATTGGTGAAACATGGTAAACAGAGTCCAACAGTTATACGGTTTAAGTTAGGGGATAAAGAAGTCGTGAGAAGTACAAAGGACAAAGGAAACAACGTCTACGGTAACTTCACTCTCGATCATGCTGTAGAAACGCGCAAAGAGCTCACGTGGAAGCAAACCAGTTCGGTCTATGACTTTCACGATGGCAGCAACGAGAGCGACTACGGAGGTTTCACAATTGACGAAGCACCGAAGAAGAAGAAAGCTCAAAAACAACAGTTGAGTAGCCTTCCGAAGAAGCTCAAACGATCGTTTGAGCAATCTGATTTGGAAGGAGCGAACAGTATGCCGAAAAACGGAATCGAAGAGCTCCTGAAGGCGTCCGCTTACACGTTGGGTGCTAATGCTCCTAGGCTAGACGTCATGTGAGTTACTTGTCGAAAGGGACTTTGAACATCTACCTCAATTGATTATTAGTTCAATTTATGCCTTCTTTCTTTAAACATGCATCGAATGATGTTTTCAGTCCTTCAGGAACAGTAGGAGGTTTTGTTCAACCCGTGCCAACTTCAACGGGGTAAGTCAAAACTTATTATCAAAGGTAACATTTCCTTACAAAACATCATTATATATCATCTTATATTATTAATCGAAAATCTGAAGAAAAAAAAATATAATTAACTAATTTTAAGAAGTTTTTTTAAAGGACGCCATAAAGATACATACTGTTTCTTGGTGTCTTAGTATTTATAAATTGAAAACGCTTAGTTCTGACAGGGCTTCACCGTCGACGAGAGATGCCATTGCTGGGATGCTGTCGTTCAGCGCGCAGTGTTATTCCACAACGTCTGAAACAGCTCCAAAACCGGCAAAAGTATCGAAACTGAAATCGATCGTAGAAGAACATGACGACGATGATGACCTCTTAATTGAGAATATGGACAAAGTTCACCAGGATGACGATTTTAGTATGTTTAAAATATAATTGAAAATATCGACCATAGTGGTTCGTAAAGTCACTTAACTAATGAAATTAAAATAATGTTTTTGCTTTAGTTTATCCAGCGTTAGACGTATCTGACGAAGACGAATTCATGTTTAAGTCGAAAGGCAAAAGAGAGGAAGACGAAGCGTGGAACCCCAAAGCCCGAGTCGGTCCCCTGTTACCCAAGACAAATCGACCGGCTCGGGAGGGTGCAAAAAAGACCTCTGTGGAAAAGGGACTTGAGGCAGCTGCTAAAAAGCGATCAAAACAAAGCGTAAGTATTGTCTGTATGTTCACCTCATACCTCCTTTAATTCGGTGATATGGGTTTTAAAACACTGAGAAAAACTAAAACTAAATCTGTGCAAAACGCAGAGCTACTTCGAATAATGTGATAGTTGCATCACAAACTTACTCACTAGATGTGTTAATTTTATATCGTTAAACTTTTTAAAATAATGCGGCAGGATCTTGATTATGAAATTGATGATGATGATGATGATGACGGTGATGATGATAATGATTACATTGATGACCATCCGGAAAAAATAGTCAAAAAAAAATTGGTAGGCCCTATTTTCGTATGCATGAGAAGATAGATACGTAGATTTTATTTATTGCAAATGTTATATGAAACATAAAATTTCATTTTGATAAGTCTAACATTTTTTTAAAATTCTTTATTATAATTTTTGCTTGTATTTTATGTAGTACTCTTTTACGCGGGTTATAGGAAAACTATTATAATTATTGTACACTATATGTTATTTTACTATTATAATTATTATATACTATATGTTTAATGTTGAAATAATGAGTAAACTCACAATTGGATTGTGATCGTATATTGCGCAAAAACGGGAGAAAATAAATTCTAGCGTGAGTGATGAATTTAATGAGATTCTGTAATAGCATTTTTTTTTTTTCTGTTTCGAGCACCATATTTTTTCAACAAAATCATGAAAGGATCTTGTTATTCACGAATGTCAATAGCTTATAATGAAAAGCTTGATTCGTGGTCGCGTTGATAAAATAATATTTGTCTTATAAATGTTTGGGTACTTTTAAGTTACTTTTGTATCATAGTATGAATAACAGTATTGACATCTGTCTTTTGTTTAGGGTGCATCTAAGAGGACATACAAAAAAAAACGAAAAGATCAATTGCTAACACAAGCTGGTGTAGCAGCAGCTGCAGTGCCTATACCAACGATATCAGGAGAAATGGCAACAGTAAATAGTGTACCGATTGCTTCTGCAGTTCCTGTGACTTCCGGTGAAAACGTCGTTAAGCACATACCTTATTCATCAATTTTAACAAGTCCAAATAGATTGAAGGATGTAAAAGCAAAACTTGCAGCACCTATTCCCGTGGGTAAGTATAAACTTTATTTTTTATATTTTATTTATTTATTTTTGAAGAAAATCTCATTTTCATCAAATTCATAACTTTTTTATTTTCAGAACGAAAACCAAAAAAAGGTATGAAAACTGTGAAGCAGCGTTTAGGAAAAATACTTAAAATCCACAAAATGATACACTAAATCATGATAAAAAATCTCGCCTTCGGCAAATTTGTACAGAATCATCTTAAAACGTAGCTGTTTTTTAAAAGTGTGTTAATTGAATTGGAAGCAACACTCAAGATTTATTGCTGTAATGTTTAAAAAAAGACTCGACGTATATGAACGTTTTATATTATCAATTCTGATGATTGATTTTCTTTTCATCACATATAATTCATCACAAAGAACGGAGAAAGATTGTGATTTTAGGTTATTAATTAGTGTATATGCGTGACACACAATTCCTCAGCGAACAATAATTTGTTTGATACTGATTGACATCACGAATCAATAATAATGTACAAAATTTTGATTCTGAAAATAAGAAATTGACCGTGCGAATTTTATGGAATGTACAAATGCTTAATATCTATCTAAGTGTGTGTAACTTAGATAAATATAAATGATTCACCCTAGATTATCTAAAATAGATACTGAACATTGTAAATTGATTATTGTACAGTGAATATAATAAGATTTTTAATATATTGTACAAACATACATAAATTTAAGTGATGAATTTCTAGAGTTTTCTAAATAGTATATAGTTAGCACTTTTTAAAAGAGGCTATAGAATATGAAATTTTTTGTACATTTGGCTAGCTTCTAGTTTACCCTCTACGATATATATATATATATATACACACACACAAACACACACACACACACACACACACACACAAGAATATTTAGATTGTTAATAAGCTAAGTTTTTTTTTATAAAAAGTATGTGAATTTGAACTTGTGTTATTCAAAACAAAAGCAGCTTTGTTGTGAAAGACAAACTTGGAAACAACGACAATAAGGAATTATCGTCGTTATTAATTTTAAAAGCTTCATTATTTTCATATACTGTTTAAACAAATACGTAATTTGTAATTATCAACGTCATATTGTGAGTTTCATCACGTATTGTTACTTATTTAACAGGGAGATAGCAATATTTGTGAATTAATATTGTAAAATTAGTTTTTAACTCTAAAAATAGCATACAGCAGTATTATACATAGTGTTGAAAATCACATTCATCTGTGAGTATTTAAAACTGAATTATAATTCTATCTGTTATTTTCACGCAATAAGAAGATAAAAAAATACCTACCTAAATGCAGGTAATGAAAGAATAAAAAATCAAAGATGATGTGTAATTCACGGATCGCGATCAAGTCTTTGGATTAGGCATTCTCTAGTTGATTATTCATAAACTGTTTAAGTACAAAAACTTGACTGAAATTTTTTATCTATAAAAATAATGATCACCCATTTTCACTCAAAGTTAATTTCACTAGTACTTGCAATAAAATTGTATTTCCATTTTTTTCTCAAATTTTATTGCACTGAATTGTACTTATTCATTAAGATTTAAAAACTCGTAATTTTGCATACTGTTTAACATTATAAGACAACGATTTAGGTGGTTAAAAACTACTATTTTAAATAGTCCTATTAGTGTACTAATCGAAATGGATTGTTAAACAATCACTCAATGTGGTTATATTGCATAAGTATTAAGAAATAAAACTTTAAATAAAAAGCTTTTTAGATTTTAGAAATGAACGAAGTGCGTTGAACAATAACCTATAGCCACGAAACAATTATATTTTTTGCTCTTGCGTTCTTTTCTTTTTTTTGTGATGAAAGCTTTGCATAGTTTAACTATGTTGAAAAAAAAGAATAGCCCAGTGATACGGAAAAATATAACATAATAATGTAAATAATTCTTTTTAAACACAGACTATTATAAAACTTACTTATTTATAACTTTAACTGTATGACTGCTGATTTTTATAACCCGTTAAAAACATTTTAAAATACTTTCAAGATTATAAGAAGTACATATATGCAGTGTTTAAAATTTAAAGTTCCATTCAAATAAAATTACTGGCTGGTAAAGCGCACTGTTTCTTAGACTGTCCACGTCCGCACTTGCGCGGCTGTAGATATTAATGGAAGTAATAAAAGAACATAATTTTATGTATTATTCTATATTTTTACAGAGAAAAAGAAAAGGGATCGCATCAAAGTAGTCAGCACTGTTGCTTTTTTACGTACGCAGTATTTGTTCACATCTCTGTAATGATTTAAAATTTGTGTTCAGTAGCTTTTTTACGTGCATTGAGTGTTACTTATGGATATTCTTTGAAGATTTAATAATAACGTGAACAATATAAAATACGCTTTTATAGAAAAATAATTGAAAAACTGAACGAAGGAGTTGTAAGGTATGTTAGTCTTAGCGAAATTGTAAAACTTTTATAAAGTAATCGTCATTTGTAAATGAATTGGCACTATATTTACGTTGACGCAAATTTTGCGAATGTTTGGAATGTTCCTGCTGCATTAATCATTATATTTTAAAATGGCGGCAGTTATCCCCAGTTTTCACGCGAAGAAATAAATTAAACGATACACGAGTACGTAAAAGCATTTCTGAAATTTTCATTTGGACATCCTTGATTTTCTCGAAAAAATACAAACGCTGAAGTCAGTAAATAGGAATCACGCCGCCACAGATCCACGGTCTAGTCCCGGATAACGAGGCGCCATAGGACCATGTATTCGTTTCTGGCTCGTACAGCTCAACAGAGGAAAGAGCGTCCATTCCATCAAAACCACCGATTGCCCAAAGTTTTCCCATGTACGTGCGACCAGCATCAGACCACGTCTCGGAGTGTTCATGCTCGCTACGTATTCACAGCTTGAAAATGATTTGCTTCTATAAACTATATAATAGGCGCACCCAAAGTCTTGTCGTACATGTCGTAGCGTGTGTGCAACACATTATACATACGCATTTAGTTTAGGATCGTAGACCTCGACAGTGTTCAAGGCTGCAGCATCGGTACTTCTTCCCCCACATATGTAAATTTTATCGTTCAAAACTGACATCCCAAAGTAATAGCGATTTTCTTTCATGGTCGCGTTCAGGATCGTCCACGTATCGCTCGAAGGATCGTAACATTCGATCTAGAATTATTGCACTGCACTGATTTTGCTATTGATAAAAAATTATTGTTACAGGTCTATCGATAGTTACCGAAGTTAGATAGGCGCTTTCATCGTAACCGCCGCAGACGTAAATACAGCCTTGGCAAGCGAGAGCGCCGAAGGAGTATAACGATTGTAATTCATTGGAGCCATTGTTTTCCATTCGCCCGTTTCCGGGCAATATCTGTCCACTAGGTTGAGGTAATTTTTGCCATCGTGTCCACCGCATATGAACAAGAAGTCACCTAGAGCAACTACTCGAGGAAAACTGTTGACAGCTCCTCGTGACAGGTGTATCAGTATAAAATTGCAGTGCAAGTTATATCAAGTATATACGCATACTTGCGCTGAGTTTTCATCTTGCAGATCTGCCTCCAGCGGTTGGCGTGAGGCTGGTAAACGTCGATGCTGGAGGGAACCGAAACTTCCCCGCCGACCGTGTACAATTGGCCCTTCAGCACGGCGCTGCTCAAAAACATGCTGCCTTTCTTGTTGGAGGAGTCTGCCTTTCCCACGTGTCTGCAGAGCAGAAGCGAGCGTTATAAGTTCTACTGATTGCGTCGAATCGCGCGGCATTTGGTATATGGCAAATGGCTCGCGGCGCATACCTGTCGCGGGGTGGTATACGTTTCCATGAGCGACAAATTTCTCATCTCTCGCAGTCTCGAGCTTTGACGTCGTTCAGCAGGCTTTGCTCCTTCAGTATGATTCGGGAGTATATGCAGACGGCGTTGACGAGGCTCTTGCACTCATCCGAAGCGGCTATCAGCTCGTCCTAGAGAGGACGTCCTTGAGCAGTCGGTGAGAAGTCGGGGCAAGTGCTCCCCTCGGGCCGCGACGTCGTGCTTCAGCCAGCGCATCATCGCCGCGTAGACGTGCTCCTCCGAGGCGACCTGCACAGCCCGTCGCTCGACATTATTTCCGCGAGGTTCTCCAGGGAGATTTGCAGGAACTGCTCGGTCTTCTCGAAGCTGGCAAAGTGGCGCAGTAGCTACTTGCTGCTCTCTTCCTGCAGCGCTCGGTAGTCGAGCATTTCGCCGGAATGGTTGATGGCCAGCGCGTCCTCCACGCTGATGCGGGACTCGAGGAATCTGGCGCACTCGTCGGCCGCGTCCCTGAGCCCGAGGAAGTCGGCGTCGAGCATCAGGCCGTCGGCGTTGCGCTCGCTCAGCTCGACTTGGCCCGTGTACGCGAAAAGCACAAGCCTCGGAGATTATCAGTGCGCATTATGCTCGTCGCGCGGCTGCCTGCAGATCGGAAAAGCCGCTTCGCGCGCACCTGGCCCCGACATTCTTCACGATCACCGCCTCGTCCCTGTGCACATTTTCTCAAAGTAGGGAATCGCAGCCGCGAGAACGAACCTGTGCGCCTTCAGGCATTGCCCGTCCACCTGTACGATCGAGAAGTCTATGAGACCCAAATGTGACTCGGACCGCTCGGACCTGTTGCCCCGCGGCTATGTTACCTGGATCGCGACGTCGCACAATTTTTCTTCCGATCTCAAGCGCTCGAAGCACGAGAAATGGTTCTGCCGCCGATAGAGCAAATGCCCATTCTCCCCCCCCTGCCGCCGCTGATTCCTCGCCTGCTGGATCCTGCTGATGCATTTTCGAGTCCGCAGACTTGCCGCGAGAGAAGCACTCGCTATACCTTTCGCGCGCAATAGAGCGGAACGACACTATTCCGATATATCGTGTACGCGCGACTGCCGGATAAGCGAGCTGTTGATTCACGCTCGGTGTGCCGTATCCACGCCGCAGGTATCCGAAATTCGCGCGTCCTCCTCTTCCGCAAGTTGATATATATGTATTTATTGGAAGATCGTCATCTTCTCGAGGAACCTGTATTTTTCTGCTTCGTTTTTTAATTTATCGCCTCCGCAAATCCTCATCAAGTGTACATATACTGCGGCGTGTCTGCCAGATACTCGATCCGCCCAATCGGCGATTCCGGCATTAATCGTCGGAGAATCGAAATCGAGTTGCTCACCTGCGAAAGCGCCACATTCTCCCGTGAAATTGTAGCAACTTGGAAAATTAGCTCTTGTTAAGAATCACTTACCGACTCGTAAGCCTGGATCTTCTTGAGATTCTGTATAAAAAATTCAATCAAGAGCTGCTCCTTCTCTCTTTCCCATTTTTCACCCAGGGAGTCCTGAGCTATCAGAATTTCATAGTTCTGCCCAGTAGTGCCTACGCTCTCTGCTGAAAATGGTCGTTAATAGTCGCATTATATCGCCCTTACACGGCCGCGTGTTGTAATACGTACGCGCTCAGCGCGAAACGAACGTACCTGCAGGTTTCTTTAAGAGTTCGCGGAGAAAAATGATTTCATCCCTCGAATCGTCCGAAGAATTAGGTCTAGATGTAATGTAACGCTCTCGTCCGTCGATTCCTTGCGTGTTGTTGCTGCAGCTCCAACGTTAATTTTAACTGCTAGATGATACTTCTTTGTAACTTACACTCTGTGAGCAGGCTCGTCCTTTAATCTGTCATTGTTAACATAATTTATAGATGAGTGCTTGTAAAACCAAAGATTTACAACATGTACATACCTCTCTACGCTTCTGCCTCTTTGCTTTCCGGTAAGAGCGCCGTGTTTGTCGTACAGGTCGTACTTCATCCATCTGTACAGTTTTTTACTGTTCGCCGCGGTTAGCGCTTATTGTCGCGCCCCCGCTCGGCCGACGAGCAGACTAGCCACCAGCAGACAGCAGTAAGCCTATAAGCACTAAGCTGTAGCCGCACTAGCCTAGTAAGTAGGCTGTGACTTGTGAAGTTGTGCCGAGTACACGTTACAGCAGCTGACGAGAGTTGGCCGATCGCGCAGCTATAACTGGGGCTATAATATACGTGCACGAGCGGGAGCTGGAGCTGGCATATCCAGCAGTACCGACAGACAACGACAGACAACGTCCGCGTCTCGTAAAGTGCACTTTGTCGCAGTGAGTGCGTGTGCGTGCCAGTACTGCCAGTGCCTCCGCCAATCAGTCAATCCGTCAATCGCCCGAGCAGCTGATTCAACCGTCCCTTGTGTTGTTGTCGCGATCTATTACTCCGCGAGAGTTCCAGTAGATTCGAATCGCGCTTTTATTTGCGCGTAATCAATCGCGAGTTCTGCGCGCGCGGGTCTATATACATACGTGTGGACCCCCGTGCATCATCTTCGGTGCGTGTATAGAATTTGCTTTATCATCGCCGCTACTGCTGCAGCTCGCGAGGTGAGTGGTGCCGAGTGCTCGGCGACTTTTCTCCACTAGCATTTATCATATTACCGAAACATCGCAACGACGGCGTATTCTGTGATCCTATTATCATTATTATCATTGCTAAAGCAGCTCGCACGCCAGAGACGAGAGCGAGAGGCGATGCGTAACGTGCGGCGGAAGGGGGTGGGGGGGGGGGGCAAAGGGGAGAGCCGTCAAAATGGCATTCAGACCTATCATTGTTGACCTTGCCAACTTGCCATAGAGCTTTCTCTCTCTCTCTCTCTCTCTCTCTCTCTCTCTCTCTCTCTTCTGGTGCGGACCTTCCCGTTGACGCGACTGATCGTTGCCTTTTTATATCGCAGAAGCGTTCGTAAAGTATGACGAAAGCTCACTGAACTTTGCAAGCCCGTGCTCGTTGACTCGTTGCCCATATCCCGCAATTCGACTGTCAGTCACGAAAAACGACAAATGTTCGAGATTTCAAAAAGCCGTCTGCCGCGATTTTGAGGTTAGGCGCTGATACGTACTATATGTATCAAACGCGACAGGCATGTCTTACATGAATGTGAGCAAGTCACTTTTTATGTACTCGCACGTATATTGCAAAAACGCGAGAAATTTCTCAATTTTAAGATAAGCATTTTGCCGCTTCGATTAAATGTTTTATCGTGTATTAGCAACCAATATTATCTCTCAAATAAGACAGTTCAAGTTTAATAGGTTTTCAGATTTATGCCTGCATTATTGTTTGAGAATATTATTGTTATCTGTGGGTCTGTAGTAATAAGAAAAAGTTATTGTAAGGTTGTTACACGTAATTGATCATTGATCTTAATCGATCATCTCCTACTGTTTATCCTTGGATAATATGTATGAAATCACATTTTACCATACAAAGACAAATATTTGATGAATTACAAATTACTTCTAGTGTATGTACGTTGTGAGTATAGTTGTTGATTTGTTGTATGAGTATCTGTCAGTGTACGTTATATTGGAATGTGCTTGATAGTGCAGCAATGGATTGCAGTAATGTACAATAAGTCATTTTCAATTATTCTCAATGACTTAATCATCCTCTGCTGTTTTTGCACCGAGAAAAGTTTTGAATTTTTTCCAATGATTTCAATGCCTTATAGGATTCATGAAAGTTATTGGAGATTGTTCAGAAGTAAGCAATAACTATAAATTTTTATGGCATGGCTCAACCTCAACAATTATTTCAAGTATGAGAAGCAAATAATTAAAAAGCGATCTGTTACATTTTGAAATTTTATGATGTTACAGACCTTCGTTAAGAAGGACAAGGCTGAATGTGTATATCCTACTTTTTATATTATTTACAAAATCATAGCTATGTTTGTCAAAGCATTGTTCAATGATAGGATAAAACAGTAAAGGCTAAAAAAAAGTATCGGGCATTACATGTATAAGTATGATGAGAAAGTTGTTCAATGTGTAGGGAAGAATCTGAAAGACAAGAGAAAAGTACAGAGTGTTTGAAGCTAATGTAATTTTGACAGTGATGCTGGTTGTTTGGCAAGGAGCCGCCCGCCGTTGCCTGTGTAGCAGCGGGCAACGTACCGGCCAGAGCTACCAGTTCCGCCAGCAGCAGCAGCAGCAGCAGCAGCAGCAACTTCACCTGAGCCGCGGTTCCGTGACCGACAAGCTCGAGAGATACCAACTCGCCGACAACCGGTGAGTCAATCAAGGCCTTTTACTTTCCCCAGAAATTTCGATGATATTAGAAATATAGACTCGAGATTCGAGCCACTGTGGGACGTGATTTATGAGGTTGCGGGATTCTCCATCGTCGACGATGATCCCGGCGAGCGATTGATTGCTCGCGATGAGCTTAATCATGGAAAGTTTGCAGGGGGCCGGCTCTTGCGCGCAAATGAATTCAGACTCTCAGAGCTGCCCGATGCAAATATATATCACTGCGATCACTTGCCCCCCCCCCCCAACGTTCCCCTCGTTCGCGCATAAACAACGTCGACGATTCTTCTTCGCACCAGCCGCCATTTTCATACAATGAGCACTTGTTGTGTGCTACGCACATGAAATCAATTTACCTCGCATAATCCGTCGTTTCTACCTGACAATACTTATAACTTATAACTCTTAAGTATAACAGGGGACTTGTTAAATGCTTATGACTAGTGTCTCACGATGATACGAATCACGGAATCACTGACGTACTTATTTATTAGCGCCGTGCTTGATCCGAATCGGCGACTCACAGTTATTATGGAAATAAGTAGTCGATGACGCCGGTTTGTTTACTTAAGGGGTATCACACGTAAAAAGGAATAGCGAGGAATAGCAGCTGACAGCCAATCAGAAGTGAGCGTTAAACGGACTTGTTCCTTATTGAGGTGGTGGGAAGAGAACATGAAGGAATGAGTCTGATTGGCTGTCAGCTGCTGTTTATCTGTGTACCTTTTTACGTGTGATAGCCCTAAGGAATTTTCAGGAGCCCCATCTCTGGAGCGCGGTGGTCGGCGGAGCGGCCGATAAGTAAGACCGTTGGCTTTCTTGGCGCGCGGCGCGCCAACATCGGCTCACGCATCGGCTTATCGCTGTAACTAGAGTCATAGCGCAATTTTAAGAGAAATCGCCTTATCAAACTTGTCTTATAAGTATTATACTGGTTGCGTGCTCGCGAGTACTGCGCGGCCAAGTACTTATATACTGATAGAGAGAGAGAGAGAGAGAGAGAGAGAGAGAGAGAGAGAGAGCGATAGAGTCGTGCGCGCAGGAAAGAGCGTAAACAGCAGCGAGCATACGTGTGTATGTATAGGATTCACCTGCGAGGCCAATTTTTCTCGGCCGATCGCGAGAGAAACTTGACGTTATCGAGCACGAAGCCACGAGCACACCTACGTCACATTAGAACTCGTCGCGCAATATCAGCGCGAATGCCTGCGTGCGCGCTCGAAACTGGATATATCGCCGTTATTGTGTTTTTCGCATTCTCTCATTCTCGCCGCAGGAAAAATTTGTCTGACAACCAGAATGTTTGCGCGCCAATCGCACGAGCGCTTATACCTTTGACGTCTCGGCGGAGATTGCTGGCAAAAATCCAGGAGTTAGTTATATACACTCGTTGTGGCAAAATTTTCCGTTCCGACTCCGATGCGCGGTCATATGTTATATCGAAGAAAAACAAAATTTCAAGCCTCTGCAGGGAGGATGCCGGTTATACCTGCGCGCTGATCGCCGCGTCGGGCCAGAGGCAGTTACAGCTTGTAGCCGGTAGCGTAAGCGCAGCAGCACCCGACTACACGAGGCTCTCGGAGGGGGCTGGCTATAGGTATGCCCGATGCCGTACCGCCGTCCGCCGTGCGTAAAGACACGGCCTGGTCCACCGGCTGATCCGTCAGTCAGCGAGCAAGTTCCGTCGCGACCGCAGCCCCCGCTGCCGCTGCTCGCTTTGTTTTCGCCATCTGCCGTGCTCTTCTTCCGAGTGTGTGCGCGAGTGTGTCCACTTGTGCGTCCCAGTGAGGGGATTTTTTGACGATCCCTCGCCGACCGAGGGATATTATAACAATAGGCAAGCCGCTGATACGCGCCGGCCTCTACGAGTTCGAGCGACACGTCCGTATAGCCCAAGGTAAATTGTGAGGTAAATTACGAGTACAGCTTTGGCTTTTCTCTGCCCTCGCAAAGCAACTTTCCGAGCAGTCGCGGAATTTTCCACGCCTCGATGACCTCTGCGCAGACCGAATTCACCAATGACTTATTGGAGCGCGCGTCCTTTCTAAGGTGGCAGCGTGACAGTGAGCCTCTGTTTACTGCCGATTTCGCAAAGAATGCAAATATTGTTCGCAGCGCCAGTGTGCCAGTATGTGTATAACGAGCGGGCACAGACAGGGACAAACGAAATCATTATTGCGGCGGCGGGCTGCTCGAGCCGCTCGCTTTTTTGTCCGCTTCGAACGAGCTTCGAACGAAGTGCCTTATCTGTTCTGCGGGGCTGAAACGAAATCCCGCGGCGCTCGAAATACCCGTAGAACCCGGTGTCTCGCGCGAACCTAACCTTCGACGGATCGTGCAATAGCGCTAGAGCTGTTGTCGCGGGAAGTTCTCGCGTCGAGCAAACGCTCCTTGTGCGGGGGCTGGGGGTCGACGCCGGAGAAAACTTTCCAGAGGAAAGGCTGTACGGGCGAGGGGCATCGAAAATAATAAGTAGGATCGAAGCAGAGCGCGCGCACGTGTTTCGCAAAATCGGCCGTGAGCTCGTGCGCTGCTGCACGCAGAGCGGGCAGAGATTGAGAGAGAGAGAGAGAGAGAGAGAGAGCAAAGTCGGCGAAAAATACGCGCGACTCGCTCGTGTGCGTAATACGTGTGTGCCGTCGGTTGTTTCCGCGCCGTCTCGGCACCTGACGCTCGCGCTCTTCTGATGACTGCGCACTATGAGTCGCCGCGCGCGACAGAGACAAACCGATTTATTCCGGATTACGATATAGATGTAAACACTCGAAACGCTAGCCGCTTGTATGTGCGCTGTATAATTCTGCGCCTCGCTTTTTCTCTCAATCTTGCACCCTCTCCGCGACGAACTTTCGCCTATTAGCTCCGGTGCTCCCCTTTATTTTCGGCTTCTCTCTCTCTCTCTCTCTCTCTCTCTCTCTCTCTCTCTCTCTCTCACTCTCGCGCGCGCACTTCGCGTTACGTCAGATTTCATCGAGCCATTGACACGTGCTTCGGCTATCTCTCCCGCGGATGAATCTTCGGTTATTTTAAACTCCGCACAACGACGACTTGCCTAAATGGGCCAGTCACTCTGTCCATCTTTTCAACAACTTGCGAGAGTTAGAGCGTCAGTTGATATACGTGTTGTTATTCGCGTAACCGTCCTTCCGCATTTTATCAATATCAAACGTTTCTCAAATGTTTGCTGCAGACTGTTCGCGCAGGGACTTTCACGAGCAATTTCATGCATACTTATCTCTGGTGTCGTTTGCACTTGAAACTAGAAACAACTTATTGCCGAAGCGAAATTACTGAAAAGTTATTATTGCACTTGTGCATTTTACAACCCAGACTACGTGGGCGAAAGTATTGGCTGATAAGCCCGCGCTGTGGGAGAGGGTCAATGACGGTCTGTCTTTCTCCGCGGTCGCTGCAGAAGCTCGAGAGAAGGACGCTTGACTTTGCTCTGCGCCGATCGAGTGCAATACAGTCGGCCGATTTCGTCAGCGGCCCTATAGGGTATATATACATGGATGCGCGAGAGCCCAAGTCGACTGCTGCTTGAGAATAGGCTGCTGTAAACCTGACGTGAGACCTGCGTTAGTTGAAACTGCGATCCCTTTCTCCCGCGCATTTTGCTAAGCTTCTTATTTCTGTATTATATTTCTGCTACTAATACACTCGTCGCATTGTATAAATTCTTCTGACCACCTGACATTGAATCCACAATCGCGCATTGAAAGACGAGTGGAGCCACGTGTTGCTGCTGCTGCCGCTGTTGCTGAAACGTCGACGGCGCAACAGCAACAGTTTGGATAAGCTCGATCGATTTTTCCTCAAGTACTCTCTCTCTCTCTCTCTCTCTCTCTCTCTATTCTTCCTTGGATCAAAAAGCTTTCCCATGATTCATGCACATTGTGTTTATGCATATGTTCCCTTCCTCTTTGAAAATAGAAATCACGCCTTTTCGAAGCAGTAAATTAGACTGTGTTCGATAAATACTTTCCTATTTGTCGTTCAGCTCAATTTTTGTCTTACTATCATTTTGCAGTTTATCTATGCATGGAAAAGAGAACAAAAAATCAACCAAACCGTATAACTTTTCTTAATCATGGATTAAAAGGGATCAAAATTCCCTGCATGCGACGAGGGGTTGTAGGCAATGACAAATTGATTTACGCTTGCTATGCCATGCACATAGTTGTGCCTACATACACAGCTCAATGTGGGCGGCAGTCTATTAACTACTTCCGCTAATGAAGTAGCTTTCATCTGCTTTTTCACTGCAGAATCGCTATCGCATAAGAACTGTATTATTCCAAGCTCATTCGATGCTTCGATTTATAGCTTAATCACGTATGGCATATTGCGAGAACATTTTTATACGCAACAGCTGAACCATTGATATTATTACTGTCGTCGTAACTGGAGCAAACCAAATTTCATTGAAAATGTCACACTAAACGGTTTCAATCTTTCTGGGTTACTGTAAACTTCCGGTACATGAATGCTACATTTTCACGTTTAATCAAGGCCCGCAATTGTTGCAAACCTTAAAATTTTCATTCTTATACTATTGTACATAATAGTTTGAGTAAACATTAATTTTAAAAGTGCTCTCAATGAGACGTAAAAGTTGACTCTAAGCCAAAAGTCGTTTTTAATTAAGCAGCAGGGTCGAATACCCGATATTTTTAGATGTCAAGGCACTAAACAAAGTTCTTTTCACAAGTACCAACCATTTTTTTATAGTGTCAATTTAGTATCGTTTTAGATACTATTATAAGAATTTATCTTTACAGATATCTATAATATGAATTTACTTATTTTCAATCAAATCGAAATGTAGATTTTTCAAGATGTCGCTACATGCATGGTAAAATTTCCTGAGCAAAAACTCGAGTCCAAAACATTTTTTGAAGCTGCAATTGATTTCATCAATAAGTTAAATAAGTCTGTGAATGATTTAAAACTCTCGTCAGGTCGCGAAATGAAGGAATACAGCGTTATAGAGCGAAGGTTGCCGGTTCGCTCGGAAGAGTGAAAGCCGCGTACGTCACCAACGTTTACTATTGGTCAGCGCTGTGGGCGTTCGTTGTGCGATTGGCACGAACGCAAGGGGCTCGACTCAGTTTGACGTCACTCTCGATCTCTCAACTGTGAGTCTCGCGAACGTTTATCTTATCGACGCTGTCGTTCAAATCCATCAGCCCAAAAACGAGTCTTCGTCGTGAAGTTGTTACTTTGCATAATACTTTTTGTCGAAGCCTCATCCTCGTCGATTACTCTATAATGATGGATATTTAAGTTTTAATTATACATAAAGAATGAATATTACTTCTAGTTTACGAAACAATACATCTTAAGAGATTTATTAGGAAAATCATTTTTTCTTCGAGAATATATAATTGCTTTAATAGATGCTTAAAGTTTATAACCCATACAATATTTTCTTGGAAAATAATTTGATAAATTTTACTCATTCTATTGTTTTTTCAATAATAGATATTAATTAAAAGATATTTTCTACCATTTATCTGCGAATTATTATAAGTTGCTTTTTATCTTCTTTGAATAACACACACTGTAATAATGTTTTCTTAAATCTCGAACAATTAATATTTAATTAACGTTACTGACGAATGAATGATCACAGCGAGTGAAAATTGTGAACATTAGATAGCAACAAGAAATAGTACATCTTTATGATTGACTACGTAATGAATATTCTTACAATTATATGGCATATGGTATAAAGAATATTTATTTTTATCCATTTATTTAGTTCAGAAATTAAATCATACAGAGAAGGGTTTGGGCGGCTTTCAAAATATAAATAGTAGTTTAAAGTGTTCTTTTAGATAAAGGCGTTGAAAGTAGTTAATAACAAGGTTTAAATGAAAACCTTTGTAATGACACGAATGATTAAAACTATATAGAATGCTAAAAAAATATGTTCATCCGATAAGAATATCACTAAGTGCATCAATAGCAGCCTTACTAATCTCATTGCTCACCTTTGCATACATACGTATATCACGTTCGCATCATGTGTGTGTCATTATTATCATTTTTTTTTCTTTTGAAAAACTATTATTTATCTTCTAGTGTATAATGATCTCTTTTATAACAAATACTTGTTTACTGCACATACGTTGTTTCTTTAAGAAACATTAGACACTAAACGTGTTTTGCACGTTCTTATCGTCGTTTCTCTTAATTTTCACTGTTTAAATGGAAGTTCATATATCTAAAATGCGCGTGAAAACGCACAATCAGTGAGGGAATTATAATAGATTTACCATCAAACGTTATCTGCGCTTTACGTTGAAAAATCAGAGTCCGATTGATATTATGAAATTTGTGTAATTTGGTAATTCGATTGATTGGTTCATTATTGCGTGCTCCTTATCGTACATTCAATAACACGCATAATTCTATAATTGTCCTCTTCGTTAATTTTTATCGTACATTCAATAACACGCATAATTCTATAATTGTCCTCTTCGTTAATTTTTACTAACTGATGATAACTACTTGTGAGAGAGTCAGAGGACTCAGTGGGGTACGATCCATTATTCTTGCTTATTTGTCCTAAACCAACCAGTACACAGACTAATTTCATCCGATGAATTAATATGGAAATGCAAAATTTTCGTTGATAATTTCAAATTATTACTATAGGCACACTTTCAAATCTATTTTCTTTTCTTCAATTATGCATATCAATATTTTTAATTAAAAAAATTATTATATAAAAGTAAAAACTGATCTCAACGAAGAACGATTCTTACCATTTAAGCTCTTGATGCTTACTTTTGTTTCTATCTAATTTCTTAAATAAAAAAAGTTTAATTTTGTTAAGCTGATTCTTGTTAAATATGTTTTTAAGGAGCTTTAGTAAAGTGCAATTTACAATACGTAGAGAGTAGAGACAGAAATTGTTGATACCGATGCTTCATGCAGACATTATTCTGACTTGCTGTTAGTCGGTAACGTAGAATCACTATTTTTCAAGTAATTTATCATTGTCACGGTTACGCGCCAGTTTAAGGCAAAACCTCACAGATGTCAGCAGAGATCGTTTTACGTTCATTATTCCGTTGGTGTATAATCTCCTATACTATAGTATTTATAACGTTTCATCGGAGACCGAGAATATTACTTATAACGTTATGTTGGGCATTTGTCAAACAAGTGCGATATGTAAAAAAATAAGGTGGAGGAGGTAGAAGCTCAACATCGCTACAAATATTTCCCTCTTACTATTGCAAAATACACTCTCAGCCCTTCGCCTCCATCCAAAAAGAAATATTAAATAAATTATTATTAATTCTAATATTTTCTAGATTAAACTTTTAGAATTAGAGAAGTCAGTAATAATGCTTAGCGCTCGAGTTCTTTGGTTCTTGGAAACTTTATTTACAAAGTTTTGGATGCACTTGATATTTCTTTTCATACAGAAAATAATAACGTAGATGAAATCATTGGAAATTATAAAAAACGTTGAGAGTATCTGTGGAAAGTCCAAAGGTTATGAGCCAATAGACGGTCTACATTGTCAATATTTATGAATTGCTTCCCACGCGAGAGATATGCAATTTCATTACTCATTTCTCCAATTCTAGAATATAACTTGAGTATAAAATTGGTTTTAATTAATTTTTTTTTTTGTTTTAGGTAAGTTTCATCTTATAACAAAGATTTAAAGTTTATGATCGGTAACTTCAAATCATGGCTTCCTTATTAGTTCAGGTAAATATGACACACGCACAATGGTTTATAATTAATGATAATTATTATAATTTATAAAAATAGCAGTTTTCTTTAAAAAAATCAAGTCTTTTGATTATTAAAACATAAATTCGTTAAAATCATCAGTGGATAATAAAATAGAAAAAAGATTAATTTTATGATAAAAATAGATCAACTGACGATTTAGATTTTTCTAATATTCATATTTACTCAACAAGAGTGCATAACCTGCGAAAGTGGAATATCGAGTAAAACTTTGTAACCCGATTTTTAGGCCCAAAAAATCTGAATATGCATTATATACTGTTAGTGGAAACTGGTAGTGGAACTTTCTAGTGTCCAAATTGCGCAACATCTTCCTGTGTTCCTTACTGTCGAGAAACCCTTAAGCTTGTTCTTTAGTAATTCGCTAAAAACCGCACCCGAGGCCAAATAGCTTTTTCCCCCGCGTTACACGCAGCTTTTTTCCAGCGAACGCTCTTTGATGTGCCTGAGGGTAGAAGAGGGAATCATGCATTTATTTTTGCAAGGCCGGACCAAAAGTATAAGCGCGTTCCCTCCCGGCGCCCAAGAGGGCGAATATGTGGCGTTTAATTTCGACGCGTGAAATAGTACATACCTCTCTCTCTCTTATTGCTCAATGTCATTTTAATTGACCAACCTTCCTAAAAACAGTCATTTACCTGAATTTTGTTTCATATATTTCTTATTCAAATGAGGTCATTCATAATAACATAAAATCATACAGATATAAAAGAATGTTAATTATCCTGATGTATGAACAGATTCATAAAATATTCATTTCGAAGAAGTCTCTGTTTAATTTATTATAAATAATTAAGTATTTACTGAACTCAAGCCAAAAGCAGCATTTATACAATGACGTTGGTAATTGACATGAAACACTGATTACACATTATAAATAATTCAGTTGCATTTGAACATCCATTTTAATTGCGTATTATTCGTCCTCTGTAGAAGATAAAAAATATCTGCTATTTCGCGACGAATCTATTAGCCGGACTAGTAAAATAAATCTTTCTTATTCGATGGATACGATTGCGAGGTGTAATTATTGAAAAATCTTCTGTTTTAGTTAGAGATGCAATGATTAAATTTTCATTTTCCACATCGGATTGGTTACTTGTTGAATATCCGTAGAAAATGAAGATGACTATCGGCTCTAATATTGTCTTGGATGTCGGAGAGTAAAATCGATCTATGCGAGGTAGTATAAATAATTGTCACGAATGTCTTTCAATCTCTTGGGTAATTGCATCATGCATTTGTGGTTTTTTCCTCCCTCGCGCTGATCGCTGTTTCTTTCAACAAATCTTTCTGAAAGCGAAGAAAAATCCGGCAATTAAAGATGTGAAATCGCCGTCAAGACACTAATCGTCGGACAATCCTTTTCAATGGTTAAAGAATTCATGATCCATCTTTTTTTCCTTCTTTAGTCTCTTTTTTTCATTATCGACAATTGTCGTGTTACGTATCAGCCTACTGCGATCGCAAGTGTAGACAAGGAATTACATGCGCGCGAGTTTTGGTATGCGAAAACTCGTTATTGCGTAACGTGGGGAAGAAAAAATAATTCATTCATCGTGCGAAAAATGTACAGTATATTACAGCGCTGTGCGCACTTATGTATAATTTATTGTCACCACGAAGATTATCTGTGCAGTTGTGGCGGCAGTTTCAGTTCGGAAAACAGGAAGATGTCACGGTTAAGGGAACCCTCACACGTGACATTGAAAAATGAAAGCACAATTTAACGTGTACCGAGTCGTGTTAAGAACCCAGCGATCTGGAGCTTCTTGGAATGGAATCTGAAGTAATTTTATCATGAGGATTTTTAAATCTAATCGAGACGAATGAATGACGAATTAGCTAGATGCTCCTCTCAACAGAGTCGACAGTAATTCTTTAACGCATGTTGCACGCAATTATGGTGTACAAGAATCTTGCTTCTTTCATAAAAGACGTTTTACGAAATTCAAAATGGATGATGGTTGATATTCGTGCTTTAGAACAATATCGAGCACCTGACGCTGGTTCAGACTCGTACAATTTTCTTTCAACCAGTCGGCAGTTTTATTCAGGCTATAAATAGATCGTTGAATTGAGCGTTCATCTCGAGCGAATGAACTGTTTACGTGTAACAGCTTGATAAATATTATATTTGAATTTGCGCTCGAATACGTTTTTTCAGTAAATCTTTTCGCGAAACAACGAAGCCTATTTAACAAATATAGCTGATCGGAGTAGATTCGGATTGGTCTAAATGTACGTATTTGTATATGGGTCGTTAGCGGAAGCGCCAATAATAAGGATGAGGATGATTTCGCGGGAAGGAAGCTTGGCGAAGTTTCTGATGATGGCAAGACCAGGCAGGCGCGCACGATATCTAAAAATAAAGTCCACGCGTGCTCGGAGTGGACACGAATATTCGCGCGCATGAAGCTCGGCAAATGACTCGGCGTTCACAGGATGATCCCTTATTGTGTAGCTTGCTCGCGGCTCCGATGGTCCCTTGCTCGCGATCCGCACGACTACTACGACCCATTTCCGGCTAAAAATAGCCAATAGAATAATCGTCCTGTTACCGGCGACGAGATAGAGTCGAAGCGAGACGAGCAGAGCGCGCGTAAGCAGCGCAGCTCACTCTCCGACGCTTATCCAGCCCCGGCAGCAGACGATCATTGGCTTTGCTAAAAGGCGCCAGCGAGCAGCGTCTTGAGCTCGTTGCCACGAACCACTTGGACGCAGCCCCCCGTATTCCCCCATTGCGCAGCCCTAAAAAGAATATTTTAATGTCACATTCAACTTTGATGAGATGCAAGTGTTTGTTTCTTACTCGTTTAACCTGTTATGCATTGAAGCTCGCAGCGAAGCAGGTGCACGCTTGTCATTGAATAAAAATAGCACACCTGTTTCAACTGTACCAAGTTCTATACCTCTATTTGGCATAACTTTTGGTCTAAAGGTCCGCTTACGCGCGAATATGAGATCAAATGAGCGATTTTTTTAGAATCCAAAAAAGCCTCTACGCGATGAATTATTTTATGATTCGTCTCGGATTTTATTAGTATACGTACACAATGCACGCTTTACGTAATTTTTGTCAGGAATGCAGCTGTTATATAAAGGACGTATAGGTGAGAAAACGCGTTCGTGATTCTAATAAATAAAAGCCCGCGATTTTCGAAGCTTGTCTAATAATCATGTCAATCCAGCGGGCCCGCTCTTATACCCTGTACCTGCGTACACGACGCGTCAACGTATGATGCAACCCGAAAGACTGACTTACACGTCGCTCAAAGCTTTTCATCGATCTAGGGTAATGCAGCTAGCGGTCGAATTCTCTTATGGTGCCGATCCGCGCGCCACTTGCTTTCCGTTATAAAATCGTCGTTTCTAGACTTTGTGAGACGTGTCAGACGAGTGAAGCTCGATGCCATAAGATAAGCTATCATTGTTTGATACTCTCGACTTTGTACTTAATACGGATTGAGTGAAGCTCGGTGCTATAAGATAAGCTATCATTGTTTGATACTCTCAATTTTGTACTTAATCTAAGTGCGCCTCGCGCAGTCATTATCATGTCATAAATAAAATTTAAATTTTGCCGCCTGCTGAGCACCAACAGTTTGAAGCTTTTGTAGGTTATACGTAATAAGATGCGCATATTTATTATTCGCGTATCCTAAATTCTTGTATGCCAAACGATCGATTATCAATTAAATGCTTCTCACGAAAGCCCGTCACTTTTTAAAAAGAGGACACGGATTGAGACTGCTGAATCACAAGAACTTGTTAGTCAAGTTAAATGAACACGAGAGAATGGCGGGCATGTCGTAATTATATTTTAAGACCGCTTACATTCGGCGTTCGCCACGGCGGAATGAGCGAAACGAGAGAAAGACGCGTGAAAAAGATAACGCGCAAACAATGCGTCTCTCTCTCTCTCTTTCTCTCTGGCTCGTTATCCGAAAATGATTAAAAAAATGTCGCTGTCCAAACAAGGACAGCGGGGACTCGAGAAAACTAGGCTTGCGTAAAACTGTACGGGGTTTTTTGGCCGAAGTGATTTTGCGTCACCTCTCGTCAGAGGCATAGAGGAGAGGGATCGCGCGTAGGCATCGACTGCTGGCAGGGGCAAGGATGCTGATCGAGCGCGCCTCGGGGCAGAAAAGAGTTGCGCGGTGAAATATTAAATATGAAGAAGGAGCGTTAAGTAAAGTGCATATAGAAAAAGCGAAAAAACGTTTGCCGCGGGTGTGTCGGTCGGCTCGACCAATGGGACGGCTGCCGCGGGGGCTCGCCGACCAATGCAGGCGGCGGCTGACGTAACCGATCTTTGTCGCTGCTCCTCGTCGACGTCGCCGCGCGGCGACGGCCCCTCGGGATATAAGACGGGCTTCCCCTCTCCGCGCCCGATCAGTGCGACGGTAGACGACGCGATAGTCCGGATAGTCGCCAGAGACGGATAAGCTCCGAGCGTTTTTTCCCGACGGCTTGTTATTTTCGCCTGGCTCTTCGCAGGTGGGTTTCCCCTCGTTCTTTTTTATTTCTATTTTCTATCTCCGCCGAACGTTGTATATTTAGATGGAGCTTCTTCTGCCTTTCCAACGGAGAAACGGCTCCGCGGGAGTCTCGCGTTGCGCAAAAATTTCAACCAATATCGAGTTGCGCAATTGCAACCTTGACTGGGTTCTCTTTTACCTGCATTTTCCTCTTCGGAAGTCGCCTGGCGTCGGGAGCCCAAGTCCCGGCATCAGATCAGGGAAGAAAGCGAGAGCGCGCGCGCGTCCTTCCGGCATGGCGTAACGTCCCTTCAGGGTCGCTCCCCCCGCCCTGGAAGGAAAAAAGCCCGAGGGGAAGGCAGTGCGCGGCGTAGGAGCAGCGACTAGTCGCGCCTCGCGTGCGGCCCCCACCCGAGGCAGCGGCAGCCGCGGGTCCGCGAGTCCGAGGTGAGGCTCGCGCAGCTCGCGCCGCTCGCGTTTCGGCCGGCGCTGGCAGTCCGGTTGTGCGAGCCTCGCTGCCAGGCTGCCGCGGGGAGAAGTCAGCAGAGCCAGAGTTGCGCGCAGCAGCGGCCGCCTCGCAGGTACTGTGTGCACTCCGTCTTCCGGCCGCGCTGCGCAATACCGCCGACGGCGGAAAAGCCGCGCAAACGCGATTGCAGCTCGGCCGATCGAGAGGCAGATGCGCGCGTCTGATCCGACGCGGCTCTGATCTACTGGGAGCGGCGCCATTCTACTGACGTCCCAGCTGGCGCGACTCCGCGAGCTCCCAAGTGTACCGATCTCGCGACCTCGCGACCTCGCACCCTGGCCGGAGTTGCATAACGATCGAGAGTCTCCGCCGGCGACAGAGAAGTGAGGAGGATCAACGAACGAGCGCGGCGCCGAGCGCCAAGGTCAAAGCCCAAGGATCCGCGCATAGGATCCTCGCCTCCGCTCATTTATGAGCCGTGTCTTGTTGAGATCGAATCGATAACTCCGCGTTTGTTTGAGTCGCAGGGAAAACGCGGGCTCCTTGCTCCTTGGAAAAAATCGAGGCTGGACTCGAGCGTCATTGAGACAATCGAGAGACAATCGCTGTTTCCTTGAGCGAGTATTGGAGCCGCGCGCGTGAAAGTCGCCCGCGCAGCGCGCTAAGGAGCTAGTCACGCACCAGTACGTAACGTGGCACCCACGGCTTTTCTGTTGCAGGGAAGATGCGGCCTTACTGCTGGAGCTGAGACCGTCTCGTAGGCTTCGCAAGACCGAGGGCCCGCACCCGAAGCCGCTGAGCAACAAGTAAGGATCTCGCCGCGCGACCGCATCCTCTCTCTTTCTCTTTCGTCGCTGCTTTTCATTGCGCTCCTCTCTGCGCGCAGCCCCTTGCGAGCCGTCCTGCGACCCGAGACCGAGCGCGTCTGAGCGCGTCTGAGCGAGAGAGAGAGAGAGCTTGTAGCGCTGCTCAGTCGGAGAGAAAGAAGGACGACGAGGCGTCGCGCGATCCGGGGAAAGGTGCTGGGAAGGGCCGATTGGACGAGAATGCCGCCGCCGAGGATGATGCTGCTGCTGCTGCCGCTGACGCTCTCGCTGACGCTGAGCGGCCGAGGCCTCGTCGCCGGCCAGGAGCAGACGACCGGAGCCAGCCAGAAGAAGCCGCATCCATGCCCGAGGTGAGTGCATGCACTTTGCTATTCGCGCCAAGATCTTCATTCTGACAGAAGCAGGTAACCTGCGACGCCCCTCGCGCGCGCTCCGACTTCCTCGAAAAGCTGCAGCCTTCTTTCTCTGCCGCTCGGAAAAGGCTTGACTCTTTCGGCAGTGGCTCTATTTTTGCCGCTCTAGCGTCAATGGGCGTATTGGACGAGAACGACGCGCGTGACATGCCTCCTGGCACGTGGCCCGCCGCGCGCACAGCTGCAAGCTCTCTCTCTCCGTTCCTCTAGCTTCCCCCCCCCCCATCATTATCGCCTATACGCACACTATGCGGCGGCCTCATTTTTTTCCGGCTTTTTTGCTAACAGCTTACGCAACCGAGCGCTGTATACGACGCACGTACGGCGGTTTCCGTATTATTGTCTCGTCAAAGCCGTCGTCGGTGCGCGAACTTTGCTTCTCGAAAGGGAAACGTCGCGAGGCGCAAGGTCGCCGAGAAACTGCCTTCAACAAGAGAGAGAGAGAGAGACGAACAACTTTTCCCCTTCGAACGCGCCAAATTTCGCCTCCGCGCCAGCTGTCCGCAAATTGAGAGAGGAATGTCCGCTTTCTTATGCAATCTCGCAGCAGCGATCCCGTGCGAGCAGCCTACGTAACGGATAGGCCAATAAAAGTCGATCCTTCACTGGCGATCGTGCAAATCCGAGCAGTTGATAGTTTATGGAGACCGGGCCCGGCTCCCGCGCTTCTTCGAGCGTCGCGGCAGAAGCGGCGACCTTGACCCTCGACTATAACGAGTGATATCTTGCGCAGCGAGGTCTACTGCCACGGCGAGCTGCTGCACACGATCCAGATGGCCTCGATCTACACGGACTCGAAGACGTTCGTCGACATGAAGATGCGCCAGCCGACGGAGGCGACGCTCGGGCTGTTCCGCGAGTTCATGAACCGGACGGCCGGGGCGCCGACGCGCTCGCAGATCGAAAAGTTCGTGAACGAGACCTTCGAGCCGGCCGGCTCCGAGTTCACGGACTTCGACCCGAAGGACTGGGTGGCCCAGCCCAAGTTCCTCCGCAAGGTCCTCGACCCGGAGCTCCGGAAGTTCGGCCAGGACCTGAACCACATCTGGAAGCTGCTCGGGCGCAAGATGAAGGACGACGTGCGGCTCAACAGCGAGCTCTACTCGATCATCTACGTGGAGAACCCGGTGATAGTGCCGGGCGGCCGGTTCCGCGAGTTCTACTACTGGGACTCCTACTGGATCGTGAAGGGCCTGCTGCACTCGGAGATGCACGCCACGGTGCGCGGCATGCTCAGCAACTTCGTCTCGATCGTCGACCGGTACGGCTTCATCCCGAACGGCGGCCGGATCTACTACACCATGCGCTCGCAGCCGCCCATGCTGCTGCCCATGGTGCACGAGTACCTGAAGCACAGCAACGACTACCAGTGGCTCGAGGAGAACCTCTGGCTCCTCGAGAAGGAGTTTGACTTCTGGATGACCAAGCGCACGGTCGAGGTCGAGCGGGACGGCGTCAGCTACACCCTGGCCCGCTACTACGAGGAGTCCTCCGGCCCGCGGCCCGAGTCCTACAGGTGCGTAGCCCTCTGTACCCTCTGCGTGCCCTCTGTACCGTAGACACCGGCCCCTTCTTCTCCGCAGGGAGGACTACCTGACCAGCCAGAGCTTCCGCACGAGCGAGGAGAAGGAGAACTACTGGGCCGAGCTCAAGACCGCCGCCGAGACGGGCTGGGACTTCTCCAGCCGCTGGTTCATCCTCGACGGCACGAACAAGGGCAACCTGACCAACCTCAAGACGCGCTCCATCATCCCGGTCGACCTGAACGCCCTGATCTACCGGAACGCGGTCCTGCTGGCCCAGTACAACCGGCACTTCGGCAACGTCAGCAACGCCGAGCGCTACGAGCGCCGGGCCCGCGAGTGGCAGCGGGCCGTCACCGCGGTCCTCTGGCACGACGAGGTCGGCGCCTGGCTCGACTACGACATCCTCAACGACCTCAAGCGCGACTACTTCTACCCGACCAACATCCTGCCGCTCTGGACCGGCTGCTACGAGGCCGCGCGCCGCGAGGAGCACGTCTCCAAGGCCCTCAAGTACCTCGAGAAGAGCCAGATCATGATGAACCTCGGCGGCATACCCACGACCCTCGAGCACTCGGGCGAGCAGTGGGACTACCCGAACGCCTGGCCGCCCCTCCAGTACTTTGTCATCATGTCGCTCGACAGCACCAACGACCCCTGGGCCCAGAGGCTCGCCTACGAGATGAGCCAGCGCTGGGTGCGCAGCAACTACAAGGCCTTCAACGAGACCAACAGCATGTTTGAGAAGGTGAGCTGCTTCCCCAAATCGACCCGTATGCCGTGCACTCGCCAACTTTCGCTCCTCCCTTTCGCAGTACGACGCCACGGTGTCGGGAGGCTACGGAGGCGGCGGCGAGTACGAGGTGCAGCTGGGCTTCGGCTGGTCGAACGGCCTCATCCTCGACTTGCTGGACAAGTACGCCGACCGACTGACCGTCGAGAACCACTTTGTGCCGTCCGACGTCACGACGCGAAACGTGGCCGGGCCGCAGCTCGCCGGCGTCTCGACGGCCGGCCAGCTCATGACCGGCGTCCTCGCCCTCATCATTTCCCTGGCCGCGGGATTCATCGGGTGAGGTGAGTGACCGCAAAGCCGGCCCCTGCCCCGCAACGCGCGTATGACCGACACCGACTCTGCTTTCTGTTTCAGATGGCGAACGCCAACCGTGGACTTTTGAGTTTTCAAGCATTTGCGGTGGCCCTTCGGAAAAGTCATCGCGGGCCGATGCCTCTTTTCCTTTCTCTTTCTCTTTCTTTTGTTCTTTCTCTCGACCAGCGTACCCCTGCGCAGTTTTCAGGAAACGCGCACAATTAGCGAGCGCGATTTCGCATAGTATTATTAGGCTAGACAGACGACGAGAGAGCTAGGAGCGGGAGAGTTCAGTTGAGCGGCGCGCTCCAGCACAAAGTAAAAGCGCGCGAGTTAACGAACTGCTGCACCGCTGAGAACGGCAAGAATGCAAATCTCTCTGTATCAGCAGTGAAACGTATCAGAGCTGTTTTGCATACGTTTCACGCGTGCAAAAACGAAGAGTATGACGTCACACTCGCGCACGCCCCTGTAGATATGTATGTGCAGGTCATGTATGTAGATTTATCTAGTCAGATGGACGAGTGGCGTGCGAACCGATTACAATGATTATTGTTGTCTTTGTTGTTGCTTTCTCCCACAATAATATTCCATAACGTTTAACCTTGCTAACGCGTGCCTGAGCGCGTCCCAGTGGCGGCGAATTGCCAAATTTTTAGTCTATAGGCATGATGAGATGCATCTCCGAAACGCCAAAGAGGCCAGCAGCACGGCGGCGCTGGCAACTGGAGCACGAGGGAAATTCTACTCGGCCCAAAATCAAACGTTCAAATCCGAGGGCTCAACTTTGTCAACTCTCTGCATTTTATTTTTCCATACGGTTAACTGCGTTTCTTATCTTATCGCGATACCGCTTGTGCGCTAGTGAGCAAGTCAACAGCTATCCTTTTTATACTTGTGCGTATACGAACTAGCTTTAGACGCGTTAGAATGTAGTCACGTGTTTGCTTCTATTAAACGCATTGTGATACTCAATGGGCCCGCGCGGGCTCAGCAAGCATCGATCATAAGTACTTTACATTATTGCGCCGAATGTAGATGTGAATTCATCGGCCGCCTTGCCAGAGATGCGGGCGCGAACGTCGAGTCGTTACAGTTACGTCGCCTGTAAATAATCGAGTACATATATTTTCTACGATGAAAAGCAGCTATGACTTTCGTCATACGCAGATTGAACCAGTGATTCTAGTTTACCATTTATATTGTAGCAAATATATATATACATACACACACACACACACACACATAGTCAACTACGGCTCCTTATATTTTTTATAATATTATACATACAAATACAGCTAGCACGCGTGGTTATTTATGCACGAGTGCGCGCGACTCGTATATTCAAATCAACGGCCTAACGAGCGTAGAGTGTTTTAATTTTTATTTCCCCTCCGATCTATTTAGCAATCGCAGGTTGCGATTTCGATCCGTGCATGATTTACGTCGACAACGTCTTCCTCTTGTCTTTGAATCCTCTCCCTCCTCGTAAACACCTCCTCTCTTTAGCGCACGTAACATCAGCTGCACAGAGGGACCAGAGAAGAAAGAGAAAAAGATACTCGAGCAAGATACTTATACGACGACAAAAGTGACTGTCATCTTTCTTCAAGGCGTTCCTCTGATGTAATCTAGTGTAACCATCCCAGCCAGCATGCCGGAATAATATACTTTTACTGTGTACATTTACCTATGCCTATTGATATCGTTGTACACTCTTGCTAGCTACCTCGGTTCTCTAACACATATTGTCCTCTGTGTGTTTGTCCTTTAACCCTCGACTCTTCTAAAAATTCCCTACTCTTGTTTTGCTTCGAAATGCGATGGGTCGCAGTAATTCGCCATTGGTTTATTACCGATTATCAAAGCAACAACGACATCGAGAGCGGCAGCAATAAAATTAATAAAGTTCATTCCTAAAAATCCCTACTCTTTATTTCTTTGTTGTGCATGTACTTAAAGGCGAAAAAACAGCGTTAAAACGGCGATATGGCGCAAGTGTACTTGAGTTGTTTGAATAAATATTCTTGAAATCACGCAGACGCTTGTCATTGAATCCTTTTTGAAATGTCTTGCTGCCGGCTCTGATCGTCGCAGTGCACGAGTCGTGCTTGCGATGAAAAGAATATCGCCATAATCGTAACACTGTTTTTGCGTCCGCCATTGATTTCGGTGAGCCAATTAGCGGCAGCAGCAGTAGCAGCAGCAGCGGCAGCAGCAGTCGATGGACATTCGGAACTGCAGGAGCTGCTCGGAACAATGTCAATTGTAAATTGTCGAAAGTAAATTGTCGTTCGCGCAAGGGTCAAAGTTCGGCTCGCTAGTGGTCGCGTCGCGCAAGCCTGCGTTACGAGGCGAGTGGGCGTAGATCGGCTGGCAGATTGCATCGCTGGATCGCGTGAGAAACGGCGCGAGCTCTGAAGGTCGCTTGATTGCTCGCGGCCTACAAGTCCTGCGCCGAAAGCCGCAGTGTGTATCCTCGCGTCCTCCTCTAGCCGCGTTACGTCAGCCCGTCGCGCTGAAACGTTGTGCTCGTTATTTCGCTCGCGATTGATGAAAAGAGCAGCGCGAAGCGAGTCGCTCTCTGTCGTTAAAGTGGCTCGATTAAATCGAAGGCTGCGCCTTGCGAGAGGGAGCGAAAGAGTGCAGTAAAAACCGAACGGCGCGTACCTAGCTACACACCCATGCGCGCATTAATTAGAGCGAGAGAGAGAGAGAGAGAGAGCAAGAATGGCATAGCGGCCTGCCTAAATAACGCGCGCGCACGGCGCACTCCGCCGCCGGCCAAGGACTCTCTCATCTTTGTACGATTCCGCAATAACGCGCTTCCGCTAGAGAATCCAACGCCGCGCGGTTGCGCAACCAGGGCGTATGTTTGCCTGCGTCATTGTCGCGCGCCGCGGAAGATTCCATTGTCCGCAAGAGTCGCTGCCGAGATAGACTTATATATAGAGATAGGGGCACTTGCTTGGGAGCGACCGCAACTCGCGGCCACGTTTTGAGAGCGTCTTTCTTCTTGTTGCAGGATGGTCATGTACAAGCGGCGCCACTACTACGGAGTCTCGGGCCCGTCGACGGCGCCGAGCAGCCGCAAGTCCGCCGGAGGCGTCGGCCCGGCCTCGGCCCTCTACCGCAAGCGCTTCGCCTACACCGAGCTCAAGGACATGAACAACGACGACTGACTAGCCGACGTCGGCGACGGGGACGAGGACCTGGAGCCGCTCATCACCTAGCCTGCAGCTGCGCGCGCACTCGCTCGTCTGCTGGACTGGCGCAGAGCCGACTCGGAAAGTCCTAGTATTATTTAGCCAATTCAATGTCAACCGCCTCGATCGCGTGAGCGCGCTATATACTATATTTCTACATACCTATACCTATATATATATATATATATCAGTCGAGTGTACGCGTTCGCGAGTTTTTCCGTTCCCGGCCTGTCGAGACGCTCTGCCTCGCGCACCCGACCGATCCTTCCATGACAGCTCAAAGTATCGCCGGATACTTTTTCAACTGGCTCCGAGTCGGCGTCTCGACACCCCGCAAGCTCGTCGCGTTCGCGAGTGAAGAACGAGTGCCTTCGCTGCAGGTTCGGTTGCAGCTTTCCTCCTCTGTGCAGGATGCCGCTGACGGCGAGGAGCATCAGGAATGTCGACCGAAGCCTCCCCTGTGCCGCGAGCCGATACAGTTACTCGACTACAATGCCCATAGTAAGTTAAGGATGCAGTTACACAAATCATGCAAATAATATGACGACTGGCGAATTTCTTACAACTCGATGTAGCTCCGATTCCGAGTGTAAATAGGAATATGTTATCACGCGTACGAGAAGGAAAATCGATTTATTGATCGGGGCTTTATTAAGGATTCGGCGCGCGGTTAATCGCGCGTTCTCTGCACTTGCAATGACATCGCAAGCTTCGCGAAGCAGGCCCGTACCGCGCGACAGATAGGATATATATATATATATATATATATACATTTATATATATACACACACACAAAATATATAACGTATTTTTTAGATGAAACCATGTAAAAAGCAGATGATGGGCGATGTGCACTAGGTATAAAAACTGAACTCTTGATTGTTGTGGAAAAGAAGGGAGGATAGCATCAGGCATATTTTTCTAAGTCCACAGCTTTTCCTGACCACTGCTTTCTTTCCATGCTGCGCAAACTTTGATAGGATTTAGCATGAAAAAGGCGGAGACTCTGTAATTGATGAAATTAGTAGATAAATCGTCTGACTATGCATGTGATAATTTAAATAATTTTACATGACCGATCACTTGCTACTTTTAGTAGCGAATAAATGGTCTGTACATGTATCTCTGATGCTTATTAAGCTAGGGCGTTTTTCGGGGATTTTCTCCTATTTTTCTTCTATTTTTCTTCTATTTTTCTTCTATTTTTCTTCTATTTTTCTTCTTGATCATGACCCCTTCACGGGAATGAAGAAAAATTCAATTACACCTTTACGTTAACAAAGTTACGTGGTCGTCTTGTGCCATACCTTCGATAGATTATCTCTCCTCTAAGCATTAGCTGTCCGATAGAATACAGTAATGGCGAGAACCTACGGGTATAAGACATCATTTTTCAAGCCATTTATAAGAAATAATTCTAGATATATTAATCTATGCGTAGATGTAGTGATTTTATCCTAATCCATTTATGGAACCACCGACAATTGCTGCGGTCCATTCGAATATACAGATCAAGTTTTTATATTTCAAGTGATTTTTCTCTCAAAACTTGATCTTTCAATACTTTTACTATCTGCTTTTGTTTGGGAAAGTAGCTTTGTTGACCGTTAAAATAATATTTATACTGCGTATGATCAAGTAGACATTATAGTATACGACCACGCACACTTTCATCGTTTCTGTTATATAAAAAGGCATTACACTCGTTATGCGTCCGATAAATTATTGTCGATTATAAAAAACGATTTCGATAAAATTACCTGTAATTATTTGTTAAGTTACTAGCAACTGTAGAATCAAGCTCTTCTCTAACAATTGCATAGAAATGTTTTTTTACGTTACCCGTTTTATTTTATTTATTGTCGTTAAAATTTTTACCTTCTACTTCATTGTTTTAAACGCTCTTTATTTAGCGCCCATTTGTTAATATCTTTTCTTTCTATACCTATAAACCACTTTTGGAAAGGAGGTGGCAATCACGACATAATTATAAACCTACTCAATATGAAATGAACTTTTAGTATCGAATACAAGTTTTTGCAAGTATCAACTTATTAGAATAGCATGATAATTATGCGTGTGAACGTTTAGTACTCTAAAATTAATTTGTATATAATTGCGTCGTACAATAATAAAAAATTGCAAATCGAAACACTACTAAAAATAAATTGAGAAAAAACTGCACTTCAATTGTTTATTTTCATTCTCCCATCGGGATCAGTATTAATTATTACAACATATTTCAATGATCTACTTAATTAAAAAAAAGAGCTTGTAAATGTGTCATTTATGTACATTTGAAGCAATTCAAACTTTGCTCGGCTTTGAAAAACGCGATGATACAAATATGTTCGGTATGTGGAAAATAGCTAAAGAGAATACAGCATCGTAATTGTTGCATATACTTATATACATATAATTGATCAATTTGTACGTGAATTACGCATTAAGATTACTTAATATATTGGCTGGAAAAATTTATGCAAATTCATATTGTTCAAAAAAGGTGACTATACTGCCACTATTATTAAGATTTATTATTTTTTATCATTGCGCGATTACGTACTGCAAATATTAAATCTCTTTAATTTAATTGATTTGCAAGACAGAACCGCATCGAATCACGAAAATCATGAGAAAATTATGAGAGAAATAAATTGTTATAATAACACCAATGAAAGGTTGCCGATGCAAATTTTACTGTTGTTACAATCTATTTTATGTTGGTATTTTACTGGCTATCCAAGTATCGTAGAATTTACTATAAATTTATATGTTATACTTTGAACTTTGAAACATACATGTTTGTTTTTTTATTTACAAATTAGCTCCTAATAATACCGTTATAAAATAAGTAAATTTTATCATCAAGAACACGGGCATTGTTGTGAGTGCGTCGACATGACTATAATGATGAAATACTTTCGTGGAAGTTGAAAAAACTCTAAATTCCTATTCATTATTATTTAATGATGGTAACATATTTGAAATGTATGAAAAATTAAATCGCTGACGTAGAAATGTTAGAAAAATATCGTATCGTAGTCTTTCGATTTTCAACCATATCAGGTAGGTAAAATCAAATACACCTGCAGTAACCTGGAGCTTTGCAACAGTGAAAAACACTACAACATTTTTACAGAATTGGTAAGATGGAAAATTAATAATTTTGAGTAGCAAAAATGTATTTATGTCAAGTAATTCGGTAGAATAATTAAAACGTACGACAAGTTTCAATTATTGTGTATTGAGTCTCAAACGGATTCGGAACTGCTGCAGTCCGATCTCGATGTCCTGCGCTTGTAGAGGGGTTCGCGGCCGTTCTACTTTGGCTATGGCATCGGGGGGGGGGGGGGGGGGCGAGCATCCTTTTTGACACTGCACTCACGTTTGGACCCTACATCGATTATGTGACCTCGAAGGCCAGCAGGCAGATAGGTTTTATCAAACGGACTACGTCCGATTTTAAGCATCATGGCACCATCGCCTATCTCTATAGGTCATTGGTCCTACCGATCCTACTCTACTGTTCACCTATCTGCTCCTCTTTCATTAAGATTGCGTCTGGTCGGCTCGAATCCGTCCAGCATCGTATAATCAGATATCTTGCTTTTAAATGCAATCGCGCTATGAGTAGGTTTGAGCATGACTATACTGGCTTAGCTCAATTTTTTAACTTGCCGACGATAATGAGTTTACATCACTATCGCGACTGCCTGCTGTCCTTCAAGGTTCTCCACGATTTTGTTGCCTGCGATGCAATTAAGCTGAAATTTCGTAACAGGGAACTTGTGTATTCGCTCCGCAACCATCGACCTCTCTGTGAGAAATCGTCATCGTCTAATTTCGGATTCTTTTCAACGGTTAATAGGATGCGTAGATCTTGGAACGTTCTTCCACGTAGCGTTATCGAGGTTTCTGTTCTATCTGGATTTAAATCGAAATTGAAGAATTTAGTTTTTAGTTTCTAATACTCTCTTAATCTTGATTGTATATCCGTTCCGTAATATTCTATCTCGTTATTTTGTATTTAATTTTATCCTGCATATTACGCAGTATTTGTAAAGGGCTTCTAGCCCGTTTAATTGCTCAATAAATAAATAAATAAATAAATAAATATTTCGAATGCAAGTGAGTCGGTAATCTTTTGTAATAGTCATTTCTTCTTAAATTAAATTTTTGATTAGCGGCTAACGGATGATGGCGCTTTCAATATGATTAACCGATTAGTCTTTTATAAATTAAAAAAGAAAAATTTCTATTCATGTACATATAGACACATGTGCAAGACGAAAAGTAATAAAAAATGATTTTCGATACGTTTACTCTGTACGTTATACCTGATATTCTCTCCGTTGATCTATCACTAACTGCTTTTCGCAATACCGTGTCCATGTAAGCTTTGTTAAGTAAAATTAGAACTTTTAGATAGTAATGTATGAGGTGTGATAAGTATGTGAATATGTAATGTATCTGTATGCATATGCATAAATACAATGTTCGATTCAAAGTATCTTATTTGTTATTGTTTAAGTGTATATCCTTTTTCATTTCAATTTTATAATGTTTTTGTGGGAGTATTATTAAACAAACCCGAACGCACGCACGCACACCAACACAGTTTGTATGTACAAGGTTAAAATTAGCTTATTTGAAAGAGTATAAATGTATCGTTAGAGTAAGAAAGAAAAGGTAAGTCAGGCAAAAATTATGCATATAATCATGTATGTATTTTATCAAAGCTACTTGTATTTGTACATAATATAAAAGATACATTATATCAAGACAAACAATACTGAATCAAATAGATGCAGTAATAAGTACAAATTTAGCTTTATTTTAATTGTATTATTGGACAAAGAATTTGAGTAAAAATTAATAACTCAACGAAGGTACATTAAAAATTCACAATGTATTTCAAAGTAACACCGTGAGTTTGACACAAAGTTCACAGCTTCATAAAATAAGGAAACACGTACAACGCTTTACACCTATAATCAATCGTTTTAATCCACGCTCTTATTAAAATTAAGACTTACGATATATAATACAAGCCGTAAATACATATTTGATACTGAGTACTTGTTAATTAACACGTTAACTTATTAAATTTATTCGTACATAAACATTTTATACAGATATTCTTCAAAGAATTCAATCACGCAGGATGTTGTACATGCATACAAGTATGATCTTTCAATATATACAAAGGTTTATTGTCAAACCGCACGTTTTTGCGCGAATAGCTTTTGTTTAGTATACGCATTATGTTAACACTTACGTATTGTAAAGTTTTACAAAATGTTTCCTGTTTAACGCTTAAAAAATATTTGTAAAAAGCCTCAAATTATATATAAAATGTATTTCTTCTCGTTTTTATAATTATGGGAAACTTTTAACATTTCGTATTAAAAACAAGTTTCTTAATGCATTTTACTTTCATTCTCATTTCAATAATAAGGCAGAGTAGTGCTTAAGGCTTATGTTAAACATTGCAATTTTATTTCTAATTTATACAACTTATATTTCGGACGAACTCTTGTCCTTTTTTTAGAATTCTATTTTATCAATAAATATAAATAATTTATTTTAATAAAATAGGCTTGCAGTTATCATACTTTCCTATTTCAAAAGTAACGAAAATATTTATTACTCGTACTAAATTTTGTGAACGTATAATCGCAATTAGACGGATTTTAATTTACAGATTCTGCATTGAAATATTGTTTTTTAATATCCTTAATAGTATTAGTACATATTTTTCGTGGGTTCAATATTTATCGCAAAAATCTTTTCCAAATATAAATTCTATCATTTTTATCTTATCACATATACTTCAATTTGAAGTATTATCTAAAATTTAATACTCTGAATTTAACGTAAAAAACATTTCCAATTTTTATGGATATCGTTTTGTTTAACTGAATAGAATAGTATTTTTACACTTGTAATACTAACTATAAGCATCAACAATAAAAACGCATAGTTAAAATGATTGTAGCGATTCTGTCGCGATTAAGACTAATTAAAATTCTAAATAAATCAACAAAACGGACTTACTATGTAATACTAAAAAAACACGCTTTTCGCACTAGAAACAAATTTTTATAATTTACATCTGCAGAATTATCAAGATTGTAAAATAAAGGTTATTAATGGCGTTTTTGAAATCATTAAAAAGTTGGCATCTAATAGACACTATTACATCAAAAGTATATTCACCAGATTAAACTATCTTTTACTCTGGTTGTTTTTTTAATGCTAACATGAAAACAAATGATATCTGATGTCACAAATATAGACATTTACAGTTCTAAAATAAATAATCTATCACAAAACGTAGATATATATATATAGTGTGCGTATGTATGTAACACCAGTGGAGACATTTGCAATTTCTACAAAATTATTCCACTGGATTAGAGTTAACGTGACTAACACGTATCAAGCCTATGGCAATACACCAAGTTAATTACTTATCTCAACTATTTACAGTCTATACTCCTAAGTGTACGTTTAAGGGGCTTAAGGCGAAGAGATATATAAACTTCGAATTGCAATTCAAATTGTAGTTTTCACCGGTTTGAAATTGAAATAATATTATTTTGACTGAGTCATAAGCTCAAATGTTATATAAGGCTTTTATCTGATTTTACTTATCTAAAACTTCTATCTTTTAAAAATTCTAAAAAACTTATTTTCTTTTACGCAAATGGTGTATATATACAGTTGTGGACTGTATCCGTTTTACTTGAAAATCAAGGAAACACTTGTTAGGCACATCTTTTTCAGATAACGGCGAAGAACGCAACCGAATTTTTTCCACCGATTTGATGACCAGAGAATGTCGGCGGTGTCATATTTATCATATTGTCAAATCAAACGCCAAAAGCACTTTAGTGAACGTTATAAGAATACTGCTTAGACTCTTTGATTTTAATCAAGTTAACAATTGGCCTGTTGCTCGACGTCGAAAGGCTCTGATTGTTCCTGCGACGTAATCGCTTTATAATCATGATGCAGCTGATCAAAGCGATGTTGTCGCTCATGATTCGTATAACGTAGTAGAGGATCCTCGCCTTCTACATTGCCTGTATCGTCATCGTTACTAACGGCACAAGTAACTACTTCACCTAAAAAGTTATAAATGATTATAAAGTCTATCTAGCATTGCTAAACGTTGCGAAATTACAAAATCAATATTGTATCTGTGAATTTGTAGATTTGTCGATAAAAAAAGTAAGTATTTAATTACCTGGCAAGCACAATTGCAATTGATCATTGCTAGGGTTAGTACTATCGCCGGTACCACTATCCTTACTGTGCTGTGAACTTGTATCCAGATACAGGTGAGTTTCCGGTTCTGGTAAAGCACTGGCGATTATTTTGAGTGACTGCCTACTGCTGGTATTCTGTGCAGCATTCAAACGTCTTCTAGTTTGGTAAATTATGACCACCCAAACGATGGATGTACCGACAGCGCAGCAAACGACTGTAATTATTATCAAGCCCAGCATGTCGTCTTCATTCACCACAGAAGTTGGCGCTAAACAAACGCAATTCAGGGTTATTGAAACTGTATAGTTTAACACAAATTAAAATTTAACATTCAAAATAAATTCTCACCTGCTTTGATGGTGAGGAGAGATGCTCCTGTTTCATTTCCCAAAGAATTGATCATCTCGCACTCGTAGGTACCAGCATCACTGGGTACGGTATTAACTATGATCAACAGTTGATTTTCCGCTGTGAAAAAGTGTCTTTCTGTGGCTTGTAAGGGACTTCCATTTTTACGCCACGATAACTGTGGTCGCGGTGAGCCGCTGGCCATACATTCCATTACTATCGAACCTCCGGCTATCACTTCTTTGTTTTCCATAGGTTTGACAAATGATGGTGTTTCTAAAATCAAGCCATCAAAATTAATAATTCATTGTATCTCTTATACGTTTCAATTATTTGTGCATTCGTGAAATAGGTAAAAGTAGATGTACCAAGTATGGTGAGAGTTGCATTAGCAGTAATGATGCCAGCAAGATTCTGTGCAGTGCACGAGTAGACGCCACTATCAGCTGTCTTGACATTAATAATAAACAGCACATCGTCCGTGGGCATTTTATGCATACGTCTCTCACGTGCAGCCGGGAAGTCATTTCCGCCGTCTTTTTGCCAAGCAATTTGAGGTGAGGGCAAACCTTCTGCTGAGCATTCAAGTCTTGCAGTACTACCCGCTGCTACTCGTATATCATGTGGCTTTTTTGTGAACGATGGGTACACTGTATAAACAATAGATTTTTTAATTGCTATTTATTTTCTCAGCTATTGTGTAATCACAAAAAGCCGAGATATTTACCTTGAACGCTAATCTTGGCTTTTCCGGAATAAGTGGTGCCATAGTTATTAGACACCATACATTGATACTTTCCAGCATCAGCATTGGTGACGTTAACAAGATTGAGAACCGAGGATGCCAAGGTTATGCCGTCAGAGAAGACAGGCTCGCTGTCCATTTGTAGTGTTCGGTCTCGCAGCTCAAGATTGTCATGTTTCCACGTGAAAATCAGAGGAGCATCTGCAGTACTCGTTGCCCGACATTTCAATGTAACATTGCGGCCCTTGATGCTTAACTGACTCTTTGGTTCTTCCACGATACGTGGTTTCGGAAATTCATCTATTGAAAAGAATGGCACGTTTTACATCTGATTCGCGATATCAGTAATGAAAAAATTTTTTAATGATGTAATTGTTAATGTTATGTTTATAGATAAAATCCAAACGATCCTTTCAAGTTAAAGAAGAAAAAAATAAAACAGTAATACAAACTGTTGCAATAAGTTTTAGATCGAGAATATATTTTTCTTTATAGGAAAATTTATAATTTATAATTACCGCAAGTGAAATTGGCATGATGAAGCTGAGTGAGAGGCTTCCCGCGTAACCAATGTGGATAACCACATTTGACCCTAGTCTCGCTATACCGTTTTGAACGCAGCCACACACTTAACCATTGCAATCCACAGTCGCAAAATAATGCACCTGCAGAAAATACAATAAAACGTATTGAGTTAGTCTTTGTAGTTTACAATATTTTTGAGAAAACGTGAATGATCCTAAGAAACCCACTTGTGTTCATTTTTAGAGTGATAAGAGTCGAAGCCATTGGGGAAAACGCATTTTCTTGAATGCTCGTCACGTTGTTGCCAGTCAAATCTAGCTCCGTAACTTGGGTTAGGCCATTGAATGCGTTCTTATGAATAGATTTTATCTGATTGTGAGCTATTCCCAGTTTTTGAAGTTGCGTTAGGGAGATAAAAGTTCCGATCGCATCTTCCACGATGTATGAAATTTTGTTGGAATTTAATTCCCTGCAATGGTAAGAGTTACAGGTAGAAAATAGACAACCTCGCGATTGCATATTTTTGACGCACTGCGCCGATACTGATAGAAGGAAAAGATATATACTTACAAGACTTGTAAGCCGGACAGATCTTTGAATGCGCCATCGGAAATGTAGGTTATAACGTTGTAATTCAATTGCAATTTTCTGAGATTTCGCAGAGACGAGAAGGTGGAGCGCTCTATTCGGTTGAGCACATTATGCGACAAGTCCCTGAAATCAGCGAGACATGGCGAGATTATTAGAGTGACTTCTGACGAAGCAACAACTCCGAGAGGCCGTGTAGCAGACATAGTATAGCGATCTTACAATTCGATAATGTCTTTGCACATGTCCCAGGCTTCGGATTCAATCGTGCTGATCCGATTGTGCGACAGTGTGAACACTTGGAGACGGTTCAGTCCGAAAAGGGCCCCCTTGGTCACGACCTCGATAGCGTTGAAATCGAGTTGAAGCTCCGTGAGATTGCTCAAGAATGCCCCGGCATTGAGCAGCTTGATGTTGTTTCTTTTGAGGCGCAGCTTTTCCAGGCTCTTGAGCTCCCTGAAGGTCAGCGCGTCTATTTGACGAAGTTCGTTGCGGTTGACTTCCCTGCGCGTTGAAAAAAAATTGGTTAGGTTTGGTTAGAGGTCGCTTCAATTGCCCAACGGACGCAGGACACTTACAGAATCCGCAGCTTGTCCAGTTTCTTCAGATAGTCCTTGAGACTGTTGAGGCGATTTTTGTTCAGCCGAAGCTCCTGCAGGGACGTCAAATTTTCGAAGCTGCTGCTTTCGATGCTGCTGATTTGATTGGAGTTCAAGATCCTGCGCAGAGAAGACAGCGAGGGAAAGGTTAGCGAGAAGGAGCTGGCGCAACGAAGGAATTCGGCAAGGCAAGTACTCACAAACTTTTGAGCTTGGACGGCGCGAACGAGCCGCTCTTGACCGACGCGATCTTGTTGCCGCTGAGGTCCAAGACCTGGAGTTCCGGGTAATGCGTCAAGGCACTGCCGCCGATCGCGTTGATCATGTTGTGGGCGCTAAGGGGCAGACCGTGGTGAGATTTCGTACAGAGCTTGAATCGCGGGCGTCCATATAGTCTACGCGATACTTACAGAGATAGGTGCGTGAGGTGGGGAAGAGTCAACTCCGGGATTCGCGTCAGTCGGTTCTTGTTGACTTTGAGCCATTTGAGCTGCGTTTCCGGCGATAAGCTCAGCGTGAAGTTGTCGGCCAGTACGTTGGAATTGACGTCCCTGTAAGTATTCGGATATCAGCATCGGGACAATATTGCACGTATAGGTGTGTAAGGAGCTGGGCGTGCGACCGCCATCGTACTTACAGTTCCTGGAGTTTCGGCAGATTGAGCAGCGCGTTGAACTCGAGATTGGCAAAGTTGTTGCCTTTGAGGATGCTGCGGAAGGGAATCGAGCGGCGTTAGATAAGATGCGTTGGAGACGAATGAAATTTAGCGGAGGGGAGAGCCGTCGCGTCGCCTATAGGCTTACGAGCGCGCACTGCGCGGCGCCAGTGCTTTTCGGCGCAGAGCGATTTGTTGGATTTAGCGTGCACGGAGGGATTGGTCTCTCGCGTGACGTCATATTTTTCGCTCGTCAAAGGAGCATCGCGCGACGCGGCTGCGTAACGAGTAGCGCCTGTGCGGAGTAGGCGAGGAAAAAAGAAGCGCAGGGGGAAAGAGCGGAGAGTGTCTGCTTAAGCTCTAATAATAGTCCCATAGCGAAAAGGTCGCGCGCGCGCGCGCGCGCAAGAGAGAGAGGGATTCACAAGAGCCTCCGTCTGCGAGCTGCGGCGACGTCGCGGACGATCTGTGTGAAAAATTCTGGCGTCTGGCTCAAGTGCGCGCTCTCGGGATCCTCCTGCAATGAATTATGCCGAATCACGAGTGCTGCTGTCCCCCATGACGCGCTACGTCGAGCTTATCTTTCTGGCCAGAGATAAGGCTAGTTTTAACAGCTTCGCTGTTAAGAGATAAGGGTCTGGATCGAGCGCGATCGGTCTATTTTTAACCGGTGTAGCGTGGGCAGGGGGTAATGCGGTCGCGATACCGAGAAGCGTCCGCTGGAAAGGAATTGACAGGCGGGGGGATTACGCCGCTCGTCCGAGATCCACTGTGACAGCATCGCGGCATCGGAGTGTTTTTTCGCGCGCGCAGCCGCAGGCCTTGTGCGAAGGAAGCAAAGCGAAGAAAAGGAGAAGAGAAGAAAGGTGCGAACCGCCTTCGCAGAAACGACGCACTCTCTACACTCTAGACTCTGTATGCCGGTCTACCTGCGAGCGCGCGCGCGCGCGAGGGACTGGCTTCTCAAAAAAGTCCGCGTTCGCTCGTTAATCTCCCACACGCGGCTGCCGTGCGGAGAGCCCGATTATGATCGCGCGAGCTCGCGCGCCAAAATTCGCAAACCGGAATCTCACCTCGTGTCCTTATGCGTGCAGCAGCCCGGCGCGGAAAGTCGATTATACGCAGGAGATTTCTCGGGATTTCGGGAGTGCCATTTCAGATCGCATCGACTGCATCGAATTTTCAAAGTCTCGAGGCCTCTACGTAACGTTACGAGTACGCGACCGGCCGACCGACAAAAGAATAAATTCTCGCGCTCGGGCTTTGTGCATCGGCGGCGGAGGGGCCCATTATGCGAGTCATCGCTGCAGCGCAGCCGGGCCCGGCCTTTTTCTCTCGCCCCCGACTATACATCGAGGCTGCAGGGGGAGAGAGCGAGAGAAGAGCTGCACAAGAGACGCGACGCGAGATCTTTCTCGCCTCTCTCCCATACCTATCCTCTCGCGTCTTTCTTCTCTCTTCTCCTCGGCTCTCCTGCTCCGCTGCGAGCCAAGAGAGGCTTTATTCATGAGTGCAGCGAGAGGCTGCGCGCGCGCGCGCGCGCGGACACCGAGAACGAGGGGAAGAGAGAGAGAGAAAGAGGATTATATTATTTTCTATACAGCCGCGACGGGTGCGACGCAGCTCTCTCGCTATGGTTGCCCTCCCTTCACAACGGACCCTCATTCACAACTGATTCTTTTTCTCCGGCACTCGCTTCTCCCTCCTTTTATTCCTTCTGTAGAAATAAACATTTCGCACCGGCACGAATCGAGCATCTATTATTGAAGCACCTTTTCTCTCCCTGCACGAATTCCCAAAGATTCGATGGCACGTCGGAGAGAAAATGAAGAGGAGCTGCGGGAGTCCCTCCGCCGGTCCCTCGATCTTCCGCGGCAATCGGAACGAGCACAAGATAAAGAACGTGTAAAAACAGGAGGAAATTATGCCGCGCGGGCTGCAGCATCCGTTGATCTGATATAGTGTAATAAATGGCGCGTATACCCTTCCGATTCTCTCCCCCTTTTTTCATCAAGATTATTTCACACGGACGAGCCGCCTCTCATTTCGAGCTTCGCCTGCTGCTGCAACAACATTGCCATCGGATTATACTCGCCTCGAGCGTGTGCGAAGGATTTATTTTGCCTTTTCTGTTTCCTTTTCTCGTCCTCGTCGGCGACCGTCGTGTGTCGGCGCGCGAAACTCTATACTTATACAGCCCGCCCGAGCGACCTCATCATCCGCAGTTCCATTTACTTAATAATTACAGTACACTTTGACAAAGCGAGGATAACTTACAGGTTCTCCGTCCACGGGGGCAAGCCGTTGGGCGCTCCGACGAGCTGCAGATCTTTACAGATGACGGAGTTGCCCAGGCAGGAACACTCGACCGGACACTGATTGTCCAGAGCTTCGACCGGGCTGCAGCTCGGCGCCTGCAGTAGTCCGGCTAGCAGCAGCAGCAGCAGCAGCGTCGCCGATGCACGCCAGCCTCCTCGTCGCCTCCTCGTCATTTTCTCGCTCTCTATCTCTCTCGCTTGCTTCTCGACTCTATACTCGTCTCTCCTGCTTATTCACTTGTTTCCCGAGAGCTGCTGCAACCTCTGCTTCAGCCCCATATCGAGCGAGGGTCGTAAAAAGCACAAGACACTAGCTGCGGGCTCCGAGCTGCATATCAACAATGAAGAACCGAGGCGAGACGGGTCGCGTGAGCTCCCTCTCTCTCTCTCTCTCTCTCTCTCTCTCTCTCTCTCTCTCTTTCTCTCTTCCTCGTTTGTGCGCGTATCGCGCAAAGCTCTGTTCTGCTCGGTGCGTTGCGTTGCGTCGCGGGTCTACGGCGACGACCCACGCAGCAGCGGCAGCAGCCTACTCATGACGAGTTGACGATGACGACGCCTACGCGGTTCTCGGACCGATGCACACTCCACACTCCACACTGCACGAGAACCCGACACTTTGCGCGTTGTTTGCAGGTTAGGTCCACGGGCTACGGCCCAAGCCCAAGACACGTCGGTGCCGTGGTACGTTCTCTGTACTCTCACTCTGGCTCTACTACAGAGTACAGGGCAGCGAATGCGTTACGTGTATATATGTGACACGAAAAAAATGTAGCTGTCGTGCTGTACTGCGCGCGCGCGCGCGCTCGTCTATATATGTATGTAATCCGTGTACGTGTGTATGTATATATACACACACACACACACACACATATATAGCCTCGCTCAAGAGTCGCGAAGATCCGATCGGTTCACTAGCGAGACTCGAAACTGAGATGTGAGCCGACTACTTCTCGGTTCTCGCTCTCGGCCCTCTGTTTTTCTCTTTTCTCCCCTCCCTCTCGTCGCGTCCCGCTGTTCCACCGTCTCTACGAACGGCTGCTGCGGAACGAAGAGAGAATATATAGAGATCCCGGCGCGCAGACTCCGAAAGCACTTGCAACTCCTTCTCCCCCTATGGTCTCTAATATCTTGAACCAGCATAGCTTGTTCTCGCAGCTACATGTATACATATAATAGCTGTGATACAAGTAGTCCACAAACTTTCTGTTGTTGCGCTGGTTCTGTTCCACTCGTGGTTACTTATATATATATATATGCATGCGCATAGATGGCTATACTCTCTAAAAGCACTCCTCTTAGACGCGCGATATTTAAATCGATTCACTGAATTTCATAATCGCTCCACACTTACCCCATTTTAAATTCCTTGTATCACGCAGATTGTAAAAAAAACACGAGTCTTCGCGGTACGTATTGCATATCTTTGCAGGATTGCAATCCCCAAAGAAAGGGAAGAGCGTCACGACAAAACGAGCCCCTCGAACTTCTCATCAGCGGCGCCATTAGATGATTCACATAAAAAAAATAAAGGGGTTCATTTGTATAAAATACTTTATTGCACATTGTCTAAAAATTGAAACTTGTTTAACACTGATCAGGTAATGTTCATCACTTTAAATGGGTGCATCATTTCACGAATTAGTTGTCAAACAATTTTCTGCTCAACTTGCAGTAAGTAACGAGCCGAGGTTCTGCTTTTATTAAAGAGTCTTTGATTTTGAAAACTTTCTGTAAAAATTCCAAACAATGTAATAAGCACTTTAAGAATTACAATGCTTTTAGAATTCTTGGACTGTATTTGCAAAACAATTTTGATAATACACAACAAATTGAAATTTCTCTAATTTTTCTGTATAGATTACATATTTTTCTTATAAAATACGACTTAATACTTGGTGACGAATCAATCGTTCGTCTACAAGCTTTATAACTCAAATTGCGTTGGTTTCCAAGGTATGGAAAAAAACCAGTTCATTAAGAACAACGCAGCGTGTTACTAAATACAATTTTATTAATCACTAACTGTGTATTTATATATGTTTCGTCAATAAATCACTATGTCACAGCTCCATTCTTCCCAATATATATTTAAAAAGAAAACGTAGTATTCATACTTGTCTTTTATATACACATACACGCGCTTATGTATATACTGTGTGTATGTTTATTACATGGAAATCAAGCCATTGCAAAATATTAAACTCTTATATATTTGTATGTATAATATTTATAATTCTGTGCAAAATTTTCACTGAAATAATTGTGATCACATTGCAACATTCAATGTCACATACAGACTGATGAGAATTTCTGCATCCAAATACCTATGTTTTTACTTCTCATAGCTTTATAAAGCTTTGCTATATATGCATTCAAAATAATTGTTCGCATTCGACTATGTATTACTTAGACTTAGATCGTACCCACACATCTCCTTCAGTTATGTATGTTCTAAGTAAGTTTATTTTTTTATATTATACATGTTAGTTTCGTTTTTATTATTTTTTTTTTCTAAATAACATTTTGGCTTGTACATGAGAAACCTCTAACCGACTTTCATCAATCAAAAGTACAACTTCTGTATATTTAAATCAGAATCAGATAAATTTGATTAACCAAATGTTTGCAACAAGTATTAAGATACTTCATTAAGCTCAAATTTTTCACCCACTAATCTCCAACTAATGAAATGAAAATTGACAAATAGCACTTTACCAATCATGTTGTTGCGGCTGATTTTGGAAGTACATGCAACACTGTTGTACTGCAGAGTAGTTAATATGCTTACACGTATCATTTACAAAAGGTAAATAATGCGAGTAAATATGCGTTTTACGTTTTACAATCATAATTTCATCTCGTTCTGGCAAACATTTCATTGCAAAAAAAGTTTTTAAAAAGCCTCTTCTAACTCGTAATTCGTTATATCTTTTAACTTGTGTTTTCCAGATACGATTCAAACGTTTATTGCAAGTTTTTGTATTTTTCTGTTTTGTGCAGGGCTTGATTATTTTGTTAGGGTCTAACTTATTTCGATTTTAAAATAATAATCGTGTTGTCAACAGTTTATTATAAAACTTGGTATCATCAAGAGGGAATAAGATCGAAATTGACCAATGCTGTGCTTTTTATTTTTAAAATAAAATAATTTCTGAAAAATCAAATATTATTTCCAAAGTGATTATCAAGATGATATCGATTGTTCCTTGTTGTTGGCAGCAGCAGTATTAATATCAGTAAAATAATCAACTTTGAAGAAGAAGCAAGTAGTTTTTACACACTCCTTCTCTTGATGACCATTGCACTGTTGTGTGTAATTTTACACACAACAGTGGCAACAAAATAATGTAATTAACCATGTAGGTAAACTGTTTTTCAGACAAAGTAAAAACCTGCAGCAGCGGTGTACGATTTGTGAAGTCTAATTTAAAGATTCACTAGCTACTCCATTAGGACAGCTGACACTATTTGATATTAAGTGGTTGGATGATAAGAATTAATAAGGGCTGCATCCACCGGTTCCATACAAGTAGGGCAAGTGAGGGATCGCAACAACCAGTCATCAATGCATAGAGCATGATAGGTGTGCATACACGGTAAATAACGCACTTCTTCACCAGTCACCAGCTCCATCATGCAAATGACGCACTCGCCTTTCTTAGCACCATCAAATTTTCTGGTGGGCAAGTGCTGAATCAGTCCGATACGTTTGGCCATCCTGACCTGCTGTTCTTCTTCGTTGATAATTGGTCCACCACCAGTTCCACCCAGGCCGACTCCGATTCCAATGCCTCGACTAATGCCCATTTCTGTGGATTGTAGGTGCCGCTCTCTCATGGGGGCTGGTGGGTAATAATTGCCTGCCATTTCCTACAAATGAAAAGCAATGAGTGTTCTCCAAAGAAACGGACAGAAATGCCTTATCAAGGAGCGCGAGGTGTGGTGAAAAGTAATTTTCCGTGGATTAGAAGAAGCTGTTATCGCTTAGATTAGAGAGAAGTGTTTAACAAGAAGAATTGAGGGAGAGAGAGAGGAGAGAGAGAGAGAGAGAGAAGTGAGTACGATGAGATCGAGTGCGGTAAGGCGTGAGGTAAGCTGAAAGATATTGCAATACATTGTAAGGCAGAGAAGGCCTGCTGGTGAGAGTGTCGTGAGAGGCTCCGATGCCGAGAGCGGAGTCGGAGCCGTTGCTCAGGAGGTTCGCGTTGTCCTGCTGTCCGGCTCCGACGCAATTCAGGCAGTTGCCCATGGCCGCCGCTGTTGTGCTGGCTGACTTTCGATGTGGATGACTTTGACTTTCCCCTGATGCGATACGCGGTTGCGGCGACGGCGATGGTAAGACTCATCCAGCGATTATCATGTCATCAGCTGACTCGGAGTACGTGTACCTGCGCCTAGCCCGGAGCCAGCTAGTGGATGAGGAAAAATCGAATGGCTCTTTGTTTGGCTCGTCGGTCCGTCTGCGAACGCTGATCCCGTCGTCCAAGCCTGCGAGCTTCAGCAGCCGTAATCGTGCCGTCTCGAGCTGCTGCGTACTATTATTGTTATGGCCAGGACATCTCCTGCGCGCCTCACCTCACAATCCTCGCATCTGACAGCCTGCCATGACCACTGGACATTTCCTATGCGTGCTACTACGATGTATGTACATACAAACACACAGACAGCTGAGCTGCTGCTGCGGCCTGCGACGCTGCGACTATCTCTATATCTGCTCTGCGTAGCTCTGCGTAGCTCTGCCCCCCCCCTCGCTCTCCCCGCCCGTCTGTTATAATCGACCCCCTTGCCCCCGCCCCGCTCGACAGCCGTCCCGTGCGCTCCCGATGGTCTTGCTGTGCACGGTTGCTCTCGACGCAAACACAAAGAGCTCGTCGCGCGACTCGATTCGACTCTCGCGCGGGGATATTATATTGTATATATAGATATAGCACAAGGCGCCAGCAGCAAACGAAATTAAAAGGCTGCCCGCGTCTCGCCGCTAACTTACAGCCTCATGCTTATAACATCGGTCAGCATTTGCCAATTGCGAATTTATCCATAGTAGAAAATATTAATTGGCTGTTGAGTATAGGTACTGTATAAGGCATACGTCATAGTCGAAATTTACCGCGTTTTCTGGAACTTGAAGTGAGCAGTGAGCAGCCAGGGCAGCTTCAGACTGTGCGCGGGTGGTGGCCTGGTGCGGGCCGTCGTGTCCGATACTCTGATAGTCTGATCTGATCGGACGTAGCTAGTCGTGGGTCGTGAGTCGTGGACCGTAGGTGTTTGCGTTGTTCGCGCTGATGCGCGAGTCTCGTATGGCACAGGTACTGTTAGTTTGCCGAGTGCTCGTGGAGATGTGAGATTTCGCGTGCAAATAAGAGGGAAAAAGGTAAGTGCGACGAGACTTCGGCAGGCGGCTTACGCCTTGCCCATGCAGGCTTATCTGCGATAGAGAGTGAGAATCAACCGTTTACTCATCGTATCCGTTTCAGGAAAAGGACGAGCAAGCGAGCGAGCGAGTGAGGGTGGGGTCTCCCGTCTCGCTGTAGCTCGGATGTCATCAGGGGCCAGCAGCGGACAGAAGCCCTAGAACCATCCTGATTCCTGATCCTGCAGCCAAGCCCGCGCAAGAAGCTCTGCTTTGACGATCTCGCCTCTCAGTATGGCGCGTCCCATGAATCCGAGTCAGCAGAAGCTGGCCGAGAAGCTAACGATCCTCAATGACAGAGGCATCGGCATGCTCACGCGTATCTACAACATCAAAAAGGCTTGCGGCGACGCCAAGTCCAAGCCCGGCTTCCTCTCTGACAAGACTCTCGAGTCCTCCATCAAGACCATCGTCAGGAAGTTTCCGAACGTCGATGTCAAAGGCCTGCAGACCATTACGAATCTGCGCAACGAAATCATCAAGTCTCTTTCTCTCTACTACTACACCTTTGTCGACCTGCTGGATTTTAAAGATAATGTTTGCGAGCTGCTCACCACTATGGATGCCTGTGCTGTGCACATGGACATCACCGTCAACTTTGACCTCACCAAGAACTATCTGGACCTTGTTGTCATCTACGTCAGTCTCATGATTCTGCTGTCTCGAGTCGAGGATCGCAAAGCTGTACTGGGGCTCTTCAATGCTGCTCATGAAATGGTGCACAGCCAGTCGGATCCCAGTTTTCCCCGTCTTGGTCAGATGATTATGGATTACGATGTGCCGCTGAAGAAACTCTCTGAAGAGTTTGTACCCCATGCAAAACTCCTTAAAACTGCTCTCATCTCTTTGTGGCCGATTTACCCAGGGAGGAATTCCTCCGCTGACACCTGGAGGACAGATCAGAAGCTCAGCTTGGTTGGCAGTCCAGGTCAGATATTAAAGCCCGCCGCCACTGATACAATGTCCTGCGAAACACTCAGCTTGGATAGAATCGAGAGATGGATCATTCTGGGATTCACCCTCTGCCACAATGTGCTCAATCAGGAGCAACCGAGTAAACTCTGGACCACTGCATTGGAATCTGGCTGGGTGTTGGCACTTTTTAGAGATGAAGTCATTTATATTCACCAGTATGTGCAGTCGTTTTTCGAAAGTATTAAGGGCTATGGTAAGCGAGTATCCGAAGTTAAGGAATGTTACAATCAAGCAGTACAAAAAGCTGGCTATAAGCACAGGGAAAGAAGGAAATTCTTGAGGACTGCACTGAAGGAGTTGGGCTTAATTTTAACTGATCAACCTGGACTTCTTGGTCCCAAAGTACTTTTAGTACTCATGGGCTTAGCTCATGCCAGGGATGAGGTATTGTGGCTTCTCAGACATGGTGATAATCCTCCGAATCAGGGAAAGGCTAAAGGAAGAGGTGGCGAAGATCTGGTGGACCGACAGCTGCCCGAACTGCTGTTTCACTGCGAGGAACTGAGAGCTCTAGTGAGAAAGTATTCGCAGGTTTGTTTTGTTAAATTATTTGCCAAAGCAACAAGCAAATTTTTGCAATCGCACATTGAGAAAAATAATCGAGTAATAAATAAATAAATAAATAAATAAATTCTGAATTTTCAGGTTCTGCAACGCTATTACGTGCAGTTTTTGTCGGGATTCGACGCACCGGCAATGCATCAAATAATACAGAACCTGCCCATTTGTCCGGAAGAAGAAGGTGCAATATTGAGCGACATGTGCTCGACCATCGCAAGTCTGACGGTGAAGCAAGTAGAGGACAATGAGCTTTTTGATTTTCGGCCATTCCGACTCGATTGGTTCCGGCTTCAGGCTTACCTATCCATTGCCAAAAGTAGCATGAAATTGGCAGACAATAGAGAGCTCGCATCGTTTATGGACACAACCGTCTTCCACACAAAAATGGTGGACAGCCTAGACGACGTTCTCGTGGAAACGTCCGATCTGTCAATTTTCTGCTTTTATAGTAAAATTTTTGAAGACCAATTTCACATGTGCCTGGAATTCCCAGCCCAGAATCGCTACATAGTGGCTTTCCCGCTGATCTGTAGTCACTTTCAAAGCTGTGCGCACGAGCTGTGCCCGGAAGAGCGTCACCACATACGAGAACGAAGCCTGTCCGTGGTGAACATGTTTCTGGACGAGATGGCCAAGGAGGCGAAGAACATCATCACGACAATCTGCGACAAGCAGTGCAGCATGAGCGACAAGCTACTGCCGAAGCACTGTGCCGCACTGATCTCGCAGGTTGTGAACCGCAAGAAGAAGGACAAGAACAAGAAGAACCTGATGGAAATTCGCAAGCCCGGTGTCGAGAGCTACCGCAAGACCAGGGAGGAGCTCACGACGATGGACAAGCTGCACATGGCGCTCACGGAATTGTGTTACGCGATAAACTACTGCCCGACCATCAACGTCTGGGAGTACACGTTCGCCCCGAGAGAGTACCTGCATCAGCACCTCGAGACCAGATTCGCCAGAGCTCTCGTCGGCATGGTAATGTTCGACGCCGACACGAACGTCATCGCCAAGCCGTCCGAGCTTTTCGTCAGCGTGAGGGCCTACATGAACGTGCTGCAGACGGTCGAGAACTACGTGCACATCGACATCACCCGCGTCTTCAACAACGCGCTTCTCCAGCAAACTCAGGCACTTGATAGCCACGGAGAGAAGACGATAGCCGCGCTCTACACCCAGTGGTACTCGGAAGTCCTGCTGCGACGGGTCAGCGCCGGCAACATCTGCTACTCGCCGAACCAGCGCTCGTTCGTCAGCCTCTCGGTCGAGGGCTCGATTCCCTTCAACGCCGAGGAGTTTTCCGACATAAACGAGCTGCGAGCTCTGGCCGAGCTGATCGGCCCCTACGGCATGAAGATGCTCAACGAGACGCTCATGTGGCACATCTCCAGCCAGGTGCAGGAGCTGAAGAAACTCGTGGCCAGTAACAAGGACGTCCTCATCTCGCTGAGGACAAACTTTGACAAGCCCGAGGTGATGAAGGAGCAGTTCAAGAAGCTGCAGCACGTCGACAACGTGCTCCAGCGGGTCACCATAATCGGCGTTATACTGAGCTTCCGGCAGCTCGCGCAGAACGCCCTCGTCGACGTGCTCGAGGAGAGGATACCCTTCCTGCTGAGCTCGATCCTGGACTTCAGGCACCATCTGCCGGCCGGAGATCCCATGCGCGTCGTCTCGGAAATGACGTCCGCCGCGGGCCTCAGCTGCAAAGTCGATCCAACCCTCACCACCGCTCTCAAGAGCCAGAAGGCCGAGCTTGTCGACGAGGACGAGCACATTCTCGTCTGCCTCCTCATGGTCTTCGTCGCCGTCTCCATTCCCAAGCTCGCCCGCAACGAGAACTCCTTCTACAGGGCCTCGCTCGAGGGCCACTCCAACAACATTCACTGCATGGCCACCGCCATCAACAATGTCTTTGGCGCACTCTTCACCAGCTGCGGCCAGAACGACATCGAGGACAGGATGAAGGAATTCTTGGCGCTGGCCTCGTCGAGCTTGCTCAGACTTGGCCAAGAGGCTGACAAGGAGGCTACTCGGAATCGAGAGTCGGTTTACTTGCTGCTCGATCAGATCGTCCAGGAGTCTCCGTTCCTCACCATGGATTTGCTCGAAAGCTGCTTTCCCTATGCCCTCATCCGCAACGCTTATCACGACGTGTACAAACTGGAGCATGCTCAATCTTAAGGAATTTTGATCCATCGCTACAAAACGCGTTCCCGCAATCCAGAATAAAATCGAGCGTTTATCTCTGTTGTGTTTGCAAAGTTGCAAGTGGTATGGTTGAGATAACGTCAAACGCTGCGTTTGGGCAAAGACTATTCCACATGCATTTTATGGAGAGTAACGAGTACCTATGTATATGAAACGAAAAGTATAAGTTATATATTATATCACATAAAAAATATTAGTAATAAGCATTTCAGTATTTAGCATCATCCTTCTCATGAACAACAACTTTAATCTCATCTTCATTATTTAGTAAATGAATAATGCACTCTATCCTGTGGTATTTGTATTACCAGTTTAATTCTGCACTTTTGTAAATGTATAATGCAACTATTTGAAAAAATAGTTCATACGGAGTAAAATGAAATAAAACTTTATAATTTTATTTAAGTGTTCGTATTTGATATACAAACTTAAATGACTGACTTCTTGAAAATTATATTATATGATGAAATAAACAATGACAACAAGATATATAGTTATTTTTGCATGTGTTAACAATTTATTAATTTAATAAATAGATATTTTACAGAAATCGATTGACTAGAAAAAAACAAACTTGAAAAATAAACACACTCATTGTACACATATTTTTACAGTTGGTTTTTCATTTAAAGTCTTTTAGGTGAGTCTTGGAGGAATGATTTACATGTGAATGTGGTGATTTTTACTCTTTTAAAACATTACAAATAATGAATCATTGGTCTTACGCGATGCCACGTTAATAACGCGTCTTACAAATAACTCAACAACTCTATTATCTTTATAAATTTCAACCCTCTTCTTGAGCTTCAAATTCAAAATATACGTCATTTGTTTTACTCCATAATCAATGCTTTGTGTTTAGTATTGTGTGTATATATATATATATATATAGTTAAAATTAAAATTGATGAATTGACAAGTACAAATAGCGAAGTTGATATGAAGTGACATTTGTGGATTGGTATATTCAAAAGAACAGCTATGCCATTGTCTAAATGAAGGCGCCTTCTTTGGTCAGGAAAAACGATAAGAGAAATTAAGGCATCTGAATGTATATATGTATGACGGCTTATATTAGCGAGTGTGATATGAGACAAGTGATGTCGAATTATAGTCGTTTTTTTTTTTTGCTCTTTGCATATGATTATGTGTGCCGAGTCTTGCAAACTGTAGTTTCATTCTTATATACTTGTACAGTACGCAAGGTCGTGTGTGCGTGTTCGTGTGTGTATATATATATATAACTTTGATTATACATTGCACTGAAAATGCCCGACGGCATAAGACGTCGATTTGTCTTAATATAATATTCTTATAACAAGTTGCGAAAATGTACACGTTAGGAAAATAGGAAACTAGCTCGCAGCGCAGTTTCGTCTGTCTGACAGAATGTGTGTGTGTGTATATATATATATGTGTCTAATTTCACATCTTTGGCTAAGAACATTCGACGTCCTACGTCCAATAATTAACTCATCGCAGTATACCGCTATTCTCGCAATCTTTACATGTTTATTTTACAGGAATGCTGCGTCGCGCAGTTGAGCGGATGGCTGGGCGCGATCGTTAAGAGCAGAGCGAAGTAGGGAGAAGGAGGGAGCGACGAGAGGGATTTTTCGAAAAGGCTACTCGGTGAAACTACTGAATAACAGTAATAACGCAATGGAGGCTTCGCTGTGCTTTTAGCGGCGAGGCGCGGTTCGGTCGACGAGGATCACGCGACGACCTTGTTGTCGACGTACTCGTCATCGTCGGCGAACTTGATGCCCTCGTCGCCGTCAGCGATGAGGTCGTAGAGGCTCGGCTTGGTCTCGGCGGCGTCGAGGGCCAGGGCCTTGGAGCCGGTGCAGCGGGTGTGGACCTTGACCGGCGAGTCCAGCCGGTTCCTCGAGAACTCGGCCAGCGGAATGTTGACCCCGGTCTGGGCCTGGGGCGGCTGCGCCGCGTTCAGCTCGAGGATCGTCGCCGAGTCGCGGTCGAGCTCCCGGCCGAGCTCCCGGCCGAGCAGCCTGCGCCTCGTCCGCGGCGTGTCGAGGTCGTTGACCGGCAGGCCGTCCGACTCGCTGCTGTCCTGGCGCGTCCGCTTGGGCAGCCTCCTGCCGCCGAGGCGGTTCGGGATGACGTCGGCCGCGGCGCTGGGGAGCGACTCCTCGAGTATCCTGTGGATGGGCAGCATGCCCTCGTTTAGCCGGGCCTTGTACTCCATGATGATCTGGTCGTGGAGCGGGCAGTCGGCCGGGGGGCCGAGCCCGCGCGAGCCGGTCTGCGGCTCGAGCTCCGCGTCGCTCGAGTCTTCCTGGTGGCGCGCGAGCCGCGGCCGGCGGCGCAGTCGGCGCAGTCGGCGCCGGTACTCGGCCGGGCTCAGGGCCGCGCCCTCGCCGCAGTCGATCTCGGCGGCGGAGGGCGCGGCGGAGGGCGCGACGTCGAGCTCGTCGCCGCTGAGCGGCGGGATCCAGACGAGGAAGGCCGGGTCCATGCCGAGGTAGGAGCCCGGCGCGGCGCCCGCGTTCAGCACGTTGTAGTCGTAGTAGTCGAGCTCGAGGTCCAGCTCCGGGTTGGCCAGGCTGAGCTCCGAGCCCGGGCCCTGCAGCAGGCGCTCGCGGTTCCGGCGCTCCTTGGACGCCTTGCCGCTGCCGCTGCCGCTGCCGGTGCCGCTGCCGCTGCCGCCGTAGCGCCGGAGCGTCGAGTTGGAGGAGCTGCTCACCGGCGAGGAGCCCTGCGAATCGGTCGAGGATAGCTGGTATGAGATTTGCGGCGAGATCGGCGCTATTGCTGTGGAGCGGGGGACTCTTACGTTATTCAGACTGGTCGAAGCACTCGTGGCGCTGAGTCGCCGGCCATCTTCGGACCTCGAGGCGGCCTCCTCCGACACGGGGCTTATCGGCCCGAAAGTCCGGAGCCTGCAACATCGCGGAACAGGATTATTGCAATTGCGACTGCTCGCCCACGGGTTAATTCATTAGTCAGGTAAATCTAAGTTAATCCGACACGTCAAAATGCTCCTACATATAACGATATCATGATGTAAGATAAGTATAAGTAATATGTGGTGTTTGCCCTTCTGTTATTTGTTGTTATTTGTGTTGATAATTGGTTGCACAAGTCGGCGAGCCAGCGATTTGAGTAGCATACCAAAGCAGCAAACACACATAGCTGGATTAGGGGGGATTGGTTAAAAATCGCAAGAATGGCGTGAACAAGAAAGGCGCCTTCCGCATGCCAATAGCGGTCGACATGGAGTATGTAAGCTGTATACAAGTAATTTGTAAGAAACAGAGAGCAATTGGCTGCGTGTGCGCGCGCGGAGTTGGCGCGAGCCCTCCTGAGCGCGAACTCGCAGTTATTGGCAAGACGCGTGTGCGGTCAGCAGGGCCCGGCCGCCGCGGGTGGCAGGTGGCAGGTGGCAGGTGGCGTGCACGTGTGTGAGTCGGACAGAGACATGCGCATTCCTCGATAATAATAAACGATCAATGATTAGTAAACAATAATTAGTAGAGATAAGAATGGTGTGTGCCAGATAAGAGGCGATGCCAAAGTGAGTAAAAATGAATAAATACCGACAGCTAGCCAACAACTAAGAGCGAACGCCTGGAAAATGATGAAAGATGAAAATCGTCAATCTCGTGGCTGCAAATGGCTGGTGGAGAGTTGGGTTCGGTGCGGGTCTGTGCGGAGATCGTGGAGTTCGTGCGTGGGGGCGCTGGGCGGCGCTGGGCGGCGCTGGGCGGCGCGTCGGAACTCTGGAAGCGATACTTACTTAACTGGTCGGGCGTATCGGACCTCGGGCTGGGGCCCGGCCGGCTCGGCGGCGAGCGTCCTCGCCGAGGCGCCCGAGGCGCTCGAGGCGCTCGAGGCGCTCGGGCTGCCGGTGCTCTCGTAGCCCTCCTCGGGCTCGCCGACGCTCGTCTCCTCGAGGCGCGCGTGCCGCGGCGAGCCGCGCCTGCCGGGCAGCCGGACCAGCGAGACGACCTCGGAGATGAGGGTCGAGGAGGAGAGGGCCCTGGCCCGCCGGGCTATGGCCTGCGTCGAGCCGCTGCAGGCCGAGTTGTCGGTCAGGCTGTCGAGGTCCTCGGCCAGCTGGTACTTGCGGTACTTGCAGGCGTACTGGAGCGCCAGGAAGACGGAGGCGAGGAACATGAGGCAGAGCAGCGAGGCGGCCACGAGGTGCGCCGGCGTCAGCCAGAGGGCCCAGCGGCCCGCCGCAGCCAGGACCTTCGGCCTCGAGGCGGCGCTCGTCTCGTTCAGCTGGCTCGGCTCTTGGGCGGGCTCCGCTGAAAGTCAGCAGGCACGTAGAATATGCGTACGAGAAGGAAGGAAATTAGAGGTGGCGCAGGGCAGCCGGCACTCACGGGCTCGCAGGACGGAGACGTGGGCGAGGAAGCCGGCGGGGCAGCCGCGCTGCTCGTCGCTGAAGAACTCGAGGAGCAGCCGCGGGCCCGAGCTGGTCAGCAGGCCGGCTCGCGGCTCGCGGCGCTCGGCCGAGAGGTCGGCCAGCAGCTCGTCGATCAGCGAGTCGCCGTCGCGCAGCCGCGCGTACGCCAGCTCGTCCCGGGCGCAGGGGAAGCGCGCCTGGTCGAAGCGCAGCCGCAGCCGGCGGCCCGGGCCCGCGCGCACCAGCCAGAAGGAGCGGCCCGGGCAGAGCCGGCCGCTCGCCGCGAGGATCCGCTCCTCCTCGTCCGCGAGCCGCAGCGAGCAGCCGCAGCGGCAGTCGGGCCCGAGCTCGGCCGCGACCTCGGGCCGCTCGGCCGCCAGGCCCGCGCCGTGCCGGCACTCCCAGTCGCCGGGGCTCCAGGCGCCGCGCAGGTCCAGCTGGGCCGCGCCGCCGCAGGCCTCGCTCTCGACCGTCGGCCCCTGGCAGAACTTGGCGCCGTAGCGCGGGGCGGGCGCGTCGCAGAAGCGGTGCCGGGTCCGCGTGCCGCCCGCGCAGGAGCTGCTGCACGGCGTCCACTGGCTCCAGGCGCCCCAGCCGCCGGCGTCGGCCTCTGCAAGTGGAATCGAGCGTTAAACGAGTCTGGAAGCGAGGCAGAGAGATAGATAGGTCTTTATTTGCTAAGGCAACAAAAAATAATACAATTAAGGTTACATAGACTGTGTCGCTACAGTCTAACAAAATTAAAACTTTTCAAATATTACGTTGCACATTTATGGTTTGGTCATAGACCTATCTGTATTGCACATTGGAAATCTAAATTACGTAATACTGAATGAATTTTTACGGCCTCAGGGCCGAGTCTGACTAGATTAAAACTAGATTAAGGTTAAGAATCAAGCGCCAGAGGGCTCAGAGTCGTCAAGATTCCGTGGCCAGCAGGTGCCGCCGTAGTGTCCCCTTAAAGGAAGCGAGAGATGGCAGGTTTCGTAGAGTAGAAGGGAGAGAGTTCCAGAACCGAGCACCCTGGACCTGGAAGGCCCTAGCCCCGGTTTCAGTACTGACGGTAGGGATGCTCAGTTCCGGGGGAACTCTCCTACTGGAGGGTCTCGGCTCGTGTTTGCTGAAAAATGAGGCCAGATAGAGAGAGAGAGAGAGCTTACCCTGCAGCGGGAAGGTGGGGATGCAGTCGACCCGCACCTCGGACATGGCGCCGCTGTAGGCCTGGCTGACGTAGACGAAGCAGTACTCGACGAAGCGCTCGGTGAAGAGCTCGCAGTCGAAGGCGAGCCCGTGCTGGCCCGGCGGCGCCTTCAGCTCGGCGACGTAGTGCAGGCTCGAGGGCGGCGCCAGCGAGGCGACGTCCGCGCGCAGCCGGCCGTAGAGGCGCACCCGGTCGCCGGGCAGCCGGCAGGCCGGGTACTCGAAGAGCACCGAGACGCCGCCGGCCGAGCACGGGTAGACCGAGCGCGCGCGCACGTTGAAGACGAAGAGGTCCGACCACTCGACCTTGATGTAGGCGCTGCTCGTGGGGGCGCTCGGCTCCGCCGGGCCGGGCCGCAGCCGCAGCGCGTAGTGCCCGGCCAGCCCGAAGAACTCGCAGCGCAGCGTGAGCAGCCGCTGGGCCGGGAAGCCGCGCACCTCCTCGCTGTAGAGCTCGGCCGCGCGCTGCGCCTGGCTGCGGTTGCGCGGGTCGCAGGAGAGCACGCTCGCGCCGCAGTAGACGAGCTGCAGGCTGAAGCGCGGCACCGGCAGCCCGGCCGCCGGCTCGCAGCTGACGCCCGCGTACTCGAGGCTGGCCAGCACCGGCTGGCTCGGGAAGCTCTCCAGCCGCTGGGGCTCGAGCGCGAGCGCGGGCTGGGGCCAGCGCACCTCGAGGCCGGCGCGCCGCAGCAGCGCGCCCCGCCGGCGCAGCTCGAGCGAGTAGCTGCCGCCGCGCGAGAAGAGCCCGCAGGGCACCACCAGCGACACGTTCACCCCGGCGACGTTCGGCACCTGCACCGGCACCTCGCCCACCGCCTCGGCCGCGAAGCCGTCCAGGCGCAGCACCCTGCAACGGGCGCACACGCGCGATCAGTCCGCGCTCTAGCCTGTCCGATCCATAAGCTGATCGTTGCCCTTACCTCAGCGCCAGGGGCTCCTGCAGCGGGATCTGGCCGTAGTCGCCGCCGTCGGCGAGCTCAACGGTGTCCGCGGCCTCGGCGGGCCCGGGGCTGGTCGCGCGGGCCGCACTCGGCTGCAGCTCGATGATCAGGACGCCGAGGTCGCCCGAGAGGGCCGTGTGCGAGGCGGCCACCAGCAGCCGCGGGGCCGCCGCCTCCTCCGCCGCCAGCATCGCTCTCGTTCGGCCTGCAATCACGCGCCGCGGCTGTGTATAAGGGACCTCGTGGGCGCAGAGTACGCGAGGCGGAAAAAATAAGAGCCGGCAAGCCAATTAGACGCGGCGGGACGGTTAATTGCTCTGCGGATTCGTTCGCCGCTCCGTGACCTCTCGAGCTCCGACCGGCCCGACGCGCACGCGACGCTGCTTATTGCGGCTCGACGCTTTATTCGCCCCCCCCCCCCGCAGTCGTTCGCAAGCGAATAGCGACTGCTCGGAGAAGAGGGCCTTCCGGGGAAAAAGGAAAACAAAGCCGCGGCGATAAATAACGGGGACAAAGGCGCAGCGGGGAGTATCATCAGCCGCGTGCAGCGGAGCAAGATAAATGGCCGCGGCGATTTTTCGGCTTTCGAATAAGCCCCTCGAAGACGGATGGTCCCCGCGGACTGCGAGCTCCGACTGCTCCACGAAGCTCCGCAATGCCCGAGGCCTACTGTAATCTAACGCGCACCGGCGATGTTGTGCTCCGTCTCTATCCTTTAACGCAATTAGCGGGCGGCGGGGGCTTCGATTTCGCCGCGTTTCTCCGATTGCCGCGCCGGCTAGAGTTTCGCGAGGCGAACTCTTCTCGTAGCTATAATTGAAGCCGCGGCGAATGTCCCCCCCCCCCCCCCCCCCGGAAAGCTCCGACACCCAAGCGCGCAACTGGAGCGTCGCTGCGCCCGAGGAAAGCTCGTCAGCAGTTTGCGTAAAATATTTGCACAGGCTCGCGGCAGCCGAGAATCCCATTAAGGCGGCCTCCTTTTTCACCTCCGTTCGTCTGCAAACTCGTATAGGTATCAAGGTCGCGCCGGGCGCTCGAGGAAAAGTTCAAAGTGCAAAGTTCGGCGCGCGAGCGAGTATACAGCGGGAGGCTTTCAAGCGACTCTTGTCCTCGTTTCGGCCCGCCGGCTACTCGCGCTCCTCGCTCGCTCGCTCTTCGCTATCCCTGGCGGGGATGAATTTTTCGAGTTCCGGCCCGCGCCGATCGAATCGAGGGATTAGCTGGGTGGAAAAACGGATGCAAAGGGAGCAGGAAAAATTTTAATCCGCCGACGCGCTCCACCTCGCGCGAGCCTTTTCTCGACTCTTCCTTCTTCTCTCTCATTAAACGCGAGGGATAGCGCGCGCCGAACTGTAATTACAGTTCGGCGCGCGTAATTTCCTGCGAATCCAGTTGAGCTGCACTTGACGCGGCGAATGGAAGGCGCGGCCTCGGACAAAGGGAGCAGGAAGGGAGCAGGAAGGGAGCAGGAAGGAAGCCGCCGCCGTTGTATTGACCCGCGACTCTTTTTTCCCCCCGGCGCGCGGAATGCTGCGCCAGTGCAGATATTTGCGCGGGGCCCAAATATACTCATCATGCAAATAAGGCCAGTGGAAAAACTCACCGCATTTGAGGAGAATGAAAATGAGGACCCGCAGCGGCGAGCATCTGGACGACCAATTCATGTCCACTGCGTCATCGGTAGCTCGCTCGGCCAGCAACAGTCACTGAAAGCAGGAACAAGAGCTTCGGGTGAACGCGGGACGCGAAACGAATGAGAGGAGCGGAGGAGCGGTCATCGGCGGGGACGGGCGAATGAACGGTAGCCGGGTCGGCAAGTCAGTAATCGACTGCAAATTTATTCATCTCATCGCCGAGTACAACGTGATCGGCTACAATTTGCTCAGTAGGTCGTCCACGTCCTCCAGTCCGTGGGCCACGGGCTTGCCGATCACCGGGACCGGCCTCACCTTGTCGGCGATCGTCTGCAGGAGCGAGCCGCTGTCGTTTTCCGATTCCTGTGCACAGAAGCAGACTCAGAGCTCGTAAACGCGTTCGTTGATCGAATAGCCTTGAGATTGAGTAATTTCAACGTTACCGCCGCGGGCCCACCGACGCTCGGCTCGTTCCGGTCGCTCGCGGAGGCGGCGATCGCCGCGGCCACGACCAACAGCAGGAAGAGGCGCTGCATTCTGCTCGGAGTCTTGCTCGGGCTCTAGACGGGTATAGGTGTGCGGAAATGGCGCGACGTCCTAGACTTTTGACTTTCCCGGAACGCGCGTCGCGTCTTTTATTCCGGCCGCCCCACCGGCTGGGCCAGCGATAGCGACCGACTGGAGCAATTTAAAACTGGTCGCCGCGAGGCCGCTGGCTCGAAAATGCTTTCCTCCTTGGCTCGTAACAGCGCGCTCTCGATTGCAGCAAAGTCACGCGCCCGTCGCACGGGCCTCACGCGATAAGGACGAGAGATAAGGGTCGTCCTCGATCGGCGCCGGAAAAGCGAGGAGAGCCCGCGGCGAGAAATAAAAGTGCCTCTACTCGTTCTTCTCGCCGCGGCGCCGCCCATCAGCGAGCTGCGCGCATAATCCGCACGAATGCCGCGGTCTCTCTTTTTGCGCTCCCGTCGAGGCAAAATAGGCATGTGCGCGCCGTGCAAAGCCTGCAGCGTATAGAGTGCGCGCGCGAGCAGGGGTCGATCGAGGACTCGAGCCGAGGGGGCAAGGGCTCCGTGATAGAGACGTGTGCACTGCTGCGGGAGCCTATCGATTTTTCGAGCGCGCGCCTACGTCGCACGGCTTAATTATAACTAAGCGCTCGCGCGCGCAGATGAGCTTCTTCTTTCGAACGATGCGTCAGCGCGTCGCAGCGCGTCGCAGCGCGTCGCAGCCAACGCCCGGCCCGCATGAATATTTCTCCCGACTTCCAGTACATCCCCCGAGAGGAGAGCGACTTGTTCCCTCCTCGCGGCTCGTGTCTGTCTTTCTTATATTATATTAGGAGCGCGAATTTATGTGCCGATGGCCAGTGACGCTTCTCGGAAATGAATTATACCACGATCTGGCCGCGGCCCAGCGCGCGGCGTTATGCTAATTATGCTAATCCGAGTGGGGGGCGTACTTTCTTGCGCGCGATTTCGAGTGCTCCGAGAGCCCGTTATCCGCTTTTAATTGCCGGCGCGAGGCGCACGCACGCGCTCGTTATCGCCTCGAGGGCGATCACGGCCGCGGGGCCACTCTGTCGCGCGAGTCGAGCGCTTCCGCACATCGGCAGCCTGCCCCTTTCTTTCGAGAGCAGCTGTGCAGCTGTGCAGCGAGCTTGGGCTTTCGACGCGCGGCAAAATGCGGGAAAATTACTTCTGAGAGCGCGGAACAAGCTGGAGAAGAAAACGCGAGCGAGTCTCTTTCCGAGTTTTCCCGGCGCGCTAAACAAAAGAGCACGGCTTTAGCCGCGTTTTCTAACGCTCCGACGAGGAAAAAATATCACAACCGGGCAGGGAAATTGCGAAACTTCCTCCAGCAGCGGCCGCGACAAAAACTGCCCAGCGAAATACTTGCCGATTTGTCGGGCCAGTCGTCCGCTTCGGTTTTTGCGAGCCAACTTTAATTGCGGATCGAACGCGGGAGGCCGAATTGAGGTATTCGTTGAAAAGCCGAGGAGCCGAGCTTTTTCCGCATGCAAATCGGCAAGAGCGGGCGAATTGAAATTTCAATGCCCCGGGAAATGAGCAGCGACGCCAGCCGCGCAACAAGTGGCTTTTCCCGCGGATTAAGCTCGCGATTCGAAATCGATCTGCTCGCCGAAAATGCGCTTTCGATTACCGCGTACATTCGATTCGCTGCAGCCGCAAGCTTGCGGGAGAGAAGAACGGGCTGCGCTCGCTTGGCAATTCCAAAAACGATAGCGCGGATGCCTCGATCAATTGTTCGCGCGCGCCTGAGCGGGCTGCCAAGCGACTGCACTTCCGGACTCGTGCGCGCACTGCCGATGCTGAGCAGGGCCCGCGTGTGTCAGGCTGTCGCGCGGCGCCAGTCGCCGGACGCGCCGCGAATCCATTAATCCATTAGCCGCCGCACGCGCACTCCCGAAGAAGGATGCGTCGCGGCGATCCTCGATCCAGGTAATCGCGTCAGCGATTTACATATCGTGACACATCTTCTCGGCGGCGAGCACGTCGCCATGGAGACGACAAGGGCTGCGCCGCACTCGCGCTCTCTCTCTCTCTCTCTCTCTCTCTCTCTCGTTGTACTCCGTGTATCCTCCCCCACGAGCGGCCTATCGAGCGAAATGCTCCCGTTGCCCGAAGCCGCGTTTCCGCGGAGAGCCAGAGTTGGAAAATCGAATCGGGAACGCGGCGTCGAGTGCGGGCTCCTTGCCCTCCGCGCAGTCGAATCCGTCGAATGTCAATGACTCGGCGTTACTCCGAGTCACGCGATGTCACGCGATGTCGCATGATGCGTGTTTGCGAGCGCCCGCGCGCCGCCGAAAAGGCCACGCAGCGAGTCGCGCATCGATTTTCCGGAGCGCTTTCCGCGGCTCGCGAGTGTGCCGCTTTAATATTTGTCGGCGGCGCGGGCATTACAGCTATCGGCGCCAGCAGTTGATGGGGAGTTTGATTGCCCGGGCACGATAGACTCGCCGCCGCGTGCACGCAGCGCGGCCTGCGATCGATTAGCGCAAACATTATTCCGGCAGTTTGCACAACTTGACCGCCATCCAGATTTTCGTTCGGAATCCCCTCCCGAATCGGACAAAGCCGAGTCATTCTTCGCGATTGAAAGGGCCCGGGCTGCGGCTCTCACCCCCTACGAGTGTGCGGGCCACGTATAACGTACTTTCCCGCGCGCAACGCATCGCGACGCCACGACAATATCGCAACACCCAATCTATTAGGCGTAAATCCGAAAAAGATGTACTCGCGCGCGCTTCCTTTTTTACGACTTCCATGGGCGCACAATTTTCGTAAGCGAGGGGGGCGAGAGCGTCATCTGCCCCGAAAGCGCACCGGGGGGCTTCTTTGATCCCCTCCCTTCGCTGTACCAGCTCCTCTCTCTCTCTCTCTCTCTCTCTCTCTCTCTCTCGTCGACGATAACGTTGGAGGGAAAAGTCCGTCTCCACGATTAGACATTTTTGTCGTGCGACATCGTCGAGTAGGCAGCGTGGCCGAGCGGTCTAAGGCGCTGGTTTTAGGCACCAGTCCGAAAGGGCGTGGGTTCGAATCCCACCGCTGTCAAATTTTTTTTAGACCGCCTTCCCCTCCACTCCGGCTCGGCATCGCATTATTCCTGCAAAGAGGCCCATTTTCCGGCATTTCGCAAGCGATGCAGCCGCGATTGACGACACGCGGAGCGCAGCGGTATTCGCCAGCATATACATCATACCATCCGCGCTATCGAGCGCAGCTCGCGCTCGACAGATCGCGCTAGCGTCTGTCGAGGCTGCTCGGCTGCTTGGATCTTATCGCGCTGTGCTGCGACTGAGAGAGAGAGAGAGGAGATTTTCCAAGACGAGCCGAAGCCAATCGCGCGCGAGCGTCAGTCTCGTTAACCCGGGGGCTGCGCGCGCTCGCACGTGGCACTCGCCGCATTGTTCTCCCTCGGCTCGATCGCCGGGCAAATTGCTTTGTTTTTTCGGCCCTCTCGCAGCTCGCGCAGCCCTTTCAAGTCGCCCCCGCTGCAATGCGGACTACAGGCGCGAGAAAAGTCTCGCCGCAATTACGACCGAGCGCGCATCGAGTTTCAAGTTCCAATTTGAATTTCAATTTGAGTTTCAATTTGAGTCGCGGTCCGCGGACAGCGGCAGAGTGGCCGAGGGCAATAACAGCGCGTTCCGGGCTCGCTCCGCTCCTTTATGCGCAGGGTACGGCCGGATGTTTCGGACATAGTTCGCTTGGCTTCGCGCTCTCGAGAGCTTCTCTGCGGCAGCGCGCGAAGAATAGCCTCGCTGGCCGATCTCGGCCTGCATGGGAGATTGTCGAGCGACCTATTTTTTCGAGGCGCAGCGCTCGGCCGTTAAACTGCGCCGATAACTGCGAAGCTATTCAGCGCCCCCGTGGCAGCTGGCTTTGGCACAATTGTTGCTCCTGGAAGCGTAGGCAGCAAATTCTCTTTGCGAGCCAACTTTTTTGCGTCTTGCACGCGCAAGTGCTTATACGCGCCGGCGGCAGAGCGGCAGGGCTCGAATCCGAGGCGAGAGAGGGAGCGAGTAAAGGGGGCGAATGAACTCTACTCCGCCGCGCCGCGTATCGACTGGACTTGGACAGGCGAGCAGGCGAGCGACGCCTCCGCAAGTCCGCGCACGCACCTGAAGCCTGCGGTACGCGCGCGGGATTCGCGCGAGCAGGTGAATTTTAATATTTTCCGCTCGCTCGGCTCTTCCGCGCCGACTCCGCGAGCTCTCTGCTCCGAGCTCCACACGCGCGGCAGCCCATTAGCGCACTCTCTAATTGAAACGGGAAAAACGGCTCTCTCTCTCTCTCTCTCTCTCGCGCTGCCTCAATTAACAACTGCGCGCATCGGGAATCTCATAGATATCGATAAAAAGCCGGCCCTGCAAGCTCCTGCGAGCTGGAGGACCTTTTCAACTGCATCCGGCGCAGAGCTCGGACCAACAGGTGCAGCCAAGCTCCGAGTTAATGCTGTCGATGCTGCCGGCCTGCTCTAGAAAAAAGAGCCGCGCGCGCATAAATCTGCCACCGCACAATGGGCTGACGGGGACTCCAGTAGGAGTATATATTATATTATAGGAGAGCCCCCGTTCTCGTCGATGATCCAATCGATCGATGTCCCGCCGCTGCGCTGCAGTTCAGTTTTCCTTCCGACGCTGCATCCGCATTCCGCATCGCGGGGAGAAGCAGCTCCCGCACGAATCTTGTTCTACTCGCAGCTGGCAATCGATGCATGCAGCCCATGCAGCGCACAGGAATGGGATTTTACGCCGACTCGGCTCTGCGCCAGTTCGCTTTGACAGAGAGCGCTTGTTCAACTAGAACAGCGATACGAAGCGCTCTCCAGAAGTTGCGCGTGCAAAGCGTTCGCGTTTCGAGTGCTCCGGTCGCAGACAACCGCACAACAATACAAGCGCCATGATCGTATCAAAGTGAGTACGTGGCCGGAGCTATTCCCAGTCTGGCCAAGTCCGAATTTTAAGCTTTTCAAGCAGCAGCGGGCAGTAAAAGAGACGGAGCCATCGCTGATGCGCTTTGGACCGAGGCAGTAGCGGCGCCGACTAAATATTTAACGAGGCCTGCCAGCGGTAGAACGCGCGCGCAGGGGGAGCCGGCGCGGCGAGCCACGCACGCGACGCGCTACTTGCCGTTATCCGGCCCCCGCCGGCAGCGGCGCGGCTAGGTAGGTATCGAGCGCCGCGAGCCTCCCGAATTCGAGCCCGCCGCGCGCGATTCTCCGCGGGCGAGGAGGAAAAGAGCCCCGGCCCGGATGGGGCTGCTTATTCGGCTGAAAGCAAATTCAAATCGACTAATTACATTTTAATCACCGCTAACGCGTGGCGGCTGCTAAAAGCTCCGGCGCCTCTCACGGAAAACCATGCTCTTATTCGCCGGAGAGCTTTTTCCACGATCCCGGCCCACAACTTTTCCATTCGATCGCCTCGGACTCGGGCGGCTCTGGTCGAGCTGCTTGGAAAGTGCAAACAGCACTTCCAATACGGCGACGTATTGAATTCGACATCGATTCTACATTTGCGGATGTATCGCGCTCCGCGGGCGCGCGCCGGGGAGCGAACAATTTCATGCCCGCGACGTGTGCGGACAAACTGACGCGCTCTGGCAGGCGTTATTGCGACTTTTTATTTCATTTCCTTTTATCGCCACCTGCCTGCCGCCGCGGCGCTTTCGCGGAGTAGAGTAGACCGTAGAGTCGATCGGACAAGCTGGACCGCAGTCGTTCGCGGGAGATGAGCTGCGGGCGAAATAATTAACGGCTTTACCGACTGCAATATTCGCGCTGGCGAATATCTCCCGGCATTGTCTCGAGGAAATGACGCGCCGTAAAAGCCGCCGCGCGATAACGACTCGCAAACTAGTTGCTCGTATAATACAGCCCGAGGTGTAAAGCGTCGTGCAGAAGAAAGGCCGTTATACTGGAAAGAGTCTTAAAGCAACGATTACCGCCGCCGGAATACGGGAAAATCCCTCTTTTCCGCGTCCCCGAATGCAAGCTCGGGCCACTAACGACCGCCGCTCCAGCGGGAGGGAGCGAACGCGACGATTTGTAGTAATTAAGGGAGGAGTAATTCTAGAGAGAGAGAGAGGGGGGGGGTCACTTTCTGCACTCGACTTTTCCAGTTCTTCCGCGTGACAATTACTCCCGATTGCGCGAGGATGAGATGAGAGTTGTACGAGGCCGCCGCTGACTTTTCTCCTTCTTCCGCGATCTCTGCTCCGCCGATCGCTTGTTGTCGCGGCGAAAGTCGTTTAATCGGATCTCCCACCCTCCCGCCGGCCCAAACTATTGCTATAGTACCCAATCAGGCAAACGGCAGCTTCTCGAACACGCGCGGCTGTGCAAACGTAAAATGGCCAATACTTGGCTCGAAGTGAAATGAGATACCGCGGGGCGCCGCGTCTCTCTCCGGGACACGCCGCTGCAATGTCCACAAATATAGCACATTTTGCTCCAGTTTCGCCACTCACTTATTTCCCAGCCGCCGAGAGAGGGAGAGAAAGCACTTGTACGCGAGGGAGCGGGAGCCTCGTTCCGCTCGTCCGCTTATTAAAAACCTTGTCGCCGGGCTTTTTATTCGTAATTTTTTTTTCAGTAGCTTATCTTAGAGAAGAACGATGCCCTGAACGTCGGCCCATCAATCTCCGCGCCTATGCAGGCAGGCGCAACGAAAGCCACGACACGCTCCGCACGCACGTATTTACATGTCGGCGAATTTCGGCCCCCCGCTCCCCCGGCCTCATCCTTCGATTGCGCAGCCTGCACGCATACGCCTACTGATAAAATCATTAGTCGCGCGCGCGCGTGCCGCCCGAAATCCCGCCGAGGGCGACTAGCGCCTTCGATTTTCGCATTTGTTCGGAATCGCGGAATAGGTGTAAGTAGTCAACGGACCGACCGAATGAGTCACGCGGCGTGCAGAGAGAGAGAGAGAGAGAGAGAGGGAGAGAGACGAACAGTTCAACTGTTCAACACAGACGATGCAGACACACTTACGTTTCCCGCCGGCGAGTCCTAGCGTTCCGAGAAAGTGCTGGTGGCCATTCCGAGCTTTCCGAGAGTGAGGGAGATGCAGAGAACAATCGGGGAGGAAGCCGCCGCTCAAGAGCCCCCAGCACGCAACGGTGGCTGCGGGAATCGGCCAGCGCTCTTTGTTTTGCCGGCTACTGCTCGTGACTGCGAGAACTGATATACTGATATGTGAGCGTCAAGCGGATCGCCTTTGCAAGCCAGTCGCACAAGGACGCTGCGGAGGGTGCGCGAGTCGCGGGCGTCGCGGCGAGACTAGTGAGCTAAGCGAGATGTGTAGGCAGTAGGAGCCGGTGCCCGGTGGCGAGTGGCGCCCCTCCAGCGATTTATACCCCCCGCGACCGCGCGCCGAATCGTCGAGGGGCTGCTCTCTCAGCTCTCTGCTGAGTCTGCTCTGCCCCTCTTTTCTCCCTCGGCCTGGAGCATCTCCCGTCCGCCGCGGCTACGATGAATGAGCCGCGAGCTTTCGCCTTTTCCGCTCTCTTTGCACTCTTATACTTACTCATTGCGACCTTTTACATTTTCTCGCTCCCTGCGGCACCCGAATAACCCGAAATAACCGTAATGCGAATAGATATTGCTCAGCTTATATTTCTTGAGGAGCTGATCGTTCACCCCCTTTTTCTCCTTGCATCTGCTGCAGGTATCTGCGTTATCCGCTGTAGGTATTAACAATGCTATGTGCAATATATTCGCGGCCCGACCTTCAGACACTGTGCTCAGTATCGTGTCAAATAAAATACATCTTAGGCCATAATCAGCCAACGCTTATTTTAATATTGCTCTCGCGCGAAGGTCAATGTTTTCGGGAAAGCACGTAGGTACATACGTGCAACCCAATATGGCGGCTATGTGCGAGCGTGGTAGGTACGTGGACTGTGGACTGTGGAGCGTCGAGCGAGCCGCCTGCGCATACAACGGAGATCCGAACATGACTAAGCATATTTGTTGCTGGGAAAGCGTAAAACGCAGGGAAAAACTGACCAACCTCTCTGTTACTGGCGTCGGAACTTGAGGCACTTTTTCGAATGAAAAAGGATGGATGGTAAAAGGTCTATGAAAATGGTAAGTCCTGCCTGCACACTCTTTTAAACATACCTATCGCGTTTGTGTTCGATTTCATTGTTTCTCCTACCTGCGATGAGTAACGCTTCCTTCGGTTTTGCACGATATCAATGACGCTCTCCTACTTTCAGGCTTGTCGGACACGAGTCGCTTCGACGAAATACAGCTTTCGCACAACAATTTTGTCGCCTGCCTGCACTATCCTACCCTCTAACGAGACTTTTCTCTAATGTTTTTCTCCTCTTTTCTAGGATCCTTTATCGCCTGGGCCTTGCCTTGACATAAGTGATGATGAGCTCGTCACAATTTCAGTGAGAGATTTAAACCGACAGCTCAAGATGCGTGGATTGTCACGCGAAGAAATCATTCGTATGAAACAGCGCAGGCGAACTCTCAAGAATAGAGGTTATGCTGCAAGTTGTCGCATTAAACGGATCGAGCAGAAGGACGAATTGGAATCTGAAAAGACGCAAGAGTACAGAGACATGGAGGCCATGCAGGAAGATAATAACAGAATGCGCGATGAAATAGAGTCGTATCATTCAAAGTATATGGCCTTGAAGAAATTCGCTGCTGAGAAAAAAATTCACATTCCTCCAGAATTGGAAACTATGTAACAGTTTGTCATCAAACATTTATTTCCCTCTATTTTCATCCGATTCAAAGCTGCAATGGACAAAGTTGCTTTCATTCCTAATACTTATTTTCATTCACAATCTACAATCACAATACTCTTAGATCAAGTTTACCATCTGTTCTTTACAACCCATGTTCTTCAAAGTATTAAAGTAATCAACGTTTTTTTTAGGCTTTTTGAAAATTTTCTATATTTTAAGGTAAAATTATTTGTAAAAATAAGTTATAACATTGTATATTACAGGTATTTTATACAAAACTCTTGCCGCTGATGTAGTTGTTATGTCAATGACACGCTATTCTCAAAATACAATAAATATATCAATTGGCTTACTACATGAACGTTTATTGAGTTACCCAGTAATCTGTATTTTTGTTTGTTACTCAAATCGTTGGGAAATTCAAAATTTTCCGGAAAACACATAAGTCTCGATACTTCTTTGGGTGTGAAGTATCTGAGTTTCAAACCAAGCAAAGCTTGCATCTTATCTTCTGGTGTTTCACTACTCTTATTAATTTCTTCAAATTTTTTTTTAATTTCAAAATCTGGAGATGGAGAGAAAACTGATCCTGTACCTTCAACGTAATGACTATAAGCTTTTGTGAAACAACATGAACCGCTTGATTCTGGTGTTCGGATATCTAATAGACTACCTCGTTTTAAAAGTATTTTACCAGGAATCAAAAAGTTTTCAACAACATTGCTTTCTAATATATATTTTAATTTAAAGCATTTGCCTTTACTCTTAATCGAGCTATGTGTCCCGTCTTCGAGTGGCACTGACGTGTATCTATTTTTAGGCAACAGTTCTAACACTTTTTCAGGGATTGAAGTTATCAAAGAAGCATCATCGAATATAAACTTTAGTCCTTTTCTCTTAGCTATCAAGTAGTATCTGTGTCTTGAATTTGGTATGCCAAATTGACACGGACTGAGTATTAATTCTTTGTAATTGAACCCAGATTTCTCCAAGCATAGTATTACTTCATTCCTTGCCTGTGAACTTTCAAAACCTTTCACATTTTCCAAAAGAATATAATCTAGAGATTCAATGTGAGGAATAATCTGCAAAATATGTAACAATGACAAGCATCTGTTGTCGTCGGAATCTTTTTTTAAACCTATTCTCGTAAATGGTTGGCAAGGTGGACTCATGAGGATGCAATCAATGTGTAGCTTTGCAATTTCCTCTACAGTAACAGATTCAATGTTGCGACTAATGTTGGCAGTCTCTGGAAAATTATGCCTGTACACTTTATTGGCTGTGGTGTTTATATCGATTGAAGTAATGATTTTTCCTGTTACACTGCTTTCTGCAATTCGTAAAATCAGGATGGTAAATTAAAAAGTTAATGTTTTTGATTAAAATAGCAGTTAAAGTTACAATTCATTTACCTTGCAGAGCATAATGCATTCCACCAATACCACTATATAACTCTAAAACTCTCATTTTCAATGATGTTTTAAGTATCCTGCATGTATGAAATCTCTCTCCAAGTTGAATATAACCTATATATAGTTATACTTAGACACGCGAAAAATACACAATCAAGATCAACACAATTTACTGGCCTAACCTAATCTCATAGACTAGCAACGAAGCGCTATTATACCTATATATACATATATACGCATTGTAATTTTATAAATATATAGTACTTGTATACATATACGTTTATCTTATATTGTACGCTGTATACCTATATATACATAACATTGGCTGTACTAATATAGATAACGGACTGTAGCACATATACAGGAGCCTTTCTACAATAGGTTCAGTTCAGCTGTTCCGCTCGTTCAGTTCAGCTGTTCAGTCGTGTCTTGTTCAAAACGTAGTATATACGTTTTGAACAAGGCACGACTGAACAGCTGAACTGAACAAGCTGAACAGCTAAACTAAATAACCTATTGTAGAAAGGCTCCTATATATATATATATATAGACCATCAACACGGCAGTCCAAACGACGAATCTGAGCTTATACTTATATTCCAGAACCATGATAAGCTGATCACGATGACACTAATATCTGCACAACCTTTGCAGATAAAGCTTTGTATTATGTACAGAATGACAAAAAGTTTTCGTCACAAATAAGTATGTTTGCAATCCAAAGAGGAAAATCGTTTCTTTAACCTACACGCTTTGGGACCTGCTGTTGTAAATATTAACGTCCAGAATCAGTGTCTTTCTTCATTATGTAGTGGAAAAAGTTTTAATAGTGACAAAGAAATAAGTTATGAATTTAGTCAAGTCACAGCTTTGAGGTCATCTTATCCAACATGTTTCGTAGTCGTAGTTGGTTTGGCGGTGGGCTCTGGAAGCCTAAAAATCCACATTCATTAGAACATCTCAAGTAAGTTTATGCATTGATTTTTCTTATCGGTGAATCAATCAATATGACGCAGTGTTACTTTATTCAATTATATAAATATTTTGTTCAGGTACCTATACAATGTTTTATCAAAAAATCAAACTGTGTCTGAAAATAATAGAGGCTTGCTGGTAGAGACTTTAAGATCTATTGCTGAGATTTTAATTTGGGGTGATCAAAATGATAGCAGCGTTTTTGAGTGAGTTTTTAAATTTTCATCAAGTAAGATATACATTGTTGATGCTTCAACTTATGCAATTATTATTTTTGTATTTGCAGCTTTTTTCTTGAGAAAAATATGTTGTCTTTTTTTCTTCGAATAATGAAACAAAAATGTGGAAGTTATGTATGTGTTCAACTACTTCAAACTCTGAATATTTTGTTTGAAAACATTCGTAATGAAACTTCTCTATGTAAGTATAATTCTAAATATTTTTACAATTTTGTGCATACATATTAAAACATTCCTTATGCTTTTCAGATTATCTTTTGAGCAATAATCATGTCAATAGTATAATAGTTCATAAATTTGACTTCAGTGATGAAGAAGTGATGGCTTATTATATAAGTTTTCTCAAGACATTAAGTCTAAAACTTAACGCACACACAATTCACTTTTTCTATAATGAGGTAAACGAGGTATAATGTATTGAGTGTTTTATTCCTTTCTCATGCAAATCTCCTCACAAATATACATATGCATGCATTTTATTTATTACACTATAGTAATCTGTTACCTAATTATTTTTCTTTTATGCTATATTAAGCTAATGTTTTAGCAAATTCAGTTTTAATTTATTTCGTGAGATAGTATAAATAAATGTTGCATTAAAATAAAAAATTTCCATTCTTCATTGATTTTAGGGATGTCACAATAAATGATTACAACAATTTTCTTGATATGTTCAATATTTTTATGTTCCAGCACACAAACGATTTTCCCCTTTACACCGAAGCCATCAAATTTTTCAACCACTCTGAAGGGATGGTGCGAATAGCCGTACGAACGCTAACATTAAACGTTTATCGCGTTGAAGATGCTTCCATGCTTACATTTATTCGTGATAGAACCGCTGCTCCATATTTTAGCAATCTTGTTTGGTTTATTGGAAATCACATTATTGAGTTGGATACGTGTGTGAGAAACGATGCTGAGTAAGTGAAATTTAATATTCAGTATATTCGTAATCAAATTGCAATGTATTTTGAAGAAATATTTTTTATCAATTTTATCAACATGAATTCAACTTTACAGCCATCAAAGTCAAAACAGATTATCAGATTTGGTTGCAGAACACTTAGATCACTTACATTACTTAAATGATATTCTCTGCCTTAATATAGAAGATTTGAATAAAGTTCTTTCGGAACATTTATTGCACAAACTTCTAGTTCCTTTATATGTGTATTCATTGACAAGACGAAAAGACTTATTGTGCCAAAATCATGTAAGTTTTTAACTATAATCACAGTAATAACGACCAAAAATTAAACTACATAACTCAAAAATTTTACTTGTATATAGGAAGAAAGAAAGTATGTAAGTACAGTGGTAGCTCTCTTTCTATTATCTCAGGTGTTCTTAATTATTTCCCATGGACCATTAGTACGAACTCTTGCAGCTGTCATTCTGAAGTCAAACATACATATTATAAAAAATGGTGCAAGTAAAGTTTTAGAGGAATATGAAGACACACTTTCTAGTGAAACTGTTGCCTTTTTACCTCCAAAAGAAAGCTTAGAGAAATCATTAGAAAATTTAAACGATCTCCAAAATGATCCACCAAAATTGCAGAATGTTGAAGAAGAGAGTGAAGAGGAGAAAGAGATTGGAGAACATGCAGATAAAGATGAAGATGACAATGAATTGGTTAATAAAGTAACTTTAGAAAAACAGAAAGAAAATTGGTATAGTACAGACAAAGTTGATCCAAGTGAGCCAAGTGTTTCTTCTGAAACTGAGACTAGTCTTGTGAATAGTGAAGTTGAGAAGAAAGATGTAGCTAATGAAACCATAGAAGATATCAAGCATCTAAGTGTTACAGATGAAGAAAAAGAACAGAGATTAGCTCTTGAAAGTCCTTTAGAAGCAACAGCAATTACTGCAGATCAAGAATCTTTATCGGATAAACCTTTTCTAGAAACCATATTGAATTCTTTGTACTGCACAGAAAACGATTATGCAGCTCTATTTGCTTTATGCCTTCTTTATGCTCTGGCTAATAACCAGGTGACTTGTGCTAACAAAAACTTGATCAAGTAGTTTTTTTTTTTTTTTTGCAACTTTGCACAAACGCTTATTCTAAATATAATATTTTTTGCAGGGCTTGCATCCTGAAACTTTAGGTTTAGTGCTGGCGCCACTAAAGCATCCTAACAAGAGCCGATATAATGAAACATTAATTGATAGAATCATCCATATAATAACACTGAGTTGTCAAACAAGTAAGTATTCTTTCGTCTTAGGTCGGAAAAAAAAATATTACTTATTGTTTATATTTCGGATTAGATGCAAAAGTACGACTTGTAACCCTTGAATTAGCAATCAAGTTATTAATACAACTAGTGGTGTCTGACAATGTGAGCCTACTGCAGGGTTGTCATTTAGCAGCTGTTGAAGCAGCCAAAGACCAGAGTACTGCGCTTCTTCGCAATTTTTATAAGGTTAATAAATGAAAAATTGTGATTAATGAATTTGTAAATGCATGTTACACGATATATAAATAATTATAGCTTCCTCTATTTTGACGACATAGTTACTGAGGTATTAATTTAGTCTTTTGTCTTGCAGAGTGAGGATATTTTTTTAGATATGTTTGAAGATGAATATAGCGAAATTCAAAAGAAGCCTTTAAAGGTGGAGTGGCTTATGATGGATAGCAATATTTTGTTACCCCCTACTGGAACTCCAATGACAGGCATTGAGTTCAGTAAAAGACTGCCTTGCGGAGAAGTATATATTTTATATTTTACTTCCTTACCTATCTTTTTAACACAGTCGCGCTAGTTTGGCCAATTAATTATTTTTATAACTCAATTTTCAGGTGGAAAGAGCTCGTAGAGCGATTAGAGTGTTTTTCTTGATTAGAGAGTTGTCTCTGACACTGAGCAATGAAGTTGAAACTCAGTTGCCTTTGACCGACCCTAGTAGCTGTGTACAAGTTAACAATGTTCTTGACTTGAGTAAGTTACAAATGATTACGAGTAACTGCATTTTTAGAGCATGACTCAGCAGTATATGAGTAAAAAGATTGATCACAATAATCTCATTTTCAGATAATAGCGACCTTATAGCTTGTACAGTAGTTTGGAAGGACGGGCAGAAAATACGCAGATTTTTGGTCATTGATCTAATTCAACTTATTCTTGTTGAACCTGACACGCGAAAACTCGGTTGGGGAGTGGCCAAATTCGTTGGTTTCTTACAAGACATAGAAGTCGCCGGCGATAAGGATGATTCCCGTTGCTTGCACTTAACAATTCACAAGCCACTGGGCAGTAGCGCAAGCAATCGCGTTCCTTTACTCTCGACTAAATTCATATTTGATGATCATATTCGCTGTATGGCTGCGAAGCAAAGGTACGATATCCTTTTTAAAATTTTCTATAACTCTCACATTTACGATGTATGTACGCATTGTACGGTAATAAAAATATTTTTTTCAGATTAACAAAAGGCAGAATAAGAGCAAGGCAGAAGAAAATGAGCCGCATAGCAAGATTACTTGACATTACGACAACAGCTCCGCATTGTCCAACGCCGCCAAATTATGCTTTAAATTGTTTACGCAGTGAACGTAAGCAACATTTATGATTATATTTGTACGTGTGAAATTTTAGTTTTTTTTTTTTAGTTTCTTTTTTTGTACATGCTTCCCGTATGCATTTACTTTGTTGTGTATTTGTTTTTATCGGAAACTAATGAAATTTTGTCTGCTCGAAGGCACAGCGGGTCGCGGACAAAAAATACCTAAGGAGCAGCAGCAACAACAACGGATGTTCACAGTAAATAAAGTTCCGGGATTCGGTGTGCAAATGCGCCGCGAGAGCTTGAATAAGTCGGCAGGTAGTTCGAGCTTTTCCGGATCGAGCTTGAAACGCGTGGATAATAGTCCGGCACGGACGCGGGACAATTCACCGAAAATGCCCCGACCTCGCAGCGAGGAAATACCCATGGAGGACATGCGGCTACGCAAAACTTCGCTCACCTCCAACATGTCGAACTCCTCAGGTGCTTCGGATCATCATAAGGACACAACCAGTGTTGCGCAAATCTCGACGCCCAACAGCGGGGCTGAGATTTCGACGAGAAAACGCGGCTCCGAGGAGACCTCCTTCACTGAAAGGCACACTCACGAGAGCCGGCCACGTAGAAAGGGCCAGGTTGAAACCGTCTGATTTGTTACTTGTCTACTTACAATTTATTCATTTGGACTCATTATCAGTCAGGTTGTCGTTAATCACTACAATTTGACTTTTTACCTATTTTATTTACAATCATGTTTATTCTTTTCGCTTTTTACAATTTTTTTTGGAAATCTTTAATGTAAACGAGTTCTACACTTCTCATAGCAAGTGCTTCATATTTTTATTGTATTTGAATATAATTTTACTCGTTTATTGACTCAAAATGTCAATTCTTTTAATGGAATAGTTATTTTATGCACGTGAGCATAACTAAACAATTTAAGTGACAACATATCAGCTGTGAAATCATTTTATAACAAAAGAACTAATCGATTATAGATGCATTGATGGGTTTCAAAATGAGGAATGTCATGTGTTAGAATAATTACTGGCTTGCAATCTAAGCACACTGTGAACTGTATATAATTGATGTATAATCTTTGTAAAATTTAATCTTTATTTTCAACAAGTAAAGTGATTAAATGTTTAATTTAATGCAATGTAATTCAATTATGTATATATCGTATACGTTATTTTAACTAATTAAAAAAAAGATTTGATTCATGCGTAACTGAGTATAGGTATTGGCGCTATAGTGTGCCCTTACCAAAGCGAATAACTTAGCCCTATATATATATATATATATATATATATATATATATATATATATATATATATATATATATATATATATATATATATATATATATATATATATATATATATATATATATATATATATATATATTATATATATATATATATATATATATATATATATATATATATATATATATATATATATATATATATATATATATATATATATATATATTATATATATATATATATATATATATATATATATATATATATAATATATATATATATATATATATATATATATATATATATATATATATATATATATATATATAGTTATATATATAGGTATCGATTAACCCGACACCCTGCAGTTTTCATTGCGGCTTAAAGAAAAATGCTAGGTCTCACATCTAAGTATATATATGCCGTCTATGGACTATGAGTCGGGTGCGCGGGAATAGGTATGGGAAATACGCGCGAAATTAACTGACTGCGAGCATAACCATCAACGAAAGATGCCGTCAGACTGTTTAGTTTGTTGGATTTACCTTGCTGGCTAGTCTCTACTCTTGTAACGGCTATAACCTATACGTACATCACGCAGGCATCAGTGAAGGCGTCCTTTTTTGCTTTCTCAGTAGAATATCTCACTAGTTACTCAGCTTGTGCAGAATCAGTGAAAGAACAGGAGGTCGGGACAAGGGCGAAAAAATATAGTTATAGGTTATGGATAATTTCTACAAAATAGAAAAGATTGGCGAGGGTACCTATGGAGTCGTTTACAAGGCCAAGGACAAAATCACGGGGAAGCTGGTGGCCCTCAAAAAGATTCGCCTCGAAACGTAAGTTCATTTTCACACGTTTTTTGTTCTACCGCGATACATTAAATTGTCTTTAGCCTATTTTATTTGTATACATCCTTCTTCACCACATGTATATACATATAACTTCACCTTGTACAAATTGTCTAACATAAATGGGCAGTCAAGTATATTTGTAAGCCTTTTTTATTACGGAAATACTTTGCATTAGTGCTATAGTGATATTTAAATTTATTATTAAAAAAGGTTAAATTACTAATCAGTGATGTATCCAAACAATAGGGAAAGTGAAGGTGTACCGTCAACTGCAATTAGAGAAATATCACTGTTAAAAGAATTGACCCATGAAAACGTGATTCAGCTGCTTGATGTTGTACAAGGAGATAAGTATCTTTATTTGGTTTTTGAATTTTTACAACAAGATCTCAAAAAATTGCTAGATTCCTTAAAAACTGGACTAAGCCCACAATTGGTCAAGGTAATCTTCAAACAATAGTACATGTAAATTTTAATGAAATTTATACTCGTGTGCTTAATTTTTCTTACAATTTTCATTACAGAGCTATTTATGGCAATTGTTGAAAGCAATAGCTTTTTGCCATGTTAATCGTATCTTGCATAGGGATTTAAAGCCTCAAAATCTTCTAGTAGACCAAGAAGGTTATTTGAAATTAGCAGATTTTGGATTGGCCCGATCTTTTGGTGTACCAGTAAGAACATTTACTCATGAAGTTGTAACCTTATGGTATAGAGCACCTGAAATTCTTCTTGGCACTAAATTGTACTCTACAGCTGTTGACGTATGGAGCCTAGGCTGTATTTTTGCTGAAATGGTTGCCTATTTTGTTTTTAAATAGCTTCTGCTGTAGAAAATTTTACAGCTAAATACTTATGGGGCTTTTTTTTACTTTTTTCAGGCAACTAAAAGAGCACTGTTTCCAGGTGATTCAGAGATAGATCAACTGTTCAGGATTTTTCGAACTTTAGGTACACCAGATGAAACTGTTTGGCCTGGTGTTTCACAACTTCAAGACTACAAATCTATGTTTCCTCAGTGGGAGGCTACAGATTTAGATGAGGTTGTTCCAATGTTTGATGATAAGGCCAAAGATTTGCTTATGGTGAGTTAATACTTTTTTACATAATAAAGTAAACTTTGAATACAGACAATGCTTATTGAAACATGTTTATTTAAATCCAGTACACTTGACTAGTTCTTTACGACATTCTACAAATAATCCTTTTTTTTTTCTTTAAATCATATCTTTGAATATTTTTTTAGAAACTACTCATATATGATCCTAATATGAGGATAACTGCGAAACAAGCACTAAGCCATTCATATTTTGAAGGAGTTAAATTGGTTCCTCCACCAATGCCAAAAAAAGACTGAAAATCACATAATGAAGCCCAAAATAACGTCTAATTTTTTATGAATGTTTGCTGTTAAACCACTACTAATTTAAGATACGTGAAAAATACGAGCATATGCTAAGGTGTTTTGTTAATAACTCGTATAAGAAATGAAAAAGCAACGACGATAAGTGAAAACAAACGTAACAATTTGTACATACATAATGAACAATAATTTGTATATTTTTCAAGAGGACTTTGTAATGGAAGTGCTACTTTAATTTCGGTAAAATGACTTTGTTCTCTAACGTCTCTTGCGTAATATCGGCACTCATCACATTTGAGGAGGCGACAAGTTTTGGCAGTCGCAGACTCTTCGGTGATTTGGGTGATTTTGGCTTTTCCGAATTGCTGGGCTGCTTCTTTACTCCGGAATTATCAGGAGATTTGGCAAGGCTATACCGGACGGCTCTTGGAGTTACTGGAATCGGTGACCCCAGTGGAGATTGGCTCCGAGTCGGTGTAGAAGGCGGTGGTTGTGGTGAGTCGAATAAGTCGACTTGCTCCAGCAATGACAGTCCGATCAGGCTATTTGGCCTCTTTGGGGCCGTTGCCTGTTTTTGCGATATTAACATCATTTTTTTACATGTAATGTTACACAGAGAAATTGTATCTAATTTATATTATTATGTGAAAGTCAAGAAGGTTTACTTATTGAAGAGCTGGTAATTAAGATTACATATCGTTATTCAAATACTACATTGAAGAAATACGAAAAATTATTTTTATTTTTACTAAATATTATTTGTAGCAGTATTAAATACACTGCATGGATGCAAATGTAATGATTCTTATTACCAGCTTTTCTAATTCGTGAAATGAAACAATTATGACTCGTTTCTTCCTACGAAAACTAGTAGGGCTCCTGCATGGCATAACTTTATCCGGCATGATAAAGGATAGAAAATTGGAATTGACAAAGACACAGATAAAGACAAAGGATGGAAAGTTGGAAATTACTTTTTCTGAATTGTACTAGTTTTCATAGGGATCAACGAAATAATTATGCAATATTTCAATTTATTTCTCGCGACGTCACTGCCAGTAAAGCAATCCCACGAGAGTTAGTTTATCAAATTGTGTGACTGTCCGTAATGTATTCATCAACATCAGGTATGTCTGCAAAGTTGAAACTGTCGATTAAATGTCAATGTTTTTTGTCACGTAACCTCTAGCATTTAAATTGAAATATATATATTTCAATTTAAATGTATATATAAATATATATATATATATATATATATATAAAGTGAAACTCACGTTGAAGTATAGATTTGAAAATCGTTTACACAATATCAGTGTTATTGCGGTAAGCGGGAAAGCGAATATGTGCGAACATTTGTATTTTGTGTATCATCATGATATTGTAGCTATTTACAATGTCAAATTTACCAAATCTTAAATTTATAATAAATTTATTTATATACAAGTTCTATTTTATAATTTATCCAACCCGTGCATGTTTATTAATAGCAAAGTTATTACCCAAATTTTCAATGTCTTTATTTTTTATATTGCTTCTATGAGTTCGCTCGTGACCGCTTTGTCAACTTTAAATAAGTAAGTCACACGGAAAAGTATAGAAAGCTAAAGAAATTAATGTGCCAGGTTTCAGTAAATTTATTGCTAATTATATTAACGGCTATAAGAAATTAAAAGAAAGCATTATTTTTATGTCGATTAAGTGACTATGATAGACACAAATTCCAAATAAACTGTAGTGTGGATTGTGTATACATGATATTGTCGCATTAATAGAAAAATGAATAAAAACTGACCTGGCCAATAGCTTGAAGTAGTGTAGCAGTGTCTTGTGCTGGTGGCGATGCATCAGTACATAGGCCAATTTTGTGATGAAAACGTGAAGAAACTCAGAGGCTATCTTATTTGTCTACTGCTACTATATTTTTTAAATAAATCAATAGGATGTTTACTGTTTACTTAAAAAAAACTCTGTTTATAGTAAGAAAAAAATATGAATTTTGTAAATAAACAGCAGTAATTTTTCAAGCCTTATTCAATTCTGCAATATAAATACATAAATAACTAAAAAGATACAACACAAAATATAGTTACTGTGTGAATTCATGTATATGGAAGTGAAAACGGGAATGATGGAGGCGTGGTGCAATGATGAGTGCATGTTCGATTTAAGAACAAAAATATTATTGTTTGATGGCTCTACTGATACAGTTTATCTTTTATCGGTCGTAAAGTATGTGTTCGACACACTTGCAACAATTGTTTGTCTCGATATATGAAGTGGTAATGTTTATAAGTCAAGAAAATGACGTATCTTGTTATTTTTGTAATACAATTATTGTTGCCTAATTAATATACTAGTTTAGTAATATAATCGCAACGCATTTCAACAAGGAGCAAAGTGTGTATATGCAGTAGTTTTGCATTAATGTTATACTTGAACTCAACAGGTAAGAGTTGCGTTTGTATATACGCTTATGCAATATATAGCTTGCGTTCTTTTTCGAAATGAAATAGTTGAGTACAACACAATGCATTTTTTTCATTGCGTTCAGTGTTCTCGCACTTCAGAAATCAACAAATTTTGTGCTATTTCTAAAATGTTATACAATATATATATATATATGTATGTTAAATGTTAAACAATAATTAGCCAATGGTGCTCGATTCCTCTATACTCTGATTATCGGCGACATTATTCCTTGCAATGATCTTATCTGTGCAAAGTGCGAAACTGTATAGGGATAAAGACGCTTGAATATTATCAATATGAATAATTTTTTTGTCTTTAAAATTAGATATATTTGCTTTTTTGCATGTAATGTAGGCACACTCGCACTCCTTCTATTTTTTGCTCATTTTTCTTCCCATTTTAATGGTCTTAATTAAGAAAAATGGCAATATGAATCTATATAATAATTTAGTGATGTATATCATAGGTCTCGTGTCAATTCATTAGTTGTTGTAGCTACTATTATTAATTTGTTAGTAAACTTGGTGCGTGATCTTAACACCTATATTCGTTTGTTCTACATATATATCTTTGTATGTTCTTTTCATAGCACGTTTGCTGCTTCACATTAATCAATAACAGCAGAAAAGAGAAATGGCCGATGTTTTGCAGTGATCACGAAATGTAAAATTATATAAAATTATATATTAATTATATTGCGTGGGAATCAATTCAACATTCACTATAATTTGCGAAGCTATATGAATACTGTTATAACAAAACTATACACGATGCATATGATTTGAAACGCGCAATTATAGATTATACTATCATACAGTATGTTTTTCTTAGCGTAGACGAAGAAATAATTTTCCTCTCTATACATATAAACGATGATATATTCTCTGCACTTTAATCTGACCTTTTTAATATATTTATATAATTTTCACGTACGTTTACAAATGAAAATACAAGTATGTATTGGCGTGTTTTTTATTGCATATACTTAATGCGACGAAACAGAAAAATGTATATTAATTGAACGTAAATCAATAGTGAAACGAAACTTCACTGCAATGTTATGGTACATTATTACAAGATCGTCAAAAAGCCCTCATCTATTTACAGTTGTAAAATGACATAGATTATCCACCTGTAATATTTATGTTGGAACTATACTGAACAAGACATCAGCAATAAGAACTATGGATTACAATTGCTTCCTTGGCTGCTCTTCGCAATAGTTATTGATAAAATGTTATATATTGCATTGTATATTATATTCATTTTTTGTTTACGAATGTAAAAACTTTTTTTTTTTTTTTTATTTTGTTTCTGTAGCTGCCTTATATAAGGTGTGTGTTGACAATCGACGTCAAAGTAAAAAGCAAGCTTTTTCACTCGAGCGATTAAAAATTGGAAATTTATATAGGTAAATCAGTCGAAGGTGTAGATGCGAAATCTCAAATACTTTCAGACTTTACGTTCGTTTACAAACAATAAAAACGGATATAATGAACGCAGTCTATGTATAATATAATGGAGTTATAATAACGCAGTAGTGCCTCGGTCCATTAGTTTTGATTCGCGACACGCTGTCAATTTGAATATATAATGTTTAGAGGCGCATAACGCGTGAAGAATTGAAGAATCGAGTGCAGCAAAATTTATGGGCGAAACTATAGTGTATTAGCGAGCGGCAAATTATAGGCTTGTACATAGATGTATAATGGACATACAGTATATATACTGTCCGCACAGGAAGTGTATCGTGGGCAGCAGTTTTGTTCTCGGCTGCGCCTCGTGGGCTATTTAACGTAGTCCTCGATCCATGCGGCAGTTGATTGCAGGTATTTTCTTGTTATCAAAAATGTTTGTATTTTTAATTTTACCTGGACGCGGGCTTTCTCCGAGGGCTGCGCATCGCACAGAAGTCATTTAGAAGCAACACTTACGCGGATCGTGGACTTGGCTAATTTTATATAAAAACCCATCCGCACTCTGATGCGACTAATGTTCTCCGGTGTTACGCGACAAATCATTGATATAATGCTTAATTGGTTATATTTGTATCTACGGCCTCGTTCCTCTGCGGGGACAGATGCGTAGGTGCTGGGCCAAAGTTACCCTGCTTAATACTTAGTAGAGATGTAGCAAGTCCTGCGAATTTCGAAAGAAACGTTGAAGAATGCGTCGATTTGAGCGAATGCACGAGACTTTGCGAGACCGTGCGCGTGGCTTTTGCGAGGCAGCCGAAGAGGAGTAGACCGCAAAAAGCAGGCTGCAGAGGAGAGTTGGCCCGCAGCACAGGTTTGGCCGCCTGCGCCGCGGGCGACTCGATTCGAAGGAAAGAAAAGACGAGAGAAAAAGTTATACTTGTGTTGGACGTGTCGTGCATGTGAAAATTGGAGTGTACCTTCGGCTTCGGGGTGCTAACGCGTTTACAGAGAGAGAGAGAGAAAGTCGGTCGGATGAACGGCGGTAGGCGGTAGTAGTGCTGACAGTTGTCGTGGGTGCAAGTGGGTGCGCGAGGAGAGCAGAGAGTAATGGTTCATGGTGCGGGGCTGCTGCGGCTGCGCCAAGGTCGCTTAACTCTCCTGGTTGAGGTTCTCATCCGAGATGGGAAGTCCGTTCTTGTCCGAGATGCTGCCCGTGCCGGATGGTATCGGACTCTGCGACACACAACAGACAAACACACGCCGCTTTGGCCTTTGCTCTCTACTTGGCTCCCAGGCTTACGTATTATATATAGACTTTATATATTTCCTCGCAATCTGATCAATGTACAGAATCCCAAGGCTCTTCCCAAGACTAAGCATGATCGAGTTATGCACCGGCAACGAAAGAAAAGTCGTGCTCTGCGATCAGCGGTTGCAGTGAAGCTCAAACTATATATACACACATATATATATCTATATCTATATATATATATAGAGGGCTGCGATCGGCGGCGTTATAAAGCGAGCTGAGCCGTAGAATGGAGGTACTCGAATTTCCTTCCGCAGCGCAGGCCTGATTGTGCAAATGCAATAGTATATGGTACTTGTATACCTGAGAACCGCTGCCGCTGAGGCTGGCCACGTTCGAGGAGGAGGTCTGGCGCAGATAGGTCTTGTCGTCGAAAATCTTTTTCTCTCCTCCGCCGGGCTTGTGCTTCACGTTGTCCAACGAGCCAACTTTGCTCTCCGCCTTGATGTCGATCTTTTGCGTTTCGATCTGCGAAAATGGAAAAGTCCTCATTCGCCAGCTGCCGAGGACGCGCGTGTGCAGCGATCGAGATTCGACGTATGACCCATGCACGCAACCAGTAAATTATATATAATAGATTATAACAAGAATGGCTCCGTATGTAGATGCGTTGCGCCCCCGCGCGCACTCGCACATGACCCGTGGATATATACTTACTTTGTGGTTTAAGGCTAGAGCTAGGCTAGAGCTAGAGCGGGGGGAGGGGAGGATCAAGACAGATCGAGACAAAAGAGATAGGCTCTTTCTAGTGACACTGAATAAGTAGCAGGTGTCTACAGGTATATGTACGTTTAGCATTGTATCGCGTACGGCTCGCCAGCTAGTCGGGCTCGAATTTCGAGGAAGCCCTACGTTCGACGTCTCTGCGATTAGATTTTGCAAAAGACGTGCCTTCCTCTCCTAACGAGATTTGCGCGATATAAAGTAGGATGCAAAAAGAAGCAGGATCGTAGCGCCTGTATGGCTTTCCCATTTCTTTTCGCGAGCTACTTCAAGCCGATTTTCCACAGTCATGTGAATATAGTAGTATTCGCCGATGAATACAACTCTGCATACTTACGCTGTCCGCGTTGTCCTGGGCCGTTCTCGGAGGCGTTGCTGTCGACTAAACAGGAAAAACGATAATGAGCTGTTAATTTAGAATTAATGACATCCAAACGCCACATGCGCGCGAGTTTGGCAATTACTGCGGCCTGCGCCCCCTGCACAAGCTGAGGCTAGTGGCGACCTCGGAAAATCTCCAACCATATTTATAGCAGATTTTCAGTCATATTAATTGTGAGAAGCATGCGATAACGCTAAGGAGTTAGGTGTCACTAGTGGATAGGTTGGAGAGGCAGTTGGGAGAACGTAAAATTATGCGGAATAACATGCGATTCACCTACTGTGCGGTCCTAAAATTCGAGAGCTAGTATCAATAATCATGTACAATCATATGGCCAATCGAGCAATCGTATTCGCTGCAGCTGTGAGAAAGAAGAGCGCGGGCAGGATGCACGAGAGAGAGAGAGAGAGAGAGAGAGAGATTTTTAGATTTATTAGATTTATTTGGCGTACAATATGTTGTACGATAAATTGTATACAGCAGGAGTAGTAGTACAGCAAAAATGTGTATTGTGATAGTATGATAATGTGAAGGTGGGTTAAGCGAGAGTGTGTGAGTGTGTGCGTTTGCGTGAATGTGTACAAGAGATTCAAGCGTTTGTATTTTCAAGCTCGAGAAAGTGCTCTTTAGCTAGTCTCTTGAAACCTGAGACAGATGTAGTGTTACGAATGTGAGATGGTAGGTTGTTCCATAGGTATGAGGCGCTGATATGAAACGAGTTCCTCAGCGTCTCCGTCGCGAATATCGGAATATCCAGAGGTATCACCTCCCCCCTAACAGGCCGAAGCGTCACGCGGAAGTCAAAGTATGCCAGTACGTATGATGGTACGGCTGTGTTAAACATTTTTCTTAGGAAACAAGCAGTGAAATACTTCCTGCGTCCGGCAGTGGTTAGCCACTGCAACTCCCGCCTGTATGGGGAGATGTGCTCATCTCTTCTTACACCATAGATGTACCGAATTCCTGTATTCACGAGCCTCTGAAGCTTTAGGTCGAGTTCCTGCGTCAGGTCACAGTATACGAGGGAACAGTAGTCTATAAGAGGAAACAGGAGGGCCTGCACTAAGTGCTTGCGCAACCTGAGATTGGTGTTTTCCTGAAAAAGTAAAGCCTGTACATTAGCGTGTGAGCACGCTTACACTGCACTTGTGTAATATGCTCCCTCCACGTAAGCTTAGAGTCGAGCACCAATCCCAGATTACGCACGGAAGATTCAAAGCTGACCTGGGCACCCCCTATGTTAATGAAAGTGTTAGCTGTTGAGGGTAATGCGTAAGAGAGAGAGAGAGAGAGAGAGAGAGAGGAGAGTGCAAACGAAATACCTTGACGGCTCCCCCGCCGGGCACGTGCTTGGCGTTCTCCTTCGAGCCGACCTTGGGCTTGGCCTTGTCCTTGAAGTCGAGCTTGACCGTCTCGATTTTCTTGTCCCCGCCGCCGGGCTTGTACGCGGCGTTCTCCAGCGAGCCGATCTTCGGCTTGGCGTTCCACTGGAGCTTCACCTGCTGGATCTGCGCCGGACAGAATAGAAATAAGAGCGTCGATGCGCGAGTCGATGGCGAGGCCGGTAAAGAGGATTGAACGTGCAACGACAAGCAACAAGCAACCTTCTTATCGCCGCCGCTGGGCGTGTACTTTTCATTCTTGGCCGCGATCTTCGGCTGGGCCTTGCTGAAGTCGAGCTTCCTGTTCTCTATCTTGACCTTGCCGCCGCCCGGCTTGTAGGTCGTGTTGTCGAGCGAACCGATTTTCGATCGGACCGCCTTGAGGTTCGGCGAGGGCGCCGCGCCCACCTGGACCTTGTTCATGGGCACCTCTGCGCCGGCGGAACAGAGGGTGGCGTTACTCTCGCGTATATTATTATCGTATGTTATGTATGTACATATACGGTACAATAGGGAGCGGAGCAGCTTACTTTTCCTCTCCGCCGAGGCCGTCTGGGCCGCCGACGGACTGCCCGGGTCGGGTGTCCTCGGCAGGGACCTCACGGACTTGCTGGGCGACTTTGTCGGCGATCCCGCCTGCAGCCCGTTGGCCTCGTTCGCCCTGCGCCGCCTCGACCCGTCGAGCCCGCTGTCGTTTTCGGCATCTGTCGAGGAGAAGTCGCCGTGCGTGAGTGGCGCGAGCGGCGGCCGGGCCAGCGGACCGGAGAGAGGAGGGGACGGGGACGGGGACGGGGACGGGGGCTGGGCCGGGATCGGAGCAGGGCCGGCCTCGTCGGCGAAGCTCGCGTGCTTCCTGCCGCTCGGCGGCGGCGGCGGCGGCGGCGAGGAGAGGGGCTTGCGCCGGCCCTCCTCGAAGCCCTCGACGCTCGCCTCGTCTGCGGGCCGCGACTCCGGACTCTCGGCGTCCTCGGGCGTCCCCTCGACGCTCATCTGGGCCCGGAGCTGTTGCTGCTGCTGCTGCGGCGGCGGCGGCGGCGGCGGCGGCGGCGGCGGCACGCCGATCGCGGGCCTGGGTCCGCGGACGATCTGCGGGCCGAAGGGCGCCCGGCCGGGGAAGCCCTGCGGGTGGAAGCCCTGCTGCGGCGGAGCTCTGACTCCCGGGAAGCGAGCCGTCGGCTGGGGCGGCAGCCCGAAGAAGGGCACGGGGTTGCGGGGCGGCGGCGCGCGCTGAAATCCAAGCGGCTGCCTCGGCTGGCCCCCCTGGCCCGGCGGCAGCTGCGAGCGGCTGTCCGGGGGTCGCAGGACCGCCGCCGGCGGGAACCTGAACGCTGCGGCCTCGCTGCTGGCCGCCGGCAGCCGAGGGCCCTGCTGATGCTGAGGCTGAGGCGCCGGGGGGCCCGCGTTCTGCACCTGCGCACAGGGCCGCGGCCCGTCGGATTTTTATCGGAGGCGGGCGCGCGGGGGCGCCGGATGCGGCCGGGAAAAACTGGCTGCTGGCTTACCGTGGGGGCCCTCTGGCCGGCTGGCAGCTCGTCAGGGCCTCGCGGCCCAGTCTGCTGCGAGTCCATGGCTGCCGGAGCTGGTGCGCTGCGCAACTATGGGGACGGCTACGCGCTCGCAGGCTGGCTCGCACATGCACAGCGGCGCGCCGGCTCGCGGAATTACTGCAAGATCGCCCTCGGCCGGCTTTATCACAACCTCGCTATATGCAGCGAACTAGGTGCGGGAGGCGCCACTACTGGCTCTACGCTACGCGACGCGCTCGTCGATAAAGTCTGCCCGAATGAAGCGCGCGCTCGAGCGGACGACACGAAAGGCTTCGCCCGCGCCGACGATAAAAAGCCTCGTAAAAATGGAGCCGAGAGACTCTCCGCGCCTGGCCGCGTGCACGGTTCGCCGGAGCAACGGGCCAAACTTGGGCTCCGAGTAGTAAGGGTCAAGCTCGGCTCGGGCGCCTGGTACTGCCAGCCGTTCGCCGTCCCGAATTTCGGATCCACTCGATTTCCGCCCCGATCGATCGCGCTGCCCCGACACGGCCGCCGCGATAGAAATCGTACGAGCGAGCGAGAATTTCCCGTATCTGTTTAATCGATATCGGGGATGGCTCGCATCATCGCGCGCGCGCGCGCACACACACACACACACACACACAGACACAGCCCCAAACAGTCGTACGTGTCGCGACGTAGAAGCGTCCTCAACAACTCGTCGACGCGAATTCTCGAGGGTGCGTTGGCGCGATTTTATCCCGGTCCAGAGAGAACGCGCGCCCCGTCGGGATCTCGAGCCCGGCCGATCGATGCGGAGGCCCGGCGGATCGGCGAAAAATTGGCGGCTGCAGTCGGTGAGCGGTTCAACTGAGAGTGCGAGTGCGACAAGTGCGTGCGAGCGGGCTTACCCAACTTCGGCCGGCTCGAACTCTGCGTGCGGAAAGCGCGCGGGAGCGAGGTCGACGTCGAACTGAGCGCCTCGCTCCTTCGAGTCCTTCCTCGCTCGCGGGCACTTCTCGGCTTTCCTGCGCGCGCGCGTCTGCAGCCGAGCGGCTTTGCATTAGCTCCTGCACGCACAGTCGGGCGCATTTGGCCCGATTGGCCCGATTGGCCCGATTGGCCCGATTGGCCCGCTTGGGGAGCAATGCAAGTGCCGGTCTGTCGCTCTCGCATCGATCGTCGGGGAGGCAGCGGAAAACTCTGGTCGAGCATCAGCCGGAGTTCGGAGGCTTGTAGGGCTTGCGGTCGCGCTCCTGCGTCTCCTGCGTCTCCTGCGTCTCCTGGCTCCGCCGTCGCGCACGTGCGCCGCCATCAGTTGCGTGATCCTGCATGGTCGGCAACCTGCTCCGGCTCCCTGCGCTATCGACGGTCGCGCGCCTCCGCCGCCAGGTGGATCCGCCGCGAGCCGACGAAAATCGGAACAAGCCAGAGGGGGCGATGCGATAGGAAGCTCCAATAGTCCAACGTCCGATAACCCGCGAGCGCTCCGAAGCCCGCAAAGGCCGAGGGGGTGCGCGGAGCGTCGTAGGAGCCTCGCCGGCGGCGATTTGGCCCATTAGATCGGTTACGCCGATCGGCGAGCTCAAGTGCGCGCATCGGTGCGCCCGGAGCCGCGCCCGCGAGCGTCTGCCCCGTCCCGCTCGTTAGCCCACGACGCTTTCTTCTCCGGCGGTGCGGCATACTTGGGCTGCTTCGGCGTTTCCTGTGCACTGTGGCCGCGTTGCGTAATGCGCGCGCGCGCGCGCCGGCCGCCGGCTCAAAAACGGCCCTTTGCGACGATTAAAGTCGTTATGCGGCCGGTTTGATCAATATGCGCGAGTGCCCCAGCAGTGTGTGCAATTTTTCCGCAACTGGGTCCGCTGGGCCACGCTCGAGCCGCATCGACTCGCGGCTGCGGCCGAGTTTGAAAATGTCAATAGAGCACGCAGGCGTGGCAGCGCTCCGCGGCCGAGGAATATAGCGCGGCTGGACCTCGCGGGCTTCGCAAGCTCGCCGCCGACATTTCGAGATTCTCTCCATCGATCCGGTCCGGCGGCTGATGCTGCGCGCGGAGCAGCTCAGGTGTGGGAGGGGGTGGCGAGGCGAGGGTATGAGGCTGGAGCTAGTTTAAATGATCGGCGCACCTGTTTGCGGCGAGTGATGCGAGCTGGCCAGCCTCGCGGCGGCCTCCCCCAGCTTCTGCTGCACGTCCGTCATCCTCGTCCGCGTCCCTGCTGCTGGCAGCCTACTCCGCGACTCGCCTCGACGCACTCGCACTCGCGCTTATGCTCCCGAGCCGGATGCTGCGGGAAAGCTCGGACGCGGCTCTCTGTACTCAGGCTGCGGCAGCGGACGGTCGCGAGCACTCGCTGCGTGGCATGGATGACGCGCGCTGACGGTCGGCCAGCTTCTGCTGCTCTCTGGCCTCTGCTGCGCTGCCGCCCCGCTGCAGCGGCGGACGCGAGCGCGCGCGCCGTCTCCCCTCCCCGCCGCCCCGCCTCCCGCGGCGGCTCGTTCTCATCTCCGCGCACCTCCAGCTCGCTGCGCTTCTACTCGGAGGAGCCCGCTCTGCCCGTGCCTGCAGCGCCTGGCGCGCAATTTCGAACGGCTCGCCTTATAGCTCGTATCAGCGGGGAACCGGACTATGGATGCACGTCTGCCAAACAATCAGCACTTTATCTTCCATTCTTTTTTACTTTTTATTAAAAACACTGGTAGACATTTAGTGCACAAATTAATTTCTATCGAAGCCCGGTGCCAACAGTAAGAGTAACAGTAAGAGTAACAATAACAATAACAATAACAATAACCATAACCATAAGCATGTAACAGAAAATGAGAAATTCGTAAATTCAAGCTCGGCACGTCGTCGTCATCCTCATCGTTTGGTTTATCTTGAATTTTGCAATTTCCACGATGAAATGCTCCTCGTGGCTCTGCCTCCCGCAGGGATGCGCACCGCTGATGAAGCTTGCTGATCGGCCAATTGGCTCGCTCGACGAGTGCTTCCCTCTCTTTCTCTCTCCCTTAAGAAGTACTTCCACGCTCCCCTCCGTTTACTCCGCGGCAGCTTTCTCGCACAATCGTTTGAGGAACGCTGCAAAAGAGAAAGACTCGATCAGCGAGGCGCCGAGTGAGCCGACCTGAGAGCGCGCGTGAGCGAGCGTCACACTGCAGAGAGTTTTCGAGAAAAACAAGCGATTATCCTCCCGTGCTGCGGGCTGCGGCCTTTCTTCCTACAACTGCTTCGCGGACAAAGACAGTAAGCGGGCCACTAAGTTATGCAAGCGACTGTAGCCGATAAGCCATAGATGTCTACGGGCTTTACTCACGATTGCCGATCGGCTCGTTCAGCGCTGCTGACTCGTGCCCGCCTACACCATGAACTTCTTCACGAAGGCTGTAAAATTACAACGAGGGGGTCAAAAACACGGGCGCAGCTCACGTTGTCCCTTTTGGGGCGCACTCGCCTCTCGCTGCCGCAAGCTGTCCGGACGTGAACAAGTGTGTGTGGGTGCGGGAGACGGGGAAGTAGGGGGTGGGGGGAGGGGGAGGGGGTCGACGTAACGTGCTACGCGGCATACTCACGGCCGTAGGGAACGAATCCGTCCTCGTCCTCCGGGTCCAGGCAGTCTCGGACGACGATCTCGACCTCCTCCTCGGTCAGCTTCTCACCTGCGGGCGAGAGAGCGCGCGTGAGAACGAGCGGAGGGTGCGGGGTGTGGACTCGAAAGGGCTCGAAAGGGCTCGAAAGGGCTCGAAAGGGCTCGAGATAGCTACCCAGGGCGAGCAGAGTGTGGGTCAGTTCGGCCCCGAGCATCGTGCCGTTCTCCTGCTTGTCGTAGAGCTTGAGGCACTCGATAAAGTCCTCGTAGACGCCCTGGTCCTTGTCCTTCTTGACCTCGCTGAAGATCGGCAGGAACTCCTCGAGCGTCATGGTCTTCTCGCCCCGCTTCTTGGTGCCGCCGTGCTTCTCGATGGTCGCGTTCGTGGGGTTGGTGTTGAGCGCGCGCAGGACGTTCCCCAGGTCGAAGGCGTCGATGACGTTGGTGCCGTCGGCGTCGTAGATGGAGAAGGCGAACTCGGCCTCTGCGCATTGCGTAATGTCATAATGACGATCAGAGTCGGCTGCGTGCCGGGAATTCGGGACTCGTGTATTTTGAGCGAGCGAGCGAGCCGCCGGCTATTTTTACCCAGCGGCCGAGCGGATTGCGCAACCGAATTAAAAAGCACGCGCGCCCTACTGACAGGGGCTTTCTCGATTTCGCGAATGCGCGCGTGTGTGCGTGTGCGTGCGTGTGCGTGCGTGCGTGCGTGCGTGCGTGCGTGCGTGTCTTTTGTTGCCTCGTCGGCGCTCTTTTTCTCCGGGGATTTTCCGCTCGGAAAGGAGCGAGTGTCGGGGGCGTGCTGTACTCACTTTCGACATCCTTGGGCGACAGGTCCGTCTGAAAGCAGAACGAGAGTAGACAGTATAGAGTAGAGATAGAGAGAGAGAGAGGGGCCTACCATGCTGGCTGGCTAGCTGCGCGTCTCGATGCTCACTGAACGAAATTGGAGTGACAAGTGCGAGGAAGCTCGGCTGCGCGTGTGCGTTTTATCGCCACAGATGGCGTGGCGCGCGAGGGTCTCGTCGAAGATATTTGAGAATCGCACTGCCGGGCGCAAGTGCTTTATTCTCCCCTGCGGGGATTATAAATAAGACGCCGAGCGGCGCTACGTTCCAAAAACCATTTTGAGAATATCTTCCGCGTACTGCTCTCTCGCCGCGACGTCTCGGCTGCCCCGGCATTAGCTTGCGCTCGAGTTTGACGCTTTTCCTCCACGATCGCATCCAACTGCTAGGTAGAACCTTGGGAGTTTTTTCTTCCTTATAAATAGCTGAGCAGCTCGCGCCTTTCTTCCTGTAGCGCGCGATGCGGCCCGTGCCAATAATGCGGCTTTATTTTTGTAGCTGTCGAAGCATCTGGTTATTCATAATGCGAACGCGCTGAGCACGATATTCCAGCCGTTGGCCGTAGGTTATGGCGGCGGTCCAGCTCTCCAGCCCCGCGGCGGGCGCGCGCGCGCGCGCAAGCGCGATCGATGGGACGTCGGCGCACTAGTTCCGCCGCCGACTCCAGCCCGGCGCAGTCCAGAGAGACGGATTGATCCTCTCCGTTACGTAACGCGAACGCGAACGCGAACGCGAAGCCAGGATGAGTAGCCAGTGCCCCGTGGTCGGTGATCGCTACGGCGTTATTGGAGCGCGCATCTAGAATCCGAAGAGTCCCCTGCGATATCAGCCCCGGCAGCAGCATGTGCGAGCCACAGCTGCCCATCCCGGTGCAGATGTTCCTGTGGCGCCAGCTCAAGTGAGTTCTTCCGCGGCCAGTTTCCAAGACAAACCTCGTCTCGCTTCTCTCTGTCTCTCAATTATCCTTTCCTTTCAGGCCATTCATCAGGGCTAAGCTCGGGAGAGTGCACGAGGCTTCCTGCGTGGTATGCAAAATACATCTCTCGCGCACTAATTTTCTCCTCATTCAGCAGGCCCCCTATGTCGACTACTAATCTCACTGATCTCGTTTTGCCCTCTCTTTCTCCCTCTGACCCTCTCTGGCGCCGCGTACCGCAGTTTTGCCAGCATGCGCCAGGACATCACGTAAGTGTGCAAAGAGCGCCTCTCCGAATCTCAATCCCGTGAAAGTAACCAGCGATTTCGCATTTTTTCTCCCGCACGCCGCACGCCGCACGCCGCACGCCGCGCGCACCAGGAGATGAAGGAGGCATGCACGGTAAGGCTCGAGACTGCACTCGTGGCCCAGCTCATACGTGCAGAGCTATATCGCGCCGACTCGTTTTTTTCCAGTCCATGGAGCGGGTGCTGGTGCAGAACATCCACAACGAGCTGACGCCTTCTTTGAGGACGATACTGGGCACAGTGCCACGGTGGCGTTTGATCCAAGCCTCTCTGCCCTTCGTTTTGCACGCGACGGCCAACCTCCTGAACAACAAGTGGGTACGAATGTTCTCGGCCGCTTGTCCTCCTTTCGTCTCGGCTCACGGCGGCGCGCTCGACTTTCGCAGGAAGGACTTTCAAAACTTGGGCCCCCTGGAAACGACCCTGCTCTACATACTCCACTGGATCATCCTCGACGCCGCGGACGAGTGCAGCGAGCAGGACGCCGAGCTCAATAATCCCTTCTACCACCTCTTCTCGATAGCCAGCATGACCGTGAGTTGAGAGCGCGCTGCAGCGCGCGTCTAGAAAAACGTGGGCCGACAGCCCTGACACAGGCTCACTGATACGGCGATTTCGCCCCTCTGCCCCGGCCAGCTCTTCGTCTACCTCTTCGTGCCGCTGTGCAGCCACCTGAAGGACGTCGACTTCAAGGGCAGCCTGCGCCTCGAGAACGGACAGAAGATTTGGTACCCGATCTACGAGTGCCGGCACCCCGAGAGCCCCTGCTTCACCGCGCACTGTCGGCCGAAGCCTCGGGCCCTCTGGAGAACGATGACGCGAGGCGCCCGGCCGCGGAACCTGTCGGACGACGTTTTTCTCGCCGGTAAGAGAGCGGAGAGCGGAGAGCGGGCGATGCGCCAGGCGACAGCTGGCGCGCCGGGATTCATTCCTTTTCCTTGGACGCTTTCAGCCAACGACAGCAGCCCGACCAGTCGAACCGTCAACGCAGCCTTCTCCGAGCAGACCGTTCGAGGACCGGACGACGAGGTGGGCTTGCTTTGCGGCACTCCCCGCTACAATGCGCCCCCTTTCTTTTGCTCAACATTTCTTTCCTCTCTAGAGCTCCTGGCTTTCCTCCCCGAAGGACAAGGCCTTTCCCGAGACGATACCGGAAGAGAGTTCCAGCACCGAGGACGAGCACGTGGTAGGTCTTGCGATCGACGATTTCGATCGTTTCGATTCGGTGCATCGATTTTCAATTGCAGGTCATATTTACGCTCCCGTCGCTCGGCGACTCCGAAAGGATGCTCGACGGCGTTAAGGAAGTATCGACCATATACGCTGTAGGTACAACCGCGGTGTACCGCGGCCAACTGAATTAACAACTGAATTAACGAACGCTGCTCCTTTCTCCAGGGCGAGGCCAGCATCTTCCACGTGGCCATGGGCCATCGGACGAGCAGCTCCTCAAAGCCGACTCTGACCATCGAGCAAGTGACTGCGATATCCGAATTGGACTCGTACAGGCAATACGAAGGGAGGCCGCTCGGCCAGCACGACAGGTGACGTACACACACAGATTGGCCTGCGCGTTTCATCGTTTTATGCACATTGAGAATGACGAGAAGTAATTTGAGAGCAGCGACGAGCCAACGAGCAGGGATGAACAATCGGGGAAATACGACCAAGAGAGCGCTACGGACGGCTCGAGATCGAAAGCGCCAGGACAGCGCTGCACTTCGTCAACGAACGAGCATGCAGCTCCTAGCTTGACTGTCGATTTCGATGTACGGGCTGCTACCTTTCTGGATGTCGCGGTGCTCAGATGTCTTTTCATCTCGCAGTGGCAAGAGGAAGGAATATTCTGGGCTCTGCAATTTTTATACAACCGGTAAACCGACGATTGCCTATATAGCTGTATTATAATACATGTGTGTGTGTGTTAATTCACGCCCCCTCATCTCAGTTTGCGGAGAATAAACGAAGACAGTTCCGTGCAGCAAATGCCTCGACGCCGGAGTAATTCTCTACCGATACCCAAAATCCAAGTTTCCATCTATCAGAGCCCAGAGAACAAAAAGCGAGACGATGGAAAGGAATTGGCGGATGCGCAAGATGCGCGGGACGCGGTATTGTCAGCTGGTGAGTGTCGCGACGAAATTGTTCCGCTTTTTTCCTCAATTTTTCCCTTTACTCGACGAGCATGTTTTCTCTCGCGGTTCTTCATTCCAGATATATCGGCTTACGGCGAGGTGACGTACAAAAGCCACGAGACGGAAATAAGTCAGGCGAGAAGGGCCAGCGAAAAAGGCAAAAAGCGAATGAAAATGGCTGACCTAAAGGCATTCGTCGAGACCAAGTTGCTTTCAAAGTCGGAAAAAGCGCTTGAGAAAATAGGCCAAGACGAGCCAAAAGCATTGTTTGAGCAGGTCAAAATAGTAGCTCTGAATATTGTTTTTTGAAAATTTGCAATTTCACAGCCAACGAAAGCTGTTATTCTATCCGATTGCAGGAATGCCATAGAAGCTTGGACACGGGCGAAGGCCGCCTAACGAGACAGCCCTCGGTTTGCTCCAAGATCTTCGACGCGAAGGATCCCGATTATATCGATCAACCGACAAACTTGATAAAAGGCAAAAGTATGCCAAGCTTAAGGTATCTATGAGCCTGATAATTCGTTGACACATTTTTTATTCAACCACTCGCCATGTTCCACACCACATTACATGCATTACACACGTATTTACGAATATGAAGATTTCGACACTCATGATGAACTGTTTTAAAAACTCGTTTAAAATTGTAGCTGCAGCAGAGTAGTTTTTTACGTTTACCGTCGGTCAAGAAACAGCAAACTTTTTCTACTAGATCATTTTTCCGCACAGCATCACAGACGCACACGCAAGATAGATTATCGTTTCCTGCGTTAAATCGCGAATTCTGTAGAACAAGTGAATGTTATTACGTTAACACGCGCGAGCGCATAGCAAAAGACAAATTTATAACTACACACTCATCCTATTTGTTTATAATGTTTTTTTTTTTTTATCTATGTGTCTCTCATTTCTTCCACTCTCGTACGTCCTTTCACCCCGAACTCGTGCTCAGTTGCTTGATTAACGAGCTGACCGCGGGAGGGTAAGTTACAAACGTGCTCTTTGCTAAGAGAGGCTCTACCTTATACTCGAATGCTCAGCTCCTTCTGTTCTCTTTTCTTTCTTTCTTTCTTTCTTTCCTTTTTTCATTAATCTTTTGCTCGCAATTTTAATTTGTTTGCTGATCTTTGAATGATATGGTACTTTTGAGATAAAGGCGATCACGGCTAAGCATATGAAGCATTTTGGACTCTTTCATACCACACAGCACTGCCACTTGAACAGTTCGCCTGAACGTGCAGAGGAAAAGAAAAAAAGAAATACTGATGTTCGAACGTGCCCCATTAAACGACTGGCGGGCAGACTTGACGATCATTTTTGAACTTTGCATACATCGTGATATCTAGCTTTGGTGCATGCTTTACTGCTTCGATTTGGCTATGTATATAAGCTAAGACTATTACGAATCGTTTGATAGCTGGGGAAGATGCTCTAATTTATGGTGGTTAATCGCTGCATATCAATGCAAGCGCAAAGTCTCCAGCCTCGGCGAGGATCTTCCCCTGCATACGTATATACGTACATTATATAGAGTGTGTATTCGTCAGCAAACGGCGGAGAATACCTTGCTAGAATGACGAGTAACGAAAGTAAAAATGGTCATTGCGAGCACACAAGAGCTAATCGACCGCCAGCATGCTCTTATTATATGCCGTTATGTATATACAATATAGATATATATATATATATATCAAAGACATGTTGTGATTTTCTCATTCCAGATACATTGGCGACACGAAAGTGGAAAGAAAGGCGAGTCAGTTCTACAGCCAGTCGAGCGGAATACCAAACCCTATTATCACGGTTACGGAGCACACGCCCACGCCCTCTCCGGACTATATGAAACGTCAAGTTGGTTATGTATTTATCATTATATCTCGCGCGTTATAATATGATGTAATATGTAATGTTGAACTGCGCAGGGATCGATAGACAGCCAGTTGGACGCGATAAGCAGCCACGGGCGGAGGCCAGCGCTCGAGAGAAAAGCCAGCCTCACTAGATCGCAGACAGACTCGAACATCACTTACTCGGGTGACGAGATGCCCGAAGCGCCCGGCTCCGGCTATTACATCACAAAGGAGGGCGACATCGATTTTCAAATAGTGCTGAAGGTACGTCGCCGCCGCCGCCGATATAAACACAATTTAGCCTACACTACATCGCGTCTCGACGATTCTCTCGGAATAGGCGATACACAACGTAGCGCTGCGAGACAACCAAAGCTGCACGCTGCGAGTCTGCGAGCTGATTCTGAACCTGATCGAACTCCTGATGGACATGGGCGTGCTGAAGCAATGCTTGCGGGACGAAACGCTGGAGAAGCAGCAAGGTTGGCACATCCGCCTGCAGCCGCAGCTCCGATCCTCATTATTCTCATTATTCTCATTATTCTCATTATTCGCGCGCGAATTGCATTGCAGACTCGGCCGAGAAATCCGAGGCCGGAAGCAAGCAGCAAGAGGAGTGCAAGATAACGGCGCACAATCTCACGATGAATTGCCTCGTGCGCATTTTGCGGCATCTCGGCTGTCCTCACGGCTGCCCCGACGGGATTCGGGGCCCGCAGGCGGACTTTTGCCGCTCGCAGATCCAAACGATCTTCAGCAAGCTGCACAAGGCCAGTTCGAAGCAGTTCTCCAGCTTCTTGCGGCTCATGGCCAGGGAGAGGCCGATAACCGACGTCGTCGAGTTTTTCCACTCGTACCTGGGCTTCTGCGTCGACCCGAGCTCGCTGCTCTCCCCGCTGAGTGCGTGCATAATATGGATTATTATTATTATTATTATTATTATTATTATTATTATTGTACGCTCGTAATCGAATTCGCGCCCGATTGCAGATCAGAAGCGCGGCTCGAGCAAATCGCCCGACTCCGTTCCCCAAGGCGGCTACGCGACGAATTTCGGGGCGGGCCTGATCGGCGGCGGCGGCGGCGGCGGCGGCGTCTCCTCGAGCGCGAGCAATCCGCTGCCTTCGGGCTCTGCCGCAGCGCCGGGAGCGGCCCCCGGGCACGGCAACGCGAGCGCAGCCGGCCCGAGGTTCCGCAACATCGAGTCGCAGATCATGGGCTGCATTTTCAAGAGCACGGTCACGCGCTGCGTCGAGATTTCGAGAGAGCTGAAAAGCCAGGAGAACATCTCGCTCTACTGCGACCTCCGCCAGCTGATGAGCTACGTCAAGGAAGCCCACGGCGGGGTTTTCCGGAGAGTGGCCCTCAGCTGCATACTCGACTCGGCAGACTTGCCCAACAAGCCCTGCAAGAGCCAAGTGCAGACGACCCGAGTGATCAGGTTCGTGCGAGAGTAGCTGTACCGTAGGTAGCAAGCACGATGCAGTGTGCACTCGCGTCAGCCGTGCCGTTAATATTCTTCTCCCGTCGTTCGCGAAGGCACGTCTACCCGTTCGACCTCGACCAGAGCGCGGACCTGGGGGCCGACGGTTGCTACGCAATCGACGACAGGGCTGCCAGGAAATTTCTCTTCAAAAAGAGAAGCACTTCGTCCACCTGCGCGGTGAATAATAACAATAATAACAATAATAACAATAATAATAATAATAACAATAGGAATAACAATAGGATATTGGTAGAGCCCATAGTTGTCGTTGTACAACCTGTGCAGTATGTATTCCTCGCAATTTGTCTGCAGAGCCTGCTGGAAACCGAGCTGAGCGATGAAAATGCCAAAGTCAGTCAGAGCCCTCTGGGAAACATCAGAAAGAAGCATCACATGCTGACGCCGAGGCAGAGCGAGAGGAATTTGGAGCTGAGCGAGCCTTCTTTCGGAATAAGGAAATCGAGAAAGGCGGCTCGATTGAAAATCGGCGGACTGGGTAAAAGCTCGATCTCGAGTTCGTTCCATTCGATTTAGCGCCGTTTCTGCAACGCCTTATGTTCCGCGCTCTTCCCCAGTCAATTGGTTTCGCAAAGAGTACGGCAGAACGGAATCGACCGACAGCCACGAGAGCAGCGAGTCGCCCACGGAGTGCAGCTTTGCGCGACAACCGAGTCTGCGACGCGCTCATCGCCGCGGCGTTTCTCGAACGCCGAGAGGGTGGGTAGGCCCGACGCGCGTTTCGCAATGTCACCTCGTCTCTCTCTCTCTCTCTCTCTCTCTCCACACACACACACCATGTGTCGCGTTAATTCTCTCGTTGCAGAGTCAGTCAAACTCTGCAAAAGGCGAAGCGCCGCATGGAGGACAAATTGAGCAAGATAGGCTTGGTCAAGGGCAAGAAGAAGGAGAGTTTCGAAGAGGTGCAGGGCAGTTGTGAGTATATACGCGACTAGCCGAGAGCTTGATTGCACGAGCTACGTATTCCGGCAAAAAGATTTCAGCCGGAGAAACTCGCTGGAGCCGGGCGAGGCCTCGAGAGAATCCGAGTTCGTCGTTCTGAAGGAGCGCAGACTGGTGCCGAGAAAGGCGCTTTTCGAGGGAATACAGCGATTTTCATTCTTCTTGGAGACTTGCCAGCCGGGCTCGGTGCCGGACCAGCATTTGATGGGAGCCCTGCTCGACTTGGTAGGTATCGCTGTATGCGCGTGGGGTGGGGGCTGAACCGTCGACTAACAAGCAGCGACTAACAAGCGCCCGTTTTGCCGCGGCAGCCGCACGCCCCCGTGGTGGCTCGCGCCGCGATGCTCCTGGAGTGCGCACACCTCGTGCACCAGTGCAACAAGGGCCACTGGCCGACGTGGATGAAGATGAACTACCCGATGTTTCGGCCCTCGATGGCTCTGAACAACCGGAGCGGCCCCACCGGCCTCAGGCGGACTCATGTTCTGCAGAGGGCCGCGGGGAAACTATTCTACCAGTGGGCCGAGGTAAGCCGCGTACTCCAATTAAACACTTGGATGCGATTACGCGCTCGCTCTCCTCCACACAGGCCATAGGCTCGAGGCTCGAAGAATTCATGTCCGAAGACAAGCAGAACGTCGATCAAGTCAGCGCGATGATCTTGGACGAGAGCAAGCACCGGGATCTGATCGCCGAGGACGAGGAGGAAGACTTCCTCGACGAAGGTACGTCAGCTCACCTATCCGTAATGCGACAGCAACGACGAATCGCCGCGCAATGTTCGCAGCCAGCGTCAACAGCTACGGGACGTCCTGCCCAGTCGCGCTGCGATTGGTCGCGTGCACGCTGCTGCTGGAGATAACGGCCTTCCTCCGGGAGACCTACCCGACGCTGCCCAAATCGAGCAGACTCTCGACGAAGGAGCGGCCGCCCCCGTGGGAAAAGCTCTACAGCCGAGAGGCCAATCGCCGCTGGAGCATGGCGCTCTCCTCCATGGGCCACTCGCAGACCTCCGCCCAGAGCTTGCAGTCGATCGCCGGCGACAGGGAAAACACTGGTACGTGGACGCGTGAGCCGCGCGAACCGATGGGAGCGCTCGCCCTCCGCGCTCGCCCTCCGCGCTCGGCGCTGACCGGCCACCTCCCTTCCCGCAGAGCGCAAGATCAGCTTCGTCCTCCACGAGCCCGACAACGAGTCGGAAGGGAGCAGCAAGTCCAACGTCACGATACAAGGCGAAGAGCTTCTGAACAACGAGAAGGAGAAGAGCAAGCGCATGCAGGCTGCCACGGGCCGGCCGTTCCTGCTGCGCCGCGGCACCGCCGGCAACGCGGCCACGGGCTCCTTCAAGCGCCGCAGCCTCAAGCTGCGCCGCGGCACCAAGGAGGGAAAGGAGATCGAGCTCGAGGCGTGTAAGGCCGCCGCTACTCGCATACCTACATATATATAAAAATATAGTTATAAATATAAAAATATAGTTGCTCCCTATCTCGCTCGATTCCCCTCGCGCGCAGTTCGGCGGGCCGACTCGATTCAGTCGAAGCGCAAGGTCAGCTCGCTCTCGGACAGAAGCGACACCTCGGAGCCGGGCCTCTACGGGGAGGCCAGCGGCGAGGAGTCCCCGGGCATCCTCAGCGACGAGCAGCCGCCGGAGAGCCCTAGCGACAGCAACGACACCGACGAGACCAACAGAAACTTTCCCTGGATGAAGGTGCTGGTGGGCGTGGCGAGCAACTTCAACTTCTACTGCTGCCACCAGGTCTTTTGCCACCCCTACTGCCACAGGCGTCAGATGCGGGCCAGCGAGAGGCTCGTCCGGGCAGTGCGCAAGGTCTACGGCGAGGAGTTCGGCGTAGTCAGCGGCTCGGCTCCCTTCGACTTGGAGGCGGCCGACAAGAAGGAGGAAGGAAAGAAGGACAAGCGAAGCCGCAAGGTGTCGGACCAAACGAGCGCCCAGGTTTCCCCGGTGCGCAGGAAGGACAGCGTTGGCCGGAAATTCAAGTGAGCTCGACTCGCCTACATATGCATATATACCGTTTGCAGCTGTATCGCTGAGTGAACATCGCTGAGTGAACATCGCTGAGTGGCCTCGCTTTCAGGATCGACAAGGGCGCCGACTCAAAGGACCTGGCCGACCACGAGTCCGAGCACGGCATAGACTTGGCCAAAGCCATGGAGCCGCCCGAAGAGGAGGAGAAGGAGAGGGAGCCGCCGGCCATGCTAAAGTATCTGCGCAACCAGGTCAAGGACTCGTTCCACGCCCCGCTGGCGAGCCTCTTGAAGGGCGCGGTCGTCATGACGGAGGAGCACTTCGTCGACATCATCCCGGTGGCCTGGGAGCTCCTGCTGGAAATGAACCAGGAGCTCGCCGCCGCGGCGGCATCGATATTCATCGTGGCCGCGGTCCGGGCGCCCAGCCAAGCGAGCGACATCATGCAGCGCGGCTTGAAACACGACAATCCCGCGACTCGCATAAGCGCCATACTCAAGTTCCAGATACTCTGGAAGTTCCGCTACCAAGTCTGGCCGCGGATGGAGGAGTCGGCGCACTTGACCTTCAAGGTTCCGCCGCCGGGGATAGAGTTCACTCTGCCGTCCCCGAAGATCGGAATCGAGTCGCTGCCCGTTGTCGACCCGCCCTGGATGCCTCAGGTCAAGACCAAAGTCGAGGAAGTGACGATCAATCAGGAGCGCCACGTGAGTCTTCGCCACAGATAAAAATTACACCTGCGAATACCGCGCGATGTGACGCGCAATCTCGTTGCAGAGAGCGCTCGTCACCGCGACCAAGACCCGAAAGAAGCAGCAGACCGAACTGATCAAGCGAGCTCTGCAAGCGCAGGACGACAAGAAGCGCGAGGAGAGGGAAAACTTTTTGATAACCACCATTCCGATTACCTTCCAGGCGGCCTACGAGCCCAGCCCGGTGGGCGACGATCACGACGAGGGTATGCCCCCCCCCCCCATCCCCCGTTCACCCTATATCTCTATATCGCGTAGCCCCTGGCTTTCGACTTTCCATAGATAGAGCATGTGTGTTCGGTTTGAAGGCAACATCGACGAAGATGCCGGGGACACGGCTCCGAGAAATTTGGCTCACCACGGACAGTCCGCGCTGTCTCTCTTCCCTTCCACGCTCTGCTCGGCCATCATTCAAATCATCACTCTGCTCGACGACGCCGCAGTTTCGGAAGACGGAAACGCCGTCTACGAGATGGCCTATCAAGTAAGCGCGCATTGCCGCGAGCATTATCGCGCACGTGTCATTCGCGCGTCCATTTGCCTACAGGTCATCTGGAATTGCTTGGTGGAGGACAGCGCTCTGTTCCTACGATACGTATTGGAGAGACTGACGAGAGACCAGCAAGATTTGATGTTCAAGCTGCTGCGCCACCTGATAAGATTCGTTCCCAAGCTGCCCCAACAAGCCGCGTTTGCTCTCTACAACTACATCATCGGATACGTCATGTTCTACGTTAGGTCCCCGCACGAAGAGGGACAGAAGTTGATCGGCACCGCGCTCTCGGTTCTCTGGATGGTATGCCGCTCCGAAAGATTCCGACCGACAGACGAGCCAGAGCTGATAATTACGCATTGCCACTTTTAACGCAGGTTGTGCACAGCGTCCACGGCATCATGTTCAAAGATTTGAAGCAGATTCTGAGGAAGGAGCAGTGCGACGCCTCCATTTTATTGACGGCCAACGTACCTTCGGCGAAGAAGATCATCGTCCACGGGCCGCAAGATCCCGATGCTGGCGGCATTCCTTCCCAGTTCCCCGTTCAAGAGGACACGCAGTTCTGCCAGATCCTTCGGGAATCTCTCGACTTCTTCGGCATCGACGAGCCGAAGCACAAGGAGTACTTTCTCGTCGACTACAAGACTCGTAAGTTTGGCGCTCGCGCTCCTCCCGTTGCCCCGATCGCCACGATTGCCACTAATTCCTCTCGTGTTGCGCTGCACCGCAGATCAGATACACAACCCCTCGTCCTACGTTCGGGACTATTACTTCTTCAAGCGGTCCCAGTATCCGCAACTGGAGCTCGTTCACATGAAGCCCGAAGACGCGTTCAATGCTCTGCAGAGGCAGGAGCTGGTGCACAAATTCGTCGAGATAGGCAAAGTCATGCTGACCTGGGCCATACTGAAGAACGTCGACATGGTGGTGCAACGCGTCGTTTTCCTCCACGAGGAACTGATGAAGCTGCCCTCCTTTCCTCGCAAGGCCCTCGAGGCGGATCTCGATCTCTACAAAGGCGGGCAAATGGGCAGGGTACATATTACATACGCCTTACCCACTAGCTCGTCGTCGCGCGATTCGGCACAATCGAAAGCTCATTAATCGAGTCTTCGGCTTCTTCCAGGAGCTTTTGGCCCTCGACGTGATGCACAAGTTCATGTGGGTGCGGCTGATCGCTCGGATGTTCGAGGCCATGGCCGGCAACTTTGCCTACTCCGGCGACATCCATCTCTTTCTGAACGTGCTGAACGGCGCACTGATCATCCACAGCGAGGACTCGTGCATATTGCGCTACGTCGTGGCGACCTACATCAACGCGGCCCACAATTTCAAAAACATTTTCTCGACCAACGGCTACTTTCTCATCATGCCCACGCTGCTGCAGCTCTACTCGACGCATCAGACCAACAAGCTCGTCACGACGACCGTCGAGTACGCCGTCAAGCAGTTCTACCTCATGAACCGAAAGCCCTTCATACTTCAAATGTTCGGAAGCGTCTCGGCCATTCTCGACACCGACGAGCAGAGCCTCGTCGGCGAGTCGCACAAGGTGCCCTCCTCCTGCCTCTTCAATCTTCTCCTGAGCCTCGAGACGCCCTCGCCGGACCCCCTCAACATCGGCGAGCTGGTCAAGGAGGACAAGCCCTTGAAGGCCATCGACTTTTGCTACCACGACGAGAACGAAATGGTCACGATACTGGACTGCATCTCCCTCTGCGTGATGGTCATATCGTACGCCGCCGATTCGATAAGGGGCCAGCAGATGCTTGTACGAATCTCGCCGCGTAAGGAAGGAATCTTGCTCGATTCTGATAATTTGCTTGCTTCCAGACCATACTGGAGGCCATAATGCCGTGCTACGTGCAGCAGATTCAGCTGCCGACGTACAACAAGGAGGGGAAAACCGAGAAGGAGATAATCAATCAGCTGGCCATCGCGGTCAGGACGCTCGTCAACAATTCGGAGGCGCTGGCAAAGTGAGAGGGGGAGAGAGGGGGAGCAGCTGCGAGACCGAGGGCGCTCTCCTGCTCATCGGGGCCGTTCATCTGCTTTTCCGCTTTGCTTGCAGGTACTACAATCGGCCGCAAAAGGCGAGCCCGGAGCACAAGGGCTCCAGCCAGAGGAACTACGGGAAGGGCCCCTATTCTCCCGGCTTCGAGTTCGACGAGGAGGCCCACATCGGCAAGTACGCGGAGCACGCCAAAAGCAAGCTCTACGAGCGCGACAACGAGGATGCCGAGACCGGGCACAAAAACGAGTTCGTCAGGCCCAGGGACACGCTGCTCAACATGGTTGGCGAGTTCGTCGCCCGGAGCTCCGTCCGACTGGTGGAGCTGAACAAAAAGTCGCAGGACGGAAAGGCCATCGAGCTGCTGGACTCGAGGTGCCACGTGGTAAGCGCCCTCTCACGCTCACGCCTCAGAGCACTGCAGCTGCGGCTACATCGTCGCCCCGCTTGTTCTCTGTGCCGCAGCGCTTGGCGGACATCGCGCACAGCCTGCTGAAAATCTCCCCCTACGACCCGGAGGCGATGGCCTGCCGCGGCCTCAAGCGCTACATGAACGACATTCTCCCCTCGACCGAGTGGGCGAACGACGACATGCGCCCGGCGCTGACCATCATCCTCCGCAGGCTGGACAAGAGCTTCAGCAAGATTTACAAGAAGGCCTCGATAAGGCGCAACACCAACTGGGACGCGGCGAGCGAGCTTCTGAAGGGCGTCTACGAGACCCTCTTCAAGTGCCCGTACATCGCTCACTTCCAGTACCTCAAGACGCTGCTGAGCACCTGCCAGGCCCTCATAATCGGCGACACGGCTCAGATAGAGCTCACCTCCTCGGCCTCGGCCGCGCTCATGAGCAAGATACCACCCCAGCACTTTTGCTCGACGGTGCTACGCCTGATCGCGCTGCAGGTCATTTCGCTGGGGGAGGGCTACACTCTGGAGAACGTCTGCGGCGGGCACTCGATGTTTGCCACGGCGGCCCGGGCGGAGAACGTCCTGCTCAACTTGCTCGTGCCGCTCTTCCTGCGCGTCGGAACCGGGCGCAAAGGTCTGACCAACAGTTATTGGGTTACCCCTCCCTCTGACTCCCTCTGACTCTGACCTCCGCTCCTTCCAGACGTGCCGAAGCTCAGGCAGACCGACATATGCTTCGCCCTGACGGCGGTCTTGAACACGCTCTGGCCCACGGGCGCCAAGACCATGCAGATGACGGCGCCGAACCTCAAGACCACGACCGACATACGCACGGGCAGCCTGACCTTTGCGGCCAGGGACTCGAAGACGCTGACGAAGATATCCCTGACCCTGTACCAAGTCGCCTTCCTAGGTACATCGTTGCATCGTTGCATCGTTGCATTGTTACATTTTTACATACACACTTGTTGTTTACATACACTCTCGTCTCCCGGATTCACCTCCCTCGAGACTCGTTCTTCTCCTCTCCACTCCTCTCCACACAATCCACGGTTCGTATCTTCTGGTTTAATGCATGTAGCAGGTGAAAAGAAGCTCGAAGCACCTCGGGAAGACAATCCTCGGCCCACGAAATCGAGCGACACTCGAACAAAAGAAAACAGCTTCTCCCCTCGGGGGCCGCGCAAATCTCTGCGAGTCCGAAAACTCGCCCCTTCTCTCTCTCTCTCTCGCACTCACGGACGCATGATTCCGGCGCTCTGTCGCGCAGCAGAGCTACATTTCGTAGACTCTTTCCAAGAATCTTCTCCCCTCGCCGCGCGGTTTTCCTCGAACACTCGGACCTTATTTGTTATGTTACACATCGACTCTCACGCCCGCAGCCCTGAAGATAATAGTCATATGCTTCGAGTCGGAGCTGACGACCGAGTGGCCGAGGATCCTGCGAACGATGAAGTTGCTGAACAAGCGCAACGAGGCCTCGCTCTACCTCTGGAACTTCCTCGAATTCGTCGTGACGCACCGCACACCGCTCTACATCCAAATGCTGCCGTTCATCATCCACAAGATCGGCCAGGCGCCCATATCGGACCACGAGCGGAGCATGCAGAGCATCATCAGGGAGAAGATCCGCGGCGTGAACATGGCCGTGCCGAGGTCGAGGGGCGCCCTGCTCGCGGACCTCCTGGCCGAGCTCGGCAAGCTCAAGGAGGAGATAGAGGATCGGAAGTTCGGTACGCGCGCTCTCCTCGCTCTACGGCAGCTCTGCGTGACGCGACACGTGCCCCCCTCTCCTCACGCATCTTTCTTGTTGGCAGACGAGCTCGAGCCAAAGCGGAGCGTCGCCGAGATGCACCAGGCGAACGAGGGCCAGCCGCGCACGCAGCGGCCCTCGCTGCTGATCGACCTGCTGACCGGCGACCTGGGCTCGCGGGGCCACGCGAACCGCACGCCGGCCGAGACGCCCTGCTCGAACTCGACGGCCACGGGCCAGCCGGCCTCCTCCTCGCACCACTCGGTCAGCTCGGCGAGCAACGCCACCAAGCTCTCGCTCCAGAGCCAGGCGTCGCTGCAGGGCTCCGCCAACGCCCGAGGTAACTTGTCGCTAGCCAAAAGACGCGGCTGCTTGAGAAAGGCCCTGAGTAGCCTCTAGCTAGTTCCTGCTTTCCGCCGCCGCTCTGCCGCCGCTCTGCCGCCGCTCTGCCGCCGCTCTGCCGCCGCCGCTCTGCCGCCGCTCTGCCGCCGCCGCCGCCGCCGCCCTGCCGCTTGTCGCTCCCTTACCGCTAGTAGAGACACCTTGCGCATCCTTGCGAGAGCTGCGAGCCTCTGAGCAGGCTCTCAGCAGTCGCAGCTCCCCCATCCATAACTGATGCATACCATGTCCTACGTATCTCGAGCCGCCCGCGCACTATATAGCCTCACCTGTGTGCGCTCATTCGCCTTCTTATAGGGTCGATCTCGAGTACGAGTGCGGGCTCCGGGACTTTGCGGGATGGAACCGATGCGGCCTGTCCCGGCTCGTCGCAAACCGATCAACCAGCACAAGCCACAGGTATTATCTAGCCTTCTCCTGCGACGATGAAGCGCTTATTGCGAGAAAGGGATGTTGCTGCTTGATCATAGACACGCATATACTTGTATATCGATGTCGACTCTTCGCACGTGTATACACAGCCGCGTATAGCGTACGACGATCCGGCGTTAAATCTATAATATTTCCCGCACACTCGACTGTAGTCGTTGCGAGTTCGCAAATGTCTGTACCCACTTCTGCAGTGCATAGGTGCATTGTACAAATTAATTTGACACACTGACGGCACGAGGTCGTCTTTGTTATACGCAACCCAGGAGTTTCGATGATTCATATTCAATAAAACTCTGTTAAAACAATCGTGATTTTACTTTGCGGAAAAGCTTTTAAACAACTTAACTTGTTTGGAGAGCCATTGTCTAAGCTGTGAACTGAATTCGCCTCGATTATTTTTACTCCTTTTATTATATTCCTTTTATATTGTGGCAAACGTTAGATATATCTCAAAAATAAACTATCACCGCCAATTGGTTAGGCAAAGACCGCATTGTTTCTGTTTTAATTTTCGAGGGATTGAGGTAAGCCGACGAACGTATTATGAAACTTTTATTATTACATTCTTGTTATATTTAGTATGTATATTTACATATATTTTATAATCTTGTTTCTGCAATTAAATAACGCTGTTATATTTTATCTATAGTGCGACATTAACTCGTAAGGCTTATTACTATTATGAATATTAGCTAAATTTTCAGCTCGTTACGGGTTAATGCTATCGTCTTTTTTCAACAAATTTTCTCCAATACATCCAATAAATTAAATTCTGATTCTGATCCAACTTCATGTGTACACGCCGTAATGTTGAACACGCTTATTTCAATATTATTAGATATAAAGAATACGATAATAAGGACGTATGATTATGCCAAGCAATGTTATTGTCGTATGTGATTCCTCTATAAATGTGTTTCATAGCACTGTGTGGCTAAAATCCGCTGTCAAGTCACGCCTATCTGTGACTAAAGTAGTCCTTTTTTGCACCGTGTTTATCACGCTCGCTACGCTCGTGCGCTAACCTCACGCTGCAAATAAGGATTACCTTAGTCACCAATAGGCGAGACTTGCGGATTTTAGCAGTCGGTGCTATAAAATTTTATACGATACTCTTGACTTAAATTAAGTTCAGTTTTACGAAAAAGAACCATTTAAGTCACACCTATCGTAATATACTATCTCAATACTATCCAATTAAAGCACTTTCCATCAGTCTTAAAGTCACATGTGTACGACCTCCCTATGTAGTAAACATTGACGCAGTAGATCATGATGAGAACACGCAATTGCTCCCGAAATTAAACCGCAATTAGTTTGATCAGTAATTTTGTATATAACCATTCTGTGAACACTTAACTGTATGGATACCTTATATTGTATACATCTGCTGATTTCTGTTTTCACTGATCAAGTAACATTTAGACAATGGTAATTTCCAACAGTTATATATATATGTATATATAATACACTTGATGATTGTGAGCCACATGCAACTCCCTGCAATATATACTCGTAAACCCATATAATACAGTTGCTCCATCGAGTTTTCTTTGCTAGTCAAGCAGTTTTAGCAACTTGAAAAGTAATAGCAGTCTGCATCTGTATGCGCTTATATTTGTGTGCGTATATATCATCGCGATTAGATTGAAATTTTCATCAGCCAAGACACAGAGTTATGAAGATATGTGTTACATCGCATCTCATCATCAATTTTCCACGTTTCTTTTTGCAGCAATATGTGTAGCACGATCAGCCAGTCACTAGCGAAATTGTTTTTTAATGTCCTTGTCGCGTTTCGCATACGTCTCGATCGGCCTATAATCAATAAATAGGACGGTCTAACGAGCTCGGTACTCTAATATACATATATTGGCGATCGATATACCGAGCATTATATTCAATCGCCCACGAATTCTATATCAATTCTGTGAATCAAGAGCTTAGCATATAATATGATTTGTTTAAGTTTTCATTTGTTTTTCGCCCTCCCCCCCGCCCTTTCTAGACGTTCAATGTCGCATGTTTCAGATAGATCCCAACCATCTTCTACTACTAGTGACGAACTTAATAAGCATCATCCTATGTTAACTCGTCAAAAAACATCTAAACTACGCTTTGTCTCTTCTGTAGAGTTTAGGCATTCTTCAGGTAATTCACGCTTCCATTCATTATATTAGCACCACAGCGATAAAGAGCTTCTAGAAGCAGCACAATTAACCGAGAAACTATATGCGTGCCTAATGCTTTCGTATTATATACGTATGCCGCGCATGCATTGCACATGTATCGATCATGGCCGCTTATGCAAGATCAATCGATATGTTGCCTGCATCCCTGCGCGATTTCATCTTTTTCACCCTATACTTACACTCGAGCATTTTTGTTCTATAGAGATTATTACATATCGTAGGTTCCGAAGCCGAGACTGATGCGGTAGAACCGAATTTTATTGCATGCCACCGCCAGCATCCAGCTTGAATAGCTTTTCTCCGCACGTATTCTCAAAATCATTGCAACAACTTTGACCGCACGCACGTTACACGGAAACCCGCGAATAATAGGTACCTTTGTGCAACCCAGAGGAAGAAAGCTAAAATACGCTCGTAATTTCGCAAGAAAAATACTAGAAAAAAAAAAAAAATTATATCGAAGCTGAATAATCACCAGCACATAGGCCTATTTAGCAACGTACTACTATAGACTCGTCAAGATTATGTAAAAATGCCAAATATTGTAATTATTGTATTTACCTTTACTGCCCATAGACCGTGAAGTAAATCGTAGGAGTGAACACTAGCATGAGTAGTTAGGAGGTAGTGCAATAGACCCGTCGGATTATTGCCAGAAACTAATTCGAAAAACTCTCATTTCTCCAGGAGAAACGATGAACAGCCAACTAAGCCCCAGCAGTCCACTCGAGGACAGTTCGGGCGAATCTCGACCAGACAAACCTCGGCTCCAGCGTTCCATGGGACAGAGCAAAAGAACGTTTCGCTTGAGAAAAAGTCGCCGGGCGCACGTTGAGGTGAGCTTTCTTTTCGTTTATTCGGCTGACTGTTTGCAGGCAAGTTTATAATGTGTCGCCCGTTTGATCGGCAGGTTACACTGCCGGAGTCGACACTATCCCACGTGCTGACTCCAGCGACGCCTCTTGCGGAAACGTCGCCCCTCTTCAGCGTTTCCGCTCGTGTAGAGGACGCGGGCGAACAGTCCGCAACCTCCAGCGCCACCGCGATCGGCGCGGATGCGCCGGCTCTCCAGCAGCAGCAGCAGCAGCAGCAGCTAACTCCGCAAGCGCAACATCACACGCATCATCATCATCATCATCATCAGCATTTGCACCTGAGGCCTCAGTCGGACGTCTCGTTGGACGAGGACACATCCAGCACTTCTGGCTACCGAGAGTCCTACAGCATGCAGCTCGTTTCACTGGAGAGCAGCGGCAATCGGACTGATCAGGCGCCCCCTCTGGCCTCTCCGGATTTGCCATCGACCAGCAGCACGACCACCAATTACATGGCCTTCGATGGCAGTTCCCCGGAATGCTCGATAAACAGTAACGGCGGAGAAAAGACGGCGCTACTGACGCACTCGAGTCAGCGAACGAATTCTCAGCACTCGTTGCTCATGGCTTTCCCGGCGCAAGATGAAGATACCTTGATATAATCGATTCTTAGCTGATTAATTCATTTAAATGCGACGCATGTAAATAATGGAAATTTATAGAACTGTTGTTTGTTGTTTGTTGTTTGTTTTATTGTAAAGCAACGATTTAATAATACACATATGCCATACAGACATAGACACGAGGCAGCATTGTCCCTTGAGTCTTAGACTTGTTGTCCAGTCGCAGCCGTTTTCGGGGCATGCCGGGGCAAGTCGAGGCTGATGTCGGCCATTACGTAAGATACCGCTGCAAAAAGTGCTGTGCCTTTGTCCAGAGCAAAGGGGTTTTCCACAGCCATGGTGTCCGCATTGCTGTGGTGATACCAAAAGTACCTTTCGTTTCTGTTCCACAAAGAGGCGCCAGGCACGCCGGACTCGACCCACGCTGCAATGTCGGGGCCAGCCTGCGGACTGCGCACGCGCAATTGCCCGAGAGATCGCTCCAGCAGACTGTCGATTAATTAAGAATTAAGATTGCTCAGCTTGCCAATTCTTAATTTTCCCTTGCGCATCGCAACAGCTCTGCTCCGCTATAATTATGTACGTCAGTATGTAATATAATTAGCATACCTCAAAACTCTCGTCAATACGCATTTGACCAAATCCGTGCCCGTGACCTCCAAGCCCAAGGGGCTGAAAGTACCGATATCCGATTCCATGACCAACTGAAGATTCGACTCTTCGGACTTGTGAGCTTGGATATACTGCGCGGCTCCTAGGATCCCGAATTCTTCGGCGGTCCAGAATATCGATCTGCAGATTTTACGTTAGAAACGATCAATCATGGTTACGAGCTAATAGCTATCATCACACGTGCGTAGGTACCGTATGGTTCGCCTCGGCTGCAGTCCAAGGCTCTTTAGCAGTACCAACGAGTTCCAAGAGATAAACGCGCCACCGCCGTCGTCCATCGCCCCTTCACCTACATCCCAGCTGTCAATGTGACCAGAAACGACGACGAGCTTGTCTGGCTCAGACTTTCCGCGTAGTTCGGCAACGAGGTTGCGCGACCGAACGTCGGCATATCTCCTCGCCTCCATCTGCACGTTCACTTCTATTTCCTCTCCTACGCGTATGCATAATATGATGCGCATAGTATAGCCATGAGGAGATATGTCGACGGCTGACAGAATCTGCGCGCTCACCTCGATCGGACATCCTGTTCAGAAGGGCAGCATCCTCCAGCGTTATGCAGGCGGCTGGAATTTTTTTCACCCCCTCCTCGTAGCTCATCATTCCTGTGTGAGGCGTGTAGAGCGAGAACGGTGTTACGGATCGAATGAGAACTGCCAGGGCGCCGAGCTTGGCGGCTTCCGTGGCGCCGCGAGACCTGTACAGCACGGTTTCGCCGTATGAAACGTACTTCTCATTGAACACGACTATTCGTCCCGGAATCTGGAAGCGAAAAAAGAAACCCCACACTACGGCTGCCCCACACTACCTGCGCGTATATCTACAATGCGTGCGTTATGCGTACTTCGGATGCCCGCTTCTGCAGTTCCGCAAAGCTTTTGACGACAACGACCCTGGCAGTCAGTCCGGCCGCGGGAGTTCCCACGCTGTATCCCAAGCCGAGCATAGCCAGATCTTTGATTCTCGGCTTCAGGAGCGTCGCAGACTCTCTGCCCCTGCAGTGCGGGAGACGATCGACCAGTTGTTACGTGTGTCAGGTGATATATATATATATATATATATATATATATATATATATATATATATATTATATGTATGCGAATGTATGACTGTGTGAAAAATGCGCACGTACCGAACCCAGTGGGGCACCCGAGCTTCCTCCCCGTGAACGTTGTCCAACCCGAGCTCTTTCGACCTGTCCATCATATAATCGATCGACTCCTCCAGCGCTCTTGAGCCCGATATTCTTGCGCCAAATTTGTCAACAAACTCGGACAGTTCCTGCCAGGTCACGCCTCTGTAACTTCCATTGACTGCGGCTTCTAAGATTTTATTGACCGTCACTTGGTAAGAATCGATTTCGCGAATAAGATTGTCCGGTAGCGCGCATTCCAAAGTATCGTACTCGTTGCCTGCACCGACATTTTCAACGGCATTCAATGCGAACAATACGGCTGTTAAGTGTGTCAAATAATCGCGGCCTCTCATTTTCCGAGCACTGCTGCTTTTGCCTCGCGGTGGATATGCCGATATACCGCCGAGACACCGAATCCGCAGAGGCGATCGCCACTCGTAAAACTGATTATCTCGTCTGACGACGATAACGAAGACGCAGAAAAACAGATGCTTCGGTACAGTTCTCTATGGTCTATATATATATACTATACTGGCGCGCATATGCGTATATAGTTATATAGATATGAAATGAAAAAATCTTCGGAGAGATTATCGAGTCCGTTAACCTTGCCCGAGGCGTTACGAAGCCTTTTCACGCGACGATCCGAGTCGCAAACAGTCTGCTACTATGTATAAACTATATACGCGAGCGTTACTATACTTATATATCCGACGGCGCAAAGGGTGGGGAGTAAGCTGTGACAGACCGTCTTTCATGCCATCTGTATGCACGTAGATTAATAAATGGATAAAAGGCCAATAAAATTCAAGCCGTGAATATAACTACCACTTTATTATATGTTTGTACCATCATCAGTACATAGGATATAGACATCACGTGGCTAAAGTTACATTCAGAAGGATTGCGGAGTTTGCAGTCTCAAGCGTGTGAATCGCAACAGTGTCGGAAAAGTCAATACTCTTCTTCATTGCTTTCCACAACCAACAGCTTGCATACGCATCAAAAAGTATAACTCCAGCAATTTTTCTAATTATCTCATTTTACCACTCGCATCATACTCATAGACTTGATAGTTATCATTTATGTATGTGTATGTACCGTCAATTCCCGTACAAGTAGTAGGCATTTTGTATATCGACATTACAATAGGCATCTTACGTATAGACGTGATGTAGTTTACAAGCTCGTGAGCGAGTATATTTATAGTCTTAAAAAATAACTAACACATGGAGCATTTTTCCTCATTATGCACATTGTACAACTACTTTACTACGACTGATTCAAACAACGAATTATCATCATTTTATGACATTAAATTATATTACGATGCCAACGTAAACAAAACGATTGTTTGCCCAATAAATGAGGGTTACCGAATTTCCAACTCGACAAAGATCATGTCTTTGCTTAAAGTTTGCCTCTATTTATGTTCATCTATTCGACATATGTAGATTCACGCGATTTACTTATTTTTAGCAAGTTATACGTAAAAGTTCTGAAGGACAAGTGCTACAATCAGCTTAGAGATCAATTTCGATATTGTAGGAGCATTCGTAGAAACTAACTTTTTGATTCAAATATTCACAAAATTTTCTATCAAGCATAAAAATCACATCAAGATTTCACAACTTAATCGTGCAGAATGATATGCTCAGTTTAAAAGCTTTAGCTTTGCATCTAATGCTAAACGTCGCTGAATTTTTTAAAAACGTTGAATAATAAATCAAGACGCACAAATATACGCGAATAAAAATGAAAAATATTCATCTAGATTTATACCTCCTGAGCTAAAACAATGTATTGTTACTGGCAGAAAAACTAATGACCAAGAGAAAAGAAACCTAAAATGGCAAATATCCTTGTCGTTAGCATTGGAATGTTTCATTACGATTACAATTAAGAATCTCAAAATAACGTATGTGTAAAATACTAGCTAAGAAACAAAGCTTTGACAACATACTACAAGGCGCATTGAGGCTTAAAAAGAATATTTTTCGTGGCTGACTAGAGCACACTTTTTCTAGCTATAAAACTTTGATTAATTTACGCGCAAAGAACCAATGGAACCGAAACCTAATCGTTCTAAAAGTGAAGGTATCTCCTAGATAAAATACATTCTTATTAGAAAATAGTACTTTCGCGGAAGCGTGAAAAAATTCGGCTTTATAAATCCAGGGAACAATCTGTATTCCGTTAAAATTTGTTCTTTGGCTTGTTAAAAAAATACACTCTCAATTAAAGAACCAAGATTGATTTTCAGTTTTCCAAAGTGATGAAGAGTATTTAAAATAAAACTTTAGACCGAATGCTATTATATATAGACATAGCCAAGAGATCATTTCTTTTTAGTATAGATAATTATGTCGTGGAAACATAGCACGAGCAGCGGACTCTTCCGGATCTAACTGATTTCTGTAACGTCTCGCCAAGAAAGCTGCAATCACCTGCAAAATGATATGGTGGTATAAAAATTGCGTGACAATGTAATTGGAATCGCTGCTGTTACCATGTAAAAATATAGTATTACTGTGAGGTTGAGTCGTGTCATTTTTAATTTTACAGAAAGCGCATCTGAATGAAAAATACCAATGCAATTTAATGTTATGGAACTAAATATTATTTATCTGTACAGTTAAGTAAAGTAACTTCTGTAACGCATGCTCGATTTAAACCTCATAAGCGGGCTAAAGTACTACAATACAATTATTTGCACAATTTTGTATTTTTTTTTTTTTCTTCAAGATGGTCATCAAAGTGCCCAAAAAATGCAGAAATCAATACATGCGTTAATGCGAAAAATACGCTGCGCACCAAGGTCTAAGTGGGCTTTTTGAGCTCGTATGGTTGCAGTACTCGTTTTCGGTTCACAATTTAAATCAGCCCACTTACTCCTTTTGTACACGATAATATATACTGTTGTGTCAATATTAATAATAAGACTGATAAATTATTGGGTGTATTATAATACAATTGATGGAGTATGTTGATTTAAGTAAACACCCAATGTTTATCATAAGAGCTGTATTACAGTAACTGTATTATGACCATAACCAATTTGTGAAAAGCACCCACCATCTATTAGGGGGGTCGTGCAGGGAGACAGGGGACATGGCGATGGTGTTAGACTAGAGAAAAGCACTAGGATTAGCTCGCGGATCTTTCTGGTTCCTGTAGCGCACGGTCAACCAAACACCAACAAACTGCAATCGACATAGTTAGTGTTTATTAAAAATTTAGAATAATCATGAGTATATATATATATATATATATATATATATGTTGTAAATTTTTTGATTAGTAAATCATTAGTCAACACATTTAATGTCAATGGGCATTGGAAATATAAAATGTCGGAAGAATCTTGGATCAAGTACTTGCCTCGGTAAAGCTAAAGAACAATCCAATCCCACCACATAGCTTGAAGGCATAGTCAATGGTTGATTGCAGCTTTTCCATGCACGATGGACATTGACAATCTTTATCTGGGTTATTTGCACAGCAGAATTTCTACAAAATTTATACATCAATCTCTGATTGTGTTATATTAGTTAGAGAAACCAATGATTAATATACTCACCGTTTGTTCCTCGCAACTTGGTTTGTTTGGCTTTATGGTTGCGACTAAGCTGATACTTGTAAATTGGTCTGCAGCGGACGAAGTGGTTTTGTTGAAATCACAACAATGGAATGTGTTTTGAACTTTTTCTCGCAAGTTTACATCGACTTGATTCCAACCCTAAAAACATTTGTCACATTAAGCGGATGCACAGAGAGTTATTGGATAAGGTTGTCGATACGTATTTGGTACTCACATGTTCCGCAAGCTGTTCCTGTTGTTTAGCATTAACAGCTAGGCATGCGCAGGCAATGCTAAATTGAATGAGGAACAACAGGAACAAAATGAGCATATACTGTATGGAGGTAGTTAAGGAGATGGAATGCGGATTGGCTACGCAACAATGAATATTATGCATATAATTAAATCAATAAGGTAATGCAGAGATAAAGGATACGAAAAACAGCAAAACTTGGTGATGTTTGACAGCTCCGATGAGTCCGAGTATGGATATCAGTATTAGTATAACTCCGCAAGCTAATATTCCTCCAATGATGGGCAGGTTTGTAACTAGAGCAGAGGCTCTGCCATAGACCGCTACTCCAATTAAGATGAACGCAACAACCTGTGGTGAGAGAGGATATAAGAGCTGAGACGACGAGTGTACATTGCACAGGTGCAGAGTATCCGAGTAGATAAGAATTGCAAACAGTAATAAATCTGTAAGTTATAAGCGGGGAAAAAATGGGAAAATTTTCTGCAGCCAGCAAGTAGAGGCGTGGACTCACGATATAGAGAATGTTGAGCGCCGTTAGAGCATTTTTCGAGCACGTAAATCCTCCGCACATCTTGACGCTGCCTGCAGCAGCAGGTTAGCCAGAGTTAGGTATACTTTGAGGGGCTTGGGCTGGGACGCTGGGACCGCCGATGAGAGCGAAAGTCGTCCGAACAGCGAACACCGTCTCTATACCTTTTTCATGCGCATAGAGAAGAATGCTCCGGGTGTCAGAGCTTCATATATTATATACTTGTAGGCAGCAAAAGACTCGAGCCGAGTATAGGAGTCGAGTCTGTCGAGTCCCAGCACAGCAGCCGAGCAGCGCAGGTGCAGCTGACGACGATTGACTGACGATTGTTGAGTCACACAGTATTACTTGCACCGTTTCACAGGTTTCACTGACGCACGAATCACGATGCACACACGCGCGCACAGAGAGAGAGAGAGAGAGAGAGAGAGAGAGAGAGTGCTTATCACCGTGCTCTCGTCTCGCTGACTAAGAGATGATAACTAGATTTACGACGAGTCGCGCGGCGTTCCGAACTGATACTTGAATAAGCAGCTAGCTAGCTAGCAGCAGCAGCAGCAGCAGAGTAGAGGAACATCGAGTCGAGGCGTAAGTGCAGAGTAGGTATATAGCGCAGATCGAAAAAATAGGTATATAGAATATATGAGCCCGGTGGCTGCTGCCCTCTGCAGGCGCCCGCCAACAGCAAGCCGATTCGAATAGCGCTCTGCTCGATCGCCGCATTGTATATGTGTAGCGGAGAGAGCAAGGCCTATTACTTACTATTACTTAACGTTATGCGGGCGTTAAGTATAGACAGCGATATCCACGCGGTTCGCGATGTGGCCAATGCAAATTTTCGACGGCGCCTAAATACTTTGCTCCCGTCCAGGAGGACAAAACTTTTCCAAGACCTTGGCAATAATTGTGCCTCTTATAAACAAACTCGGTAGGAGAAGCGAGCTCTCGAGGACGATACAGGTGTACGTGCTATAGAGACGCAGCGCGCAAAACCCGGCTGGGTATGATAAGTATATAAATATACTTAACAATTCTCTTGCATTGCTTATTATTTATCTTCCTCCATCAGCCGAAAGCCGAAGCTGGTCAGTGATTCCCCGAGTGATTCTGCGATAATAACAACGCGGGTAGCTCATCTGCTGCCGATGAAAAGGATAAGAAAGCGTTATATTGTATTTCCGGGATCGCGGGCGGCGGCGAAAGCATATTATGTGAATCACAAGGAGAAATCGAGACGCCGATAATGGTAGCGATAATCTCGGCTTTTCCTGTAAATAGCCCCGAGAAGAGCGACGGCTCGAATTACGCGTTGGAGTGTAGTGTGTGCAGGATCGAGAAGTTTCGAGCGCGCGCGAGCGCAGGTCATGCGACGCGGAGGCCGGCGTTTGCGTGATTTTGACTAGGAGCGTGCCTTTGAAACGGAGTTTTTCAGCGTAATTGCCATCGCGGAGGCAGTCCCCCAGCGGCGTCCCCCAGCGGCGTCGCGCGCGCGACCGAGCGAGGGGAGTAGGAGAGATGTAGAGATATCTACAGTGAGAGAGAGAGAGAGAGAGAGAGAGAAACAAGATTTTCTGCCGCGATAAGTGCTGATAAACGAGCGTATAAAACGAGCGGCGTCGGCCGGCCGTCTTTTCATTTTCCGAGCGAAAGCGGCCAATAAGCCGCCGACTGTTTCTCGCACGATTAGGAGCCGTATCCGCAGGCGACGCGTCGAATCGAGGATCGGGCGAGTGCGATGAACTCGCGCGGCTAATTGCCGCAGAGCAATCGCACCTCCAGCGCAGACGACTCGAGGCTATAGCCGCCGGAGCAGCAGTGGAGATGCAGCAGCAGCAGCAGCGCCGGTCGAGGCAGTGGCCCCAGTACCTCGCAGCGATAACGGGTAAATTTTGCACAGACTTGACGTAGGGGCCGCACGTAATGCACTCTGTACCCGTGGAGAGTAGCCTCGTCTAAGGTGGCGCGGTCTCGTTGCAGCGACCACGTCGATGGCCATCACGGGGGCGCACATCGGCTGGACCTCGCCGACCCTGCCGCGGCTCAAGGGGCCCGAGTCCCACCTGCCGATCAGCTCGAACGACGCCTCCTGGATCGCCTCGTTCTACCTGCTGGGCAACCTGCCGGGCAACGTGCTCGCGGCCGTCCTCGTCGACTGGCTCGGGCGCAAGGCCAGCCTCCTGCTCGCGGGCCTGCCGCTCACGCTCGGCTGGCTCCTCGTCATCTTCGCCTGGCAGCCCTACGTCCTCTACTGCTCGCGCTTCCTCAGCGGCCTCGGCCAGGGCCTCGTCTACGTCGTCTGCCCCATGTACATCGGCGAGATCGCCGACAAGGAGATCCGCGGCGCCCTCGGCTCCTTCATCAAGCTCATGGTGACCTTCGGCGAGCTCTACGCCCACGCGCTCGGCCCGTTCCTCAGCTACGCGGCCCTCGGCTACAGCTGCCTCCTGCTCTCGGGCCTCTTCTTCCTCGGCTTCGCCTGGATGCCCGAGTCGCCGTACTTCCTGGTGATGCGCGAGCGGCGCGCCGAGGCCGCGCGCAGCCTGCGCTGGCTCCGCGGGCCCCTCGAGCCGGAGCTCGAGCCGGAGCTCGAGCAGGAGCTCGACCAGGAGCTCGACCAGATGCAAAAGGCCGTGATCCGCGAGCTGAGCGACCGGGGCCGGGCGCGCGACCTGCTCGGCAACCGGCGCGCCCTCCTCGTCTGCCTGGGCCTGCAGCTGGTGCTGCAGTTCAGCGGGCTCGCCGCCATCGAGTCGTACACGCAGGAGATCCTCGAGGAGGGCGGCGACTCGGAGGAGGCCGGCTTCACCCCGGCCATGGCCGTCATCCTGCTGAGCGTGCTGCAGCTCGCGGCGGGCCTCGGGGCCGCGGCGCTGGTCGACCGCATCGGCCGGCGGCCCCTCCTCGTCGGCACGACCCTCCTCGCGGGCCTGGCCCTCGGCGCGAGCGGGCTCTTCTACCTGCTGAAGCTGCGGCTCGGGCTGGACACGCGCGGCTACGGCTCCGTCCTCGTCGCCTCGATCATCGGCTACGAGCTCGTGGTCGCCCTCGGGCTGAACCCCCTGGCCTACATGATGCTGGGCGAGCTCTTCCCCACCAACGTCAAGGGCCTGGCCGTCTCGCTGGCCAACCTCTGGGCCTCGCTGCTGGCCTTCGTCGTCTCCAAGATGCACCAGGTCGTCGCCGACAGCCTCGGCATCGACGTCTCCTTCGGCTGGTTCGCCGCCAGCTGCTTCCTCGGCCTCGTCTTCATCGTGCTCTGCGTGCCCGAGACCAAGGGCAAGTCCCTCCTCGAGATCCAGGAGGAGCTCAACTGCGCCCGCGGCCGACGCAGGCCCGCGAAGAGCAAGGTCCTCACCGCCGCCAACCCGCCCCCGCCCCCGAGCAGCAGCATCGCCTAGCGGCGGCGGGATCCGCGCCGAATCTCCCCCCCCCCCCCCCCCCCCCCCCCCCCCCCCGCCACCGCTCTCTCTCTCTCTCTCTCTCTCTCTCCCCGACATGTCACCGCATCCGCGTGGACGCATGTCGCAGATACTGCGAGCAGCGCGCGCACGCGCGCACTGAGACTGATACATGTATTTAGAGTATAATTATCGAAAATGTGTACATATGTGCGTTTTCTAGCGGAAATACACGCGCGGCCGACTGAAGCCGACTGGCGTAGCCACGATTATTTAATGCCTCCGCCTCCTGCACCCATCCCCCATCCCCGGACGCTGCTGCCTCGTTGCACAACGAACGCGATTGCGCTCGTTCGAAATTCTCAAACAGGCCAGATGAGCAAAAAGAGATAGCCACCAATTATTTCGAGTCTGCGTAATTTTCCGCTTCTAGCGTGTCTCATTCGGCGGACAAAAGAATGTAGATAAGAATCGAAATTTTGCACACGTTTCATTGACTAGCGCCGTGTTATACCAACATTGCGCGCGGCGTGCTCCGGCTCGAGTCTATATTTATTCAATTTCCAGCTTGCCAAGAATCCGACTCTATGGAAACGCGGCCGCTTCTTAACGACTTCAAAAGGCGTGTGTGTGCGCGCGCGCGACAAAGTCAACTCGCGTCGACAGCGGATTAGTTATATAAACACGCTTTGAAAAGCTCGTTAAACAAACTGACGCGGCAGTGCTTTTTATATATACATATATCTATATATATCTCTATATATATATATATCGCTCGCCGCGTGGCGCCAGTTGAATAAATCAAGCAAGTATACATATACATACGCGCGTGTTTTGCAAAATCTGAAAATGCAGCGTGCAAAAAAAGAATTTTTTTTTGACGCGAACGCCCACTATTTTCCACTGCGAAGCAACCTTGGGGGTGCTCAATTCTAGCTATAAAAAATACTCGGTAAACTTTGCCTCCTTAATCGCAACGTGTATTTTTTCTTACTGCGCAGTACGTTCCGATTTGCCGCGACACTCCATGTAATGGACGAATGTAGCCTTTGCGAACCGCAGACGTCAGACACAGTCTTTTGAAAATGCATCTTAGCTCAAATTATGTATAGAGCTGCGCATCCTTTTATGGCTGACGCTCTATAACTAATTGCAATCTTGCGATAAGATAAAAATGTCTAATTAACAAATGGATTGCTTTCCTTCTAACGTTCATCCCAATTATAATACAAGGCTGATAAGTTTATGTGTAAGCTTATTAAAAATTTCAACTCGTGCATTTACCAATGACATTATTCAAATTCAACATTACAGATTGAAAACATTTTTTAAGTTCGAGATTTCGTGAAAAAAAATATTAACCGCACATATCAGCGACACTTACTATACACAGTATACACGTGTACTTGCATTTTCATCAACCTCTCATCTTTATCTCTACTCCTCCCCCCCCCGCCCCTCTCTCTCTCTCTCTTTGCGGAAAAACCCTGTCGCGCATTTGTTCTCGAATACAAGCATACATATACTCAATCGTCATATCATTTTCGCACAAGTAGGAAGAGCAATTTTTTATTTGCTGACTTTATATAGCAGCGCGGCTATTCCGAGATTTAACCAAGGATTTTTCAGCTCTCAACGAATTAGATTATATTTACATTCTTGTTGCCACTTTTCTAACCAGCCCGTCACTGATATTTATGCTATTGAAATTCTTGCCATAAATGTGTCAGACGCTTATTTTTCGCTTTCAGATTGCTATGTACATACATGGAATTGATAAACAAATGTTAATTAACATTTACGTCAGCTTGTGAGATCCAAGTATATATTCTTGTATATTAATAAGAAAAATGCCGAGAAGAAAATATTATAATCCAAGGAACATATACAACTCCTTTGTCATTTTCTAATAACCCAATTGTCAAAACTTGTCAATAAATTCATGAAGCATCACGATTCGCGATGAATAATACTAATTATATACGCTACTATATTAAATTTGAAGACAAATACGAATTTGTGCAAATACGCATACGAAAGTTCTTATCTTACCTGTGCATAATAACAATTTAATGTTTCAAAGAAGCGCAATTACTTTGCGCGTATTATATTTTATCCGAGAAAGCGACCATCAGGGATGCCATTTGATCTATTTTCAATAGGTTATATTATCTACTATCCGAACCAAGCTCTTTGATCTCAATTGTCACATTCGCTATGTCCATAATCATACAAAGTAAGCGCACAATCGAGTTTCTTCCCCTATTTCAGGTTTAAAAATACGTTCCAGGCGAATGTTTAAACAGCTGCGGTATAAATATCTGATATACACTATTCGACTTAAATAATAATCCTATAGTCTGTGCTATTAATCTAAACTGTTGGAGAATATTTAGAGGACGTAAGGCATGTAGAAGAGTAGAGATATAGAGAAACACGATTACACTGAAATTTTGGCTCATACTTATTCTTGCAAATTTTATCATGGCAAAAATGCGTGATCGACGATTGCAAACTTAATTATACCTACTGATTCGGATAACATCAAACATTTATACTTACATGATGTATCAATTGATGATTGTCAGGCAATGCGTATACGAATGTTTAATTTTTTGTTGCTATATCGTATATTATACATACTGTAGAATCAATTATATAGTATAAGCAAATAAACTTGATAATTTCAAAATCTTTATTAGTTATCATACATAAATAATGCATTCCGATGGTAATGCGTATCGATATAATTGTGTACTTTTTTAATGTCTACATCTTTTTCTACACAATGATTACATTTTATGATTTTTCTTGCATTTCAAAATGATCGTACAGCAGACACACACACACACACACACACACACACACACACACAGGCACGCATATTCACTCACGTACTGCGTGCGTTTGTATCAATACAATTATTATTAACATGATTATTGTTATTAATTCCTAATACACACGACCTTGGCACGATTATCCTGCATCTTGACATTATATTATCTTGCTCGTACATTTGTTCATTTATTTTTCATTTGCTTATTTAAAGTATTGTTGTCGTATTACCTATAATACAACAAGCCTAGAGTGTAATTTAACAATTGACAACAACGATCTTGGATCAGCATGATATTCCGCCATTTTTTTGAATAAATTACTCTTAATTGTTTATGTTATGTAATCAAGTGCATTTTTTTCTTTTCGCTATTGTATTTACAAGTAGTCAACCATTATTTAGCCTTTTCAGCCTAATTATTCGTACTGCGCTTATTTATAGTTATATTTAGTAATGTATGGCTACACCCGATGCTGCCACAAGCGTTTGCTGCTGCGGCCTGAGTATAAATGTACAATTTATACACATTGGCACAGAGGAGCGTTTTGCGCTCTTCATGATAAGAGAAAGAAATTTCTGGAAATTTCACGATAACAAACGTGTTTTATTCGCTCGCCAAGTAGTATATAACATTATACTTATTAGGACAAAATGGAGGTTAGTATAGATAAATGGAAGCTTGTATTAACCATAGTCTTGCATTAATTTAGTGGCCTACTCTGTTTTCCGCTTAATTATATTTGCTGCTATATATAATATAGATTCTTCGTTGTCGAGTGCGCGATCGCCAAGCGACTCGACGAGTACACGCAGAAAATAGAAACATGGAATGCTCTCAATGATTTTGGCGCTGTATATAATGGATCTAGATATAACCAAACGGCCTATAGAATCTGCATTGAAAATAATCATACGGTATGTATCGCCGACCACCTGACGTTAATATAATATCCTCCTTATATGAATTTAAAACTCTAACCTGTAATAATATTATCATTTCTTTCTTTCCCGTATTAATCTTATATACACGCGATTGTTATCATTAAAAAATATGGTAAACGTTAGTCATTATATTAGTGATTATTCTTTGATATTCGCGCATGATTGTAAGTTTAGTTTATTACGTTGCTCTCTCTCACTGAGCAATAAGTTGTATAAAGTAACGCAGACCAATCGCAGCAAACTCGCAAATTTTAGATGACTCAGATATAGATGCCGTTTCTGCTCCATCGTTTGATGCGTTTTATACTTCAAAAAAAAAAAAAAAACTCCAACCCTTCTCTTCATCGGACTGAATAGCGTTGACATGTTGTTACGCACCTCCAACGATCGAAATACGATTTAACAGCTATGGATAGACAAGCAATAGAGATCGAGCGCAAGAGGTCTACGCTTTACTTTTAGTGACTCGTTAGCAGTGTATTTTGGCAACATTCTAATAAATAGTTAGTAAATGCTCTGGTTTACGTCGGCGGGTTTTGCCGTGGAGGCCATCTGGGGGACCTATAAGTATATGTATACATTGTATACTTGCTGCGTGCGTTACTTGATAAAAAGTATTAACTTTCAACGGCAAGAAATTAAAACTAAATTATCCTTATTGCAAAGTTTTTATGCGCCACAGATTTTCGGCCAAACTCATATAAATATGAAAATTATCGCCATCTTGATATTTGTCGAATAGGTATAAAGACAAAAGTAGCTGGGAATAATTTTGAACAGCAGAGGAAATTATTAGCCGGTGTTGGACGCGTGAGAACAAAGGGCCTTGAAGTATATTATAATGACGCGTTTGAAAGATGATAATATATGTAAAGTCGAGAATCTTGTCGAGGTCGATTAATTTTGCTTGAGAGGTGACAGTGTTTCCTAAATAATGAAGATCATAGGGCTCCGTTCTTTAGAGTCGCAGGGCAGTAGAAATGGCAGAAAACGTATGGATAATGTACACTCTATAAAAATGAAAGTGTTTGGCATAGCGCGAGACATTATCACTTGTTTTACTTTGAAGCAAGAATATATATGACAAAGAAATAATTAACATACTCGACTTTGCCCATTAATCTGAAAGAAAGATCGAATTGATGAATTTCGATATTGTCTACTAATTTGTACTTCCGTATACATTAACGAGTCTCACGTTGCTTTAAAAGTTTGCATCTCAATTCCGTACTCGGCTTCGATGATATATAGAAAAACAAGCAAAGCTAAGGAATTAAAGAGGAGCCGCTGGCGTAATTTATATGCGATTGTCATTGCTCTTGTAGCTTGGCCAAGAAATAAGTTTCGAGAGCGTAGCTCGATCGGCCACAATAGCGGCTGTTCAAATAGAGCAACGGTTAAAGTTGTGAAAAGTTTGCGCGCGCAAGTATAACCAGTATAGGTATGCGCAGTCTCAGTGATAACAGTTGCGTGGCTTATCTACAGCGGAAGAGTGAAAGAGCTAGAGGCTGCTTGCGAGAGTGTTAGAGGGCAAGTTTTATTTAGAAATTATCTCGACCGAGGGGAGAAAGTCTCTGTTTTTTCGAGACTTTCTCTACTTTTAGCGGCGCTGCAGATACAGATAACAAGTCAGCAGCAGCAGCAGCAGCAGCAGCAGATTGGGCACCGCATGCAGATTTCCATTTCGTTTGCTCCTCCTTCTCTCACCTTCGGCTGGCTCAAGGCGGTAGCGAGGTCGTCGCGTTCCCGAGCGCCGATGAGTCTCGGTTCAATGAGTTCAGCAACTCCTCGTTTTCCTTGCGGACTGAAACAAAGAAGACAGGCCGACTGGATTGTTTAGTTTAGCGATCGGCTTTGCTTGCGCAGTGGCCGCAATATTCATGCTTCAGTGCAGCGAGCGATCTACAGGCGTTGTTACACAGAACTGTGCCGCAGCGTACACACATGCGCCAACGAAATGCCGAACTTGAGGAGGTTATAAGCAAAGTTCGCTAGAGAAAGGAAGGGCAGACTATCGCGCGGGGAAAGGAAAGCTGGCGGAGACGGCTGGATTCTCTGAACGCGCCCCCGACTTTCACGCTGCGGGGAATCAAGTGAGGCAAGTGCGACCTAGCCGCTAGTTAGATTATATGCATTAGTCGGCGCGCGAGCGATAGTTACGTTGGCCCGGTGCTCGGCGAGCTCCTTCGAGCCGGTGGGCGGCCTGTGGAAGCTGCTGTGCGTGAGGGTGACGACGACGGCGAGGACCGAGGCGGCGAGGATGAAGAGGAAGGTGCCGAGCAGGATCATGGCGATGCGCCGGTGTCGCCGCGCCCGCTCGAGCTCGCGCGGGTCCTTGGCCAGCTGCAGCCCGGCCTCGAGGCCCGTCGGGCTCAGCAGCACCGAGGGGCTCCTGGTGCCGGGCTCCGAGCGCGCCGGTCTCGCCGAGTCCCGTCGCTGCTGCTGCTGCTGCTGCTGCGGGGCGATGCTCTGCCGGCGGACCTTGGGCCTGCAGGCGCTCGCCCGACGGCCGTCCCCTGCGAGAGTCGCCGCTGCGCATTACCCCATTGTGCCCCTCGCGTGCTCGCGTGCTCGCGTCAATAAATCAGCGCGCCGCTCGAGCCAAGGAAAGCGCGCGGGAGGACGCAGACTCTACAACGTGAACAATTACTCGGGCTTTTCTCGTATTCTTCCGTTGGCTCGGCGGGGTGATTTGCTGACGGGCGCCCGCGCCGCGAGAGCTGCCGCTCCGATGGGTATACCTAGAGACGTGGGCCTGGCGCAGCTGTTGGGCCCGTGCCAGTGGGAGCCGTGCGCCTGCTGCTCGAGGAGTTCGGAGGGCCGGCGCTGCCGCCTGGGCCTGCCGCTGGCCGAGCTGTCGCGCCTGCGCTGCCGGTGGCGCTGCTCGGCCGGTGCCGCCGCCGCCGGCACGGGCTCCGAGCTCGGCGATGACATCTCCTCGAGGTAGAAGATGGTCCGCTCCTCCGAGGTCGCCGAGAGCCGGCGACGCGAGTAATCCAGCTCCATCGCTACTGCGCTCGCCGCGCGGATGGCCTCCTCGCGCAGCGCATCCTCGCGCGTTCCTTCGGCCGCCAGCCGCGTTGCTCCTGTACCGCAGGAACGCTGCCCGAGAAGGAGCAACGAGCGGCTCAGCTACGAGTACATCAGCAGCCTCGAGACTCGAATGCCGCCTCCGCGATCTCTGATGCGCGGCTATCGTCCTTGGATCGCGCGAGCGGCCGCCGTGGCTGCGCTCCACTTTCCGATGGCATTGCTCTCGCTGCGGGTCCTATAGCTCTCGGTGGCGATTGGAATACGAGCTTGGCGCCAGTCCGGGCCACCGCAACGCATCCACCTAGCTGAAACTCCTCGGTACCTTTTCAGGTTCGCCGTCTGCGACAATTGTGCGGCAGACGATCGCCCCCTTGACTTGAGTTGTTGTCGTCGTCCTTGCCGTCGTCGGGCCTACTCTTTCGTGTGCGAGCTTCGGACAGCAACGGCGTGCGCGCGGGGGTGTGGGGGGGGGGGGGGGAGAGAGACAGAGAGAGAGAGAGCAGTTCGACGTCAGAGCAACGGCTCCGACTTAAAAATACACCGAACTCGTCTATTTTCGGGCCGACTCAGCGCAGCTCAAGTTTGCCGCACGCGCGGCGATCCGTCAGGCGCGTATAATCGAAAGAGAGCAGCTGGTAAAAATTTCCTCGCTAGCAGCGACGATCAACGAGTTGCGCTGCTACAGGCTTCTCTATGGATCTGTCTACTTTGATTCGGTTAACGCAGCCGAAGGAAAGTTGAAATTATGTTTGCGCCTGCGAGCACGTCCAAATTAACTCGGCTGCATGCATAGGGTGCTAATATAGTACGATACGCGCGCATCGAGCAAGATAAGCTAAATATTTACGCGAGGATGCGCGTCAGCGGCGATCGCTCGGCGCGATCCGTGGAAAAGTGTATTTACGCCACGACCCGACTCGAGCTCGCGAATCATCTTTAATTCTGCCTCGGTCTGAAGCTTGCAAACGAGGACTTTAGCTGCAACAATTCAGCCTGATCTAATGTTCACCATGCTCTCTATACGCGCCTATACACGGATTTGGCAGCTCTTGGGATTGTCGCAAAGATCGCCGGCCGACCGCCGATCGGTCTCCTCCGCAACCAAGCAAATTGCTTTCCTCGCCTTACTATCTATAGGTATGCATTCGAGGCAGTTTGCAGCCTCAATATTCAATCTTGCTCAGCTTACGGCGGCTCATAGGCTTGTTGGGGCAGGATTCGTGTCGCCTCTCTATGCTCGAGAAAAGAATCGTGCACATCAAAGCGAGAGGACTGAAAAGTGTGCCGAAAAGCGGCGGCAAGTAATAAGCGAGTCTGCACTCTGCAGGCCGATAAGTACACGCGCCTTGGCATTTCGATTTTCAAGCCGCGCCCGCCCGAGCGAAGATACGGAGATGTGAGCTATTATGAGCGGTCCATGATGACCCAGATCGCCGCGACTTTGTCCAGTTCCTACATATGCGAATAGATGAAGCGTAGCCCTCGAGATAGAAGTGTAAATGATTGATGAAGTTGCGGAGGAGTAGGAGAAGGGGGAAAAATTCGAGAACTTTCCAAGATATGGTTTTTGCACGTTTTCGCCTCTCAGTATGTTAACACTTTTGAACGAATGGAAAACTGCTGCGCGACGATGTAGGACATGCTGAGTAGCGGAGCTAGTAGTTCGAGTCCGCATGTGGGCGCGCGGCGCGGACGTGACGCGGTGACGGTGCAGTGCTGCGGGCTGCGGCCCTTTTCTCGAATTCTCGAGGCGTGTTGTTCCGACCGGCACGTTTCACGCGGGCAGCGGCGGCACCAGCCTCTTCGAATTACATAACTGGAGCGAGTTTCAATTTCGCCGTCTTCGCGAGAGACCGGTAGATCACGCGATCAAACGCGCGCAACCGGTGGCTAATATAATATACACCTCCGTATACGAAAACGACTCTCTCTCTCTTCTCTATATAAGTGCTCTCGTAAAAGATAAGGCGTTGCGCCGCGTCGATAAAAAAATTTAGCTATTGGCATCGCCGCCGCGTTAAAGCTGAAAGCGCTGATATCGATCGGAGCGCGCGCGCTGGCTCCGGCGAAACTTAAATTCGTCGAGCTGTTTCTTGCGGCCCGCGCAAGACGATCGAGGAAAGCGTGGCAAAAATGCACATGGCTCTTGCTTGCTTCGCGGCAGCGAGCCTCTCTTGCGGACTCCATATTTACATTGCGTTGTTTACTCGTGCAAATTCCCCCCGGCTATCAGCTGATGTATCTTTTTCGAATTTGCGAGTTTCCGAAACGCTCCGCACTCAGATGAGTGGGCAACTGCCACTGAATGAACGACAAGGTCGTACAGTTGCAACAAGCCAACAACTCAAATCAAGGCTGTATGCAATTTCTCCTGTCCAGTTTGTTTTTTCTGATAAAAAGAAGCTGAGCGCATGGAGAAATTGCACGCGAGGCAAAAGCGCCGGGCTTTCGAACAATGCAATTGCCAGATCACGAGGAGATTACCGCTGTCGCAGTGATGGGTCGTGGCAGCAGCAGAGCAGCAGCCACACGAAGCATCCGCACCGATTTCACTGTTCACAGTATACTTATACAGTCTCAGTCCGGAAGAGGCCGTATAACGGGAGCGCGACTCTGTCGCGGAAGAAACCTGCCGGCTGACTGGAGCCTCGCGCTGCAGACGTGCGCCTTTAATTTGGAGGCATGGAGCGCCCTCGACCTCGCGCGCGCGCGCTCTCTCTCTCTCTCTCTCTCTCTCTCTCACTCTTACCCTCACCCGCGCGCTCCGTAGCGCTCTATATATACGCGCGCTTCCCGACTCTCCACTCTCCCGCGGCTGTGTGTATCCCTACCCGCGCCGTCTACACACGTCTTCGCATTGTTCTGCTCGCGCGCGAGTGCGCCGAACGAGGCCGCGTGCAAGTCGGCGTAATTGGCATGAGAGAGGGCCGGGGCCCTTTGTGCCGCCGCGAGCGCATCAGGCCTCATCTTTGCCGCTATCGCGCGCTTCCGGCTCCTGGCTGCGCACTCGACGCGGCGCTAGGCCGAAAATCGATGTCGGCAGCAGGCCTGCAGGCAGAGCGGATTTCGAAGAGCGCCTAGTTCGTCCGAGACCGCGCGAGATCAGCCCTCGGGCGCATTGTCAGAGGCTTAGGCCGAATCGACGGCAGCGGCGACGGGTTCTCAGCCGAGTAGCGGAGCAACAGCAGCATCCGCGGCAGCGCCGCGCTCGGAAAAGCCGAGCGTGCTTCAGCGGGCTCCCTCTCGCAGTCGCGCGAAAATCAATAGCGCGCGGAGGAGAAAAATCCCGTTGGACTGAGCGTATCCCACGCGTGCATGCGCCAGAGTGCGTGCACGGCGTGCTGGTTGCATGCTGCACGTGCTACGGGTAACACGAAATATCGTGTTGTTGTTGTTGTTGTTGTCGTTGTCGTTGTCGTCGTTGTCGTCGTTGTCGACGTCGCGTCTCACTCACCCATCTCGTCGATTATGGGGGCCATGCGGAGAGTGACGCCGACGAGCAGCAGCGACATGGCGAGCAGCAGGCAGGCCGTCGCGACGATGGTCCAGCGCGCGCGAGGCGGCAGGTCGTCCGGGTCGACGACGCCGAGCTCGAGCTCCGCGGCCTCGACGTCGACCAGGCGCTCCTTGCGGCGTTTCCGGCGCTTGCGCTTTCTGCGGGGCCGGTGGCGGTGCAGGTAGCCCCGCTGCTCCGACTGAGGCGAGTCCGCCGGCAGAGCGAGCGCGCCGAAGGCCCCCGGCATCAGGCCCGCGGGCCCGCTGAACGTCTCCTCCTCCTCCTCGACGTCGTCCGCGAAGTCGAAGGAGGGGTACTCGTCGTAGAAGCTCTTCCTGCAAGTTGCGCATGTTATCACGCGTGCATTTATGCATGCGGTACGTGCGAGCTCTGCGGGGACTTACAATTGAGCGGTGCTATGTGAAATGTAGCAGGCACTTTGGTGCAGCCTCGGGTCAGCGGCCACGCAACCGTCGCTCAGCACTTCCCTGCAGCTCGTCCGGTCGAACTGGATCAGCGCAACGTCCCGATCGCCGGCCTCGAGGCCCGCCAGCTCGAATCTCGACTCCAGATCAGGATTATGCAGACGACTCCTGGACTGGCTTCGAGCTTCTCTCGTGCCTCGAGCACTGCAGTCTATTATGCTCTTTTGCCTCGCCTTCCCTGTGGGGGGGGGGGGGGGCTCAATCGCAGGCTCGAGTGAATCGACGAAAACGCAAGTTCGCACGCGGCCGATCACTCTCGGACTTTTCTACTTCTGGGCACGAGTATAATATACCTATACTTACCGTGTCGCTGTTTGCGGTGATGCGCGATGATGGGGTCCTCGAGGCCAAAGTCACCGCAGGGAGCGGACCCGTGTCTCCTGTGCCTGCGAGCGTGGCGGGCAGCCTTGTCGCTTCTCTCGTGTCTCTGGTGCTGGTGCTGCTGGTGCTGCTGGCGGTGGTGGTGGTGGTGGTGTTGGTGCTGGTGTTGGTGCTGGTGCTGGTGCTGGTGATGATGCTGGTGGTTCTGATGGTGCTGGTGGTGCTGGTGGTGCTGGGAGGAGGAGACGGTCGAGGAGGAGGTGAGCCTGGGCCGCCTGGGACTGGGAGGGGCGCTACCAGCGCGCCTCGCGGTCGTCGCCCCTGCGGAGGCCTTCATCGCCTCGACCTTGCTCTCGACGAGGGCCGCGAGGACGGCCTCGAGGCGAGCCACCTCCACCCCGCTCGATGCATCCTCCGTCGACACCGCTTTGTCCGCGACATCGGAGCTCGACGGCATAACCGTCATAATATCAGAACGCGCTCGCCCGGTCCTCGATCGGCTTTTTGTAGCGCCCTCTGCGGCGGTGGCGTCGTCTGCGCATGCGCCAACTGTCAGGCGCGCCACGGAATGGCGCAAACTTGACTGCAGCTGGACTGGGGCATGCCGATGACCCGAGTATTCCCGGCACTCGCAGTGCGGCGCAGCTGTGTTCGCAGTACTACCGGCGGCGAGGGGCCGAGCGTCCAAGGCGCTCGCGCGAGACTCGCCCGATCCTGACGCCGGCTGACGCTGCTCCTCGACGCATCTTCCTCTTCAGCCGATGTCTAGTACCGACGGATGCAGCTCGGATGCCTGTCCTGTAGCGATCAGCCGAGAGCCGCTAATACCCTCACCTAGCCCGACCTAATGCGCGCGGCGGGCATTGCTTCTACTGATCCTCTTTCCAGTTCCTCCACGGCTGAGGACTTTGCGCAGCTGACCTCCATCCGCTCGTAGTGGCTGCCAGCGTTAGTCCTGAAAATCAGTTATGGCACTCTTTCAATCCTTCGGCTAAGTCTAGACAGAGCTTGTCGAAATTTGCACGACGGCGGGAGATTGCCGAGCAATAAGTCAGCGCAACATCTCCTCGTCGCTGTAATTAATTAATGTAAACGTTATAGAAGCTACGCACGGCGCGAGGTTTACGCGGGCAAGAATACCTAGGCTCCCCGATTGTATGAGAGCTATCCCGCGAAATCGAGAGCATTTGGGTACGTGTGCCGCTCGTTTTCCGAATGACGATGCTCTCGCTGCATAAAACTATGTCCTTCCGATCGCTATTCTTGAAGCGGCCTCGCGCCATTACGTATGAATGAGTTATACGCAGGAAGTGAGAGACGCGGAGCAGGCACGATAAGTAACTTTGCCTATAGTGTACGAGCTGCCGCTATACAAGCTTCTTGCGATATAGGAAAAGACTTGGCCGTCACTTTTTCGTCGTCGTCGAAAGGCAACGTTGGCAATGCTAACGTGCGCAGGGTCTGCCAGGCCCCAGAAATGGGCCGCGAGCGTGTCAAGTGTGTCTGTCACGAGTGCAAGTGCCTCTTTTATCCCGCACGCCGAGTTTTTTTCGCGAAAAGTGGCGCGTGTCGGCGTGTGCCGGTGTGCAGGGACTAGGGAGATGCACGGGCGCACACACACACACACACACACACACACACACAGAGAGAAAGGCGCCCGCCCCGGCGTATGTGCGTATGAGTATGCAACGAGCCCGATGACTTTTCGCCAGCGGGTCCCCCGCTTATTCTGCTTTCACGCGCCTCTCTTTGTATACGAAGCTTTGTTGTCGAGCCCGCGGCTCCTGCTTCTAATGTTTTCTCTAAGCGGTCGCTCTCGAAACTTTTTCCGCACGCTCCGACAATGAAAAAATACTCGCCTCTTGGTACACTTGCTCCGGCTCGCGCGTCAAGTGGCTCGTCAGCACTCGGCAGTTAGTAGTCTGCGCGTGTGCAGCGTGGCGCAATTAAGCTATTCGGAATAGGGAGTAGACCAACTTGGCTGGGCATGAAAAATAAATTTTAATCTCAAGAGATTAGAATCGCGGAAAGACGACTAGACGAGGCACAATATACATTTGGCTTACTCTGCTATGCAGATTGACTTTCTCGCTGTTCTTTGCCCAGCCCCCGCCGTGGATCCGCCTCATCAATTGCAAGTGTGTACATTATGCACGCGGCAGCACTATGAAATCCACGAGCGAAAAAAAGGTGTGCCTGCTCGTTGCTCGAAGTGCGCATTTTCCGCGCGAATGGATTGCAAACATTTGCTCGCGACCGCGGCTCTCGAGTGTATTACGGGGCGGCTGGGAAAGCGAGCAACAATTCAACAAGTACGAGTGCAGCTGGCGAATACCCACTGGATGGTCAGCGGCAGAAGCACGCACAGCAGCGAGAGCGAGGCCGAGCACTGGTGTGAGCGAAGCGCGCGCACTTGTCGCGCGTGTAATTATAGCGCGCTCGATAAAAAGAGAGACTACCTGGCGGCCGTCGATCGTGCGATAAAAGAGAGGGAGCGCACGAGCTCGACCCGAGCAAGCCGCGCCACCGCCGCCGCCGCCGCCGCCGCAGCCGCCGCCGCCGCCGCTAGATCCAGGACGGCTCGGAGCTCCGAGTGCTACTGCTCCAGCCGAACTGCGTCGGCTCAGTCAGCCTCCTCCTCGCTCTCCGCTCCGCGTTGTTCCCTTCCCCTTCTGCGCAGCAGCAGCAGCAGCAGCAGCAGCGCCGCCGCCGCGTCCGGCTCTGGGCTCCATGTGCTCTCGCGGGCGCGGGGAGGGGCTGAGCGCCGAGAGAGAGAGAGAGAGAGAGTGGACGCGCGCAGTAGTGCGAGGCAGGATCGGGTCAGCCGCCGCGCGGCTCAGGGAGTTGTCTCTGCTCGCTCGCTCTCTCTCTCTCTCTCTCTCTGTGCTGGGGGCCGGGAAGGAGGACGACGGACGGGCGCAACTGAGCCCCCGCATGCTCGATTAGTGGCCGATCCCACGAGCCGAGAGCAACGGCTTCGCATCTCTTCCGGCCCCTGCGAAACGAGCCTCTCAAGTAGGATCGTTCGCCTCCTCCGATTCCATGTCGGGCGAGCACATTCAATTTTAATCAAGCCTCGAACTTACCCGGCACGCGTTGATCGATGAAGTTGCACTGCGGCTTTGTACTTTGTTCATTTTGAAACTGCTCTCTCGAGCTCGCTTTCCGTCGGCCAGGAAAAAATAACTCTTACGAAGAGTCGAAGAAATATCACGCTCAGTTGCGCAGTCCAAGCTTGCTCCCGTGGAAAGACCTGCACTGCAGTGGAAACCATAAATGCGCTTGACGTCACGGAGCCGCGAGAGAGGGAGAGCTGCACCCACATGCGGAAGGTGCAGTTTTGCGAGAACTGCCCTATTCCTGAGCCGCAGAGCCACTCGCTGCCTAGATTATATATTCATAAGTAACCTATGTGAGCATGCATCGAATTGCCGCACTACTCACAGAGAGAGGGGAGTGGAATAAATCGCACACTGCACTCATTTAACAAAACGCTTTGTGTATTTTATAAAAAATCCAATATCAATACAATGTAGGTATGTATAAAAACAAGTTGCATATAACATCTCGGCTAGGTATTCTCAAAAAGAGCTGAAACTAGTCTGATCTGTAAATTTAGCTAGCTTACATGATGCCTATAGTTGTGCCGAATAGAGGAGCAGAGCAGAGTCCGCAAGCTATATACAATTACTTCGGGGTCTGGCGAGCGGTCTCTCTCTCTCTCTGCACGTTGACACTTGGTTTTGTTACTCGGTGCAATAACGGGATGGGCGTCACGCGGACGAAGACTTGCCGTTTTGAAGCAGTATCTCCAACGGTTCAGCCGCTTCCGCGCGCTGCAAAAGACAGGCATATATGTCCGATTGACGTTACTGCAGCAGACTTATATTATACAGGACTGGAAAATGGGATGCACGCGGGCTGACCTGTTCCAATTTGGCCGTCTTTCGGCGAGTCAACAGTTCCTGCCGCTGGCCCTCCGGAGAAGACATGGTTATGGGGTAGTTGAATAGACCCTCGGATGAGTTGCCCAAGCCGATGAACAACCAAGTGGTCAGCACGAACGGCATCGTCCCGACTGGCAGCCCGGTCTGCGAACAAGTGTGCATGATATTATATATAGTAGATCGATTGCGCATGCCGAGATGCTGGGCTATACCGGTACGAAGATGATCTGCAGCACGTGCTGCAGGAGGGCCGTGAGGACGATGGCGACGCAAGTGGCGGCGGCTACCTGGCCGTTCATCACCAAGAAACTGCCGCCCAAACTCGCGGCCGTGAGGTAGCCGTTGAAGCCCCAGAGCCCGGCGCGAATCTGTTGGTGAGGAGCTCCGAGCAGAAGGGCTGAAAGGCAGGAAGCCGGAATTCTCATTGGCCGCTATTTTCATATGGCGCGCGAGGACGTACCGACAAGCGAGGCGCCGAGCGAGCCCAGGTATCCGAAGAAGCACGTGATGGGCGAGTAAACGAGGACGGCCAGGTAGACGAGGGCGCCGAAGGCCAGGCTCTCCGTGACGAAGAGCTGCGACGCCGAGGCCAGGGAGGCCTGCACCACCTGCATCGAGAGGACATGTCAAGTTTTTAACTTTCGGCGGCAACTGTCTGCAGCTATAGCTGGGGGAGGGAGGCAAAAATAGCCGCGTTGTGCGCGAGATCGATGCGAGGAAGGGGCGGCCTTATCATCCGCGGTGCGCAGAACAATGCGTGATGCAGTCGCCTGGCGCCCGTGTCAGGCTTACCATTCCCCAGTCGGGACTGGCGTTGACGTGCGTCGTCGCGTTCTCGACAACGAGCGAGCCCGCCTCCGCCGCTATCGCTCCTGCATTGTCCTGCGGAAAAGAGAACAATATCAGTCTTGTCTTATATGAATTTGCTTGATATACCAGCGCTGCGATGTGCTCGTTTACGCGACGGGGGTGGGGGTGGGGGGGGGTGTTGGGGGGGCTATCACAGTGGTAAGGCTCTTGCCCGCTTCTCTTTCTTCAGGCGGCGGCCGCTAATTGCTATAGCCCTATAGCTATAAACTCGGCAAGCTGACGCAGACACTGCAAGGGCAGGTTAGCGCAGCTCCTAAGTACAGACGCAGCTTGGGAAAACGCGTTTGGTTCGCTTGATTTTTCTCTCTCATATATATGTATACATGTAGTCAACGAGGACTACATGTATATATTGGTCGATAAAGCCGGATTACGCAACCATCTCGTTTCTCACTACTCGGCCGAAATAACGCGGCGATTCAACTTACCAAACTAGACGAGCTGGCATTCCGAACGGTTGACAGAATGGCCCGTGAATCGGCAGCATTTTTTAGCGTGAAAAGCAGAATGAGCTCCGCCACGTTGAATGGCATGGTCAAGCAGGGGATTCCGCCGTTTCCGCAAGCTCTCCAAAAGTATGCTCTGTAATGGAAGATTTATTCAGTGTGTATAGGCATCGCGCGGAAATTCATCCAACGTATTAAACTTACATGAAGATAACACCCAACAGCATCAACAACGAACTGAACCCGTCGAATCCTCCATAGACGACTGGCACAAAATAATACGAGACTGCGCCGAATATCAGCGGATTAAACACAGTCAGGCCGTTGTCCACATTGACCGAAGGTTCTTGTAATGACTACAATTCACATTCGCATGTATATCTAATTAATATTGCAACTATACTCGATAGTCTTGCAATTAACTTCGTCCGCCATATTTAATTTTCTTTGTCGTACTTGTACTTCTTGTTTTCAATTGCCGAGCATGATACAAAGTTCCTCGATGGAAATCAAAGTAGAGCAATCAAGTCCAGAATGATAAATAAATCTTGAGCTCGCAGGTTCTTATAAAAGTGCAACGATTGATAAATATTGTTGATAGGAAAGTGCAATACCTACCATTGATATTAAGTGACCGAGAAAACCTGTTGCTGAACACACCAGAAATGTTCCAGGAGCTGTCGATACGAGCCCGACCATCAGTATAATGCCAGTAATGGGATTGTTTGCGAAGCCGGTCTGAACATAGACGGATTTTCAGCATTATCTTTTTCAGATTTCACGATTTCTACATTGATAGATTGATTGGAAATCGCTTACTTTAGGGGCATATCACGGAGAGGTTTTCAACTAAAACCGTTTTTCAGTTCTCCAATCGTTATCAAAAGCTATAAATTATTCGATTGTATCTCTCGCCCGCTATCAAGTATTTGTAGTATACGACTGATATCTCAAAATCTCGACAAACTTATTTATCTTGAACAAGTGCATGTTGAAATTATTTTATTTTTAGTTTTAACAGCTATAATATTTATTTCGACCATCGAAACTCTATGCGCGGATACACATGGATACTGCGTATAAGACTTATTATTCATTTATTATACTCGTGATATTATAATGCGCAGTGGAAAATTGCGCGGAGAAACGGAATGTCAAGGCCTAGAGGTGCGTATATTACAGGAATCGAAGTAATTAACAGTAATTATAATTATAATTACCTGGGAATATTTGCGTTATAATTACCTGGGAAAAGCCGCGTACGAAGGACACGAGGAGCTTGCACAGTGCCCAGCAGGTGCCTTCCTTTGGAGCCAAGTAGTCGCGCAACGCCGGGCAGTCGCCACCGATCGTTGCCCATCGCCCGTTATTCTCCGCGAGTTGCTCATCGTCAGCCCTCGGCTGTAAACACACAACACAAGGCAAACTTCACCTATAGCGCACGTATGGCTGCGAGAGAGCCCTGCGAGCATCGCTCTATGGAATAAAAATGCCACGACGGGGGGGCTCAAACTCGGCAGAAATCGATTACTTCAATCTCGCTGAAATACACGATTACGTAAATAGAACGGACTTGTGCGTGCGAGCGAGCAGAGATTCATTCCCTATACTTTTTCACAATAAAATAATGACGCTACAACGAGCGAATGGATAAAACTATTTAAAAGCAGTTTACGAAACCAGATTTTTATGCAAGCGATAGCCCTGCTCGGGATCGCCACGGACCGGTTGCAGCTGCACTTCCCCGCTGGACATGGCGACGACGAAAAGGCCCCCTGGTCGACAACTGCTGTGTGGCGCGATGCCAAGTAGCCTGTCTGTTTACGGCACGTTATCCCCCTACTCTGCACCCGCCGCCGTCTTTGAGATAGACAGCATACGCTAAACGCAAGAGATAATGTGAACTCGCGTCGCTTGGGCAACTTGCGCTCGCCTTTATCAAATTAAGAGCTTGGCCACACGGGAAGAGCTCTCGCAGCCAGCGAGAGAGCGCTCGACGCTTGCGCGCCTCTTGAGCACTCTTACACAATCGTACTAGCTGCAAAATTAATTTCACCGATAATTGCGCGAGCGGTAAAAAGAAAAAAATTTTAGCACTACTAGCACATAATCATTGCCTTTGTTCAGCATCCAATCGAAAAGTCTTCTTGTCTATAAAAACGTTTTTATTTTCGCAAGTAAAAAATATTTTATACAACAATTCGTAGGCAGGCGACCATTTTTCCGCACATAATACTCCAAGTATAGTGGTAATCGATGCTGATGACACAAGGCACAGCAAGAGTTTTGTAATTCAACATCGCGAGTAAAACATAAATAACAAATCACTCTATGACGTAATTAGGATGTACAACCAACATGGGATCTTCATCCTCATCGCCCTTAACTTTGATGGCATTGTCTGTCAATGTGATTATAATTTGGTCATGGTAGATCAGCCTGTCGATGATTTTCTCAATGAGGGATTTTCTTTCCAGCAATTCTTCTTCCGAATCAATCTGGTCTTGAATTGTATCGAGGTACCACGCGACTAGTTCAGACTTTTTGGTCCCTGCTTTGATTTCATCTGAAATCATAAACAAGTAAACATTAATACTCGATACTATATCATCTACTCATAACTAATCATAGCTAAACGTACCTTGCGTTTCATATCGCTCCTCTTCGCTTCTCATATATAATACCAGCATATTAGTAAGACTCTTGTACTCCTCGTAAGACATTGTAAGCTTCTTCTTCGGCTGTTGCTGCTCCTGCTCACTAGGCTCGTCAGCTGTATGTTGACGAGCAAGTACAAGATCGTTAATGGAATGCATGCGCAAAGTAATACGGGTAATCACGCCAAAAAAAAATACACTACTTACAAGCATCGTTGCGCGCCTCTCTACTAGTGTCACCGTCCATTCTATTCAATTCTTCCATTCTCGCTGGAGCGGGATTATCTATGTCCATGCCATTTTCAGTACTTGAATTGTCCTCGAGGTAAATATCTGGTTGCTCTACTCGGACTATGCTCTTGCTGAGCAAACGACGAGCTTCTTTCACATGTTTCTCAGTTACCTCATCTTGACACTCCAATTTCGCCAAAGCCTCCGCCAGTCGAATTAAACTTTCCAACTGTCTCACGGTGACCCTCCACGTCGATTTCTTGCCACCCGATCCCTCCTTCTGTCTGATATCTGTGTACGTGTTTATCAGAAGCTCGCCGGCTTGCTGTAGAAAAAATGTATAAATTTATTATTGTAGCACTTGGGAGAATAGATAATCACTTACAGCATTAATCATGGGCTTAAAGTGCTTGGCAAAGTTTATGTAGCGCAGGATTTCCTGTTGAGTGTAGACCGTTTCAATGGTGACTATGTTGTTACTGTGCAAGTCCAAAATTTTCTTGGCAATAGCGTTATCTATGATTTCGTTACACTCGTCGACCAAAATGAAGAAGAGATCAAATCTAGACATGATGGGTGCGGTCAGGTAAACGTTCTGCTGCAACGACTTGGATCTGTCATAGCGACCACCAATCGGGTTGGCTGCTGCCAGAATTGACGTACGGGCATTCAAGGTTGCTCTAACACCAGCCTAGAAAATATCAAAGTTACGATGTTGCGTTGTTGGTAGAAAAGTTGTCTTACTAGTATATCAGTAGCTTACTTTGGCTATTGAAATGGTCTGCTGTTCCATAGCTTCGTGGATCGCCACCTGATCTTTTGGGTCCATTTTATCGAATTCATCGATGCAACATATTCCATTGTCCGCCAACATCAGCGCTCCAGCCTCAATGACAAAGTCGGAAGATTCCTCATCTCTAACCACCGCAGCTGTAAGACCAGCAGCACTCGAAGCTTTTCCAGAAGTGTAAATGGCCCTTGGTGACAATTCGGCAACTTGCTTGAGAAGCTGGGACTTGGCTGTACTAGGATCTCCAACTATGCAAATGTTGATATCACCGCGCAAAGTCGTTCCTTCGGTTGTGATTTTTGGTACTCCACCAAACAACATTAACACCACTCCTTTCTTGACTTCGTCATTACCATGTATGGAGGGAAACAAGCTCGATACTAGGTTCTGGTACAGATTTTTATCTTTACTCATGTCGTATATTTTATTCCACTCATCCGTTGTCATTTGCTTCTTCATCATTTCTTGGGATATTTCCTCCATTCCAGTTTCGGTTCCACCAAACTGGGCACAAGAGGAATGCAACATTGAGTAACGATTGAGAAATAGTTTTGAATTATCATATTATAATAGCTACCCTCAAGCTTGTCGCTGAAATACTGCAGGCAAGAAAAGACATCCTATAGTTGAGATCTCTCACTCCAAGAGACTTGAGTCCTCTAACGCCTTCGCCTTGATCCCCTTGCTTGTGTCTGGAGCCAAGTTCAGCCTTGGCACCTGGCATGGACAGTACTCCGACATCGGGCACCACGATCAGAGTTCCAGTAAAATCGTATCTATGATTAAAAAATCACTAGTTTTTCTATTTTTCACCGGCAACATTTTTACAAGAAAAAAACAAAAAACAAACCTGTCCCCAGCTTGCACAGTCTCTACAGTTTCTGCTCTCAAAATGATTTCAAGCGAACGAGGAATGCATCCTCTAGGCAATTCTTCTTGGGTTTCTTGTATTCTGACTTTTTGGAAATCTACAAATTCCGATTCGTCAATGTCTAATTTAAATCTTTGCCTATTGCTACACACTGGATTACTACAAATAGTAGGATTGGTAAACTGGAATGAAACAAAAGAAATGATAAATTAGCAAACACTAGGCATGCAACACTGTGCATAATGGATAGATTACTTTGAATTGTTGTTCAACGTGCTTGATCTTTGCTCTACAGTCGAGGCATTCGAATGTTCCATAAACCAATTCTGGATGAACAGGGTGAGTTCGTACAACCTGTCCAGAGATACGAATCAAAGTTCCGATCTTGGAAGTGGTCAGTTCTCTGAGCTTGTGTCTAGTCGGCACATCGATCAAGCTGACGTAGTATTCCTTTTCTTTCGTATGATGTTCGTGATCTTTCACATAGTTGAACACAGCTTGACAGAGATAAGGGTAAACTCTGAAAAATAACCAATGGCAAATGACAATATTATCTACTCTTACGTAATCTACGAAACAAGAATACAAACCTGTAATATTCTTCTATTATGGTGGTAGACAAAAATTGATTGTATTTCTCAATGTCCTCAAAAGAAACTTCCAGCGTACTACGCTCAGGACTGACCAACTCTTTGGCTGGTTCGAGATACTTGACTTCTCCCTCTTCTTTAAATCTAAATAAATCGAACGGATCAAGAGCCCGTAAAATTTGTTGAATGAACAAAAGAAATTTAACGAAATAAACTCACTCCTCGAGGAAGTTCTGAAACAATTTTTGGCACTGTACTCCGACATCATCCCGCACCTTAGCTTGGCGAGTGGGCTGATCGCCTAAATCCATGACTAACTGGGAAAATTGATGTTATTTTTTCTATATGCAACGAAGCGTCGGCGTCCAAGTATGATGTGCACAGCTCGTATGCATCAGAGTGTATACTGATGCTGATGCTGACATACAGTGTACGTTTTTGGCGGGAAAAGCGGAGGGTTATTATATACTATAGCTCTATTAAACTAACCTAAGCTAAACGTGTCGAAACTGCGCGCGCGCATGAGTAAGAGAGAGAGAGAGAGCGAGACGCGATGTTACGGCGCCAATTTCAAAATAATATATGGTTTACGATAAGGTTATTAATCACAAGAAGAAAAGAGACAGTATTATCAAAAAATTAATCCAACAATTTATTGATTATTGTTTGGTATAAAAATAAAACATTCAATAAATCCTGCGTGCTCATCTTATATAAATATGCCTGTACAACTTTTGGTCTTTTCTAACTATAATTGTACAATAATATATGTTTCATATTTTATGCATTAAAGGCGGGGCGGCGGGGCAGCGGTGCTGGTTTACACGTACACACATCATGATCAGCTTTGACATTAGGCTACACATTATATTACACATAATCACCATGTTGCTTTCATGTCACTTTCTTCTTTTACACGGCACTTTGCAGAGATGCATGCACAGACAACATATACATGTAACTATCATATAAATACTGCTCATCGTCATCGTCATCGTCGCGTTAAAATTAAAATAAATGACTGTTCGGTACAAAATTATAATGATAATATTACTGCTATATTATTATACAATTAAATTTTAGGCGTCGAGTATATCACGAAAAATGCATCCGAGATCAGCGAATGGCTTTGTTGGGCGTCGTATATCAAACTTGCAGAGTATGTTCTCGATCTGTGTAAGTCAGAAGAAAGATGGCACAGCCGCTAATCACCCCCCAGGTGGAGGAACTCGGGGCAATCGTCGCAAAAACCTGCGCAAGAAAGAGAGAGAATATGATTTATCACGTATTTTTACGAATAAATATAGCGCAGCTTACGTGTTTCATGCGCTGAATCCAATAAGTCAATAAAAATAGGAGGTCCAAGTCGATTTTCGCGTAACCAGCGCTACCAGCAGTCATCAGGCGGGGCTGATGATCCGTCATGGACGAACTGTCCCAAGCAAGCTGAGTAAAATTTAAATCATTATGAAATGACATCGTTAAAAAGGGCTCGACTACATATCTAGCAGCGCGGTGCGATCGAGGCCAGTTTATCGAATTCGCTAGCGGCGGTGTGCGCAATTCGTCACACGATGACACACGTGCCTCTTGAATTTGTATGTGCATACATACACACACACACACATACATACACAGGAGGCGTCCGCGCTCGGGCCTACTTCCTCGATTTCGAAGAGCTCTGCTGCTCTGTGCTGCACTGGTCTGTGAATGCGTGACGCGTGAGTATATCTACATAGGTACACAGCTGTTTGCGCAACCGAACATCGCGAGGTTTGAAGGTTCAAGAGAAACGCGTGTTTTACTCTCACATTGTCACTCGTTGTACAGGCTTGCGGGCCCGCTATACGTCACGAGATATCAGCGCAAATAAAGCGCGAGAAATAGCGCGAGTTTTGCGCGCACCTTTACGAGAGCGCCGCGCCGCGCCGCGCCGCGCCGTGTATAACACCGATAGATTAGGCATTTTTTAAGGCGAGAGAGACACTGAAAAAATGTGCATTATCAGCGCAGCGCTAATCTTTCGGAAAACCGCCTGTTATTATATTATCGCGATTTAAAAGAGTGGGAAACGAAAAAATTGAAGAAAGATGCATAGATTACGGGTTTGATAAAAATGCTGACGCGGTTTTATACATAGATTTACGTAAGCGCGCCGCACATTAGCATAAGCGGAATTCCCAAAAATCTTGCCGTTGGCGATTTTTCGCACAGAACAATACCTCGTGGCGCAGCAGTCCGGTGAGCAAGTCGCTGGTGGCGGCGTCAAGGCCGGCGGCACTACTGCCAGTCGTCCCATCAGTGCTATTGTGATGATGCCCGCTGCCGATCCTCGTGTCCTGATGCGGCAAGGCTGTCAGCGAGAGCTGCCGCTGCTGCAGGTCGGCTAGTCGGGGCGCGACGTCGAGCACGTGAAAGAGGACAACGTGCGCCGCGTAGATTGCCAACAGACAGAGGAAGCTGCTGTCCCGGGCGGCGTTGCTGCTGCCGCTGCCGATCATCTCGCGCCCCCGGCTGCTGCGGCTGCTGCTGCTAGACACGAAACACGCGTGATTCAGACTGGGACACGTGATGTAATCAGCGACGCGCTACTGGTCGTTCGCCGCCGCGTCGAGGAATATCCGATTACTCATGCCAAAACCCTTACTTCTCTCTAATGATCGTGTGCGTCATGCTCGGAGCAGCGGAGCCTCTATACTAGTGACTCGCTAGCGCTGTCTCTGGCTGATCGCCGCCGTCGCCGCCGCTGCCGCCGCTGCCGCCGCCGCCGCCGCCGACACCACCACCACCACGTGCCGGCTTTCGAGCTGCCGAGTGCTGAGGGCGGTTTTTCCGAAACTAGCCAAGCTAAGCCTCCCCCTTCCCCGTCAATCGTCATACCGCTCCTTTCTAACAAACTCTCTCTTTCCGAGCACACGCACTCCTCCCTCCCCTTCCATTTCCCAGTATACAACGTGCACAAGGTATACGACGTTTACGCTGTACGGGGCGTCCGCAAGTTTTTCCCTCCCGGAAACGGCAACCGGCCGGACCCCCTCCCCGCCGCCGCGGCGCCGGACTATTTTTACCGTCGAGCGGCTTATTATTTTCAAACAATTTCCAAACTCTATACCGACTGGATTTCATTTCCATCCTATAGGATAGCAGCGCGCGTTTCTCCAACTTCTCTATTGCCGAAATTACGAATCTCCTACGCCGCGTGCGGGGCAATAACAAAGGATCGATCGCACCTCGTGATCGCCGGGCGAGCGCGAGCTGATACGCAATGCGATCGCCAAACGTAATGTGCAATATCAAGTACTATACCTGCTGCTGGCGTAACTGCACCAACGGGCAAGATAAGTCCTTCAGTCGCCGGACTTTTTCGGCGGAAGAAATCGATGCCTCGATCGCGTCATCCTATACTGCGCGGCGCCGCTTAGTCATATTGCAGCATATAACGCGTGCGATTATGAATTTCTCTTTCTCAGAGAATTGGTAAATACACATTTGAATTAATGTAGGTCGAAGCTGTTGGCATTTGTGCGCCGCGTATCCTACGGCTTTACCACTGTACAGTCTCTGCAAACGTATAGCTTACTATACAATATAGACGCACGCACGTGTGTACTTTTTCGAGTGCGATGGAATAGAGGCACCTTTTAGCTGCTCGCGCATTCTTACGTCGCTCTCGTTATGGCTCTCACGCACGCACCGCACGCACCGCACGCACCGCGAGCACCGCGAGCACCGCGAGCACCGCCCACAGCTAGGCCGCGAGCGCGCGAGTGACGCGACAAACTCGACGCCCTATATATTATACACATCGCATTCAAATTTTAGCCCGCGAGCTATAACTATAGGCACGGCAGAGGCTCCAATTGCCTGCTGCATCGGTGCGAGGCGATCTAGCCCATGTCTTGGAATTAACGACGTGCCATGTCATAAGGCATAATATATCGATCGAGCCTCCTATACGCATGTACTGAATCAAGTATTGAATTTTTCCGATAAAAGTATCAAGAACGTACATTAGCGACATTTCAATTTCGTCGGAATATCTATAGCACTTCTGGCGCGGTGCGTGCGAGCGGCCTGAGTGGGGGTGAAATAGGCATTGACAGCAGCGGGGTTTTTTTGTGCTACTTCTATACATCCTATATGTCATTGCGTATACCCGTCGCAGGCGGTCCTTTTATTACACGATGATAATTAATCGATTTCTAACGTGAATTTTTACGATAATCTCTTGACCCTCGGGTCTTGAAGGTTTATAAGAACCTGACAGAGAGAACGGGTAGTCTTAAAATAGATGAAAAATCTAATATTATATTTATGAATACAAATTATATTTTATAAATTATTGCCGAAACAATGTATGCCTGAAATTATATCCGATGATAAAGTTTCAACTTGCTTTTACAATTGGATTATATATTATGTTATTGCATGCGTGATACACATTGATAAAAGTACATGAAAACAACTTGATTATAGTATATAGCACTGAAGGTTTTCAAATGTTGCGCGCCGCGAGTCAATGAAGGATAGCTCGCGCTACTGTTATATGTCGTCGGGGGGCAGCAGCAGCCAGGGAGGAGGCCGTCGATTCCGATATAACCAGCTGAGCCAGGCCAGTTACACTGTACAGTAAGAGCGCGACAGAGGGCGCTGGCATGGCGCCATCTGCATATCAGAGCAGAGCGGAGCAGCGCGAGTTACTTAGGCATTATAATGGAATAGGAAGCTAGCGCTACGGAGACGCTATAGCGAGGCTCGCTGCGCGAGTGTATTTGTATAGGTATATGTATGTGTATGTGTGGACTGTGGACGCAGAGTGCGTAACGGGCAGTGTGTGTCAGAGCTGAACCTGCTGCAGGCACGCGCGACGCCAGAATATGCCTCTGCAGCTGGCTACTCGTCGCGACGCCGCCGTCAATCGTTCGCATTGACAGCTCCCCCCCCCCCCCCGCGCCCCAGTCACCGTATAACAAACTGTGTATTACTGTACCGCAGCAGCGACTACGCGAATTGGCTATCGGAGCTGCTCCGTCATCAGCTGTGAGCTCTCTCGCTCTAGCTCTTCAAGAGAGAATTACTCATAGCGCGCGCAGCAGCAGCACGCAGTGTTACGCCTGTATAGCGCGTACGCGTATAGGTGCTACCAGTGTACTGTATTACTGTATACAGTGCGCTGTGCGCGGCCCGTGCTCGTGCGAGAGCAAGAGAGAAAGGGAGGGAGAGCTGGAGAAGAGAACAAGGGAAGAACCTCGTCGGTCGTCGATATGGCGTAGCCTGCCAACAAGCCAGCGCAGTGCCAACGAGAGCGATTCTGCAGTGCTTCGAGCTGATCAGAGAGAGAGAGAGAGAGAGAGAGAGAGAGAGAGAGAGAGAGAGAGAGAGAGAGAGAGAGAGAGAGAGAGGGAAGGGAAACGAACAAGAGGAAGCGAGTTTTCGAGAGGCGAGTGCATTATCGGCCGCGGTGGCAAGTCGCGCTACGGACGCGTCGCAGAGCCGTCATCTCATCGCGCGTCATCGTCCTCGTAGCCGCGCGTGTGTCGCCGCTTGTGTTCTTCGCGTAGAGCTGCGGTTAGTGCGTGCTGGTGAGTTTCGTGTTCTACTGATGTGTTGTTGATCAGCCGCTATATAAGCGAGTTGTCGTGGCTGCCTCGAGGGGCTATTGAGCCCGCGTAACACGCATACGACACACAGGTCGGGGCCGTGGGCTGCAGCGAGCTCTCTCTCTCTCGTTCTGTAGAGAGCGCGAGCGGAGAATAGGGGCTGCGTTTGTTGCTACCTTGTGTGCGCGAGGTGCGCGGGCCAGAACACCTCGCTGCGATCGTGCATCAGCTTCGCGTCGTTGCTGCTGCAGCTGCTGCAGCTCTGCCCATCATCAGTCTGTTGTGTCCGACATTCTACACGGTGCTTTCCGCCCGCAGCAACGCAAGGGAAAAGCGCATTGGAGGAGGACACGCTCGCCGTCGTCATCGTCAGGCTGCACGATGATGTTTCCTGATAGCTGTGGTTTCGTCCTCTTTCTTCTGCTGCTCGTACCCTGCATCGAGAGTGGTGAGTTTCTCGCTCTTTTTCTCTCTGCCCTGCATTCTGTATGTTTCTCTCTCTCTCTCTCTCTTGCTCTCTCCCTATAGATTGAGCTACGCGCTTTGTTTCTCTTCGCGGTGCTCCACCTGTCGCCCCATCGTTGTTTATCAAGAGGAAAATTTGCGGTTTTAGACAGACTCGATAATGCATTAGTATACGAGCTAGTACTTGGTGCATACAGGTTGTTGTTGCAATATTTCCAGTGCAGACATTTGGACCTGCTTGCTGACAACTCAACTTGTAATTTATCGCGCTCTTATCGGAAATAGTCGCATGGAGGGATCGAGATAAATACGTATGAACGACCTGCTGAAATATCTATAGTCTCGTTGGACAATATATCTAACAATCGAATTGATGTCATACTACAACTAAAAATGTTGACGTTAACAGCCGGAGAAAGCATAGCGTCTCGAATCGAAAGGTTGAGCGCATAGTAACCGCTTCTAGCGCCCTGCTATATTCTCTCCCAGGCGGATTGCCATTTATACGTAGGAGAGATGGGCTGCTAGAGCAAGAGAGAGAGAGAGAGAGAGAGAGAGAGAGAGAATCGATCGGGCGCCGTCGGTAGCAGCACGCCAGCCTTAGTCCGGTCATCAACTCGAATCAGCGCGCTATCCACGGCTATTCTATGCTACCTCCACTACTCCAACGTACACAATCGCTCATCTCGGTTTCACTTGACTTTTTTTACATGATTAATTAACGATGTAAAATGTATCGATCATTGCAGCACGACGACTGAACGAGTATATCCGACACTATGAGCCTCTGACCTATGATGCCGGAGAAGTTCACCGCAATCACTTGAGGGCGAAGCGTTCAGCGACTCGAGACAATGCGATCACACTCAAGTTTCGCGCCCACGGTCGAGATTTTCGATTGAGACTCAAACGCGACCTCAGCACCTTCAGTGACAATCTTGTCATTATTGGACCTACCAGTCAGCGGGAGGATCTTGATATTTCTCACATTTACGAGGGCCATCTCATAGGTATGGAGACAAACTTGTTTTACTTTTTTTGGTAGTTTATAGAAAATTATTAAATCTGAGCATCGTTGCTATTATTTTTCCAGGTGAACCTGGCAGTCATGTATTCGGTAGCTTGAGTGACGGAATTTTTCATGGAAAGATAGTATCTCCAAGAGACGGGGCATGGTACGTTGAAAAGTCGCATTACTATTTTGCGCCCCACGAGCGCAACGAAACTCGCCACTCTGTCATTTATCACGAGGACGACGTTGAGGACCCTTATGAAAGCATTCGAACAGGTACGAGATAACCTTATACAGAGAGATGGTCTGGTGCATCGTACACGATCTTGATCAACTTGTTTACCCACACAGGTGACTCCAAAGGTTGCGGCATCACAGACGAGGTGATGGAGTGGATGGAACGGCTGCAGAACTCGGCCGAGCCCGAGACGCCAGCTCCTCCTCCGCCGCCGCCGCCGCCGACGACGACGACGACGACGATCGAAGAGAATCGCCGCCGTCACCGCCGTGATGCGCCACATTGGAGCGCCTCCGCAGCAGAGACGCCGGTCCACAAGTACAGCCGGGAAGCTAACTTTGTGGATGAGCTAACAAACAGGGTTAAAGCTATTCGGCCAATAGATGACCCCAAGAAAAAAAACACCTGCTCCTTGTTTATTCAAACAGACCCCCTCATTTGGAGGCACATTTTTGAGCAGCTGAATCACGACGAGGACAAGACGCGGGAAGAGATTTTGTCACTAATTGCTCACCACGTAACGGCAGTCAACTACATTTACAGGGATACGAAATTCGACGGGAAGATTGAGCATAGGGACATCAAGTTTGAGGTCCAGAGAATAAAGGTAAACTAGAGAGATTAAAACGCGCGAGCATTATCATCTATTGTCCTCTTTATTTCCAGATTGACGACGATAGCGCATGTGGGCAGCCACAGAGTTACGGGGATCAAAACCCATTCTGCATGGAGAACATCGACGTGAGCAATTTTCTGAATCTTCACTCTTTGGGCAATCACGAGGTTTTTTGCTTGGCCTACGTTTTCACCTACAGGTTGGTGTACGCGCACCGAGCGCCAGATTCCGCGCAGAGAGACTTGTGGAAAATAAAACAATTGTCTTTGTGTCTGCACAGGGACTTTACCGGGGGAACGCTGGGTTTGGCGTGGGTGGCCTCGGCATCCGGAGCGTCGGGCGGCATCTGCGAAAAGTACAAAACGTACACTGAGACGGTCGGCGGCATGTATCAGTCGACAAAGCGTTCGCTCAATACCGGCATCATCACTTTTGTCAACTATAACAGCCGGGTGCCGCCAAAGGTGTCCCAGCTGACTCTTGCTCACGAGATTGGACACAACTTTGGATCTCCGGTAGGCGGCGAATATTTACAGATGACATTAAATGTAGCGCACTAGCAGCACTAGCAGCACTAGCAGTAATCGTGGTTGTTGTTTTGGTAGCACGATTTTCCGGCTGACTGCAAGCCCGGCGGCCTCGACGGCAACTACATAATGTTCGCCTCGGCAACATCGGGCGACCGGCCGAACAACAGCAAATTCTCCAAATGCAGCATCGGCAATATCAGCAACGTGCTCGACGCCATTGTCGACAACAAGAAGCGCAACTGCTTCAACGTTTCGGAAGGCGCGTTCTGCGGCAATAAGATAGTGGAGGCCGGCGAGGAGTGCGACTGCGGCTACGACAGCAACGAGTGCATCGACAGGTGCTGCTACCCGCGTATTCTCAGCGTCCTCGAGCGCATCAACAACGGATCGGCCAAAGGCTGTACCCGAAAGTACGCCACGCAATGCAGCCCAAGCCAAGGGCCTTGCTGCTCGAGCGATACGTGCACGTTCGTTCCGCTCTCGGCAAAGGTTCAGTGCAGGGCCGAGTCCGACTGCAGCTACAGCTCGGTCTGCAATGGCGCAAGTTCCGAGTGCCCGGCTCCCCAACCCAAGGCCAACAAGACTCGATGCAACGAGGGCACTCAGGTAATGATATTAGCAATAATCGAGTATGTATGTAGCGTGGAGATGCAAGCGCCGACTTTTTTCAGCTCTGTATCAACGGCGAGTGCACGGGTTCCATCTGCCTCGAGTGGAATCTGACCGAGTGCTTCTTGACGAGCAGTGTAATACCAAACATCGACAAGCGCAAGCTCTGCGAATTAGCCTGTCAAAACGGCACGGACGCTTCCACGTGTCGTAGTACCAGTGAGTTTGCTCACCTGGTGAACTTGACCAAGGGTGGCATCAGCTTGCGTCCCGGCTCGCCCTGCGACAACTTTCAAGGATATTGCGACGTCTTTCTCAAATGTCGCGCGGTTGACGCTGAGGGGCCTCTCGCCAGACTGAAAAATATGCTGTTTAACGAGGCCACCCTCACCACAGTCGCTCAGTGGATCACCGAGTATTGGTGGGCCGTGCTCTTGATGAGCATTGCCTTCATCATCTTTATGGGTTTGTTCATCAAGTGCTGCGCTGTACACACGCCCTCGAGTAATCCCAAGAAGCCCCCGGCAAGACATATCAGCGACACTCTGAGGAGGCCCATGAACACGTTGAGGAGAATGGTAGCGTGACACTGATGACAAATTTAATCAACACCTAGTAACACGAAATTTTTCCCTCGCAGCGACATCCTCACGGTGGCGGCGGGGCCCGAAGCGTACCTCCTAGGCAGGGCGCTGGACACGGACACAGTTCTCGAGGTCCAGGCCATCACGGCGCCAGTGAGGGCCGAGGGGCCCAGTACTATCCGAAAGGTTTGGCATAACACTCGCTTCTCTCGTGCGCATGTTGCGATACACGAATTTTAAACTTGAAATTTAAACAGGATATCGCTCGGTTCCCACAGCTAGTGCGCCATCAGGTGCATCAGCAGGCGTTCCAGGCGGCTATCCCGGCGGCCGCAATCACGGCGGCCATCACCAGCCCGAGCTCTACGCAGGCGCCTACTCGGGCTCAGGGGGAGCGGCGCCTCCTGTCCGCGGCTCAGCCTACGAGATGAGGAACCACAAACTCTGACAAGCCACTTTTGCCTGAGCAGCGCTCGATGACGTTGAAAATGTACAGACCCGCCGGTGATCGTTGCAATAGAGATTCAATGTATTACTTTGGCAGATTTTTTATTCTACGACGACTGCGTCGATAATATAGTGATAAACCTCTGCGCACAATGCAAAATTAAGTTGAATGATTCAGCGTGCGATTCCAGCCAAATTGAATACAATCTGCCAAAGCGAAGCTGCAGCTACTTTACCAAACTGTCCCTATAGTTATACCTGATTTAGAAGAATGTGCTTTATCGTGTCGTTCAAGATTGTTCTCTCTACTTTAAAAGTAACGATACGATGATAATAATAATAATAATAATGATAATTACGATAATACAGTAGTAATAACGATTGATAAAAATTTAATGTAATTAATTACACTAGCCAATAATCTTTGGGGGTTCGAGGCGCATTTTTTATATTTTTTAGCGTAACCTTCCAATGACGATTATCTTTAAATCATTTCGATGTTGATACATGTATATCGCTGTTATTTTGAAGGTGACCGTATATAAGTAAGTGTGTGTGTGTGTGTGTGTGTATGCGTGCGCGCGCGCGCGCGTGTGTGCGAGTGTGTGTAGAATTTCGACGGCAATGACGACGCACCCATGTGCGCATACTCGATTGATTGAACTGTGTACATATAGATTGATACAGCATATTTTAAATAAACGAAGGAACTTGTTTTTTCTCTAAGAGTGTGTATATTATAGGGAGTGTGTCAACGCGCGTACCTTACATCAGACTGCCAATAGCGTTCACTGCCATGCAGCTTGTGGTCCGGTATAGCTGGAAAGTAGGCGCATGCACTCTATCAATTGTACATAGAAGAAGGGGGGGGGGACGGAAATTGAATGATTATATTTTTTCTATCGATCCAAACTAAACACGCTAATATTTCCGCATTCGATTCGATTTTCATTCGACGTACTTGGATATGTGCACCGGGTGGCCTTTGTTTGTGTTTCATTGAATGAGTTTCGCGATACAAATAAACGTGGCACACTGACCAATTGCCGACGAGCGTCGGAATGCATTCCCTGGCGTGTGATTAGGAATATTATCAATAAAGTATGATTGTGAATATCTTGTGTTACAAATAAAGCATACATTTTACATTTACGATTTTATATTCTTTGAAAAGCACGACGATCCCTACCTTAAATGGCCATTTTCCATGTATTACATTTTTGAAGTGAATACTTCTATAGGCTCGCCGGGTACACATTTTACTGGGGATTGAATCGGCGAGCGGCGGTGATATAAACATTATCACTGTATGTACTCTCTAAATCTCGGTTTTCTTATTATATTTCGCCTAAGATTTTCTAACTCTCTGTCAAATTTGCGATTAAGTTGGAAAAAAAAGAAAATGACATCAAAATCACTAAACAAAAGTGTATAAAGTACACTTCTATCGGCTGTCCCCGAGACAGCCACTTTTTTTATGTTAGAACCTCCAAAAGTCGATGATCCCTATACCTTTGAAAATTCTAAGAATGGTATATCTTTAAAATGAAACCTTTCTCAAAAAGTAAAAAGTAATTATTCTTCAATACGATTCATAATTTCATTGTTTTCCTAACATCATTAAGGTCCTTTGCACAGCAACGTGCTCAAACTACGTCAGAATTTGAGGAAATTTTAGAAGCTCATTTATTTTGCACGGATAAGTTGCAAAGTATCAAAATCCTTTAACACCAACGTTTAGCCGACACAATTAACTTTCAATTTAAAAAAAACACCGAATCTCAAAAAATCAGTTTTTATGATAAAAATAAATTTTGAAGAGTGGCATAAAAACACGGTATGGTCAGACATCATTTGACACGATTGAACCAGACTTGGACGCGGTCTTAGCCCCAGTAGTTGGACATTGTAATCAAACGTGTACAACTACTACTTTATGGTAATCGCGTTTTCGGTAGTTAGTGGACAATACTGAAAAAAATTGCTCTTAGTAGACTCGAGAGCAGTCTTTCAAATCATCCTTGAGAATTGATTTTTGTTACAATGTTATTAAAATCATTAGTAGCTTATTAGTAATGGTGTTTACAATGCTGATCCAATTTTTGAGGTTACGTTTTTTATTTTATCGAAATAGCAAATATTCGACCGTCCAAGTATAGGCCTAAATTTTCATTTTGTCCGAGTATTGGGCGTTTTACCTGTGTGTTTTAGATGTTCAGATTTTAAGAGGTTGATGCGCCATTCGCTCATTCATCATTGGTTGAATCAGGTGGCGCGGGAGCGCCACGAAGGCGAGTTTGAGAAGCAGACGACGCCGCGGCGCCCGTGACACTATTTACTTCTATATTGGTCTCTCGAATTTTCAATTAAGGAAATAAATTATTTATCATTCATGTACCCAGCTAATTTTGATAAATGTTTATACTGGTATGCCAAACTATGATTTTAAACCAAAATATCAGCAATAAACTAGCTTTAACATAATAAACAAGTATGCAGGTGAACAAAAATGCTGAAATCACTTGCTTAATTATTCTTCAGCCCAAAAAGTGGTAAGACCGTTAAGTTAACTGCCTGCAGTTCGACCGAGTGGTTAGACTGTGAAGTTGGCCGCACAAGCTATTGGGTCTACATTGTCTGCTATTCTGCTTGAATTAAAAATCTTTCAAGGAAGGTGTCTAGATAAATAGGGTGGCTGATGACGACGTCTAGGTGGTGCGCTCCGTGGTTTTTGGTGTTTAGGTAAATAAATCATACGAGGACGGCATCTAGGTGTACAGGGCGGCCGATGGCGAGGTTTAGGTAGTTCGCACCGTGGTTTTTGGTGTCTAGGTGTTGAAATAATTCGAGGGCGGTGCCTACGTGTACAGGGTGGCCGATGACGAGGTCTAGGTAGTTCGCTCCGTGGTTTTTGGTGTCTAGGTAAATAAATCATACGATGACGGCGTCTAGGTGTGCAGGGTGGCCGATAACGAAGTCTGGGTAGTTCGCGCCGTGGTTTTTGGTGTCCAGGCGTAGAAATAATTCGAGGGTGGTGTATATCAGAACAATCAGTGATCTCATGTTAGTGATAATAATGTTACAAAAAAGCTTTGATCTAAAGGTGCTAAAATATGCTTATATTTTATTTCTACGACGTCGAATATGAAATACTCAAAAAAATTTACTAAAAAGGATTGAAATCTCTAAAAAAAATTAACTTTTAAAAAAGTAAAAAGTTAGGCAAGTTTGATATATTTCGTAACAAAATTACAGATTGAAAAAAAGATCAATCAAACAAAGTCAAGTTTATTATATTTAATCGTGATGAAGCAAGGAACAACTCTCAAGATAATTACTACATAACTTGCCATGCCCGTTTCATTGTACTTATGGTGTTTTTATGACGTTCTAATACATAAAAGGAAATCTTAGTTGTTCACCAATAAACAAAATTAAACATGGGCATGGCAAGTTACGTAGTAATTATCTTGAGAGTAGTATATAATAAACTTGACTTTGATTGATCTTAGTACTTTTCAATCTATAATTTTGTTGCGAAATATATCAATCTTGCCTAACTTTTTACTTTTTAAAAAGTTAATTTTTTTTAGATATAATTCTCCTCTAACAATTCCTCAAATCACGAGTCGTCCGCGCCTCGATTCCCGCGATAATTATGCACGCGCGAAAACATAACGCGCACCACTACACGCAGCACGTCGTCGGAAAGCGCAGCACGTACTCTATCCAACAGGCGCTCTAGTTCAAAAAGCCACATTATCGGAAACTCTCGTGTTGTTTTCTGTCTCCTCCGCCCCGATCCACCAACAACCCTACTTGAATATTCCAAGAGGATGAGTGATTTATATCATTTTCGATTTTAAAAAAAGTCTCCATGTTACAAATCCGTTTTAGACGATTCTGGATCGATCTAGCTAGTCGCCTGCAGAAAATTTTTAAGCTGATTTTTCAGTTTTACTCGGTGCCGTGTAAAAAAGATCCATTTAAGTCACACGTATCGTAATGTACTATTTCTCAAGTATTTACTTACATAGGTTGTTCCATTTCTTACTGCTGTTCTTGCTGCCGCTGTCATTGTTGTTGCTGTTGTTGAACATAAAGAGGAAATAAATTAATATAATCCATGTTCTGACTCGCAAAAAAAAAACAAGTTATGAAAACGTCGAATTTCCATACCACCCAGGGGGTATCGACGTGGCGCGTTGGGTTTTTTACGTGGTCCCTTCGCCTAGAGCCCTACACACCACGGGATTTTATGTACTGGGGGAATAAAAAATCATTCGTTAATTAAAATATGATTTTATTAACCATAAAAACATGAATAAATTATGTATGAACGTGCGTATGTGTAGATGTGTGTGTGTGTGTGCAAACTGAACTTTATTGTCGTCTACCCCTTCCGGGTAGGATCATTTTTCCTCCTAAGGTAGCTCCCATATGCCACATCATAAAAGGCTTGGGCTTCCCCTACAGACAGACCGTAGAGGGAAAACTTATGAGCCCCCATCTCGCAAACATGCTTATCTACGGTGTGTAGACACGCATGGTACGATTTTTGCATACGGTCTGTCTTTCGAGGAAACCGCCCGCCCGTCAACCTGAAAAAATTGGCTGCTACATATAGTGCTTTACGCACATGTGTAGCAGTACAAAATTTCCGGTTGCCGACCGGGTAGCCTTCCAGATCCGGCATCGGTTCTAACTCCCTTATAAAGTCGTCATTGTGGGCGAACTTTCCCCTAGACCTTCTCTGCGGTCCACGAAAGCGATTCGCTACCGCTTCCGGTATCGGGTGAGGAGGTAAGGGGGGAGGTAGCTGCTCTTCTTGGTCACTGAAAAGAAAATTTGGAAAGAATAGAGTAAGATGACAACACACACGTTTCAACTATTCACTTAGTCTAATAATTGCAGCTGTGCCTGTTCAATTTAGAGATAGATATTTATTTAAATTAACAAGTCGAGGGCACCCTGCATATGCGAGGCACACAGTCGGAAGAGCCCACCAATGCTCACTTTGTTGACGAAAAATTAGGAAGTTAAGAGATGTTGCGAGGGGATACAGGGCAGTGCCGGTTGGAGCCATTAGGGTTCCGCATGGGATAAGAGATGCGGTGACCAGGCCAGGCTATTCTTGAGATCACTGCCTATGACCATCGAATTCTTATCACCGGAGTAACGCCAGCCAATCATCGTCACGCGACAACGATCTTGTAGATAGGTCACGTGAGACAAGATCGGTCTCCTCGTTCATCACTAGGTTCGTAGTAGGGTGCGTCTACGCGAATGTAACACAGCCCACGTTGCATTGTCGTAGATCCTCTCGGTCCGGGTTTAATTCTGAAAATTTCGGAAAAAATGATGGAAACGTATCGATGGTACTCGACCGCCCTCATCGATTAAGATAGTCCTAACTCGCATTTTTCGGTATCCCTTGGAAATTTTGAAAACGGAATGACAAGTGTACAGCTGAAAACTTGACTTTGAATCGGTTAAAAGTGCTCTAAACCATCTAAAACGAACTTGTGTGCAGCAGGTCAATTAGTTGGATTTCTCAGGAGCTTTTCACGGCCAGTAATTAAATTTGCCCCACCACTTTTTAAATAGTGTATACTCGAGAAGGAAGCGCGCGCTCAGCTGCGCTCCTACCGTGCGCGATGCCTTGTAAATGAATTATACGCTATGTGGGGCGGTGCTATCGAAACGAGAACAACTTTAATGGAAAGAGAAGGTGAAAAAGCATAGGAAAATCGTGTTCGGAAGGTTTACACTAATGCCTCGATAGCGTATAATTTCGCGAGAATGCGCGGCAGCTTAGCGCTCTCTGTCTCTCGGTGTCTGTCTCGCTCTGCACATTGGTCGGGGGCGTAGAAAATACAGCCAAAGCCATTGCTGCTGCACTTTTCCCGAGCTTTCCGAAGAAATTGTCGAAAAGTTGGTAGGTGCAAGGCGTATAGCGTATGAATTTTGTATTTTTTGGCAATTTTTCTAACGACTTGGGTTCATTTTGGGCGAATTAACTCGAGCTTGCTCGAGTCAGAAAAATCCCGGAAACTTGGGTCAAAGTAGCTCCGGCAAGCAGCAGCAGCATCATCGAGGACTAGGCGGCGGACCACCCGGATCATCAAGGACCAGCGGGAGATCGGTGGCAGCGGCGGACTAGGACGAGGACCAGGAGCAGGCCCAGAGGACATCGCGGGATCATGGGTAAGTACCTCTCTCTGAGAGTACATAATATAAAGTATGTCAATTACGCCCGCTCTATCTCGAACGTAGCTTAGGAGGTTAAGAGGTGTTGCGGCGGGGATGATAGGGCAGCGCCGGTTGGAACCATTAGGGTTCCTCCTGGGATAAGAAGTTTGGTGATCAGGCCAGGCGATTCTTGAAATCACTGCCTATAACCATCGAATTCTTATCACCGGAGTAACGCCAGCCAATCACCGTCACGCGACAACGATCTTGTAGATAGGTCTCGTGAGACAAGATCGGCCTCATCGAACAACGATTAGGTCTCAAAGTAGGGTGCGTCTACGCGAAGGTAACACAGCCGACGTTGCTTTTCACGTAGATCCTTTGTAGGTTCGGTTGGTTACGGGCAGGTAGACAATTTATAGTAATCATCATCTATCAGTGTCATTTCGTTTCTCGCGTCCGGGTAGGTAGGTAGGGTGGCTCTCAAAGGAATATACGTATTAACGCTTAATAATAATAATACAGTGCGTCAATACGAATATTCCACGTACCTATCACCGACGTCCTCGTCGTGAGAGCTGGTAACGACATGTTTGAATGTATCTTGTCGGCTAACGGTGAAAATTTTTGAACATCCGGAAAATTTGTCGGAAAATGAAGAAACATTTATACTTTTTCTCCCTTTTTAATTGAGTGAAGCAATTTGGGCGGGATTTAAGATTGTTGGGTTAATTTTATAATATTGGGTTATTGGGTTATCGGGTTATTGGGTTATCGGGTTATCGGGTCATTGGGTTATCGGGTTATTGGGTTATCGGGTTATTGGGTTATCGGGTTATCTAGTTATTGGGTTATCGGGTTATCTGGTTATTGGGTTATCTGGTTATAGGGTTATTGGGTTATCGGGTTATTGGGTTATTGGGTTATCGGGTTATTGGGTTATTGGGTTATTGGGTTATTGGGTTATTGGGTTCTTCGGTCATTGGGCTGGAGGGCATTGGCTTATTGGGTTTTATTGGGTAACTTTTTCCGCCAATCGAATGAAGCCAACCCACCCCTTCGCCCTCAAGTTTCCGAGATACAGCATACGACTACTCGATATATACTACCATATTTACTATTGACTACTTATCAATGGTCAGTACTCGAAGGCCTTTCCGAATCAATACCCCCTTCCCCCTTTCCCCCCTCCAAACACTGTAATTCTATGTTTAGGTACCTAATAAAATTGGGTTCCTATATATCTGATAATGATAAATGAAAGAGGAAAAAAAATAAACATTTTTGGTTTTAAAAATTTTTCCCTAAGTCTTTTTTTCATTAAGAAAAACAGACTTGAAAATTATTTTTTGCATTTTTGAAAACTAGAGCGAATTTCAGATGACCTCTATTTCAAGTTTTTCTAAGTTCAAATTACCCAAAAATACGAGTATGGTCCAATCGGCTTAGAATTCGTTTCTGATTATTTTCCTATACTTTTTTTCCGATACCTACTTTTTTCTGCATTTTTGGAAACTGGAGCCTGGTATAAACATTCCCCAAACTATCATCGGCAGTCTTCGGATTGCCGGAGCTAGCGTGCGAGTGTGTGCGCGTGTGAGTGATACTCGAGCAGGGGCGAGAATAAACATTCCCCAAACTATTTGCGGCTGTCTTCGGATTGCCGGAGGTAGCGTGCGAGTGTGTGCGCGTGTGAGTGATACTCGAGCAGGGGCGAGTATAAATATTCCCCATTGTTTCATTCAGTCTAAGGATTGTTTGAAGCAGTATAGTGTAGTGAAGTGGCAAGCAGCAGCAGCATCATCGATGACTAGGCGGCGGACGACCCGGATCATCAAGTACCAGCGGGACATCACATCGGTGGCAGCGGCGGTCTAGGACGAGGACCAGAACACCGGGACCAGGAGAAGGACCAGAGGACATCGCGGGATCGTGGGTAAGTACCTCTCTCTGAGAGTACATAATATAAAGTATGTCAATTATCGTTTCGACGATGCTTGACATGCAAGGGGTGCTTTTGTTGTTGATGTTGTTTTTGTTGCTGGAAACGAAAACGACATCAACAACAAGATGGAGCCTCGAAACAGCTAGGGCATTAGGAAAGTGTACGTGGGATCTCTTAGTGCCAAAGCCCAGGGCACCCCACGTATGCGAAGGGATGGAGTCGGTAGGGTCCGCCAACGCCCGCTCTATCTCGAACGTAGCTTAGGAGGTTAAGAGGCGTTGCGGCGGGGATGATAGGGCAGCGCCGGTTGGAACCATTAGGGTTCCTCCTGGGATAAGAAGTTTGGTGATCAGGCCAGGCGATTCTTGAAATCACTGCCTATAACCATCGAATTCTTATCACCGGAGTAACGCCAGCCAATCATCGTCACGCGACAACGATCTTGTAGATAGGTCTCGTGAGACAAGATCGGCCTCATCGAACAACGATTAGGTCTCAAAGTAGGGTGCGTCTACGCGAAGGTAACACAGCCGACGTTGCTATTCACGTAGATCCTTTGTAGGTTCGGTTGGTTACGGGCAGGTAGACAAAAATGCAGATAAATGTAGGTATCCAAAAAAGTATACCAAAATGATCAGAAACGAATTCTGAGTCGATTGGACCATGCTCGTATTTTTGGGTAATTTGAACTTAGAAAGAATTTGAAAAAGATGTCATGTGAAATTTGCTCTCGTTTCAATAACCCAATAACCCAAAAACTAGGTAAAATTAGTTATAGGAAAAAGTATACCAAAATGATCAGAAACGAATTCTAAGTCGATTTCACCCTACTCGTATTTTTGGGTACTTTCCAGAACCCAATAACCCAATAACCTAAAAATGCAGAAAAAAGTAGGTATCGAATAACCCCATAATCCTGAAATGCAGAAAAAATTAGTTATAGGAAAAAGTATACCAAAATGATCAGAATCGAATTCTAAGTCGATTTGACCCTACTTGTATTTTTGGGTAGTTTCCATAAGTCGATTTGACCCCACTCGTATTTTAGGGTAGTTTCCATAACCCAATGACCCAATAACCCAATAACCCAAAAATGCAGAAAAAACTAGGTATCGGAAAAAGTATACGAAAATAATCAGAAACGAATTCTAAGTCGATTTCACCCTACTCGTATTTCTGGGTAGTTTCCAGAACCCAATAACCCAATAACCCAATAACCCAAAAATGCAGGAAAAAGTAGGTATAGGAAAAAGTATACCAAAATGATCAGAAACGAATTCTAAGTCGATTTGACCAAACTCGTATTTTTGGGTAGTTTCCATAACCCAATGACCCAATAACCCAATAACCCAAAAATGCAGAAAAAATTAGTTATCCGAAAAAGTATACCAAAATGATCAGAAACGAATTCTAAGTCGATTTCACCCTACTCGTATTTTTGGGTACTTTCCAGAACCCAATAACCCAATAACCTAAAAATGCAGAAAAAAGTAGGTATCGGATAAAGTATACCAAAATGATCAGTAACGAATTCTAAGTCGATTTCACCCTACTCGTATTTCTGGGTAGTTTCCAGAACCCAATAACCCAAAAATGCAGGAAAAAGTAGGTATCGGAAAAAAGTATAACAAAATGATCAGAAACGAATTCTGAGTCGATTGGGCCATACTCGTATTTTTGGGTAGTTTCCATAACCCAATAACCCAAAAATGCAGAAAAAATTAGTTATCCGAAAAAGTATACCAAAATGATCAGAAACGAATTCTAAGTCGATTTCACCCTACTCGTATTTTTGGGTAGATTCCAGAACCCAATAACCCAATAACCCAATAACCCAAAAATGCAGGAAAAACTAGGTATCGGAAAAAAGTATACGAAAATGATCAGAATCGAAATCTAAGTTGATTGGACCATGCTCGTATTTTTGGGTAATTTGAACATAGAAAAAATTTGAAAAAGTTGTCATGTGAAATTTGCTCTCGTTTCCATAACCCAATAACCCAATAACCCAAAAATGCAGGAAAAAGTAGGTATCGGAAAAAAGTATACGAAAATAATCAGAAACGAATTCTAAGTCGATTTGACCCTACTCGTATTTTTGGGTAGTTTCCATAACCCAATAACCCAATAACCCAATAACCCAAAAATGCAGAAACAATTAGTTATCGGAAAAAGTATACCAAAGTGATCAGAAACGAATTCTAAGTCGATTTCACCCACTCGTATTTTTGGGTAGTTTCTAGAACCCAATAACCCAATAACCCAAAAATGCAGAAAAAAGTAGGTATCCGAAAAAGTATAACAAAATGATCAGAAACGAATTCTGAGTCGATTGGGCCATACTCGTATTTTTGGGTAATTTGAAAATAGAAAAAATTTGAAAAAGATGTCATGTGAAATTTGCTCTCGTTTCCATAACCCAATAACCCAAAAATGCAGGAAAAAGTAGGTATCGGAAAAAAGTATACGAAAATAATCAGAAACGAATACTAAGTCGATTTCAACCTACTCGTATTTTTGGGTAGTTTCCAGAACCCAATAACCCAATAACCTAAAAATGCAGAAAAAAGTAGGTATCGGATAAAGTATACCAAAATGATCAGAAACGAATTCTGAGTCGATTGGACCATGCTCGTATTTTTGGGTAATTTGAACTTAGAAAGAATTTGAAAAAGATGTCATGTGAAATTTGCTCTCGTTTCCATAACCCAATAATCCAATAACCCAAAAATGCAGGAAAAAGTAGGTATCGGAAAAAAGTATACGAAAATAATCAGAAACGAATTCTAAGTCGATTTGACCATACTCGTATTTTTGGGTAGTTTCCATAACCCAATAACCCAATAACCCAAAAATGCAGAAAAAATTAGTTATCGGAAAAAGTATACCAAAATGATCAGAAACGAATTCTAAGTCGATTGGGCCATACTCGTATTTTTGGCTAATTTGAACATAGAAAAAATTTGAAAAAGATGTCATGTGAAATTTGCTCTCGTTTCCATAACCCAATAACCCAAAAATGCAGGAAAAAGTAGGTATCGGAAAAAAGTATACGAAAATAATCAGAAACGAATTCTAAGTCGATTTCACCCTACTCGTATTTCTGGGTAGTTTCCAGAACCCAATAACCCAATAACCTAAAAATGCAGAAAAAAGTAGGTATCGAATAACCCCATAATCCTGAAATGCAGAAAAAATTAGTTATAGGAAAAAGTATACCAAAATGATCAGAATCGAATTCTAAGTCGATTTGACCCTACTTGTATTTTTGGGTAGTTTCCATAAGTCGATTTGACCCCACTCGTATTTTAGGGTAGTTTCCATAACCCAATGACCCAATAACCCAATAACCCAAAAATGCAGAAAAAACTAGGTATCGGAAAAAGTATACGAAAATAATCAGAAACGAATTCTAAGTCGATTTCACCCTACTCGTATTTCTGGGTAGTTTCCAGAACCCAATAACCCAATAACCCAATAACCCAAAAATGCAGGAAAAAGTAGGTATAGGAAAAAGTATACCAAAATGATCAGAAACGAATTCTAAGTCGATTTGACCAAACTCGTATTTTTGGGTAGTTTCCATAACCCAATGACCCAATAACCCAATAACCCAAAAATGCAGAAAAAATTAGTTATCCGAAAAAGTATACCAAAATGATCAGAAACGAATTCTAAGTCGATTTCACCCTACTCGTATTTTTGGGTACTTTCCAGAACCCAATAACCCAATAACCTAAAAATGCAGAAAAAAGTAGGTATCGGATAAAGTATACCAAAATGATCAGTAACGAATTCTAAGTCGATTTCACCCTACTCGTATTTCTGGGTAGTTTCCAGAACCCAATAACCCAAAAATGCAGGAAAAAGTAGGTATCGGAAAAAAGTATAACAAAATGATCAGAAACGAATTCTGAGTCGATTGGGCCATACTCGTATTTTTGGGTAGTTTCCATAACCCAATAACCCAAAAATGCAGAAAAAATTAGTTATCCGAAAAAGTATACCAAAATGATCAGAAACGAATTCTAAGTCGATTTCACCCTACTCGTATTTTTGGGTAGATTCCAGAACCCAATAACCCAATAACCCAATAACCCAAAAATGCAGGAAAAACTAGGTATCGGAAAAAAGTATACGAAAATGATCAGAATCGAAATCTAAGTTGATTGGACCATGCTCGTATTTTTGGGTAATTTGAACATAGAAAAAATTTGAAAAAGTTGTCATGTGAAATTTGCTCTCGTTTCCATAACCCAATAACCCAATAACCCAAAAATGCAGGAAAAAGTAGGTATCGGAAAAAAGTATACGAAAATAATCAGAAACGAATTCTAAGTCGATTTGACCCTACTCGTATTTTTGGGTAGTTTCCATAACCCAATAACCCAATAACCCAATAACCCAAAAATGCAGAAACAATTAGTTATCGGAAAAAGTATACCAAAGTGATCAGAAACGAATTCTAAGTCGATTTCACCCACTCGTATTTTTGGGTAGTTTCTAGAACCCAATAACCCAATAACCCAAAAATGCAGAAAAAAGTAGGTATCCGAAAAAGTATAACAAAATGATCAGAAACGAATTCTGAGTCGATTGGGCCATACTCGTATTTTTGGGTAATTTGAAAATAGAAAAAATTTGAAAAAGATGTCATGTGAAATTTGCTCTCGTTTCCATAACCCAATAACCCAAAAATGCAGGAAAAAGTAGGTATCGGAAAAAAGTATACGAAAATAATCAGAAACGAATACTAAGTCGATTTGACCCTACTCGTATTTTTGGGTAGTTTCCATAACCCAACAACCCAATAACCCAATAACCCAAAAATGCAGAAAAAATTAGTTATCGGAAAAAGTATACCAAAATGATCAGAAACGAATTCTGAGTCGATTGGGCCATACTCGTATTTTTGGGTAATTTGAACATAGAAAAAATTTGAAAAAGATGTCATGTGAAATTTGCTCTCGTTTCCATAACCCAATAACCCAAGAAGAACCCAAAAATGCAGAAAAAAGTAGGTATCGGAAAAAAGTATACGAAAATAATCAGAAACGAATTCTAAGTCGATTTGACCCCACTCGTATTTTAGGGTAGTTTCCATAACCCAATGACCCAAAAATGCAGAAAAAATTAGGTAACGGAAAAAGTATACGAAAATAATCAGAAACGAATTCTAAGTCGATTTCACCATACTCGTATTTTTGGGTTATTTGAAAATAGAAAAAATTTGAAAAAGATGTCATGTGAAATTTGCTCTCGTTTCCATAACCCAATAACCCAATAACCCGAAAATGCAGGAAAAAGTAGCTATCGGAAAACAGTATACGAAAATAATCAGAAACGAATTCTAAGTCGATTTCAACCTACTCGTATTTTTGGGTAGTTTCCAGAACCCAATAACCCAATAACCTAAAAATGCAGAAAAAAGTAGGTATCGGATAAAGTATACCAAAATGATCAGAAACGAATTCTGAGTCGATTGGACCATGCTCGTATTTTTGGGTAATTTGAACTTAGAAAGAATTTGAAAAAGATGTCATGTGAAATTTGCTCTCGTTTCCATAACCCAATAATCCAATAACCCAAAAATGCAGGAAAAAGTAGGTATCGGAAAAAGTATACCAAAATGATCAGAAACGAATTCTGAGTCGATTGGGCCATACTCGTATTTTTGGGTAATTTGAACATAGAAAAAATTTGAAAAAGATGTCATGTGAAATTTGCTCTCGTTTCCATAACCCAATAACCCAAGAAGAACCCAAAAATGCAGAAAAAAGTAGGTATCGGAAAAAAGTATACGAAAATAATCAGAAACGAATTCTAAGTCGATTTGACCCCACTCGTATTTTAGGGTAGTTTCCATAACCCAATGACCCAAAAATGCAGAAAAAATTAGGTAACGGAAAAAGTATACGAAAATAATCAGAAACGAATTCTAAGTCGATTTCACCATACTCGTATTTTTGGGTTATTTGAAAATAGAAAAAATTTGAAAAAGATGTCATGTGAAATTTGCTCTCGTTTCCATAACCCAATAACCCAATAACCCGAAAATGCAGGAAAAAGTAGCTATCGGAAAACAGTATACGAAAATAATCAGAAACGAATTCTAAGTCGATTTCAACCTACTCGTATTTTTGGGTAGTTTCCAGAACCCAATAACCCAATAACCTAAAAATGCAGAAAAAAGTAGGTATCGGATAAAGTATACCAAAATGATCAGAAACGAATTCTGAGTCGATTGGACCATGCTCGTATTTTTGGGTAATTTGAACTTAGAAAGAATTTGAAAAAGATGTCATGTGAAATTTGCTCTCGTTTCCATAACCCAATAATCCAATAACCCAAAAATGCAGGAAAAAGTAGGTATCGGAAAAAAGTATACGAAAATAATCAGAAACGAATTCTAAGTCGATTTGACCATACTCGTATTTTTGGGTAGTTTCCATAACCCAATAACCCAATAACCCAAAAATGCAGAAAAAATTAGTTATCGGAAAAAGTATACCAAAATGATCAGAAACGAATTCTAAGTCGATTGGGCCATACTCGTATTTTTGGCTAATTTGAACATAGAAAAAATTTGAAAAAGATGTCATGTGAAATTTGCTCTCGTTTTCATAACCCAATAACCCAAAAATGCAGGAAAAAGTAGGTATCGGAAAAAAGTATACGAAAATAATCAGAAACGAATTCTAAGTCGATTTCACCCTACTCGTATTTCTGGGTAGTTTCCAGAACCCAATAACCCAATAACCTAAAAATGCAGAAAAAAGTAGGTATCGAATAACCCCATAATCCTGAAATGCAGAAAAAATTAGTTATAGGAAAAAGTATACCAAAATGATCAGAATCGAATTCTAAGTCGATTTGACCCTACTTGTATTTTTGGGTAGTTTCCATAAGTCGATTTGACCCCACTCGTATTTTAGGGTAGTTTCCATAACCCAATGACCCAATAACCCAATAACCCAAAAATGCAGAAAAAACTAGGTATCGGAAAAAGTATACGAAAATAATCAGAAACGAATTCTAAGTCGATTTCACCCTACTCGTATTTCTGGGTAGTTTCCAGAACCCAATAACCCAATAACCCAATAACCCAAAAATGCAGGAAAAAGTAGGTATAGGAAAAAGTATACCAAAATGATCAGAAACGAATTCTAAGTCGATTTGACCAAACTCGTATTTTTGGGTAGTTTCCATAACCCAATGACCCAATAACCCAATAACCCAAAAATGCAGAAAAAATTAGTTATCCGAAAAAGTATACCAAAATGATCAGAAACGAATTCTAAGTCGATTTCACCCTACTCGTATTTTTGGGTACTTTCCAGAACCCAATAACCCAATAACCTAAAAATGCAGAAAAAAGTAGGTATCGGATAAAGTATACCAAAATGATCAGTAACGAATTCTAAGTCGATTTCACCCTACTCGTATTTCTGGGTAGTTTCCAGAACCCAATAACCCAAAAATGCAGGAAAAAGTAGGTATCGGAAAAAAGTATAACAAAATGATCAGAAACGAATTCTGAGTCGATTGGGCCATACTCGTATTTTTGGGTAGTTTCCATAACCCAATAACCCAAAAATGCAGAAAAAATTAGTTATCCGAAAAAGTATACCAAAATGATCAGAAACGAATTCTAAGTCGATTTCACCCTACTCGTATTTTTGGGTAGATTCCAGAACCCAATAACCCAATAACCCAATAACCCAAAAATGCAGGAAAAACTAGGTATCGGAAAAAAGTATACGAAAATGATCAGAATCGAAATCTAAGTTGATTGGACCATGCTCGTATTTTTGGGTAATTTGAACATAGAAAAAATTTGAAAAAGTTGTCATGTGAAATTTGCTCTCGTTTCCATAACCCAATAACCCAATAACCCAAAAATGCAGGAAAAAGTAGGTATCGGAAAAAAGTATACGAAAATAATCAGAAACGAATTCTAAGTCGATTTGACCCTACTCGTATTTTTGGGTAGTTTCCATAACCCAATAACCCAATAACCCAATAACCCAAAAATGCAGAAACAATTAGTTATCGGAAAAAGTATACCAAAGTGATCAGAAACGAATTCTAAGTCGATTTCACCCACTCGTATTTTTGGGTAGTTTCTAGAACCCAATAACCCAATAACCCAAAAATGCAGAAAAAAGTAGGTATCCGAAAAAGTATAACAAAATGATCAGAAACGAATTCTGAGTCGATTGGGCCATACTCGTATTTTTGGGTAATTTGAAAATAGAAAAAATTTGAAAAAGATGTCATGTGAAATTTGCTCTCGTTTCCATAACCCAATAACCCAAAAATGCAGGAAAAAGTAGGTATCGGAAAAAAGTATACCAAAATGATCAGAAACGAATTCTAAGTCGATTTGACCCTACTCGTATTTTTGGGTAGTTTCCATAACCCAATGACCCAATAACCCAATAACCCAAAAATGCAGAAAAAATTAGTTATCCGAAAAAGTATACCAAAATGATCAGAAACGAATTCTAAGTCGATTTCACCCTACTCGTATTTTTGGGTACTTTCCAGAACCCAATAACCCAATAACCTAAAAATGCAGAAAAAAGTAGGTATCGGATAAAGTATACCAAAATGATCAGTAACGAATTCTAAGTCGATTTCACCCTACTCGTATTTCTGGGTAGTTTCCAGAACCCAATAACCCAAAAATGCAGGAAAAAGTAGGTATCGGAAAAAAGTATAACAAAATGATCAGAAACGAATTCTGAGTCGATTGGGCCATACTCGTATTTTTGGGTAGTTTCCATAACCCAATAACCCAAAAATGCAGAAAAAATTAGTTATCCGAAAAAGTATACCAAAATGATCAGAAACGAATTCTAAGTCGATTTCACCCTACTCGTATTTTTGGGTAGATTCCAGAACCCAATAACCCAATAACCCAATAACCCAAAAATGCAGGAAAAACTAGGTATCGGAAAAAAGTATACGAAAATGATCAGAATCGAAATCTAAGTTGATTGGACCATGCTCGTATTTTTGGGTAATTTGAACATAGAAAAAATTTGAAAAAGTTGTCATGTGAAATTTGCTCTCGTTTCCATAACCCAATAACCCAATAACCCAAAAATGCAGGAAAAAGTAGGTATCGGAAAAAAGTATACGAAAATAATCAGAAACGAATTCTAAGTCGATTTGACCCTACTCGTATTTTTGGGTAGTTTCCATAACCCAATAACCCAATAACCCAATAACCCAAAAATGCAGAAACAATTAGTTATCGGAAAAAGTATACCAAAGTGATCAGAAACGAATTCTAAGTCGATTTCACCCACTCGTATTTTTGGGTAGTTTCTAGAACCCAATAACCCAATAACCCAAAAATGCAGAAAAAAGTAGGTATCCGAAAAAGTATAACAAAATGATCAGAAACGAATTCTGAGTCGATTGGGCCATACTCGTATTTTTGGGTAATTTGAAAATAGAAAAAATTTGAAAAAGATGTCATGTGAAATTTGCTCTCGTTTCCATAACCCAATAACCCAAAAATGCAGGAAAAAGTAGGTATCGGAAAAAAGTATACGAAAATAATCAGAAACGAATACTAAGTCGATTTGACCCTACTCGTATTTTTGGGTAGTTTCCATAACCCAACAACCCAATAACCCAATAACCCAAAAATGCAGAAAAAATTAGTTATCGGAAAAAGTATACCAAAATGATCAGAAACGAATTCTGAGTCGATTGGGCCATACTCGTATTTTTGGGTAATTTGAACATAGAAAAAATTTGAAAAAGATGTCATGTGAAATTTGCTCTCGTTTCCATAACCCAATAACCCAAGAAGAACCCAAAAATGCAGAAAAAAGTAGGTATCGGAAAAAAGTATACGAAAATAATCAGAAACGAATTCTAAGTCGATTTGACCCCACTCGTATTTTAGGGTAGTTTCCATAACCCAATGACCCAAAAATGCAGAAAAAATTAGGTAACGGAAAAAGTATACGAAAATAATCAGAAACGAATTCTAAGTCGATTTCACCATACTCGTATTTTTGGGTTATTTGAAAATAGAAAAAATTTGAAAAAGATGTCATGTGAAATTTGCTCTCGTTTCCATAACCCAATAACCCAATAACCCAAAAATGCAGGAAAAAGTAGCTATCGGAAAACAGTATACGAAAATAATCAGAAACGAATTCTAAGTCGATTTCAACCTACTCGTATTTTTGGGTAGTTTCCAGAACCCAATAACCCAATAACCTAAAAATGCAGAAAAAAGTAGGTATCGGATAAAGTATACCAAAATGATCAGAAACGAATTCTGAGTCGATTGGACCATGCTCGTATTTTTGGGTAATTTGAACTTAGAAAGAATTTGAAAAAGATGTCATGTGAAATTTGCTCTCGTTTCCATAACCCAATAATCCAATAACCCAAAAATGCAGGAAAAAGTAGGTATCGGAAAAAAGTATACGAAAATAATCAGAAACGAATTCTAAGTCGATTTGACCATACTCGTATTTTTGGGTAGTTTCCATAACCCAATAACCCAATAACCCAAAAATGCAGAAAAAATTAGTTATCGGAAAAAGTATACCAAAATGATCAGAAACGAATTCTAAGTCGATTGGGCCATACTCGTATTTTTGGCTAATTTGAACATAGAAAAAATTTGAAAAAGATGTCATGTGAAATTTGCTCTCGTTTCCATAACCCAATAACCCAAAAATGCAGGAAAAAGTAGGTATCGGAAAAAAGTATACGAAAATAATCAGAAACGAATTCTAAGTCGATTTCACCCTACTCGTATTTCTGGGTAGTTTCCAGAACCCAATAACCCAATAACCCAATAACCCAAAAATGCAGGAAAAAGTAGGTATAGGAAAAAGTATACCAAAATGATCAGAAACGAATTCTAAGTCGATTTCACCCTACTCGTATTTTTGGGTAATTTCCATAACCCAATAACCTAAAAATGCAGAAAAAAGTAGGTATCGGATAGAGTATACGAAAATAATCAGAAACGAATTCTAAGTCGATTGGACCATACTCGTATTTTTGGGTAGTTTCCAGAACCTAATAACCCAATAACCCAATAACCCTAAAATGCAGAAAAAATTAGTTATAGGAAAAAGTATACCAAAATGATCAGAAACGAATTCTAAGTCGATTTCACCCTACTCGTATTTTTGGGTACTTTCCAGAACCCAATAACCCAATAACCTAAAAATGCAGAAAAAAGTAGGTATCGGATAAAGTATACCAAAATGATCAGTAACGAATTCTAAGTCGATTTCACCCTACTCGTATTTCTGGGTAGTTTCCATAACCCAATAACCCAATAACCCAATAACCAAATAACCCAAAAATGCAGAAAAAAAGTAGGTATCCGAAAAAGTATAACAAAATGGTCAGAAACGAATTCTGAGTCGATTGTGCCATACTCGTATTTTTGGGTAGTTTCCAGAACCCAATAACCCAATAACCCCATAATCCTGAAATGCAGAAAAAATTAGTTATAGGAAAAAGTATACCAAAATGATCAGAATCGAATTCTAAGTCGATTTGACCCTACTTGTATTTTTGGGTAGTTTCCATAAGTCGATTTGACCCCACTCGTATTTTAGGGTAGTTTCCATAACCCAATGACCCAATAACCCAAAAATGCAGAAAAAACTAGGTATCGGGAAAAGTATACGAAAATAATCAGAAACGAATTCTAAGTCGATTTCACCCTACTCGTATTTCTGGGTAGTTTCCAGAACCCAATAACCCAATAACCCAATAACCAAATAACTCAAAAATGCAGAAAAAAGTAGGTATCCGAAAAAGTATAACAAAATGATCAGAAACGAATTCTGAGTCGATTGGGCCATACTCGTATTTTTGGGTAGTTTCCATAACCCAATAACCCAATAACCCAAAAATGCAGAAAAAATTAGTTATCCGAAAAAGTATACCAAAATGATCAGAAACGAATTCTAAGTCGATTTCACCCTACTCGTATTTTTGGGTAATTTCCAGAACACAATAACCCAATAACCCAATAACCCAAAAATGCAGGAAAAAGTAGGTATAGGAAAAAGTATACCGAAATGATCAGAAACGAATTCTAAGTCGATTTGACCAAACTCGTATTTTTGGGTAGTTTCCATAACCCAATGACCCAATAACCCAATAACCCAAAAATGCAGAAAAAATTAGTTATCCGAAAAAGTATACCAAAATGATCAGAAACGAATTCTAAGTCGATTTGACCATACTCGTATTTTTGGGTAGTTTCCATAACCCAATAACCCAATAACCCAAAAATGCAGAAAAAATTAGTTATCGGAAAAAGTATACCAAAATGATCAGAAACGAATTCTGAGTCGATTGGGCCATACTCGTATTTTTGGCTAATTTGAACATAGAAAAAATTTGAAAAAGATGTCATGTGAAATTTGCTCTCGTTTCCATAACCCAATAACCCAATAACCCAAAAATGCAGGAAAAAGTAGGTATCGGAAAAAAGTATACGAAAATAATCAGAAACGAATTCTAAGTCGATTTCACCCTACTCGTATTTTTGGGTAATTTCCATAACCCAATAACCCAAAAATGCAGAAAAAATTTGTTATAGGAAAAAGTATACCAAAATGATCAGAAACGAATTCTAAGTCGATTTGACCAAACTCGTATTTTTGGGTAGTTTCCATAACCCAATGACCCAATAACCCAATAACCCAAAAATGCAGAAAAAACTAGGTATCGGAAAAAGTATACGAAAATAATCAGAAACGAATTCTAAGTCGATTTCACCCTACTCGTATTTTTGGGTACTTTCCAGAACCCAATAACCCAATAACCTAAAAATGCAGAAAAAAGTAGGTATCGGATAGAGTATACGAAAATAATCAGAAACGAATTCTAAGTCGATTGGACCATACTCGTATTTTTGGGTACTTTCCAGAACCCAATAACCCAATAACCTAAAAATGCAGAAAAAAGTAGGTATCGGATAAAGTATACGAAAATAATCAGAAACGAATTCTAAGTCGATTGGACCATACTCGTATTTTTGGGTAGTTTCCAGAACCTAATAACCCAATAACCCAATAACCCTAAAATGCAGAAAAAATTAGTTATAGGAAAAAGTATACCAAAATGATCAGAAACGAATTCTAAGTCGATTTGACCATACTCGTATTTTTGGGTAGTTTCCATAACCCAATAACCCAATAACCCAAAAATGCAGAAAAAATTAGTTATCGGAAAAAGTATACCAAAATGATCAGAAACGAATTCTGAGTCGATTGGGCCATACTCGTATTTTTGGCTAATTTGAACATAGAAAAAATTTGAAAAAGATGTCATGTGAAATTTGCTCTCGTTTCCATAACCCAATAACCCAATAACCCAAAAATGCAGGAAAAAGTAGGTATCGGAAAAAAGTATACGAAAATAATCAGAAACGAATTCTAAGTCGATTTCACCCTACTCGTATTTTTGGGTAATTTCCATAACCCAATAACCCAAAAATGCAGAAAAAATTTGTTATAGGAAAAAGTATACCAAAATGATCAGAAACGAATTCTAAGTCGATTTGACCAAACTCGTATTTTTGGGTAGTTTCCATAACCCAATGACCCAATAACCCAATAACCCAAAAATGCAGAAAAAACTAGGTATCGGAAAAAGTATACGAAAATAATCAGAAACGAATTCTAAGTCGATTTCACCCTACTCGTATTTTTGGGTACTTTCCAGAACCCAATAACCCAATAACCTAAAAATGCAGAAAAAAGTAGGTATCGGATAGAGTATACGAAAATAATCAGAAACGAATTCTAAGTCGATTGGACCATACTCGTATTTTTGGGTACTTTCCAGAACCCAATAACCCAATAACCTAAAAATGCAGAAAAAAGTAGGTATCGGATAAAGTATACGAAAATAATCAGAAACGAATTCTAAGTCGATTGGACCATACTCGTATTTTTGGGTAGTTTCCAGAACCTAATAACCCAATAACCCAATAACCCTAAAATGCAGAAAAAATTAGTTATAGGAAAAAGTATACCAAAATGATCAGAAACGAATTCTAAGTCGATTTCACCCTACTCGTATTTTTGGGTACTTTCCAGAACCCAATAACCCAATAACCTAAAAATGCAGAAAAAAGTAGGTATCGGATAAAGTATACCAAAATGATCAGTAACGAATTCTAAGTCGATTGGACCATGCTCGTATTTTTGGGTAATTTGAACTTAGAAAGAATTTGAAAAAGATGTCATGTGAAATTTGCTCTCGTTTCCATAACCCAATAATCCAATAACCCAAAAATGCAGGAAAAAGTAGGTATCGGAAAAAAGTATACGAAAATAATCAGAAACGAATTCTAAGTCGATTTGACCATACTCGTATTTTTGGGTAGTTTCCATAACCCAATAACCCAATAACCCAAAAATGCAGAAAAAATTAGTTATCAGAAAAAGTATACCAAAATGATCAGAAACGAATTCTGAGTCGATTGGGCCATACTCGTATTTTTGGCTAATTTGAACATAGAAAAAATTTGAAAAAGATGTCATGTGAAATTTGCTCTCGTTTCCATAACCCAATAACCCAATAACCCAAAAATGCAGGAAAAAGTAGGTATCGGAAAAAAGTATACGAAAATAATCAGAAACGAATTCTAAGTCGATTTCACCCTACTCGTATTTTTGGGTAATTTCCATAACCCAATAACCCAAAAATGCAGAAAAAATTTGTTATAGGAAAAAGTATACCAAAATGATCAGAAACGAATTCTAAGTCGATTTGACCAAACTCGTATTTTTGGGTAGTTTCCATAACCCAATGACCCAATAACCCAATATCCCAAAAATGCAGAAAAAACTAGTTATAGGAAAAAGTATACCAAAATAATCAGAAACGAATTCTAAGTCGATTTCACCCTACTCGTATTTTTGGGTACTTTCCAGAACCCAATAACCCAATAACCCAAAAATGCAGGAAAAAGTAGGTATAGGAAAAAGTATACCGAAATGATCAGAAACGAATTCTAAGTCGATTTGACCAAACTCGTATTTTTGGGTAGTTTCCATAACCCAATGACCCAATAACCCAATAACCCAAAAATGCAGAAAAAATTAGTTATCCGAAAAAGTATACCAAAATGATCAGAAACGAATTCTAAGTCGATTTGACCATACTCGTATTTTTGGGTAGTTTCCATAACCCAATAACCCAATAACCCAAAAATGCAGAAAAAATTAGTTATCGGAAAAAGTATACCAAAATGATCAGAAACGAATTCTGAGTCGATTGGGCCATACTCGTATTTTTGGCTAATTTGAACATAGAAAAAATTTGAAAAAGATGTCATGTGAAATTTGCTCTCGTTTCCATAACCCAATAACCCAATAACCCAAAAATGCAGGAAAAAGTAGGTATCGGAAAAAAGTATACGAAAATAATCAGAAACGAATTCTAAGTCGATTTCACCCTACTCGTATTTTTGGGTAATTTCCATAACCCAATAACCCAAAAATGCAGAAAAAATTTGTTATAGGAAAAAGTATACCAAAATGATCAGAAACGAATTCTAAGTCGATTTGACCAAACTCGTATTTTTGGGTAGTTTCCATAACCCAATGACCCAATAACCCAATAACCCAAAAATGCAGAAAAAACTAGGTATCGGAAAAAGTATACGAAAATAATCAGAAACGAATTCTAAGTCGATTTCACCCTACTCGTATTTTTGGGTACTTTCCAGAACCCAATAACCCAATAACCTAAAAATGCAGAAAAAAGTAGGTATCGGATAGAGTATACGAAAATAATCAGAAACGAATTCTAAGTCGATTGGACCATACTCGTATTTTTGGGTACTTTCCAGAACCCAATAACCCAATAACCTAAAAATGCAGAAAAAAGTAGGTATCGGATAAAGTATACGAAAATAATCAGAAACGAATTCTAAGTCGATTGGACCATACTCGTATTTTTGGGTAGTTTCCAGAACCTAATAACCCAATAACCCAATAACCCTAAAATGCAGAAAAAATTAGTTATAGGAAAAAGTATACCAAAATGATCAGAAACGAATTCTAAGTCGATTTCACCCTACTCGTATTTTTGGGTACTTTCCAGAACCCAATAACCCAATAACCTAAAAATGCAGAAAAAAGTAGGTATCGGATAAAGTATACCAAAATGATCAGTAACGAATTCTAAGTCGATTGGACCATGCTCGTATTTTTGGGTAATTTGAACTTAGAAAGAATTTGAAAAAGATGTCATGTGAAATTTGCTCTCGTTTCCATAACCCAATAATCCAATAACCCAAAAATGCAGGAAAAAGTAGGTATCGGAAAAAAGTATACGAAAATAATCAGAAACGAATTCTAAGTCGATTTGACCATACTCGTATTTTTGGGTAGTTTCCATAACCCAATAACCCAATAACCCAAAAATGCAGAAAAAATTAGTTATCAGAAAAAGTATACCAAAATGATCAGAAACGAATTCTGAGTCGATTGGGCCATACTCGTATTTTTGGCTAATTTGAACATAGAAAAAATTTGAAAAAGATGTCATGTGAAATTTGCTCTCGTTTCCATAACCCAATAACCCAATAACCCAAAAATGCAGGAAAAAGTAGGTATCGGAAAAAAGTATACGAAAATAATCAGAAACGAATTCTAAGTCGATTTCACCCTACTCGTATTTTTGGGTAATTTCCATAACCCAATAACCCAAAAATGCAGAAAAAATTTGTTATAGGAAAAAGTATACCAAAATGATCAGAAACGAATTCTAAGTCGATTTGACCAAACTCGTATTTTTGGGTAGTTTCCATAACCCAATGACCCAATAACCCAATATCCCAAAAATGCAGAAAAAACTAGTTATAGGAAAAAGTATACCAAAATAATCAGAAACGAATTCTAAGTCGATTTCACCCTACTCGTATTTTTGGGTACTTTCCAGAACCCAATAACCCAATAACCCAAAAATGCAGGAAAAAGTAGGTATAGGAAAAAGTATACCGAAATGATCAGAAACGAATTCTAAGTCGATTTGACCAAACTCGTATTTTTGGGTAGTTTCCATAACCCAATGACCCAATAACCCAATAACCCAAAAATGCAGAAAAAATTAGTTATCCGAAAAAGTATACCAAAATGATCAGAAACGAATTCTAAGTCGATTTGACCATACTCGTATTTTTGGGTAGTTTCCATAACCCAATAACCCAATAACCCAAAAATGCAGAAAAAATTAGTTATCGGAAAAAGTATACCAAAATGATCAGAAACGAATTCTGAGTCGATTGGGCCATACTCGTATTTTTGGCTAATTTGAACATAGAAAAAATTTGAAAAAGATGTCATGTGAAATTTGCTCTCGTTTCCATAACCCAATAACCCAATAACCCAAAAATGCAGGAAAAAGTAGGTATCGGAAAAAAGTATACGAAAATAATCAGAAACGAATTCTAAGTCGATTTCACCCTACTCGTATTTTTGGGTAATTTCCATAACCCAATAACCCAAAAATGCAGAAAAAATTTGTTATAGGAAAAAGTATACCAAAATGATCAGAAACGAATTCTAAGTCGATTTGACCAAACTCGTATTTTTGGGTAGTTTCCATAACCCAATGACCCAATAACCCAATAACCCAAAAATGCAGAAAAAACTAGGTATCGGAAAAAGTATACGAAAATAATCAGAAACGAATTCTAAGTCGATTTCACCCTACTCGTATTTTTGGGTACTTTCCAGAACCCAATAACCCAATAACCTAAAAATGCAGAAAAAAGTAGGTATCGGATAGAGTATACGAAAATAATCAGAAACGAATTCTAAGTCGATTGGACCATACTCGTATTTCTGGGTAGTTTCCAGAACCCAATAACCCAAAAATGCAGGAAAAAGTAGGTATCGGAAAAAAGTATAACAAAATGATCAGAAACGAATTCTGAGTCGATTGGGCCATACTCGTATTTTTGGGTAGTTTCCATAACCCAATAACCCAAAAATGCAGAAAAAATTAGTTATCCGAAAAAGTATACCAAAATGATCAGAAACGAATTCTAAGTCGATTTCACCCTACTCGTATTTTTGGGTAGATTCCAGAACCCAATAACCCAATAACCCAATAACCCAAAAATGCAGGAAAAACTAGGTATCGGAAAAAAGTATACGAAAATGATCAGAATCGAAATCTAAGTTGATTGGACCATGCTCGTATTTTTGGGTAATTTGAACATAGAAAAAATTTGAAAAAGTTGTCATGTGAAATTTGCTCTCGTTTCCATAACCCAATAACCCAATAACCCAAAAATGCAGGAAAAAGTAGGTATCGGAAAAAAGTATACGAAAATAATCAGAAACGAATTCTAAGTCGATTTGACCCTACTCGTATTTTTGGGTAGTTTCCATAACCCAATAACCCAATAACCCAATAACCCAAAAATGCAGAAACAATTAGTTATCGGAAAAAGTATACCAAAGTGATCAGAAACGAATTCTAAGTCGATTTCACCCACTCGTATTTTTGGGTAGTTTCTAGAACCCAATAACCCAATAACCCAATAACCCAAAAATGCAGAAAAAAGTAGGTATCCGAAAAAGTATAACAAAATGATCAGAAACGAATTCTGAGTCGATTGGGCCATACTCGTATTTTTGGGTAATTTGAAAATAGAAAAAATTTGAAAAATAACCCAATAACCCAATAACCCAATAACCCAAAAATGCAGAAACAATTAGTTATCGGAAAAAGTATACCAAAGTGATCAGAAACGAATTCTAAGTCGATTTCACCCACTCGTATTTTTGGGTAGTTTCTAGAACCCAATAACCCAATAACCCAATAACCCAAAAATGCAGAAAAAAAGTAGGTATCCGAAAAAGTATAACAAAATGGTCAGAAACGAATTCTGAGTCGATTGTGCCATACTCGTATTTTTGGGTAGTTTCTAGAACCCAATAACCCAATAACCCAATAACCCCATAATCCTGAAATGCAGAAAAAATTAGTTATAGGAAAAAGTATACCAAAATGATCAGAATCGAATTCTAAGTCGATTTGACCCTACTTGTATTTTTGGGTAGTTTCCATAAGTCGATTTGACCCCACTCGTATTTTAGGGTAGTTTCCATAACCCAATGACCCAATAACCCAATAACCCAAAAATGCAGAAAAAACTAGGTATCGGAAAAAGTATACGAAAATAATCAGAAACGAATTCTAAGTCGATTTCACCCTACTCGTATTTCTGGGTAGTTTCCAGAACCCAATAACCCAATAACCCAATAACCCAAAAATGCAGGAAAAAGTAGGTATAGGAAAAAGTATACCAAAATGATCAGAAACGAATTCTGAGTCGATTGGGCCATACTCGTATTTTTGGGTAATTAGAAAAAATTTGAAAAAGATGTCATGTGAAATTTGCTCTCGTTTCCATAACCCAATAACCCAATAACCCAAAAATGCAGGATAAACTAGGTATCCGAAAAAGTATAACAAAATGATCAGAAACGAATTCTGAGTCGATTGGACCATACTCGTATTTTTGGGTAATATAAACTTGGAAAAAATTTGAAAAATATGTCATCTGAAATTCGCTCATTTCCAAAAATTTCCAAAAAAACGTTATAAAACAAAAATACACCAAAATGATCAAAAACGAATTCTAAGTCGATTGGACCATAATCGTATTTTAGAGTAGTTTCCATAACCCAATAAACCATTAACCCAAAAATGCAGAAAAAAGTAGGTATCGCAAAAGTATACCTAAATGATCACAAAAAAATTCAGAGTCGATTGGATCATACTCGTATTTTTGGGTAGTTTCCATAACCCATTAACCCAAAAATACAGAAAAAAGTAGGTATCGCAAAAAGTATACCAAAATGATCAGAAACGAATTCTGAGTCGATTGGACCATACTCGTATTTTTGGGTAGTTTCCATAACCCAATAACCCAATAACCCATTTACCCAAAAATGCAGAAAAAAGTAGGTATCGCAAAAAGTATACCAAAATGATCAGAAACGAATTCAGTGTCGTGGACCATACACGTATTTCTGGGTTATTTGAACTTGGAAAAAATTTGAAAAAGATGTCATCTGAAATTTGCTCTCGTTTCCATAACCCAATAACCCAATAACCCAAAAATACAGGAAAATGTAGGTATCGGAAAAAGTATACGAAAATAGTCAGAAACGAATTCTAAGTCGATTTGACCCTACTCGTATTTTTGGGTAGTTTCCATAACCCAATGACTCAATAACCAAATAACCCAAAAATGCAGAAAAAAGTAGGTATCCGAAAAAGTATAACAAAATGATCAGAAACGAATTCTGAGTCGATTGGACGCTATTCAGAAAAATGCAGAAAAAAGTAGATATCGGAAAAAAGTATACGAAAATAATCAGAAACGAATTCTAAGTCGATTTGACCCTACTCGTATTTTTGGGTTATTTGAACTTACAAAAAAATTTGAAAAAGATGTCATCTGAAATTTGCTCTCGTTTCCATAACCCAATAACCCAAAAATACAGGAAAATGTAGGTATCGGAAAAAAGTATACGAAAATAATCAGAAACGAATTCTAAGTCGATTTGACCCTACTTGTATTTTTGGGTAGTTTCCAGAACCCAATAACCCAAAAATGCAGTAAAACGTAGGTATCCGAAAAAGTATAACAAAATGATCAGAAACGAATTCTGAGTCGATTGGGCCATACTCGTATTTTTGGGTAATTTGAAAAAAGTTGAAAAAGATGTCATGTGAAATTTGCTCTCGTTTCCATAACCCAATAACCCAATAACCCAATAACCCAAAAATGCAGGAAAAACTAGGTATCGGAAAAAAGTATACGAAAATAATCAGAAACGAATTCTAAGTCTATTTCCCCCTACTCGTATTTTTGGGTAGTTTCCAGAACCCAATAACCCAATAACCCAATGACCCAATAACCCAATAACCCAATGACCCAATAACCCAAAAATGCAGAAAAAACTAGGAATCGGAAAAAGTATACAAAAATAATCAGAAACAAATTCTAAGTCGATTTGACCCTACTCGTATTTTTGGGTAGTTTCCATAACCCAATGACTCAATAACCAAATAACCCAAAAATGCAGAAAAAAGTAGGTATCCGAAAAAGTATAACAAAATGATCAGAAACGAATTCTGAGTCGATTGGACGCTATTCAGAAAAATGCAGAAAAAAGTAGATATCGGAAAAAGGTATACGAAAATAATCAGAAACGAATTCTAAGTCGATTTGACCCTACTCGTATTTTTGGGTAGTTTCCATAACCCAATAACCCAAACACCCAAAAATGCAGAAAAAAGTAGGTATCTGAAAAAATTATACGAAAATAATCAGAAACGAATTCTAAGTCGATTTGACCCTACTCGTATTTTTGGGTAGTTTCCATAAACCAATAATCCAATAACCCAATAACCCAAACACCCAAAAATGCAGAAAAAAGTAGGTATCGGAAAAAGTATACCAAAACGATCAGAAACGAATTCTAAGTCGATTTCACCCTACTCGTATTTTTGGGTAATTAGAAAAAATTTGAAAAAGATGTCATGTGAAATTTGCTCTCGTTTCCATAACCCAATAACCCAAAAATGCAGGAAAAACTAGGTATCGGAAAAAAGTATACGAAAACAATCAGAAACGAATTCTAAGTCTATTTCCCCCTACTCGTATTTTTGGGTAGTTTCCAGAACCCAATAACCCAATAACCCAATGACCCAATAACCCAATAACCCAATGACCCAATAACCCAATAACCCAAAAATGCAGAAAAAACTAGGAATCGGAAAAAGTATACAAAAATAATCAGAAACAAATTCTAAGTCGATTTGCCCTACTCGTATTTTTGGGTAGTTTCCATAACCCAATGACTCAATAACCAAATAACCCAAAAATGCAGAAAAAAGTAGGTATCCGAAAAAGTATAACAAAATGATCAGAAACGAATTCTGAGTCGATTGGACGCTATTCAGAAAAATGCAGAAAAAAGTAGATATCGGAAAAAGGTATACGAAAATAATCAGAAACGAATTCTAAGTCGATTTGACCCTACTCGTATTTTTGGGTAGTTTCCATAACCCAATAACCCAAACACCCAAAAATGCAGAAAAAAGTAGGTATCTGAAAAAATTATACGAAAATAATCAGAAACGAATTCTAAGTCGATTTGACCCTACTCGTATTTTTGGGTAGTTTCCATAAACCAATAATCCAATAACCCAATAACCCAAACACCCAAAAATGCAGAAAAAAGTAGGTATCGGAAAAAGTATACCAAAACGATCAGAAACGAATTCTAAGTCGATTTCACCCTACTCGTATTTTTGGGTAATTAGAAAAAATTTGAAAAAGATGTCATGTGAAATTTGCTCTCGTTTCCATAACCCAATAACCCAATAACCCAAAAATGCAGGATAAACTAGGTATCGGAAAAAAGTATACGAAAATAATCAGAAACGAATTCTAAGTCGATTTCACCCTACTCGTATTTTTGGGTATTTTCCAGAACCCAATAACCCAATAACCCAATAACTGAAGGACCCAATAACCCAATAACCCAATGACCCAATAACCCAAAAATGCAGAAAAAACTAGGAATCGGAAAAAGTATACGAAAATAGTCAGAAACGAATTCTAAGTCGATTTGACCCTACTCGTATTTTTGGGTAGTTTCCAGAACCCAATAACCCAATGACCCAATAACCCAATAACCCAAAAATGCAGAAAAAACTAGGAATCGGAAAAAGTATACGAAAATAATCAGAAACGAATTCTAAGTCGATTTGACCCTACTCGTATTTTTGGGTAGTTTCCATAACCCAATGACTCAATAACCAAATAACCCAAAAATGCAGAAAAAAGTAGGTATCCGAAAAATTATAACAAAATGATCAGAAACGAATTCTGAGTCGATTGGACGCTATTCAGAAAAATGCAGAAAAAAGTAGATATCGGAAAAAAGTATACGAAAATAATCAGAAACGAATTCTAAGTCGATTTGACCCTACCCGTATTTTTGGGTAGTTTCCATAACCCAATAACCCAAACACCCAAAAATGCAGAAAAAAGTAGGTATCTGAAAAAATTATACGAAAATAATCAGAAACGAATTCTAAGTTGATTTGACCCTACTCGTATTTTTGGGTAGTTTCCATAAACCAATAATCCGATAACCCAATAACCCAAACACCCAAAAATGCAGAAAAAAGTAGGTATCGGAAAAAGTATACCAAAATGATCAGAAACGAATTCTAAGTCGATTTCACCCTACTCGTATTTTTGGGTAGTTTCCAGAACCCAATAACCCAATAACCCGAAAATGCAGAAAAACATAGGTATCAGAAAAAGTATAACAAAATGATCAGAAACGAATTCTGAGTCGATTGGGCCATACTCGTATTTTTGGGTAATTAGAAAAAATTTGAAAAAGATGTCATGTGAAATTTGCTCTCGTTTCCATAACCCAATAACCCAATAACCCAAAAATGCAGGATAAACTAGGTATCGGAAAAAAGTATACGAAAATAATCAGAAACGAATTCTAAGTCGATTTCACCCTACTCGTATTTTTGGGTAGTTTCCAGAACCCAATAACCCAATAACCCAATAACTGAATGACCCAATAACCCAATAACCCAATGACCCAATAACCCAAAAATGCAGAAAAAACTAGGAATCGGAAAAAGTATACGAAAATAGTCAGAAACGAATTCTAAGTCGATTTGACCCTACTCGTATTTTTGGGTAGTTTCCATAACCCAATGACTCAATAACCAAATAACCCAAAAATGCAGAAAAAAGTAGGTATCCGGAAAAGTATAACAAAATGATCAGAAACGAATTCTGAGTCGTTTGGACCATACTCGTATTTTTGGGTAATATAAACTTGGAAAAAATTTGAAAAATATGTCATCTGAAATTCGCTCATTTCCAAAAATTTCCAAAAAAACGTTATAAAACAAAAATACACCAAAATGATCAAAAACGAATTCTAAGTCGATTGGACCATAATCGTATTTTAGAGTAGTTTCCATAACCCAATAACCCAATAAACCATTAACCCAAAAATGCAGAAAAAAGTAGGTATCGCAAAAGTATACCTAAATGATCACAAAAAAATTCAGAGTCGATTGGATCATACTCGTATTTTTGGGTAGTTTCCATAACCCATTAACCCAAAAATACAGAAAAAAGTAGGTATCGCAAAAAGTATACCAAAATGATCAGAAACGAATTCTGAGTCGATTGGACCATACTCGTATTTTTGGGTAGTTTCCATAACCCAATAACCCAATAACCCATTTACCCAAAAATGCAGAAAAAAGTAGGTATCGCAAAAAGTATACCAAAATGATCAGAAACGAATTCAGTGTCGTGGACCATACACGTATTTCTGGGTTATTTGAACTTGGAAAAAATTTGAAAGAGATGTCATCTGAAATTTGCTCTCGATTCCATAACCCAATAACCCAATAACCCAAAAATACAGGAAAATGTAGGTATCGGAAAAAGTATACGAAAATAGTCAGAAACGAATTCTAAGTCGATTTGACCCTACTCGTATTTTTGGGTAGTTTCCATAACCCAATGACTCAATAACCAAATAACCCAAAAATGCAGAAAAAAGTAGGTATCCGAAAAAGTATAACAAAATGATCAGAAACGAATTCTGAGTCGATTGGACGCTATTCAGAAAAATGCAGAAAAAAGTAGATATCGGAAAAAAGTATACGAAAATAATCAGAAACGAATTCTAAGTCGATTTGACCCTACTCGTATTTTTGGGTTATTTGAACTTACAAAAAAATTTGAAAAAGATGTCATCTGAAATTTGCTCTCGTTTCCATAACCCAATAACCCAAAAATACAGGAAAATGTAGGTATCGGAAAAAAGTATACGAAAATAATCAGAAACGAATTCTAAGTCGATTTGACCCTACTTGTATTTTTGGGTAGTTTCCAGAACCCAATAACCCAAAAATGCAGAAAAACGTAGGTATCCGAAAAAGTATAACAAAATGATCAGAAACGAATTCTGAGTCGATTGGGCCATACTCGTATTTTTGGGTAATTTGAAAAAAGTTGAAAAATATGTCATGTGAAATTTGCTCTCGTTTCCATAACCCAATAACCCAATAACCCAATAACCCAAAAATGCAGGAAAAACTAGGTATCGGAAAAAAGTATACGAAAATAATCAGAAACGAATTCTAAGTCTATTTCCCCCTACTCGTATTTTTGGGTAGTTTCCAGAACCCAATAACCCAATAACCCAATGACCCAATAACCCAATAACCCAATGACCCAATAACCCAATAACCCAAAAATGCAGAAAAAACTAGGAATCGGAAAAAGTATACAAAAATAATCAGAAACAAATTCTAAGTCGATTTGACCCTACTCGTATTTTTGGGTAGTTTCCATAACCCAATGACTCAATAACCAAATAACCCAAAAATGCAGAAAAAAGTAGTTATCCGAAAAAGTATAACAAAATGATCAGAAACGAATTCTGAGTCGATTGGGCCATACTCGTATTTTTGGGTAATTTGAAAAAAGTTGAAAAAGATGTCATGTGAAATTTGCTCTCGTTTCCATAACCCAATAACCCAATAACCCAATAACCCAAAAATGCAGGAAAAACTAGGTATCGGAAAAAAGTATACGAAAATAATCAGAAACGAATTCTAAGTCTATTTCCCCTACTCGTATTTTTGGGTAGTTTCCAGAACCCAATAACCCAATAACCCAATGACCCAATAACCCAATAACCCAATAACCCAAAAATGCAGAAAAAACTAGGAATCGGAAAAAGTATACAAAAATAATCAGAAACAAATTCTAAGTCGATTTGACCCTACTCGTATTTTTGGGTAGTTTCCATAACCCAATGACTCAATAACCAAATAACCCAAAAATGCAGAAAAAAGTAGGTATCCGAAAAAGTATAACAAAATGATCAGAAACGAATTCTGAGTCGATTGGGCCATACTCGTATTTTTGGGTAATTAGAAAAAATTTGAAAAAGATGTCATGTGAAATTTGCTCTCGTTTCCATAACCCAATAACCCGATAACCCAAAAATGCAGGATAAACTAGGTATCGGAAAAAAGTATACGAAAATAATCAGAAACGAATTCTAAGTCGATTTCACCCTACTCGTATTTTTGGGTAGTTTCCAGAACCCAATAACCCAATAACCCAATAACTGAAGGACCCAATAACCCAATAACCCAATGACCCAATAACCCAAAAATGCAGAAAAAACTAGGAATCGGAAAATTATACGAAAATAGTCAGAAACGAATTCTAAGTCGATTTGACCCTACTCGTATTTTTGGGTAGTTTCCAGAACCCAATAACCCAATGACCCAATAACCCAATAACCCAAAAATGCAGAAAAAACTAGGAATCGGAAAAAGTATACGAAAATAATCAGAAACGAATTCTAAGTCGATTTGACCCTACTCGTATTTTTGGGTAGTTTCCATAACCCAATGACTCAATAACCAAATAACCCAAAAATGCAGAAAAAAGTAGGTATCCGAAAAATTATAACAAAATGATCAGAAACGAATTCTGAGTCGATTGGACGCTATTCAGAAAAATGCAGAAAAAAGTAGATATCGGAAAAAAGTATACGAAAATAATCAGAAACGAATTCTAAGTCGATTTGACCCTACCCGTATTTTTGGGTAGTTTCCATAACCCAATAACCCAAACACCCAAAAATGCAGAAAAAAGTAGGTATCTGAAAAAATTATACGAAAATAATCAGAAACGAATTCTAAGTTGATTTGACCCTACTCGTATTTTTGGGTAGTTTCCATAAACCAATAATCCGATAACCCAATAACCCAAACACCCAAAAATGCAGAAAAAAGTAGGTATCGGAAAAAGTATACCAAAATGATCAGAAACGAATTCTAAGTCGATTTCACCCTACTCGTATTTTTGGGTAGTTTCCAGAACCCAATAACCCAATAACCCGAAAATGCAGAAAAACATAGGTATCAGAAAAAGTATAACAAAATGATCAGAAACGAATTCTGAGTCGATTGGGCCATACTCGTATTTTTGGGTAGTTTCCATAACCCAATAACCCAAAAATGCAGAAAAAAGTAGATATCGGAAAAAGTATATCAAAATGATCAGAATCGAATTCTATGTCAATTTCACCCTACTCGTATTTTTGGGTAGTTTCCAGAACCCAATAACCCAATAACCCAATAACCCGAAAATGCAGAAAAACATAGGTATCAGAAAAAGTATAACAAAATGATCAGAAACGAATTCTGAGTCGATTGGGCCATACTCGTATTTTTGGGTAGTTTCCATAACCCAATAACCCAAAAATGCAGAAAAAATTAGTTATAGGAAAAAGTATGCCCAAATGATCAGAAACGAATTCTAAGTCGATTTGACCCTACTCGTATTTTTGGTTGTTTCCAGAACCCAATAACACAATAACCCAAAAATGCAGAAAAACGGAGGTATCCGAAAAAGTATAACAAAATGATCAGAAACGAATTCTGAGTCGATTGGGCCATACTCGTATTTTTGGGTAATTTGAAAAAATTTGAAAAAGATGTCATGTGAAATTTGCTCTCGTTTCCATAACCCAATAACACAATAATCCAATCACCCAAAAATGCAGAAAAAAGTAGGTATCGGAAAAAAGTATACGACAATAATCAGAAACGAATTCTAAGTCGATTTCACCCTACTCGTATTTTTGGGTAGTTTCCAGAACCCAATAACTCAATAACCCAATAACCTAATAACCCAATAACCCGAAAATGCAGAAAAAATTGGTTATAGGAACAAGTATGCCCAAATGATCAGAAACGAATTCTAAGTCGATTTGACCCTACTCGTATTTTTGGGTGATTTGAACATAGAAAATTTTGAATAAGATGTCATCTGAAATTCGCTTTAGTTTCCATAACCCAATAACCCAAAAATGCAGGAAAAAGTAGGTAGCGGAAAAAGTATAACAAAATGATCAGAAACGAATTCTGAGTCGATTGGACCATACTAGTATTTCTGGGTAATTTGACGTTAGAAAAAATTTGAAAAAGATGTCATCTGAAATTGGCTCCAGTTTCCAAAAAATTTAGAAAAAGTAGGTATCGGAAATAAGTATACGAAAATAATCAGAAACGAATTCTAAGTCGATTTGACCCTACTTGTATTTTTGGGTAGTTTCCATAACCCAATAACCCAAAAATGCAGAAAAAACTAGGTATCGGAAAATGTATACGAAAATAATCAGAATCGAATTCTATGTCAATTTCACCCTACTCGTATTTTTGGGTAGTTTCCAGAACCCAATAACCCAATAACCCAATAACCGAAAAATGCAGAAAAACGTAGGTATCCGAAAAAGTATATCAAAATGATCAGAAACGAATTCTAAGTCGATTTGACCCTACTCGTATTTTTGGGTAGTTTCCAGAACCCAATAACCCAATAACCCAATAACCGAAAAATGCAGAAAAACGTAGGTATCCGAAAAAGTATAACAAAATGATCAGAAACGAATTCTGAGTCGATTGGGCCCACCTCGTATGAAAACTTCACGAATAATCGGTTAAAAGTGCTCTAGAACCGTCTAAAACGGTTCTCCTGCGCGAGATTTAGCGTTTCAGCTACCCAGTTTTACGAGATATCGGTATATAACCCAAAATGGGTTATTGGGACATTGGGTAATTTACCCAAATAACCCACGAATTATCCCAAAATTACCCACCCGACGACCCAGTTTACCCCAAATGGGTAAACTGGGGTTTACCCAAATAACCCAAATGGCAACCCACTTTACCCCAAATGGGTAAACTGGGTAGCTCAATGAGATATTTTGGGTTACGAGGTGGGTTATTTTGGGTAAAAGTGGAGAAATTCCCGGAAATTGATTGATTGATTGAATTTCCCCGTGGATTACCCCACTTTCTCGATTCCCGCGATAATTAATGCACGCGCGAAAACGTCGACGGAAAGCGCAGCACGCACTCTATCCAACAGGCGCTCTAGTTCAAAAAACTCTCGTGTTGTTTTCTGTTTCCTAAATTACTTTTTTGTTACAATACACCCAAACAGTGCACATACACCCAAATTTTTAAGCTGATTTTTCAGTTTTACACGGCGCCGTGTAAAAAAGAACCATTTAAGTCACACGTATCGTAATGTACTTACATAGGTTGTTCCATTTCTTACTGCTGTTCTTGCTGCCGCTGTCGTTGTTGTTGCTGTTGTTGAACATAAAGAAGAAATAAATTAATATAATCCATTTTCTGACTCGCAAAAAAAAAACAAGTTATGAAAACGTCGAATTTCCACACCACCCAGGGGGTATCGACGCGGCGCGTTGGGTTTTTTACGTGGTCCCTTCGCCTAGAGCCCTACACACCACGGGATTTTATGTACTGGGGGAATAAAAAATCATTCGTTAATTAAAATCTAATTTTATTAACCATAAAACAACATTAATAAATTAATATCCTACGTGTGTATGTGTGTGTGTGTGTGTGTGTGTATCCGCGTGTATGTAAGTATGTGTATATGTGTGTGCATGTGTGTGTATGCGCATGTGGAACGTATGTATTTGCGTGTATATGTGTGTATGTGTGTATGTGTGTATGCATGTGGAACGTATGTATGTGCATGTGTATGTGCGTGCATGTGTATGTGTGTGCGTGCATGTGTGCAACAAAGCTTCATCGTCGTCTACCCCTTCGGGTAGGATCATTTTTCCTCATAAGGTAGCTCCCATATGCCGCATCATAAAAGGCTTGGGCTTCCTCTACAGACAGACCGTACAGGGAAAACTTCTGTGCCCCCATCTCGCAAACATGCTTGTCTACGGTGCGTAGACACGCATGGTATGACTTTTGCATACGGTCTGTCTGACGAGGAAACCGCCCGCCCGTCAACCTGAAAAAATTGGCTGCTACATATAGTGCTTTACGCACATGTGTAGCAGTACAAAATTTCAGGTTGCCGACCGGGTAGCCTTCCAGATCCGGCATCGGTTCTAACTCCCTTATGAAGTCCCGATTGTGGGCAAACTTTCCCCTAGACCTCCTCTGCGGTCCACGGAAGCCATTCGCTACCGCTTCCGGTATCGGGTGAGGAGGTAAGGGGGGAGGTAGCTGCTCTTCTTGGTCACTGAAAAGAAACTTTGGAAAGAGTAGAGTAAGATGACAACACACACGAATTAACTATTCACTTACTCTTGCAGCTGTGCCTGCTCCTGTTGTGGTGGTGATTGTTGGTGTTGTGGTGGTTGAATATGTTGTGGTGGTTGTTGGTGTTGTGGTGGTGGTTGTTGATGTTGTGGTGATTGCTGTTGCTGTTGTGGTAGTGGTTGTTGGTGTTGTGGTGGTTGAATATGTTGTGGTGGTTGTTGGTGTTGTGGTGGTGGTTGTTGATGTTGTAGTGGATGTTGCTGTTCTGGTGATTGCTGTTGCTGTTGTGGTAGTGGTTCGAGGTGTTGCGGTTGTTGCTGCTGCTCCTCCTGCTGTGCTCCTCCTGCTGTGATCCTGCAATTTAGAGATAGATATTTATTTAAATTAATAAGTCAAAACACAAAAGGAAATCAGAGGAAAAACTTACGCATTCCTAAGAACCAAAAATTCCTCCAATTCATCAAATAGTGATCTGTAAAAAATAAAGTCTCCTATAAAAACCTTTATAAAAGGTAAAATAATAATATAAATATTTGAGAGTTAGATATTATTGAACATACAATTCTGGTGGAGCTGTCGGGTCTACGTTCTCTTGGTCGCCGACATACTCGGCGGCCAAGTTTCGCCTCGCCCCACGACGAGCTCTGGAGCAGCCGTTGGAGCCAACAACCGGTTGGAGAACCGACGACCGTGGCGTAACCGCGGCTCGTGGCGTCATTGGCCTCTCCAACGAGGATGTTGGCGTTCGGGGCAGCGGCGAGTACAGCAATGAAGGGCTATCGCAAACAATAAAAATATGATTTTAGTAACTAAAATATAAAAGGAAAAAAAAGAAAAAATACCTCAGCCTAGCCTTCTTCGCAGAAACTTGGCGGCTTCTGCTGCTGCCACTGCTACTGTTGCTGCTGCTGCTGCTGCTGTTGTTGTTGCTGCTGCTGCTGCTGCCACTACTGCTGCTGCCACTGCTGTTGCTGCCACTGCTGCTGCTGCCACTTCTGCTGCTGCCACTGCTGCTGCTGCCACTGCTGCTGCTGCCACTGCTGCTGCTGCTGGCAGTGGGGTTGCTGCTGTTTATTTTGTTCATGTTAATTACTACAAAATAAAAAAAAAAGTTCTTTGGGTGATTTTCAGATTAAAGGGCGGTAGGAGGTGTTAGTTTCGAGGGCGCTACAGACAAGTGAAGAATTCATACTTAATTTCATTATTACAAAAAATGTTTGGACATTTTTATCCAAAAAGTCCAACCTTTTTTTTGTAATAATGAAATTAATCATGAATTCTTCACCTGACGCTATTAACATGTTGCAAACCGTCAAATTATTGCATAATCATAATTTGGTTTGCATGATAATACTATTGAATCTGAAGAAAAAGCATGCATCAAACAGAGATAGAGGATAACAACGGTAGCTCACACCTACACAGCTATTCCATGATAGTACTCCCTAGCTGCTAATAGACGAGAGAGAGAGAGAGAGAGAGAGAGAGAGAGAGAGAGAGAGAGAGAGAGAGAGAGAGAGAGAGAGAGAGAGAGAGAGCGAAAGAGTGCATGCCTGGTACACGAGGACTGCTCCCAACCCCACGGCGGATGATAGCTCACACCTCCCGCATGACGCGAGATTACCGACCTAACACCGAAAGCGACCGCGAACCGGATTATGCGATTCCCAACCCTCACGGCGGATAGCTCACACCACCCTCTTATGACGCGATACCGACGCGAACCGAAGCCTCACCATTAGCCGCTGCTGCAGAAGCAACGTTGCCCGGCTCACGCGACTTGGACGCTAGTGAGACACATGAAGTAGAAGTATCCTGTCCGGAAGATACTCTTACTTCCGTGAGCCAAAAAAAAAAATCAGAAAGATTCTTCTGCTTCGACGAATAATAGCGAAAAGTGTAGCATCTGATCCCTATCAATTGTTAGCAAGAAATAAGAGTTAGCTAAAGGAAATAAAAAGTGAATACCGGAAAGGAAAACGATCAGCGCAATTGTTTTAGTGTCCCAGACGAAATTATTAGTTACATGGAATTTTAGGCTAATTATCTCGCAAATGATGAAGAAAAAACTAAAAATAGAAGCATAGAAAAAGTAAAAGAGCATTTGGTTCTGAGAGAAGAAAAATAGAAGGCCCTCACCATCAGCCGTTGCATGTACGATGTATATTTTATATATACATGCGCGCGTACGCGCAACGTTGCCCAGCTCTCACGATCGTGGACGTTGGTGAATAGGCGCATGGAAAATGCGCTTGCATAGAGCGCTATAGCATGTCTATGCAATATGCAAGCGCAGCCTCCTTGAGAGCTATACGATGAGGCCGGCCTAGCTCGCGCCCTAACTGCAAGACCGTTTCGGCAGACAATAGCAGCGAGTGCAATGTGGCGCCCGAAGGACGCTGCTGGTGGCATCGTAGTCTGGTGATTATCGGGATCGACCCACCTCTTAATCAAGAGGTGTTACTCTAACGGCCCTACACCAGAGCAGAGTACCGCGTGCGGAGCCGGCTCCGACCAGCCTTACGCTGCATTCCCCGCCGAACCCCGATTTTTTACAATTAAACAACTAATTACATCTACCTGGCTACGTCGGGTCGAAGGTCGGGCGTGTGCTGTGCCCTCGCGATAGCCTAACACCCTCTTCCCTCGCACAGGTGGGGTGTCGTGAGATGGTGACACCGGAAAATTGGTCAAGTTGGGATCGATCACCGAGCCCGCCTGCTTTTGCAAGAACAAGTATTGACTGCAAAATTTATCTGTTCTTGCAGAAGCAAGCGAGCCCGAGAACCAAGTCCCGAATGCCCACCTGCACTGAGTGCTTTCCCTAACTAGTTCGAGACTCCAGACACTCAAGAGTGAATGTCGAGTCCCTTGCATACAAACGGTCGAGCAAATGCACAAGACATTTGCTCGACTATTTGTATACTTAATAATATGTACTCCCAGAGGGAGGTACTTACCCATGTTTCCGCGATGTACTGGTCCTGGTCCGCCGCCGCCGCCGATGTCCACCTGGTACTGGTCCTCGATGATGATGATGATGATGATGTTGATGGTCCGCTGCTGTTGCTTGTCACTGCACTACACTTCAATTAACTTCACACGGGGATATAAGTGGGATGCAATAGGAATTAGAGGTATATTTTAAGTCGCCTCGTCTCGACTCAGGGAAAGGTACGGGAATTGTAAAAGGGGTTTAACTTGTAACGCGCTGCCCCATACTCAGCGCGGTGTGCAACTACGGCACACAGACGTGAAGAACTTTAATTTATATGGCGCAGGTACTCGCTCTGCGCTGCAAACGGATGCACTAACTCCAGAGAAGTTTAATTTATATAGCGCAGCTCCTTGCTCTGCGCTGCAAACATCCCCACGAAACCCCGTAGAACTTTAATTTATATAGCGCAGGTTCTCGCTCTGCGCTTCAAACACATCCAGAGAAGTTTAATTTATATAGCGCATTTCCTCAGCATTATAAAGGAAGGCATTCCGTGCTTTTACAGTTATATCGTGGTGCGAGCGGTTTTGCCGTGATGACCAGCCGTTTTTCCGTGGTAACAAGCGATTTTACCGTGGTGACCTGCGGTTTGCCGTGGTGACCTGCGGTTTGCCGTGGTAACCAGCGATTTTACCGTGGTGACCTGCGGTTTGCCGTGGTGACCTGCGATTTTACCGTGGTGACCTGCGGTTTGCCGTGGTGACCTGCGGTTTTGCCGTGGTGACCTGCGGTTTACCGTGGTGACCAGTGGTTTTGCCGTGGTTTGCCGTGGTGACCTGCGGTTTACCGTGATGACCAGTAGTTTTGCCGTGGTGACCTGCGATTTGCCGTGTTAACCAGCGATTTTACCGTGATGACCTGCGGTTTGCCGTGGTGACCTGCGATTTTACCGTGGTGACCTGCGGTTTGCCGTGGTGACCTGCGGTTTTGCCGTGGTGACCTGCGGTTTACCGTGCTAACCAGTGGTTTTGCCGTGGTTTGCCGTGGTGACCTGCGGTTTGCCGTGGTGACCTGCGATTTTACCGTGGTGACCTGCGGTTTTGCCGTGGTGACCTGCGGTTTGCCGTGGTGACCAACGATTCTGCTATAAATACGGCCGCGCTCAACGCTACCGATCATTCGTTCGCCGACCGCCACATGAACATCATAGGAGTAACAAGTCAGCAGTCCACGTCACTCCAGGCTTCAGGATATCCAGGGTCGCTCGAGACCGTCTACCGCTCATAGGGACTTTGGCTTCCTGGTCACCAGGGTGTTAGGATCTACAAGGTCATCCGGTCTCAAGGCTCTACAAGGCCATCCGGTCTCAAGGCTCTACAAGGCTACATCCGGTCTCAAGGCTTCCAGGGTCATCCACATCCACGGAAACAGTAATTTGAAGGGTATTGTATCATCTTTAGAGATAGGGCAGTAGGAGTATATGCAGGACCACCAGTGCCAAAGCCGAGGGCACCCTGCATATGCGAGGCGCAAAGTCGGAAGAGCCCACCAATGCTCACTCTGTTGCCGAAAAATTAGGAGGTTAAGAGATGTTGCGAGGGGATGACAGGGCAGTGCCGGTTGGAACCATTAGGGTTCCGCATGGGATAAGAGATGACGGTGACCAGGCCAGGCGATTCTTGAGATCACTGCCTATGACCATCGAATTTCTTATCACCGGAGTAACATCAGCCATCATCGCCACGCGACAACGATCTTGTAGATAGGTCACGTGAGACAAGATCGGTCTCCTCGTTCATCACTAGGTTCGTAGTAGGGTGCGTCTACGCGAATGTAACACAGCCCACGTTGCATTTTCGTAGATTCTCTAGGTCCGGGTAGGCAAAATAACTGGATAGTCGATTCTCTCTGTTAATTATGTAATACTAAGTCCAGCGCGATACGCGGGCGTAGTTTTGTTGCCCAGTTCGTTACTTGGACTTCTAAAACTTTCCTTAAAATTTTACAATATGTTCTTTAAAAAGTGATACGGAATAAGTAAAGCCGCTGAAAATGCTAAATTCATATTTCTGATTTGGAATGATTTGAAAATAATGATTTTATTGTTATAATTACAATTACAATTTAAATTTTGGTGCCATAACACAGATGTCGCTTCATAACCAATAAACCTTGGCAACTAATCAGAATCACGTATTAAATGCATTGACAGCAAATGCTTCATGATATAGGCCATCACGTATTTTTTAAGAGGGGAATGTAAACGCTTGCTGAAGTTAGCCTTTAAACTTGAAGGGATGTCGTGTCCAAGTATACTGTTCTTCTATTACAGATAATTTTTTCAACCCAGCGCTCAATGATAAATGTTAGGATTAATAATTTTTTCTACCGAAGTAAAGTTCAATCGCGCTTTTTCATTTTCTTTTAGATTGGGAATACAAAATATTTTGTGGCGGTTTTGCGCAGCTATAAAGACGACACCCTTAAAATGAATTATATATAAGACCGAAAAATAAAGAAAATATCTAATTCTTTCTGATTGATTATCTGCATTTAAATCGAGCCAAGTAACTTGAGACGGTTAAGCGCGGAGAAGCTTCGCGGCGGTGTTTTTATCGCGAAATATTTGCACTTTCTGTCTTACGTGCGTCTATTACTTTTCCCAACTCATAATGCGATATTTTTTTAGTAGCTCATCGTTGTCTACGCTCTCGCGATGAAATCAACAGCAAATCGTCCTAAACGACGATCACAACGGCGAAATAGAAAAATACGGCGTCTTTTTGATCGTCTTAAGGAGAATCCTCGGTCGAGCGACGATTCTCAGATTGTGCAGGTGCGAAGAAACAGTAAATTCGTAGTTCCCCAGCCCACATCTGCTTTACCATCCCCGGCCGACTTGGGATTAGTTCTTTCAGGCGAAGAACGTTTGAAATTCCCAAAAAGTCCGACGCCCGAGTCAGCCGCGCCCAACCGAGAGAATCCCTCGCGACCGCCAGCCAAGTCGGAGGCAGCCCTCGGTGGAGGTGTACGGATTCCCACAAAACCAAAACTGTTTGTGCCACCTTTGCGGCCCGTGCTAGCTGAAAAAAGTCCATTCCAACGACTTTCCAACGACCGTCTGAAAAAGTAATCAACGACACTCATTGCAATTAATTACGGAAAAATAAATCAATCGGCTCTTTTTAGGGCCAACAAACAATAACGTAGCATACGAAACGTCCCTTGTCCTCTGTACAAATTAAAAATGGCCGATTTTTTTGCATTCGAATATGTCAGATTCGATTGGATTTTTTCTTTCCGCGTATGCAAGTAAATATTTTAATTCATTACTTATACTCATTATGAAACAGATAAACGATGGCCGGAAGAGGCAAGCAATGGCCAAGAAATTATCTAAATCAGAACCAACAACCTTTCTACGTAGAAAATGACGACGATGATGATTACGTTGATGATGATGATGATTACGAGAATGAGAAGGTTACTCTCGCAGGGCTGCTAACAGAGATGAGTGACATAGATAAAGATATGGAGGTGCTTGTTGAAAAAAAGAAGGCAATAGTAGATAAAATGAAAAGGATAATCAGTACTGAAAAAGATCAAACCAGTTCCCATCCGCAGACTTTATATCGCGTAAGGCCAAAAATCGTTATTTTAGAAATCTGAACATTAACGTTTTTAATTTTGTAAGTTAAAATACTCATGGATCATAATTTTGTAGCCTCCACCATCATCATTCTCCAATAATAGTAAAAGAATAAAGAATCAATCTCGCGCTGTACTTCCGTTTACGGCAACATCATCTGCTGTGGGTTCAAATAATAATTCGAATAGGCAGTTACCGCTTCAACAGAGTTATTCGTATAACGACGAACAGCGACATCGTCAAATGGTAATTTACATTATTTATTTGTTTCTCTTACGGATAATAGTATAATATTTTTTTACAACTTAAACCAGCTTCCCTTTGAGGATCAAAAACTACAAAAACAACAGCTCCAGCAGCTAAATTATTATCAGCAACTTCAGCAGCAACAATTATTAATGACCATGACGATGAACAATAATGTCAAATTAGGGATGTCAAGTTCCGTCCTTTCTGAGTCCAACCCGTCTACCTTTATTTCTTCTACACAGCATCCTCATGAGCTCCTTCAGCAACAGCAGCAGCAGCAGCAGCTGCAATCCGAGAATTTGATGCGATATATAAAAAAAAGAAGTCAGCATTATCCAATTGATCAGGTCAAATTGAAATGAATTTTTGTTTACAATATTCATACATGCATATACGTATATGTGCAAGCATTAAAAAATAATAGAAAAATAAAGTAGTTGTATTCGTTTTAGATGGAATCCACATCCCTATCGAATAATGTGTTGTTATCGAACAACGAACAAGGGCAAACTAATAAAGATAATACAATAAGGCCATTCGATGAAAAGGTATGGCAAAACAAAATTGAGTTAAATTGACCCGATAAAATTCATTAATTTAATTCATTGTTACAGCGACGACGACATGATATCAGCTTGCAAAATAATGATAGTTTTGTTAACAAGTACAATTATAATTTTGATGACTTTAACGATGATGACGATAATTGTGATGATAATGGTCACGAGGCTCAACAATATGATAATGAATCAGATGAAAACAATGAAGATGCGAATAACACTGCTCAGAAGGATCAAGACGACGCCGCTCAGCCTCAGGCAAAATCTACTAAAAAACCTACCAATTTAACGGTAAGCGAATTGCTGGCTATTATACTCTATCATATTCCAAATTTACCATTTTTCTGATCTTTATAAATTTCGGTTGGTTAAACGTAAATTCGATTTTTATTTAGGTTACTCGCCGTATGTTTACGCGATCAGAAGTGGAAACACTTATAAAGAGAACGTTTAAAAACTATCAATCAAAAGGCGTCTTTTACTCAGAAGATTTAAATTTACCGGATAAAAGTACTATGTCGTGTCGAAAGCGCGCCGGAAAATCAATCCAAAAAATGAATCCTGATGAATTAAAAACTTTGTTAAAATGTACGATGCCGGAAGCTCAGGAATTTGCTGACTTTGTTAACAATATGAGATTTGTATAACTATATAAAAAACTGTTAATTTTTAAATTTTGAATTGTTTATTTACCTCTCTCTCTCTCTCTCTCTCTTACGCTACCGCCTGTGGTCTTAATCTATTTTCCACTATGCTTCCTTCATTTTCCCCTAGCTACAAATTAGTTTCTTTTACGCTCTACGTCGTTCAAATTTTGGGGTTTTTCATCCCTTTTTTCGCGATAACAAATTTACTCTGTAATGAAAATTTTCGGTAGGCTTAACTCGCTTGATTAACTTCTCTGTTCTTCTTTCCGGAGAGATTGTGGGTGGCATTGATTTTGAATTTCGTATTTGAAAATCTTGATCAGGGCCGCCTAGGCTAGCCTGTGCGGGCTGGCAGGTTTTGAATCTCACAGAAGGGGGCGTTGGAGGGGGCCCCCTTCAACCAATCTCTTATTTATTCTCTTTCAATTGTAAATCTTTAATCAGTGTGCACTAAGAGTGATTATGAAATATTTTATTGCCGCAGAAAAAAGATGCAGTGGATGCTAACGAAGATAATAATAATTTACATTTTTTTCAACTGGAAGACCATACCGATGCACGCATAAGAAGGTGTACAGCGGATTTTGATTCTATCGTCGTTGTCGGACGCAGTATCGATGTATTCAAGATAAGGAAAAAATTCGATTTGAGTACGGGAAAAAATGTCGTAAGAATATCTGATCAAAAGAAAACAACGTGTCTTCTTGATCCTGCAAATGAAAAATTGTGGTTTGAGTTTAAATTGGGAGGATACATGAATAACTCGATCAATGTATTGTTTTCTATTAAGAGGAATTATTTCCAAAAAATAACAAAAATGGCTAACGAACACGAGGAAGAAGAAAGTAACGACGGCGGAGTCACTCGACCCATTTTCTCATTTTTTTTTGAAGAAATTGTTAAAAAGGCTTCTAAACGTTTGCCTGAAAATTGTCGAACATTGCGTTATAGTAATATCACAAATTTTACTCTTCACGACAGCACTAAAATGCCGTCTGTGTACTCGGAAGATTGGGGGTCCTTCTGCAAATCAATAGATACGTTATTGCACGACAGCGAAAATATTAAAACTATGGAAAACCGGTGACACATATGCGACCTTTTTTTCATGCGATATGCGCATGGGCTTAAGTTATCCGATTCGGAGAGATGCCCAAATTTCGTACGCTTCATGACGGAGGACATGGACGTTGACTTAATGTCTGGCAATGCTGAAGTAGTTCAAATTCATATAGCCAACACGATCGAGCCAATGGACGATTACGCTGTTGTCATTGACTATTCCAAGCTGGGTCACGATGTTTTTAAAAAGGCAAAGGATGCATGTCGTTACAGATCCATGTTTCTACACGACTACGGTCATGTAACTTCCAGGTTAATATTAAATATTTATGATTATAAATAAATAGTCGTTATAGAACATTTAATCGTTTTGATTTCGCAGGCTATGCTCATCTTCCGCGTTGTGGGACAACGTCACCTATGTACAGGCATACCTACCCGAAATTCACGCTTACATGTGTCGGCTTCGGAAAAGATGGGGCAGCGTGACAGGATACGTAGTGGCCGGAGGCTACAGGTACATCGACAAAACATAATAACGTACGCGCATATAATGATATAATGATACAATGTTGCATTTCAGTTGTTTTTTGAATACGCTTCCATTACACAAAAATATGAAACGATTAGTATCCGATGCAAAAGGTCGAATGGCAGATTATAAAACTGGTTTCGAGGTACTGAGAACGTCAGCTTCCTTGAGAATAGAAGAAGTAAGGACTTTTCAAGGTTCAACGTGTTTAAAGAACGCACAAAATTCTTTTGAGAACGTAGGCTTCTTGACCAGCAGCGCTAAGAAATTCTTCGAATGCGGTTCCGTGTGCGTAGCTAGCAACTGGACTAGATATATGACTTGGCGTATCCAGGGAGATTTGGATTTTCTAGTTAAGTGTTACGATCTAGTTAATGCAACGGCAGGGAATTCGCTAACACGAGCAACCATAGAAGAGTGTTACGATTCCGAACTGCGTTTACGTTATTTTTTATATGGGCGTTGGCCTAATTGTCCCGATGCCCGTATTACTTGGTTGCTGAATAGTCCAAGGGAAGGATTCAGAGGTGCAAATGTTGAAGAAGGCACGTATGTATTTAGGCGACAGACTGCTGGTGAAATGCTCAAGCTAAGCGAGCGACGACAGTTACGGCAACCTCCCATCACCTTTAAGGATGAGTTTTTCGGATGGCCATTTATGAAGGTGGCGATTGTTGAAATGACGCAGTACTATCCCGAAGAGGAAACAGACTTGGACAAGCAAGCCAATCAAACGTTGGATTTAAAAATTCATTTTTTGATGACAAGGCTTATCGGATTTTCCCGATTGAATCACGGTTTCTCCGATTATACTTTTCGTTTTGTCGAACATGCTTTTTCTAGACGAGCTATACAAACCATGATATTAAAACAAGGCAAAGATCAGATGGAAAAAGCTTACATAAGTGGTGTTGTTCCAGTGTCGACTCTTGTTAAGAGTATATTGAATCCCAATACAAAAACAGGTAATTAATAACAGATCTAAATTTACTTTACCGATTAATTTTCAATTCTCTTCCTTTATTTATAGGCATGTTAATCAGAAGCACCGTATATCTACCCGAACCCATGGATCATTGGCAAAATGTAATTCGGAATTTCGTAAAAAAACACGTTCAAGTATTCCCGATGGCTTTGCTGAGCAAAAAGCATCATCAACGTTACAAATGGTACGAGATTCGGGACCCAACAGTTAAGGAAAAGAAGAGGCACATACGCTCGATCCCGAATATATCAAATGCCTCAATCTCAAGCAGTTTCAACCAAAAGTTTGTAAAACATTTAATCTTCCTTGACAACTTTGTTTCTGTTACTTTTATAAATAATCATCGAAACAATCACTCTTTCAGAAGATAGACAGAAGATTATTAAATTTAAAGCAAAACAAGTCGATGGTTAAGCCATCGGTGTCATCCAAGGCCTCACAGACGGAAAACACTACTTGCGAAAACGTTGTATACAAGCAAAGAAAATTTAATGTAAAATTATTCCTCGAGCGACAATCGTCAAAAAAAAGACGCCCGCCTACGGAAATGGTAGAGGACAAGAATGAGGACGAAGTCAGTGACTCTGATAAATCGACGTCATCATCGTCAACGACAGCAGAAGCAACATCAGAGGTAGATATTTCATTTGAACAAATTTTTCTAAGAATAATTAAATTTAATGTTTTGTTTTCAGACGGATGCATCCATTCCTGTAGCGACAGCGGCAAACAGAAGAATAAGAAGACGCGTAAAAATACAATCGTCATCCTCATCTTCGTCGTCGTGATATGAATTAAGAAAAATGTAATTAAAAATACACGTATTAATGCATCATTTGAAAATTGTCTTGTTCTTTTAATGCAGCCGTGATAATAAGCCATCTGGCATCACGACGGTCCCAAGCCCGATAATGCAGAGGGAAGAATAAAGACTAATAGAAAAAAAATTAACTTGAGAAATTAAAAGGTTTTATTCCTTTTTTGTAAATTTTTTTGAGTATTACAGTAGTACACTCCTTTATATTATTTATTAACGATTTTATTCAATTGATTGATCGCGACAATATGTCCGGTAAACTCTCCGGGCGTACAAAGCAGCAAGTTCAGGAGAGATTCTTTAAAATTCTCAGAAAATTCACGGCTGAAGACTACAGAAGACTGATGGGGTAACGTTAAGGAGAATCGTATTTTTAATTATCACTTTAGCTTCTTTTATCCGAACATATAAACTTGGGTCAATCAAATTTTTAAGCATTTCGGGGCTGGGGCAACGATGTCCACAGTCTTTCGTGGCAAAAGTCTAAAGTCATGACAAAATGGCAAAAAATCTCTGAATAACATCCTAACAATCGGTAAAAAAGTGAAATAATTCACAAGAATCTTGAGAGAGGTCATGAAAAATCATTATCGCGGGAAAGGAGTCACAGTACTTGTCGTATGTTGAGGTAATTTTTGACTATTTCGCCGTAAAAGCAATCACCTACACAGTCTTGTACGAAATACAGAAAAAGCAATTGACTTACAAAAATATTACAGAAATCTAGAAAGACGCGTAAAAAATTGTAATGGCTTGGGTTAATTCTAAACCAACAAAAGCACGCGATGAATGCAAATTGAATCAATTTTAGTCGCCAATTGAGGCTACAAAACCGCAGAAACTAACTCACCCAATAACCCAACAAGCTAAAAATCAGCTGAAATCTCAACTCGGTAGTAAACATTTTTTAGCAGAGTTGGGTCAGCGTAACCCAACCCGCAAAAGCTGAGTTAATCTTAACCCAAAACATCTGAAAAATGCAAAAATTGAGTTATTTTGAACACTGAAAAAATTCGAAAAGCTGGGTCAATTTAAACCCAAGGGAGCCCTAAAAATTGTGAAAACTAACTCAACCAGTAACCCAACAAGCAGTTAAAATAGTTTTAAAAGTTGAGTTAATCTTAACCCAATAACCCAACAAAAACACGCGAAAAGGGCAGAAAGCTGAGTTAATTTTAACCTAATTAGACCCCAGTTGAAGTAAATACTAACCCAACAAACTAAAAACTAACTCAACAAACGTCTGCGCGTCCTAAATTAACCCAACAGGTCATCCCAATAACCCGTCAACAAGCGAAAATCAGCTACAATCTCAACTCTAACGAAGTAAAAATCGAAAAATTTCGCGCAGCGCGCGCTTTTTCTAGCAGAGCTGGGGTCAGTGTAACCCAATAACCCGAAATGTTAACCCAAGATAACCAACTCCACCGCCAGCGACTCTCGCGCGCAAAGTTGAATACTAACCCAAGTTGGGTTATTGGGTTATTGGGTATTGGGTTATTGGGTTATTGGGTTATTGGGTTATTGGGTTATTGGTTATTGGGTTATTGGGTTATTGGGTTATTGGGTTATTGGGTTATTGGGGTTATTGGGTTATTGGTTATTGGGTTATTGGGTTATTGGGTTATTGGGTTATTGGGTTATTGGGTTATTGGGTTATTGGGTTATTGGGTTATTGGGTTATTGGGTTATTGGGTTATTGGGTTTTGGGTTATTGGGTTTTTTTTTTTTTTTTATTGGGTTATTGGGTTTTGGGTTATTGGTTATTGGGTTTTGTTATTGGGTTATTGGGTTATTGGGTTATTGGGTTATTGGGTTATTGGGTTTTTATTGGGTTATTGGGTTATTGGGTATTATTGGGTTATTGGGTTATTTGGGTTATTGGGTTATTGGGTTATTGGGTTATTGGGTTTTATTGGGTTATTGGGTTATTGGGTTATTTGGGTTATTGGGTTATTGGGTTATTGGGTTATTGGGTTATTGGGTTATTGGTTATTGTTATTTGGTTATTGGGTTATTGGGTTATTGGGTTATTGGGTTATTGGGTTATTGGGTTATTGGGGTTATTGGGTTATTGGGTTATTGGGTTATTGGGTTATTGGGTTATTGGGTTATTGGGTTATTGGGTTATTGGGTTATTGGGTTATTGGGTTATTGGGTTATTGGGTTATTGGGTTATTGGGTTTTGGGTTATTGGGTTATTGGGTTATTGGGTTATTGGGTTATTGGGTTATTGGGTTTTTTATTGGGTTATTGGTTATTGGGTTATTGGGTTATTGGGTTATTGGTTATTGGTTATTGGGTTATTGGGTTATTTGGGTTATTGGGTTATTGGGTTTTTTATTGGGTTATTGGGTTATTGGGTTATTGGGTTATTGGGTTATTGGGTTATTGGTTATTGGTTATTGGGTTATTGGGTTATTGGGTTATTGGGGTTATTGGGTTATTGGGTTATTGGGTTATTGGGTTTTATTGGGTTATTGGGTTATTGGGTTATTGGGTTATTGGGTTATTGGGTTATTGGGTTATTGGGTTATTGGGTTATTGGGTTATTGGGTTATTGGGTTATTGGGTTATTGGGTTATTGGTTATTGGGTTATTGGTTATTGGGTTATTGGGGTTATTGGGTTATTGGGTTATTGGGTTATTGGGTTATTGGGTTATTGGGTTATTGGTTATTGGGTTATTGGGTTATTGGGTTATTGGGTTATTGGGTTATTGGGTTATTGGTTATTGGGTTATTGGGTTATTGGGTTATTGGGTTATTGGGTTATTGGGTTATTGGGTTATTGGGTTATTGGGTTTTATTGGGTTATTGGGTTTATTGGGTTATTGGTTTATTGGGTTATTGGGTTATTGGTTATTGGGTTATTGGTTATTGGGTTATTGGGGTTATTGGGTTTTTTATTGGGTTATTGGGTTATTGGGTTATTGGGTTATTGGGTTATTGGGTTATTGGGTTATTGGGTTATTGGGTTATTGGGTTATTGGGTTATTGGGTTATTGGGTTATTGGGTTATTGGGTTATTGGTTATTGGGTTATTGGGTTATTGGGTTATTGGTTATTGGTGGGTTATTGGTTTTTTTGGGTTATTGGGTTATTGGGGTTATTGGGTTATTGGGTTATTGGGTTATTGGGTTATTGGGTTATTGGGTTATTGGGTTATTGGGTTTATTGGGTTATTGGGTTATTGGGTTATTGGGTTATTGGGTTATTGGTTTGTTATTGGGTTATTGGGGTTATTGGGTTATTGGGTTATTGGGTTATTGGTTATTGGGTTATTGGGTTATTGGGTTTATTGGGTTATTGGGTTATTGGGTTATTGGGTTATTGGGTTATTGGGTTATTGGGTTATTGGGTTTTGGGTTATTGGGTTATTGGGTTATTGGGTTATTGGGTTATTGGGTTATTGGGGTTATTGGGTTATTGGGTTATTGGGTTATTGGGTTATTGGGTTATTGGGTTATTGGGTTATTGGGTTATTGGGTTATTGGGTTATTGGGTTATTGGGTTATTGGGTTATTGGGTTATTGGGTTATTGGGTTATTGGGTTATTGGGTTATTGGGGGTTATTGGGTTATTGGGTTATTGGGTTTATTGGGTTATTGGGTTATTGGGTTATTGGGTTATTGGGTTTTATTGGGTTATTGGGTTATTGGGTTATTGGGTTATTGGGTTATTGGGTTATTGGGTTATTGGGTTATTGGGTTATTGGGTTATTGGGTTATTGGGTTATTGGGTTATTGGGTTATTGGGTTATTGGGTTATTGGGTTATTGGTTATTGGGTTATTGGGTTATTGGGTTATTGGGTTATTGGGTTATTGGGTTATTGGGTTATTGGGTTATTGGGTTATTGGGGTTATTGGGTTATTGGGTTATTGGTTTGGTTATTGGGTTATTGGGTTATTGGGTTATTGGGTTATTGGGTTATTGGGTTATTGGGTTATTGGGTTATTGGGTTATTGGGTTTATTGGGTTAATTGGGTTATTGGGTTATTGGGTTATTGGTATTGGGTTATTGGGTTATTGGGTTATTGGGTTATTGGGTTATTGGGTTTATTGGGTTTATTGGGTTATTGGGTTATTGGGTTATTGGGTTATTGGGGTTATTGGGTTATTGGGTTATTGGGTTATTGGTTATTGGGTTATTGGGTTATTGGGTTATTGGGGTTATTGGGTTATTGGGTTATTGGGTTATTGGGTTATTGGGTTATTGGGTTATTGGGTTATTGGGTTATTGGGTTATTGGGTTATTGTATTGGGTTATTGGGTTATTGGGTTATTGGGTTATTGGGTTATTGGTTATTGGGTTATTGGGTTATTGGGGTTATTGGGTTATTGGGTTATTGGGTTATTGGGTTATATTGGGTTATTGGGGTTATTGGGTTATTGGGTTTATTGGGTTATTGGGTTATTGGGTTATTGGGTTATTGGGTTATTGGGTGTTATTGGGTTATTGGTTATTGGGTTATTGGGGTTATTGGGTTATTGGGTTATTGGGTTATTGGGGTTATTGGGTTATTGGGTTATTGGGTTATTGGGTTATTGGGTTATTGGGTTATTGGGTTATTGGGTTATTGGGGTTATTGGGTTATTGGGTTATTGGGTTATTGGGGTTATTGGGTTATTGGGTTATTGGGTTATTGGTTATTGGGTTATTGGGTTATTGGGTTATTGGGTTATTGGGTTATTGGGTTATTGGGTTATTGGGTTTATTGGGTTATTGGGTTATTGGTTATTGGGTATTGGGTTTATTGGGTTATTGGGTTATTGGGTTATTGGGTTATTGGGTTATTGGGTTATTGGGTTATTGGGTTATTGGGTTATTGGGTTATTGGGTTATTGGGTTATTGGGTTATTGGGTTATTGGGTTATTGGGTTATTGGGTTATTGGTTTATTGGGTTATTGGGTTATTGGGTTATTGGGTTATTGGGTTATTGGGTTTTGAGGTTATTGGGTTATTGGGGTTATTGGGTTATTGGGGTTATTGGGTTATTGGGTTTATTGGGTTTTGGGTTATTGGGTTATTGGGTTATTGGGTTATTGGTTATTGGTTATTGGGTTATTGGGTATATTGGGTTTATTGGGTTATTGGGGTTATTGGGTTATTGGGTTATTGGTGTTATTGGGTTATTGGTTATTGGGTTATTGGGTTATTGGGTTATTGGGTTATTGGGTTATTGGGTTATTGGGTTATTGGGTTATTGGGTTATTGGGGTTATTGGGTTATTGGGTTATTGGGTTATTGGGTTATGGGTTATTGGGTTATTGGGTTATTGGGTTATTGGGTTATTGGGTTATTGGGTTATTGGGTTATTGGGTTATTGGGTTATTGGGTTATTGGGTTATTTGGGTTATTGGGTTATTGGGTTATTGGGTTATTGGGTTATTGGGTTATTGGGTTATTGGGTTATTGGGTTATATTGGGTTATTGGGGTTATTGGGTTATTGGGTTATTTGGGTTATTGGGTTATTGGGTTATTGGGTTATTGGGTTATTGGGTTATTGGGTTATTGGGTTATTGGTGTTATTGGTTATTGGGTTATTGGGTTATTTGGGTTATTGGGTTATTGGGTTATTGGGTTATTGGGTTATTGGGTTATTGGGTTATTGGGTTATTGGGTTATTGGTATTATTGGGTTATTGGGTTATTGGGTTATGGGTTATTGGGTTATTGGGTTATTGGGTTATTGGGTTATTGGGTTATTGGGTTATTGGGTTATTGGTTATGGGTTATTGGGTTATTGGTTATTGGGTTATTGGGTTATTGGGTTATTGGGTTATTGGTATGGTTATTGGGTTATTGGGTATTGGGTTATTGGGTTATTGGTTATTGGGTTATTGGGTTATTGGGTTATTGGGTTATTGGGTTATTGGTTATTGGGTTATTGGGTTATTGGGTTATGGGTTATTTGGGTTATTGGGTTATTGGGTTATTGGGTTATTGGGTTATTGGGTTATTGGGTTATTGGGTTATTGGGTTATTGGGTTATTGGGTTATTGGGGTTATTTGGCGTTATTGGGGTTATTGGGTTATTGGGTTATTGGGTTTTATTGGGTTATTGGGTTATTGGGTTATTGGGTTAGTATTGGGTTATTGGGTTATTGGGTTATTTGGTTATTGGGTTATTGGGTTATTGGGTTTATTGGGTTATTGGGTTATT